>NC_092458.1:100205226-100830226 GCF_047495875.1 Pithys albifrons albifrons | reverse complement strand
ATCATTCTTCCCATAATTAGTTTATAGAGGTTATTTCCATCTCTATGCTGATGTGAGTGAAGTGTCTAAGTTTGCACATGTTGATTTCTAGCAACAGTGAAGTTTTTCCAGTAATATTTCTGACTTCAGCTTTCATCTTGTTTTCCATGCAGAGTTACAAAAGGATATTTGCCAGGATCGTATCTCAAAGGCTTCACCTTTTCTTTCTCTCATCAGAATTAGCTTTTAAGAATTTCTGTCTGGAGTTTGCTGTGGAAGTGGTGGAGTTTTTCACCAGTCAGGTTTTCAAACAATTCAAGCTATAGTTACTTCCAGATGATCTTAAGGCAGGCGTAAAAATTGTTGAGTCAGCTCCTGGTACACACAGTACCTTGACTGGACCAATTCTTAAATTTCTCTGCAACAATATCCTTCATTAGACTGGTATGATCCTTTATAAGTGAATTCAGCTATTGGATATCAATTTGCTATCAACTAGAAAGTTACTTATGTGCTATTTTGTAAGTCAGTGCTCAATGTATGTTTCATGATGATGTTAATGATTTAGTTTAATCTGTTAAAGTTCAGCCATTTATGAGAGTAGAGCTTGGGGGGAAAGTACATTATTTTGCATGTGTTAAAATGCTACCTAGGCAAGAGACTGGAGGCAGTACCTAAGAATATTAATTAAATGCTCTGTTGGTTGCTCCAGTTGTCAGGGTTTGGGATTTTGTGTTGTGAGTTATTTGCTCTGTGTGCAGTTTCAGCCAATACATTTTTTTAATTGTTTCTTGGAACATCTCCCATATGCTAGAATATTTAAAGTGTCTTTTTAAACAGTGACTGGCAATCTGTGAAACACTATTTTAGCATGAATGAGTTCATATGCTACTAAAATACTACTTATACTAGGAAACTGAGGTGAATTGAAAGTAGCACAGCTAAAAAAGTGAAGGCAACAGGTGTTTTATTAGATTGCAGATATTTTCTTTTTTTAACATCTGTAGAATAAAATCATAGAATAGAACCACAGAATCAGCTAGATTGGAAAAGACCTGTGTAAGGGGGGTACTTTTAATTTAGATGATCAATGGAGCATATAGGGGTGAGAAAGTACATGCTGAGAAACTAGAAAGTACGTGCTGGGAAACTAGGCAGAGTAGTATACAAAGGAACTGTATAACACTAGATGTTCATTATTGAGGCCGTCCTCTCTGACTTGGCTGCACGCATGGGAACACAATGGTGATGGTCGGTACAGGGGGGTGAGGAAGCTAATGATGGGAGGAAGAATAGGTGGGCAGGGGTCATACAACCACTACCCAACAGGCAAGCATGCGCAGACTGTTGCTACTTATGTAATTAATAGGCAATGTTTGGCTGCCTCTCAGGCATCACCTTATACTGCGTCCTGGCCCTATGTAGTATAATGGATAGCTGATAAATAGGAACACCAGGAGTGGGGTAGCTGAGCAACACCCATCCTTCCACCAAGCTTGTGTTAGCTCAGTGGGGTTGCCCACTAAGCATGAGTGCCATCCAGCTTCTGCAGGTCCTGGTAGTCCTGGCCTGTCTGCTCGAGTAAGCATCAGAGATAGGAAGCAACTGCTGCAGCATCAACTACATCAACTATATCTCAACTATACTGTATCCTTTTGTATCCTTTAATTAAGTTTTAAGTATTTTATTCTTTCTGTTCTCTTTTGTATTAAGTATTTTATCCTTTTAATTATCTTTTGCTAGTTGTTATGGCAATAAATACTGCTTTTAGTATTTTAAGAATGTGATTACCTTTATTCTGGACATGTATCTAAAACAAACTGTTACAACCTCAGATCATCAAGTCCAACCTTTGACCTAACACCATCCTGCCTACTAGACCAAGGCACTAAGTACCACATCCAGTCTCTCCTTAAATACCTCCAGGGATGGTGACTCAATGACCTCCCTGGGCAGCCCATTACAATGCCCTATCACTATTTCTATAAAGAACTTCTTTCTAATGTCTAACCTAAACCTTCCCTGGCACAGCTTAAGACTGTGCCCTCTTGTTCTACTGCTTGTGCCTTATACTTCGTCCTAAAATTTTTTGCTTATTTGCATGTTTTCGCTACTGAAGTAAGTCCCAGTATTCCTAATTTATGATATGTTAACTCAAGGTGTTTCTGACTAATAAAACATGATATCCTCTTCTAGCACATCACCAGTTTCATAATGTGATGCAGGATTAGAAGAATTTTTCTTGGAGACAAGGCATCTGATGACTAAGAGTATGCTGAATAGGAAACAGGGCAGGCTGTGCTCCTGGAGAAAAACAAACAAACCCTGGAGATATCAGAATTTTGTCATTTTCACAGAGATGAGTATAAGGTGTATGTGCAACCTGCCAGAAAGAAGTATTTTTGCGTTACAAGGAAGGGGAGAGTAATTTCTTTTGTTGTACCTAATTTAATCACCTATTTAGTAAGAGAAATAGGATTTATCTCTACCCAAGATTGACAGTGCCTTTGACTATTATTTGAGGAAAGAAGTGAAACATCCTAGACTTCAATTTTCCCAATGTTTAAAACTGAGATCTTCCCTAGTTTATTCTTATAAAGGAATTTTAAAAACCTTTTAAAATGTGCTGTTTAAATTCATGTTGTTGGGAGTTTTAGCACAATCACCTCGATAATAAATAGATGCTAGAACAATTACAGTCAAATCATTCATGCTAATGCTTCAAATTTGATGTTCTGTATGCAGAATACTATAATATTCTCACATTTTAGAAGTATGCCACGTTCCATAAAGTAGTAGTTTCAGGTGACTAATCATTTAATAAACCAAGGAACTGATATTTAAATGCAAATCAGGGGCCTTTTTTTTGTGTGGTTCTGGATCTTGGCCCATGTGTCAGGAATTAAAACTGTTGACATTTTGGTCTGTGTTTTTGCCAATGCCACCTGTGAAAAGATTTAGCCTTTTCCTGCCAAGTTCTAGGGAACAAAAGCTGATAGAGTGAAGGCTTTGTCTTTGAAGACAGACTTTGCATAAACTGAAGTTACTTGAGTCTGTCCTATTGGTTTGACAGCCTTGGGAGGAGAGCTGAGGGGGGGAGAGCAAGGAGGAAGAGAGAGAGAGAGAGAGAGAGAGAGAGAGAGAGAGAGAGAGAGAGAGAGAGAGCGCAGCAGGGTCTGCAACCTCTTCCTGGGGGGTGGTGGCCTCACTGCCACAGGCAGATGTCTCCAGCAGGCTCAATAAAAGGTGAGAGGGCTTGTGCTCTTGGCATTTTGGTGGTTCTTTCCCCAAAAAGACAGCAGGGATGCCTGCTGTCTGCCAATGCTTAGAAGATGTAACCTCTGCCTTCGGGGGAGTGTTCTGAGTTGGTAAGACAACCTTACGTAAGTAACTCTTTAGTGACTGGGGTGCTTACACATTTGGGCTTATTGTTTTAGTATTCCTCCTTCTCTCCCTTCTCTTTAGGTTCCTGCTATTCGTTCAGTCCTGTTAATAAAGATACTGTTTTCTGTACTCTCTATGGTGCTCAGCCTCAGTTTTGTCCAGCAACAGTAGAACCCACCCTATTACAGCCCATGATTCACAATTTTCAGAAGCAGCAAACTCTATAGAAGAGTGTTAACTGTGTCAGTTCTGGGGTACAAGAAAGACAAGGAGCTACTGGACAAGGTCCAGCAAAGATCACATAGATGATGAGGGGTCTGGAGATCTCTCTTATAAGGGGAGACTGCAGGAGCTGCACAGTCACTCAAAGTAATATAGGCAGTGCATGTGCGTGATGCAGTACATGTGGATGACAGGGATTAAACTTTAATGTTCTGGCAATAGAAAATAAAAGTTTAAGCTGAAGAAATTAATCTATTGTGATATTTCAAGGTGTATCTGTTAATTGCTTGCCAGTGGTTTCAAATCTGAAGAAAAGCTATCCAAAATCACACTAGGAAATCCGTTGAGTTCAGTCAAATATCTAATTGAGTCAGCTTCAGTTATCACTGCCATCACCAGTTGATTTATAAATACAACTGCTTTTACAGCTCATGAATTCTGAAATTTGCCCATTGTCTCTTAAGAAGAACAGGACTAGCATCTGCTATTAAACAAGTCTGACTTGGCAAAAGTCAGTGTGAACCTAGCCTAAAAGGTCAAGCCCATCCATTGTTCTTAGCTTTGATAGTCCCTGCTATCATTTGAGAGTGCACTTGTAGCCTGTTCAAGTTGGCAGTGTCAGCCCAAGCTGATTGGAGCTGCAGACATTTTTGCTGACTGGAGTCATGCTATCTTTGCCAGTTTGCTGGAATAGACACAGACACTTATTGGGTCATGCTGAAAACATTCCTGTCCTATGAAGCAAGTCTGTCTGTATTTCAAGTTTGCCACGACTAATGAATTAAAAATCTTGGGCTCACCACTGTTTGCTGCTTAGTAATGCTTGTGAGAAAAGGATTTTTTCCTCCCTGAAGTGTGAGAGCATGATAATCTCTTGTCACTGGCAAGGAGAGAAAGGAAAAACAGAATTGTGGAGAGAAGCAGAAAAGGGTGATCTTTTGGGTCAGAAGAGCCTATGGGAAGTGCAGGTAGCAGCATGTTGCCCTGACAGCTGTCTCAGCTTCTCAGACCTTGTCAGTTTGTTGCTATGCAGCAGGTGCAGCCTTTTCTTTTATTGAAGCTTTACTCCATAAAGGCAACAACAAGCCAAGGCAGTTGCTGGCTCTGGATTATACAAGTGCAGACACTCTGCTAAGTGAGGTAAGGCAACAGGTGTGAAAAAATTCGATAGAGCTGTAACAGCATTCAATCTGCGATCTGCTGCAGATTTTTGACAGAGGAGCAGCAGCCAGCTCTATAGGCAATTGTTGGGAAGAAGAGAGCTACTGATTAAATCTCATTAAATTCCAGGTTGCCCACTCACCCTTATCTCTCTTTACAGCAATGTTGTTCATCATGCATGGAGAAAGCAAGTGGGGAACTGGGGGCAGTAGGTCTGCATGTTTCCTAATATCACCTTGTTTGCACACAGGGTTCTTCCATCCCTCTCTGTTCCCTGTGATTACTTCTTGTGATGAAGAGCTTGAGGATTCAGCACAAAAAGGAGTGAAGTGATAAATACAGTATTTTAAAAAATTGATAATAGGGTAATTGCTGTATAAAAAGATGAGATTTCTTTTTCAGGATTGGAATAAAATGAAAATAGTCTTTAATGTTTTGATAGAATTCACTATTACTTACTGAAAGGGTATTGATTTTTGCCCTCACATTAAAAAATGATTAAAGAAGGTAATTTAAAAACATCACACACCACAGAATATGTGACAGGGATAAAACAACAGACTTAAAGCAATATTGTTATAGGAACTTTAAAACCCCTAGCAGAATGCATCATTTTAATTTCTTAGGTTATGATGGGAAATGTTAAGTATAAGATTATGTGGAAGACCACTTGACATACTCAATGTTAAGGGAAAGTGTACCAACAAAACAGAATGATGAACATCCTTACTTTAAGGATGTGCTTATCACTTAAAATCTCTTCATTTTGTGGGGTTTATTTCTTTACCTTGTATTGGGAAGTATGGAAGGGAAATATGATAAAGAATTTTGCATTAGTAATTCTGTTGGGTTTTTTTGAAAAACAGTGAGATGTATCAGATATTTCTTATGAAGTGAGGATAGGGAGGTGGGGAGGAGATCAGTAATGCTCAGAAGATAAAAGTTAATCACCCTGGTGCAACGCATCAAAATAAAATATTTCAGCTGACACCAAGGGTCTTTTCCTGAGTCCAAAATCATACATGGCTGCAATTATTTGAATTTTCTTTGTCACTGCTGCATAGATACCAGTTCAATTTTTTACGTCTTGAATATTCATAACGGAGAATTAAGAACAATTCCTGGTATCCTTTGTGCGTTATCAGAAAGAGACACTCTCAGCTTCAAATAAGATTTTTTTAAGTACTAATTTTAGATTATTTGTTGGTATTTTAAGAAAAGATTATGCACTTCAAAAAACAAGTAACCATTCCCTCTGCTAGTTAAATATCAAAACAGACAAAGCAAATAAACAAGAAATGCTGAAATTAATGAACACAAAGCAAATTTGATCCTGTTCATTGATTGCATGGCAGTGATGCATGTTTGATTCACTTGTGCACCACCAAGGAATATTGAAATATAGTTCTGCTCTGTGGGCCCTTTGAGACTGCCAAATAATTGAGTGTAAATTAGAATAAGTTGATAGGATTTCCCTGAAATACAACATCTAGTTTACTGGAAAACTGCAAGACTATTGGCTTAGGAAACTGGCTTTTGTGTTCTCTTGCTAAATGCTCTGCCAATAATGTATTGTTAAATTCATTGTATTTTCCTGAAGAATTTGGTTTCTAATTGACTAAGAAGTTTTTATGGTAATTTAAAAGCTACTGTCATCATTGTCCACATAGTTGGTATGAATACAATGCACACTGGATAGCAGACTAGAGTTCTAAAATAATTTCTTTATGGACAGATTATTTGCATGCATGAAGTCCAATTGACTTAATGTTCTCCACACATGTAGCTAATCAGAACTTTAATATCTTTGAATTTTAGCAGCTTTATGGTAGATAATCAAGGAGCTTGCTTGTGTTCAGCTATTCAACAGTTTAACCAAAACTGTTCAGCCAAAAGATTAAATACACACAGTAGAGCTCCAAGTACAACCCTTTAGTGTGCAGAAATGTTTAAATTACAACATTAGAGATCAATAGTAGCTAATTCTTTTGTTTCCCAACAATTCTTTAGTGCCTTGTTTGAAATGAACTAGCTGTTTTCTTAATGGTCAGATTTTCATCTCAGTAAAACCACTTTTTGTAATTGATGGTCTCAGAATTGTGATGGAGGACTGAATAAGGTCCTGATCAGGAGCCAAACTCATGCAGATAGACCCCTACACCTGCACAGACTTCCACTGAAAAGTCACCACCAAGGTTTGGAGACCTCGTAACTTTCTAGCCATTAAGAGTGTGACTATCAGGCACAGCTGGACTGGAGGAGTAATGGGTGGAAGATAGGAGGATGGGTGCCTCCTCATTGACACCATGTGGAGTGGTGTGCACATTTCCAATCACATGGTAAGCTTGAGGTCATGTTACTCTCAACTCCCCACCCCTTCTTCCTTCTTCACCTTCAGAACCAGACAGCATTGCCACGAGTCAAGGCTTGCTGAAGGGGCAATGGCAGGGAGCAAGCAGGTGAGGAGTGCAGTAGCTTCCTTTGCCATCATTCTTTCTAATCTATAAATAGCAAAAATAAAGACAGTCTCTGCACTGAATTTCTTTTAAATCCTTTTTAAATGGAAAAGTGAAATGGTGCTCCCTTGACTTTGATTCTAAACATGGAATGGAAAAGGGAACTGTGAGTGCATAAAAGCATTGAAACTCACTCAATGATATCACATGCTCTATAATAAATATATTGTTTGTATTATTGCAGCTGGAACAAACAAGTAAAAGCATTGACTCAAGTGCCCACATGATCACCACCGCCAGGGTACCTGCTGATAAGCCAGTACGAATTGCCTTCAGTCTGAATGACTCCCCAGGTACAGTTTAATTTATGGAGTAAACCACAATGAAATAATTGCTTTTAAATTTTACATGTACTTTCTAGTGTTTACAATATCAGTCATAGTCCAGTATAATGAGTGGATTTTTTTTCCCTGAGTGGTACTGTGATCAGTTTTCTTGTCTGATAACTTTTAATGTTTACATTAGCAATATCATTAGGCTAAATCCACTAGATTGACAGTTTATAACTTAGCTTTCTTTCATTGGTTTGTGAAATGAACTTAGGACTTTAATTAATTATCAAATTTACCTGCATGTGCAGTATATCTGATTTTATGGAATGGTAAAACAAGAAAAATAAAAGGGCAAATTTGGATAAGCCTAGAGCAGAAGGGACTTTTTTTTAGCAGGAAGTTTGAAAAATGCCACACATGCCCAGCTTGGTGAAAGGTTTCAGGAAACGCATGACCCACATGGCATCTCTGAGAAAGCAGCAGAAATTTCATTGATGTTTATCCTATCAGCTAGTGCTGATGGAGCATTAATTTCCCCAGACATACCCTGTAAATACATGAACCCTTTGGCCTTTGGAATAGATGAATATTTTTAGTTTGTACCTTTCATATTATTAAGGACCAGAGAGCTGTTGCCAAATAATGAAAGTCAGAATGAAGTAAAGCAAAAAGGAAGTTGAAAAGAACCCCCAAAAAGTTGGCTGTTGCTTTTGCTAAAGGTGAGTGCCTGGACTCAGGGCTGAAATGTGTTTATGGCATGAAGCATAAGGATCTCTGATAAGGGTAACTGAAGTCCCCTGCTGTTGCGTGTTTTATGGGACTGTATGCATTGTAGGATAATGTGAGGTTGCTTCCTGAGCTTTATGTGAACAGGATCTCAGCTTGAATACACTTTTCTCATTTAAAAAAATATTTTAGAATATGTATTGTATTTCCTAGCTAATTTTTTCTGTAATATTTATTTTCAGCTACAATACTGAAATGCAATCTCTTTTCCTACGCAAGGGAATTAAAAACCAAACATCTTCATATGTTATTGAACTCAACTTTCAGTTCATAAAGATGAGTGACACAGAAAGATTGGGACATGGAATATAAAGAATTATGTGTGATTATATATGTATGCTTTTTATAAATTAATCTGGCAATTACATTTTTATTACAGAAAGCTGTAAGGAATCATTCTCATCTCTCAAGATACAGTCACATGGTAAATCTCTTACAGGAATTTTGGCAAAGATAAGTCTTGAAGAGAGATGTATCTTATGGAAAAAGAATACTTATGTAAGACACTGAAAACAAGTCAGGGAAAGCTGAAATTATGGGAAAATCAAAGGAAGCAGACTGGTTTGTGACAAGCGATAATAGGAAATTACAAGATTGTGAATAGTTTGGAAAAAGGGGATATGAACGGCAGGAAGCCTAACTTCCTTAACATTACATCATGTTTTATTTTTTAGTTTTTTATCCTGCTAGTAACTCCAGCCTCTCTCCTAATGTTTAGAAAAATAAACCCAGTTAGAGAAAGGTAATGTTTTCTGCTACGTATTGTTAAACTGTTTCATAATTTTGAATCCTTTATTGTATATATGCAAGTGTTCCTGCAGTATTTAATCCAGAATCTCCATGAGTATTTGTAAAAATATAGCAACCAGTGGAGTGAATGCATCACATGCCTTTGAGGGCTACCAGAAGGCCTAAATCAACATAATGTTTTACCATGTCACAAGTTTCAAGAGTTATTATGTTTGATATAATTTTAAAAGACAAAGGAATTTAATGTTTAAAAGGTATGGAAGTTTCTAGCAAACTATAGTTGAATGGAGTAAAAACAAGTATTTAAAACGGTTTTTTTTAAGATGAATTGCAAAAGCCTTCAACAGATAGACTTTTAGGAATTCCATAGTAAGCAGGGTTTTTTTTCTTACTGTTTTATATTTCTTTAAACATTTTTTCCTCCTTGACAAGTGTAGTTGTTTTCAGTTCAAACACGAGTTAATCTGCTGTAAGTGAGGTAGTAAAGCATCAGCCGAGGCTCATGAACTGCTGTAAGTTCTTCACCAGGGCTAAGTAATGAGGAAATCTGTCTGACTTAAGCTTTTCTTTAAATACTACCTTATTTGAAAGGCACAGTGACATATTTCACCAAAAAAAGGCTGCATTCTCCTTCCAGGGCTGTACAACTGCTTACTAGGAGGAACTGCTAGCATAACTGGATATAAAAAGGGGAAATGGAATGTTTCTTCTGGGTGGCAATTATCTCACTGGCTAGGATTGTAACCAAGTACTGGGTGTGAGAAGCAGTGAAAGGAGAAACTGCTCTCAACTCATAAGAAATTACTCTGTGTTAACGGACCTACAAGATTGGAGCTGGCTTATCCTAAGTGTACAAGATATAATTTTAATCATGTTATATTATTTGTCAGTCAATGTCTGATGACTGAAATCTTGGCTAGCTTTGTGTGGTATTTTTAATGTGAAAGTAGGGTAACCACTTCCTTAAAAGTCTCAGGAGCAGCTCATCAGCAGGTGCTACATAAGATAGTTTTGTTGTGTATCTCTTATTCCTGTATATATAGGGCTTTATATTTGGCTCTTTCACTCAAATTCACTTAAGATACATTACTCACTGTATTGCACCAGTTTTGACTTAAGGTACCATTCTAAATTAATGAATTGGAAACATATTATTCCAGCCTGTCTTACATCACTTGGAAACCAATGCAATTTGAAATTAATATGGTGTTCCACAATTTAAATAAGTGTTTCAAAGTTGAAAATTCATTGTGGTTTATCAATATCAACTTCATTTAACCTGTGAAATTTAATTTGTCCTCATTTTTATCACTCTCACTTACAAATATATTAAGATACAATGATTATAAGAGGAACTTTATACTATTTAGACAAGTGGATTTGTTTTGTTCAATACTTCAAAGGAAAGGTTTATAGGTAAACATCTCTTCAACTTGCTTCCTAGAATAAAATCTTAAGTCTAACTGCAAATTTCTGCTTTGTGATATGTGGTGATAAATGACTGGTTTTGAAATTATTAGTGAGTTCTTTTATTTGAAATTCTTCTACCTCTGATAGCATATTCCAGAAAAATCATTGACAAGAAAGGGAAAAAAAATAAATCTTTCAATGAACCTTACAGAAGTGAAACAGTGTAATATTTTTGCAAGCATAGCAAAATTGCTTATTTTACTCCTCTTTGTGCTCATTATCCTAGTGACCTCAAAAAGCTTTTTGCTTTTTCAGTTGATCATACAAGGCTGTTTTGCAATGGTTCCTTCTTCAAAATCAACCTTCAAATCCCTACTCTGTCCTTATTTTGTTCGTAATGGCAACAGAGGCTTTCCAGCACATTTACTGAAAACCAGCAAGAGTTGCTAAAATATATGGCTAAAATTTACAAAACTAGTTTCCTAAAACTACACCCAACCTACAAGGAAGTGGCTTGGTCTTTGGGGAATTAGATGGGAACTCATGTGAGATACTCTCAAAAGGATATTCATCTGAGGATGCTTATACTTCAGTGAAGGTTTATGAAGTAGGGGGATTTTGCTGTTATCTCCTTTGTTATAGACTGTTTCTATTTTTGGGAGGTCCATAACTCTTTACTGTTGAGCAAGTCTTCACATCCTGTTCCTAAGAGAGGCAGTGACCATTCCCCACTATTTTATAGGTGAGGTAACTGTGAGGTTGTATAAGGTCGTGTCAGGCAGGGCTGTGAATAGAAGCCCTGAAGCTTCACACAGCAGTGCCAAGTCACACTCACTTAGCCACACAGCCTTTCAGGATGAATTTGGTGAGTTTTCTGTCAGTATACAGGGCCAGAGCTGCTGGATCTCACTGTCCTCCGAGTGTCAGGACTGGACCCTGACAACACAATTTGACGGTGTTGTGCCTCTGCAAGTTGTGGTGCTTGCAGTTGAGTTTGAGCACTTTTCCTGTATAAGAGCTGCTCTACTTACAGGATAAAACCTACTTATTTTACCAATTTAATTCTTTAACTTAGGAGCAAGAAATCTGAATACATGTAGAAGAAAAAAAAATAGTACCTGATTTTATAATTAAATACTGGATCCTAACTCAGTTACTCAAGATAACAGAGGTGTGATTGGCATTTCCTAAGTTTCAAGTGCCTGATTTAGCAGATTTTATGTCCTTTCAACACATTAAAATTTTTATATTCTATTTCTATCTATAGGAGTATCATGGAGAAACCAACTTATAAGTTTATACTCTAAGTAAATCAGATGTTGTTCTTAAAGGATTTATTGCCTATAGCCCATGGTTCAGCTAAATGGAGCAGCCATATAGGGAGAGACTTGGATATTACACTTCATTATACCAGACACTGTGTCAGTTAGACAGTGACATGTGAAGGATTTCTCCCATTTGTCTTCATGATAGAGGTCTGGGATATTGGAACCTCCAGGAGGCCAGAATATCATTTAATAAGAGAAGCTTTCCAGAAAGCAAGATTCATTCTCAAATGTGCAACGTTAGCATATATCAGAGGAATGCCTCTGGACATAAGTATATAAGTAGTAAGTTTTGTGTAAAGACAATCAGCCTTAATGGAGTTCAGATGCTCCCTGTTACAATGACAGTTTTCAGCAACAAGCAAAGCAAACATAAGAACCATGAAACAAACAGAAAAATCAAACTCTTTTATACACATGAACCAAGTCTTTGGGTCAAAAAACCTTCAAGTGTTCATTGTGTAATAACAGAATCACAGAATCAACTAGGTTGAAAAAGACCTCTGAGATCACTGAGTCTAACCTATGCCCCAACACCACCTTGTCAACTAAACCATGGCACTAAGTGCCACATCCAGTGTCTTCTTAAATACCTCCAGAAACAGTGCATCCACCATCTCCCTGAGCAGCTCATTCCAATGTCTGATCACTCTTTCTGTGAAGAATTTCTTCCTAATGTCCAACCTGAACCTCCCCTGGCACAACTTGAGACTGTGCCCTCTTGTCCTACTGCCTGGTAGAAGAGACCAATCCCCAGTTCGCTACAACCTCCTTTCAGGTAGTTATACAGAGTGATAAGGTCTCCCCTGAGCCTTCTCTTCTCCAGGCTAAACAACCCCAGCTTGCTCAGCCACTCCTCACAGGGCTTGTGCTCCAGTCCCTTCACCAGCCTCATTGCCCTTCTGTGGACATGTTCCAGCACCTCCATACCCCTCTAAACTGGGGGACCCCAAACTGGACACAGTACTCAAGGTGCAGCCTAACTAGTGCCGAGTACAGGGGAAGAATCACTTCCCTGTTCCTGCTGGCCACACTACTCCTGATACAGGCCAGGATGCCATTGGCCTTCTTGGCCACCTGGGCATGGTGCTGGCTCATGTTCAACTTCTTGTCAATCAAAACCCTCAGGTCCCTTTCTGCCTTCCTGCTCTCCAGGCACTCTGTCCCCAGCCTGTAGCACAGTGTAGGGTTGTGGCCAAAATGTGGGACCCAACGCTTGGTCATATTAAACATCATCATTGGATTCAGACCACCTCTCCAGCCTGTCCACGTTCCTCTGCAGAGCCCACCTACCTTCCAGCAGGTTGACACTCCCTCTGCAGCTTGGTGTCACCTGCAAATTTGCTGATGGTGGACTCAATCCCCTCATCCAAATCATCAGTGAAGATACTAAACAGAACTGGACCCAACACTGACACCTGGGGGACACCAAGTAGATGCAGCCCTATTCACCAGCACTCAATGGGCTCAGCCATCCAGCCTGTTCTTAATGCAGCACAGAGTGTACCTGTACAAGCCATGGACTGCCAGTACAGTGTCAAAGGCTTTGCTGAAGTCCAGGGATACTACATCTACAGCCTTCCCCTGATCCACCAGGTTGGTCATCTGGTCATAAAAGTTCAGGTTGCTCAGGCAGGATCTGTCCCTCCTAAACCAATGCTGGCAGCGTCTGATCCCCCGTCCATCCTGTAGGTGCTGTGTGATCACACTTACGGTGATCTGTTCTATAACCTTTCTGGGCACTGAAGTCAGGATGACAGGCCTGTAGTTTCCTGGGTCTTTCTTCCAGCCTTTCTTGTGGATCAACATCACATTAGCCAACTTCCAATCATTTTGGACCTCCCTAATGAGCTAAGACTGATAAATGGCGAACTCTTTTGCCAGCTCCCTCATCACCCTAGGATGGATCCCATCTGGTCCTACAGACTTGTGAGAATCCAAGTGGCTCAGCAGGTCACTAACCTCTTCCTCCTGGTCTAGCAAGCCAGGAGGCCAGTTATCCTGAGGGCAACCTGTCTTACTGTTGAAAACTGAGGCAAAGAAAATGTTAAAAACCTCAGCCTTTTACTTGTCTTTGGTAACTGTGTTCTCCTCCATGTCCAGCAAAGAATGGAGGTTTTCTTTGCCGCTCCTTTTACTATTGATGTATTTCTAAAATCACTTTTTGTTATTCTTAACAGAAGTGGCCAGATTAAGTCAAAATTGTGCTTTTGCCTCTCTAATTTTCTTTCTACATGATATAACTACATTCCTAAACACTTCCTGAGTTTTCTGTCCTTTTTTCCAAAGTCAATAAACTCTCTTTTTTCCCCTAATTTCTTGCAAAATCTTCCTGTTCAGCCAGTTCAGTCATCTTCCCCGCCAGGTTGCCTTTTGGCTCCTGCACCTACAAGATTTCTTTCTTGATGTCCATCCTTCCTGGACCCCTTTGTTTTAAGGGTTGTTTCCCAAAGTACTTTCTGAACTTGCCTCCTGAATAGGCCAAAGTCTGCCCTCCAGAAGTCCAGCATAGAGGTTTTGTTGATACCATTACTTACTTCACTGAGTATTGAGAACTCCATCATTTTATTGTCACTGATGGTCTTCAACCACCACAACTCCCACCATCCCTTCTCTGTCTGTGAAAAGCAGGTCTAACAATGCCCCAGTCCTGGTATTTATCAGCTGCAACAGGAAATTATCCTCCATACACTCTAGAAGTCTCCTAGACTGCCTATTCTCCACTGTGTTGAGCTCCCAGCAGACATCTAACAGTTTAAAGTCACCTGCAAGACTTTAGTCAGGGTACAGGTCTTTATCTCTAGGACACTTTTAAATATAGAACTTCAAAATTAAATTTGGGATCTATGGGAAATCAGGAAGTACTACTCATTTAGAAATCATGTTACAGATACATTAATTTAGGTGGCTGTAATGAAGTTCCTGATATGATTCTTTTATATCACAGGTCAGTGCTGTTGAGTTTATTGGAGTAGCCAAACATCTATAAGTATGTCATTCCTTCTTTCTTGTTTCCTTTTGACCACAATCTTAACTCATTTTTAGGTGTAGCAAATTTCAGTCTCTGATATTTAAAATATTTTTATTTTTAAACAAACTAGATTTTCAACATCTAGCTTGAATTATAAATCCTTTTTCTTTCTGAGTTTCTTTATAGAGACCACAGGGGTGAGATGCTGTTTGTAGCTGTTAAAGAATAAGCCTAGATATTTTCAGGGGGGTTTGGTACAGAAAAGGCACTAATTTTATTGTAAAGGCAGTCTTTCTTCTTAGGAATCAGTGACGCCTAATCCAGGCACACATTAAAAATTGATAATGAATTGAGAAAAAGTGGTATTTCTGAAATTTGTTTTCTAGTTAAGGAGGTGTAGAGTAGAAAATAACAAATACAGACAGATAAGGAGATAGTTCTGAAAGGTTTTTCATCTTCAGAATACTTTCATTGACATTTCAGACATTTCTTTTTTCTGATTTTTCATTCTGAAGGCTAGAAGTCAATGCAATGTCTTTTGTGTAATACCCAGTATTTCAGCTTGTAGGGGCAATAGTGATTCTTTTGGAAAAAAATGGAAAAGTTATATCTTTCCTCTTGACTTTCTGAAAACATCTTCAAAAAAATTTTAGGAGCTGCATGACTGCTGTCATTTGCTTTCCCCTTGTGTCTAATTTAAATGTATTTTGTTTTTACCAAGTGATTTTTGTTGTTATTGTTGTGGTTGTTGCTTTGACAACAGTGAAATACAGACTGACTTGAGGCCATAATTTATTTCCCTAAAAGCTGTGGGGAAAGTCTTTTGTTGTTCTTTCTGTGGAAAATAAGCCAGATGTGAGGATTTCTGTTAATTTTTCTAAACTAAATACTTGAGCTAAAAATCTCAAAAGAGACTAAGATAATTAGAAACAGAGGAAAATTTCAAGCCACTGAAGTCTCCAGCATTTCTTGATGATGTTCTGCACGTCAGATGATGATTTAAACAAGTCTTAAACTAGTATCACTAAAAAAAACCCGTAGCAGCTGTTCAATAGATGCTAGGGCAGGTCCATTATAAAATGTACTATGGTATGCCATAATGGTTAGGATAGCAGTACGTTCTATTTATAGTACCATTGACTCAGTCGCTTGAGTTCAAAAAATAAGCAGGGAACATCTCTTTATTGAAAGGATTTCCTCTATATTAATTTCTCTCTCCATTCCATCCTTTATGAAGTACTTCCAAACTTTTATTTGGTTCTTTTAAGAGGCTAATCCAATTAATTTTCTAATACTCTGACACTGCATTAATTTTATTTCCTTATTAATAGCTTATGCAGTGAAAAAGTGATTACTGGCTGATATTTCTTCAATTTTTTTTAGCAATTTCAAGAGCTGTTATGTTTTTCTTAATTTTAAAAATGTTCAAGATCCCTTCTTAAAGCTACTGTACCAGAGGTTGTACTACTGGAATTGTCAAAACAAATAGCAGCTTAACGGCCATCCGTGACTCTGATCCAGTATCTCTGTCAGAATATTTAACAGCTATTCGGTCAAATACTTGTAGAGCAGCTGTACCCCTAGTCAGACTGAGTCTTATTCTGTCCTTCCTTTTAGTCTTGCCATATGATTCATCCTTCTTCTTTTAGAAAATTAATCTATTTATAAATATTGTACAAGAAAGCAACAGCAAATTAAAGGTAAACACTTGCCTATCAGCATGATACCATCCCATACAATTAAAGCAATTTAAGTATTTTCCAGAATGGACATGTTTGGGATATGGTATGAAAAATGAAGGCAGACACACACAAGACATGAGTGTCACTTGGTAATGCTAGCAAGGCTCCTATGGTATGAAAATATAGGAACTTCACTTTGTTTTCTGAGGAAGTTAAGTTTTTGCTTTTGTATCACTGTATTTTATTTTTTTCTTCTCTGGGCATCCCTTCCTACAGGTTGCCCAGCTATGTTAGTAAAGGCTCTGATCATGTGTTAGCCTGTGTGCTTATTTTTCATAGGATAAGGTGACTTATTTTACTGCCCCCCCCCTATTTTGCTTTGCTATATGACCACGGAAGGGCAGTCCCGTGGTGTAATGGAGAGCACTCCGGACTCCGAATCCCAAGGCTGTGAGTTCGAGTCTCAATGGTGACCGTCCCCTGGCAGTTAAATGCCTGCCTGCCATCCGATCCCATCAGATCTTGGATGCTCAGCAGGGTCGGCTCCCATTAGTACTGGGTGCTGTAGACAGTCCTGAGGACCTCACTGTCACTGTTCAAGCTCGCTCGGCCGTGGCAGATAGACCTCAGGACTTAAACGGTGGGGCCAGTTCTGTGCACGCTGTGCCTCACCTAAAAAATCTACTGCGCAGGCTGGAAGGGCACACCCACGCGGGGAGAGCCCTGCCCAAATCTTCATTTGCAAAGTCTGGCCATATGTACGTACATGACCACAGAGGGCAGGACAAAAGGATGCCAAATATTTCACAAATAGTTTAGATCCTAGTCTGTACTCTTTTAGAATATCTAGAATCCTGCAGTCCTGTGGTCCTATCAACCTTGTTGGGGTTTTGTTGCCATGTATAAGTCTGCCAGTATATAGCATGTTGCAGGATCTGAACTGTTAGCAATTTTCTATTATGAGAGCCATCCTTATTTAATTTTGACACATTACTAAAATCTGACTGCAAGCTAATAGTAATGTTCTCCTCACCTCCCATAACCTGTAGTAAGATGCATAAACAGTCATCACAATCCAATGCAAAACTGATAGTGTGAAAGTCAACAAGAAAGAAATATTGTGGTGGCTAGCTGTGACACTGCCAAGTATGATTACTATTTCTGATCTCAGTCCAGCTACTAGTGGGCAGGTATCCACATCACAACACTGATGTAACTGGCACAGTCTGTCCCACCTTTGGTGGAATCCTGAACTGAAAATAATTAAATAATTAGAGAGATTGAGAGAGAGAGAGACAGACAGACAGAGGGAGAGAGAGAGAAAACAAACCATGGTTTGGCTTGCTGTCATGATTGAACTAACTCTAGCCCATAGGGATTGTAATGGACAAGATAGTCATTGCTATGGAGTGTGAAGAAATTTGTGGTGCCTTCCCCATTCTAATTATGCCTGTGTAGGTAACAGTCTTCATAGAGTCACAGAACCATAGAACGGTATGGATTGGAAGCAACCTTGATCATCTAGTTCCAACCCCCACCTCTGGGCAGGGACACTTTTCCACTAGATCAGTTTGCTCAAAACTTCCTCCAACCTGGCCTTAAACACTTTCAGGGATAGGGCAGCCACAGCTTTTCTGGGCAACCTGTCCCTGTGCCTGGCCACCCTCACAGGAAAAAATTTCTTCCTTATATCTAATTAAACCTACTGTCTTTCAGTTTTAAGCCATTGCCCTTGTCCTGTCACTATACGCTCTTGTAAATGGTTTCTCTCCATCTTTCTTGTAGGCTCTCTTCAGGTACTGTAAGGCCACAGTTAGGTCCCCCCAAAGCCTTCTCTTTGTGTTTCAGGGTTGCCAGGCTAATTAGTGTGTCCTTGTGATAGTTATTGCCTTCATTCAGTTAATGAACTCTTTGGTAGTAACGATGCTGTCCTTAGTAGGTTCTTTACTTTGCAGTGTAACGGAGAGATCCCAGGAAGAAAGTTTGGATTTATTTGCATTATTAAATTGTTACATGTTCTACTGGACTAACTGACTTTGTTTTGTTTCTTAATCACTGCGATACAATATAGATTTTCTGTCTTTGCAGCACCTAAACATTTTCTTATTACCAATCTACTAGTATTTTCAAGCAGTCTATTAAGACATCTCAACTGTAAAAGATAAGATGTGGAGGTGTTTTCAGGATCCCAATATTATTGTCAATATATGCAATATGTAACTTCATCTCTTAGATTATTTGAAGTGCCCTTTTTGGTCGACATGGATTTTTAACATAGTTTTTACCTTTTAGATGATGCTTCCCCTGAATGCTTCTCTTTGGCATTTCCAGAACTAGATCAGCAGCTGCAGGTAAACAGGTTTTTTTTTCTTGCAATAGTCCTATGTTACAGTCACTATATTTGTTATGATAAAAAGCCTCTGGTTGCTACACTAAGGTGGAAGTTTTCAGTGGTGCATTTCTAACCTATTATCATTTAGTAAGACTGTATATATCCTTAGAAGAAAACATTGTCTTTTCAAGACCTGCAGAAAATTTGATTTGGCAGTTTTAATCCAATTGCAGGGAAATTACTATTTTAACAGCCTCACTTGCTTTTAAGATTTTTTTATACAATTCCTGTGCAAAACACATTGCTGTTACACTGCAATGAAGAGAGTTCTTTTGTGTTTGACAGGAGAAGGAATAAGCCAGGTATTATATTCTCATGCTTGCACACTGTGCTGTGACTGGTGTCATCAGCTTTCTCTGAAGCATTCCAAAAGAAAGCAGAGATGTGTTTTTGTAGTGCTGTTTTACCTTTAATCTTGCGTAACTAAAGCTAGTCATAAGGATTGATGAGAGCCTTATCAAAGTAACTGCAGTTCATGCTGCATAGCCAGTGACCCTAATGATTGCCCTGACTGCAACATGGAGACAGCATGGGATAAAAGGGAGGAATCTTTTTGTGACCAGACTGATTTGTCAGCATAGGATGATGGAGCCCGGATATAATGGAAAATGAGCAGCTGATGCCAGTTCCATGGTTCACCAGGCACAGAACCAGTTCTGCATCCAGGAATTATTTCACTTTTCTTTGTGGAGATTCTGGGGTGTTTGTTGGCTTCTGTAAAGATCTTCAGGTCATCTGTTTTCCCAGGAGCATTTAGGCTTTCTCTGATATTTCACTGTGAGGGCAGTTGCTTCCTGAGTGTAAATTGAGAAAGGCATTAGCAGACCATGTTTGCCAATAATGTCATCTTTACTGTACCCATCCACAAGTAAGACAGCATGGGAGAGCTGCTGATTTTAAGGGCTGACTCTTCTCTCCTGCTCTTCTAATCAAAAGGATGAGTGAGAAAGGAATGGAAGATGACAGACACTCTTCTTGCTCTGCCCCTCTTATCCTGAGAATATGGGCAAGTTCCTTAGGCATAACTAGGAATGATTAAAGGAATTAATAACAGTTTAAGATTTGGGACAAAAGGAACAGGATGGCATGCTGACCTCTTTATTTCACTGACCTTCCAGTGCAGCAAAGATAATTGGCATTTTTTTCCCTTATCAGAGTTCAGTTTGAGAAAAGCAATAATGTTTCATGGCCAAAGGACTGAACTGAAAGAGCCTGCATTCTGTTTCCAGCTGGGTCAGTGACACATTGCCTAGTCCTAGAGTTGCTTCATACCTCTATTAATCTCTGAAATTAGGTTATTTTTTACCATTTTGGAAAAGCATTAAGATCAGTCATTCTCTAAAAGAGCAAAGTATGATTATTATTACTGCTCTTGGTACATAAAAACAAAATTACTAGCATTAGTATAGGTAGTCTACATGACAAAGTCATGATTTTTTTATTTAGGACTTTTCTGACCCATATTTCTAGAACATATAATATACTCTAAATGTGTAATTTCATGATAGACTGGCAATGCTCCTCCGGAAGCATTCAAGTCTGCTGGATAAATAATCTGCCCTATCAGGTTTTTCACCTCCTTTGACTTTGGACTCAGAGGAACCATGTGGGTCTCAGCACAGGGGCTAACAAACACTATTGTGTTTGTGCCCCAGGGTGCGGGGTTATACTTCTGGGTTTTGTGGGTTGAAACCAATTTCTCCTTGTGCCATTGCATTTATTGTAATATTGTTATTAAATTGTAACTCTGACATAATCTCTTTTGTGTTGGGTTCATTTCTCCTGATGGCTTACCTTTAAACCAGCACACCAAGTCACTTGGAAAATCAGAGCCTTAGAATTCTACCCAGGTAGGCAGCAGACCACAGCCTAAGTACCCAGCAATTTGCACTTCTGTTTTAGGTTTCAAGCCCTCATTCTCCTATGTTAGGCCCTGGCAGACAACTTGGCTATTTGAGCAGAATTACCTAGTGTTCCCTCTTTTTCTTCTACAGTTCTACCATACCTACTCCCTAGGCACCACTCACTGATGACAGTGCAAAGTTCAGTGGAGCCTCGTCATGGCAGTATAACAAACCCTGCTGTCCAAGTACTGGCACTGGCTCTACAAAGGTAGAGGTAGAATTAGCTGGAGAGAAGGTCTTTCTAGGAGACTTAGCAAATAGCTTAATTCTGTATAAGGAGTTTTACTAAAGGACGATCTTAGTTACAGCTTCTTTCAGAAAAATAAAAATGATCAGTTTGTATCTTCTGATGTACTAGGTAAATTCACACTAAAAATGGTTTTATTTTTAAATTACATATTTGAATGTTACATTTTTCTACTACAGTGAGAGGAACACATTCCAAGAGGCAATTTGTAAGAAAATAACTATTTTTTTTTTACCTAAATCAAGATTGATTTATGGTCAACTAGACACAAAAGCCCTACATATGAGAACAGAGCAGTTTAAGCTGCATGTAGGTCTCTTTTGCAGCTCTATTTTTCAAAACAAGAAACCAAAAAGAAGTTCCTGCTAAGTTATCAGTGAAATAAAACTCATATTAATAAACTTCTTGCTTTTGTTTGCATTATTGAAATTTTTCTCTTCCCACTGACGAGCAATACTTTGGATGAGGATAAAACACATGCTTATTTGGGCTTTAGTGTTATTTCTCCTGCTTGTGTGTGAGTCTTGTGATGGAAAGTGCAGTGAGGGTAGGCTCGCTGCACTTGTCACTTTGTCATCGGAAAACTTTAATCTTTGCCTTGTGTGAAATCTGGACTGGTCCTTGGAAGGCACTTCCTTGATTATCCACATAGTGGGTGGTGAGCCCTCTGATAGACACTCTGCTATGGGTTATCTGCTATATTTAGACACCTAAGGCCTTGTAGCATCTAAGGCCTTGTTGTTCAGGTTAGTGAATGTAAAGGAAGATATCAAGAGTTAAGTACATGCATTGCTATGCCCTATGTGTTGCCTATCCCATTCCAGCACTTCCTGTGATTTGCTCAGTTCATCTCCCTATTCTCCATCGAAGTCTTTATTCCAGCCGGTTGTTTGACCCTGAAGAGGGTCATGTCACATATGGATGCACAGGGTGTTCTATAATTCTTTATCATTCAAGGCCAGGTTGGACAGGGCTCTGAGAAACCTGGTCTAGTGGAAGGGTGTCTTGCCCATGGCAGCAGGGTTGGAACTAGATGATCTTTAAGGTCCCTTCCAAATGATTCTATGATCTCTTATCAAGAAATTGTAAGCTTGAGAAGCATTTATGTCATATTTTGTAGTTTTGTATTACAAATCTGTAGAGATTAATGTAGTGAATTAAAATAAAATTCTTGCAACAGAGAAAAAGCTCCAAGCATTTATAATACCAGTTTTCTAAGCCACAGGATAGTTTTTCATGCTTTAGTGGCAAATGCCTATACAAAAGAAACAGTGAAAATGTTATGAAAGGGACATCTTGTTGTGCATGATATAAGCATTTAGCAGAAACTTGATTTACTCTGGAACTTTAATTGATTCTACTGAATGCCAAGATTCTTGTTAGACACATAAAATTGTTTTAGAAAGTTAAAACGTACACTACATTTTTAAGAGGATTATGGGGTTTTTTGAATGTATTATTATTTTAATATTAATTTCCATGAGACTTCCTAGAGTACTGTGGTACTCTATTGTTAGATTTGACTGCCTATGAACTTGATAAGTCTCCTGCAGTGCTGCTGTAATAACTATGGTCTTAGATTATATATGACATGGATGCTCACAAAGTCTGAACATCATCCTATAGTTAGAAAAGAATGGAAAACCTCTTGGCAAAGGAGAGCAAAACTCTCAATTTCCCTCATCCAGTTGACCTGAATTGTTTGGAGGAAAGAAAATGGCTTACTTTCATAGTAAAACTAGACAAGATATATCCTGAAGGAGATATCTGAAACTGGTTGAAAAGTTTCAGTTGCGTAACAAAAAGTAGCTGCAATGTGCTACTTTTGCTTGGAATAATGTGGTTTCTTCCCTCATGGAAGAGTACACAAGGTCATATAATGAATATGGGCCACCATGCAATATATTGGCACTGAACTTTCTGTTTCTCCATGTCTTAGTTTGAGGGGAAAAACCCAAAATGTTTACCAAAAAGCAGAGGAGAGGATTCCACCACAATAATCACGTCACTCTTTATTAAAGAAAAGGAACTTCAATTAGAAAATGGATATAAGAAGGATAACTGTTCTTAACTACTATATATCTACATATATATGTAGATATAGGTATAATATATATATATATAGATATAGGTATAATATATATATGTAAATATAGGTATAACTGTAAACAGACCAGAACAAACTACTCCCCCAGCAGCAAAGGTAAAAAAAAAAAAACAGAGAACAACCCCCAAAACAGTAGATTCCTCCTGGAGCAGTTATATTTATGGACAGTGTCAATGTCCTGCTTCGGCTGGCTGCAAGATGAATTCTCAGTCTTTTTTCCAGCGAGGCAGAGACGAGAGGGGAGCACTCTCTCTCTTTCTTTGTCCTTTATCCCAAACGAAGAAGGAATAAAGCTGGGAGTGGAGGAAATGGTGATAGTTCCCAGGAATCTCCTTGCAGTCCAAATTGATCCCCAGGAAGAGGGGAAAAAAAAGGTCTGCAGTGTCCTGTAGCACCTGTGCCTCTCCTCTCTTCTCTCTCTCTCTCTCCAAAGCTCAGGGTGCCAGAGATGGAGGGGGAAAAGCAAAGAGCGGACCCAGAAAAAAGAGAGCTCACCAGCAATTCGTGGCTCTTTTTTCTGTAGCTATCCAAAGGGAAAAAAAAAAGTCAAAGCAGCACACAGGGAACAAAGAAAGAAAAACCTCTTCCCACCCCCAGGTGCTGGGGTTCTGTTTTCTCACTCCACCCAACCATTAAGCTTGAATCTAAAAGTCATCAGCTATCTTTTGTCCTCACTCCTGCGACTCCAAGCCTAAACCTTCTGTGCTGGTATGGTGAGAAAAATTCTCTGAGGGGGCTTCTCCCAACACCACCTGCCTGTGTTTGAACCTTTAACACTCCAGAAGGGTTTAGCTGAAAGTTACCAAATCTACAAAAAGTGAGACACCACTCTTTAGGACAGTGGTAAAAACTGCTTCCTAGACAAGTTCATGTGAGCTGGCAAAACTGCCTGATAAAATCTTTTCTTGGAAGTTTAGTCTTTCCATGAAAAAGTTTTATTTTTCACAGTTGAGTCAAAAAGTAAATGCAAACAAACTATGGTCAAATAAAAAAAATTACTGTTTTAAAGTTTTTGAACATTTGAGTGGTACTGCCATGTATACAGCTTTTGTGGATATGGAATGCTGATACTCATATTGATAGGCAAAACATACTTTGTTCCGTGAGTAAGCAAAAAAAAAAAAAAATCAAACCTGAAAACTGTCATTCTGTGTCCCCAAGCAAAGATTTTTGTTTAGAACAGCTCCTTCAACCTGTCTTTAAAAGTATGCAGAACTGCTCAGGCTCTTTCTATTTCTTTGTGAACTGCATTTGCATGTCCTCTTCCAATATCTTTCATATCTGGATTCCAAACAAAAGTCTAAATGAACAGTTCACATGTCTTGTAAAGATGTACATATATATGTGCAGTTACAGAATAGTCTATAGAAAGATCTCTTACTGTCTACTTCCTGGATTCTGTAAAACACTTCTCAATGTTACATTGAGTTATTCAACAAAGAAGCAAAGTAAAAATCAAACCTTATTGAAAATCAGGCATAATAGGATAGACCACTAGTATAACTTAAAGCTGCATGTCCATATTTTGCCAGCACAGGAAAATGTGGGTGGATGACACTGAAGCCTGAAATAAACAGGATTAAAAGTAGCAACTGTTGCCATTAAATGTAACTTTATTTGGCAGGGATGCTTTTGGCTTGTCTATAAGGTAGGCTTTTATATATATTAATTTATGGACAGGCAAGGTATTTAATGAAGTATCAAGCTTGGGCTGTCCTAAGAAGTAGCTAAAGTATGGCTGTTTGCTTCTGAGTAAAGTGAAAAAAAACATACTGCAAATTGAAGTTTATTAAGGCCTATTGTTAAACTAGCAAATTCACAAAAAAGATAGTATACAGACTTCATGGAATGCCATGAGGGTATCATCTCCAACACTTTCCATGGTCTGGCCACAGGCATTCAAAAAAGTCATTCCAGGTGGAATGGAGACTTGTCTCTCTCTTTTTCTCATGTGATTGTGATAGAGATGTTTGTTAAATAAATAATGCATTAGCCAGTTTAATATCCTACTGGCCAGAAATTAATCATGGATGCTGTAGATACTATTGCCAAAACCTTTCATAGATATTTCCAAATTGCAAAAGAGCAAGCCAGGTTGTCAAGTTCTGACTGCCTCATCCCTGGAATGTTCAGTTCCAGGCTGGATGGCGCTTGGGCCAACGTGGTCTAGTGGAAGGTGTCCCTGCCCATGTCAAGAGGTTGGAACTGGATGATCATTAAGGTGCCTTCCAACTCAAATAATTCTATGATATGATTCAATGATATGATTCTATCTAGTCATATGAAAACATAATCAAATTTATGTTTTAAATAAAAATACTCAAAAAATTAAAAAGTTCTTTATATAGTGCTTAATACCATCAGACATGATTGAAAAGAATTGTATGAATGAACATTAGTAAACTGATTGTATTATTTGTTTTAAGTTTATTTTAAGTGCTAAAATATCGGTATAAAAATGTCACTGAAGAGGAAACAAGGGGATTGAAAATCAGCAACTGGTTCTAAGTGAAACTTAGATACTAAGTTTCAGCATGACTAGATAATTTTTAGCTCTATATATCTTTTGAGTGGAAAGCTGGAATATAGAAACAGAACACTTTTAATTTTTAAACTAGTTGAAGCCAGCTAGATTAGCAGAAACTAAGTTGGAAGCAAATCCAAGCTGATTTTTTGTTGGTTTGGTTTTCCTTTGAAGTATCACTGTTTGGGGTCTTTCCCCTTGGCACTGTTCAAAATTTTTTTTATTGTAATTCATTTGTTGATAGCTGATCTCTGGTACATACCAGAGATGCTGCTTTGGCTCATCCTTGCATTCTTGAATTAGAGCACTGAGACTTCTATATTCTGTCTTGTTAAATTGATGTTTATTATTTGGGTGGCTGGTGGCTGTATGAATGGTGCTGTTGCTCATCCACATTGAAATGCAATTAAAAGCCCTCTCCTAGGGATAAGAATCAAGTAATGGGCTGCCCTTTTCCTAGGTTTCAAAAATCTCCAAGATCAGAGAGGATGAAACAGTGTTCCTGTGAAACAATTCTGCAGCAGCATTTTTACATTTAGAACATGGGAAATGAATGTCTGTGTTAAAATTTTTGTGAGGAATCATACCATCTACAAGTACTATACATCTGCAAGGTCTATATGTTACTTACATCTGTGCATTTGGTTACATCTGAACCAACTTACCAAGTCTCATGGATAAATTTTTTTTTTTTAATCTTTGTCTCTGAATTTTAGATTTAAATTTCCATTTTAGATTTAAAAAAGGATTATAAGATCACAAGTCTGATGGCTTGTGCTTTTCTTTTCCCAATAATGTCATTAAATATTATACTACAAAGTAGAACAGCAAGAAATGTAAAATAATCTACTAATATTATGAAAGGTGACTGGATGTTCTTTAACTGGGCAGTAAAGGAACTATTTGAAGTGTTTCCTTTTCCTTCAAACAGGTGGCTCAAGCATGCTATTTGGAGTTCATTTACAGTCAACAGTTTCAAGCCTAATAACAAAAATCCTTCCTGAAAGTGTTATAGCCAAAATATGATAAGCCTGAAGCCTGAATTAAGCTGCATTCTATTTAAGGAACAAAAAGTACCATCATTTAACCAAAATGTATTTTCAAGATCTCAACTGAAATTCACATGAGGAATTCCAGGACTGATTGGATTTTTTTGCCATATTTGTTACATTCAGTGTGCATTGGGAAAAAAGTTAGTTTTGCTGCAATGTTAGAATAGGAGGTATGATGCTTTTGTCTTCAATGTGTCAGTTTTTTAACCTGATTTTTCTTTTTTTCAATTGCCATCACCCTTCTACTCTCAGTCTCACCTGCACTTTATATGAAAATAGAAAACGCTTTGCAAATAAGCTGATTTAACCCTCATGGTTTTTTTTCTACTAAGTAAACATATCCCTTTTACAGGAAATAGAGATGCAGAGAAATGGTATTATCTATTTACAACTTGAGGCACTGCTGGGATAGAACCCATCACAAAATCTTGGCTGCACTGGAGTCAGCAGTCTAACTCCTGTTGAGTCCAGTAGAATCAATCCCAGTGTCCCAATTAACAGTCCTGTCCCATTTAGGAATAAACTGGAATAAGCATTGCATTTAGGAATAAAAAAAGCATTTAGTCCATGTCTTTTCATATCTTTTGTTCTCATCTTACAGAACTGGAGAATAGAAGCTTGTTTGCACTCAATTTCCCTTCTGCTCAGAGCTGTAGTTTCTGCAGTGAAAAGATGCTAAGTTTGTTATGGGTCTGACTTTAGCATTCATATATCACTGTAGCTGAAAAAGAGGGATGTAAGGGAGAAGCAATTCTTTGAACAATCTTTAGGAATACTTTGCAAAGCTGACAAGGACAGTTCTGAAAATTCTTATAAGGTTTGAATGTTGATACATATTCTTATGCAGGGAAGTGGGGTTGGTTGGGCTTTTTTTCCTTCCATGAAAGGAATAATTGGCAATATCCTGCAGTTAGGGGAAAAAATTCTCACAGGAATTAAGATAAATATTGTATCTTTCAAAATATGTATTTTAAAACTAATATTTCATTCAAAAGCAGTGTATTTTTTTCTTCTTCTTCTTCCTTTTCTGAAAGCCTTTGCCTCCTTTTCATGACTCTAAGGAATCTATGCAGGTGTATAGACAGCACTGCAAAATAGCAGAAGAGTACCATGAGGTCAAGAAAGAAATTGCTCTGCTGGAAGAAAGAAAGTGAGTAAATTTCCCAAAGGATTTACTGTTGCATAACCTCTTTGTAAAATCCTGATTTAAACATGAGGGTTTCACATAATATTTTCTGACCTTATACTTACATACATGTATACTTATATATGTATTTACTTATATATACACACAGCTTGTAATTGTGGCCTTTCAGTGTCTGAAGGGAGCCTATAAGAAAGATGGAAAAAGAGACTACTTACAAGGACATGTAGAGATAGGAAAAGGGAGAATGGCTTTAAACTAACAGAGGTCAAGGTTCGGATATTAGGAAGATGGGATATTAGGAAAAATTTCTTCCCTGTGAAGGTGATGAAGCACTGGCACAGGTTGCCCCATTCCTGGAAGTGTTCAAGGTCAGGTTGGATGAGGCTCTGAACAACCTAGTTTACTGGAAGGTGTCCCTGCCTGTGTAAGGGGAGCTGTAACTGGATGATTTTGGGGTCCCTTCCAATGCAAACCATTCTATCAATCTATGACTCTATGACTGTAGTCCATACCTTTGCCTGACAGTCACAGTGGAGCACAACAAGTAGGCCTTTGCTCCATAAGATCAACTGGGGCAACTAAGAGCTGTAATAGTTCTGGGCTCTCAGTTATGTGGACATTCCTTAAAACCTTCATTGACAGCCTCCATGTCACATAACAGTCCAGTTCAACTGGTACAGGTCTCCTTTTAAATGTTTTGGGTTTTTTAATTTTTTTTTTCAATTTAACTTTATACATTTTAATGAAGAATGTAACAGATCCTCAGTTGGGCTTCAAGTACTTTATGATAAGCCTAACTTAGTGAGGTGTACTGTTTCTGTATACATTGGCTCAATGTACATGGGTATTTTAGGTGTTCACATCCAAAGTGCATGAACTGAAGACTTCTGTTTTATCTGTGGCCTGTACTCTCATATTCTGCATGACTATTAAATGGCAAAATGCATTCTGTGGCTCTTCATCCCTTTCCACAAAAAGCCTAAAAAAGAAATTTAGAGAGAGAAAAGAGGGTGAGTAGTGAAATCCCTACTCAGTTTACATTGCAGTTTTGCCAAGTTTGCGTCCATGGGAATTGTCAGCTGCAGAATCAAGCTTATGGGACAGAAACTGATGAAATCCTGTATTCTTACAAGATAGCCAAGAAACTCACTGAATCCAAACTATGAAGGGTAAGAAAGTAAGATGTAATTATTGGGGTTGATGGCTACAGGCACAATATAGCTTAAACTTGAGGGTTCCCACTAAAAATCCCCTTCCACTGAAGGATCTCTGTGGCACTCAGGTTCGGACAGACTGACACACAAGTTCAAAAAGAAAAAAGAATTAGCCAGAAAAGATTAGCACTACATAGTCCCTGCATGAAAAAAATGCATAAAAATGCAGTGTTTGCATTTGATTCATCATTAACTGAACTTGAACAATCAAATGTAATTGATGTGTTTGCAAAGATGAGGAAAAGATAATTAATTCAAATAATTTTGCAATGATTTGTCAAATTTGGTTGTCTAATATAAGCTGCTTACATATGTATTTAGCAATCAAGAGAATTCAGTGGAAACCCATGTGTCTTCTCATATTCTGAAAATCCAGATACAATGTAAAATGTTAAGTGGTTGTTTAAGTACTTGACTTTAGATGTATAAACCCAAAAGGTAGCTTTAGATAATTTGGATCATTTGGGGTTTAGGTCTACTGATAAAAATCCATTATTATTACTGACACATCCCTGAATCAGTTATGCCTATTTATGAAGTATGCTTGGAGCCTCTAAAAACTAGACATTTATAGATATTTTTGCACTTTCTTAAATGAAAAAAAATCTTGTTTGAATGCAATCTTTTAATTTATGAAGTCTGAATTAGAAATATTTTGCTTCTTGAGAATGGCAAGTACATGCACAAAATTGTTTACCAGAGATCACAACTGTCCTAATTAACCTCTGAGTCCAGATGTCAGCCTCTCTGCAGTGGTTATCCTGGACGAATTAAGGGGCTTCAGGCTGGTATTTTTGTTCATTACACCAGTGGATGTCAACAGTGGAACAATGTCAGGATGCTTCCACCACTGTTACCTTTGTTGAACCTGTTCTGTGGATTCCATGCCCCAGTAAACATACGTTAAGAGTGGCTGAATAAGGCAACAAGTGGAATTATATTAGTGATTCTTATGTGCCTTCCAATTACATATTCATATATGTATTACAAATGTCTTCACGTGCTGGGAAATGCCTAAACAAATACCACCACTGCCAATGTTTCTTAATCTGAAGTGGTACTAAAGCACTTAGATCAAAGATGTTTAATTTCCTACAGGTTGGTGCAGTGTGGTTGCTTGATTTTGAAGTTTAAGAAGCTGCAAGTACCAACTGAGGTTGGGGGTTTTTTTCTCCAGATGTGAACGGTTTATAACTTCTCCCTCCAGGGACCTCCTTCCAGAAACCATTGGGACCTCCTTACTGCATGAAGTTTGGTTAAAACTGGGAGGTGGATTGGAAAGTTATCAGGACACATATACTATTAAACACATGCAAGCATACGTACCTGAGCACATTAACCTTAATTTTTATTTAAAACTGGATGGAAAGGGAGTGTAAGTGGGGAGGTGAAGGAGTAAGCAAGAAGTAAAAGAGAGTTTTGGTCTAGTGATCACTGATTTATATGTAAAAAACATTCTCAGCACTTACAGTTTGAGAGTTAAAAGACGTTTAGGGGGTAGAACATACTGAATGAAGAGAAGAGTGAATTACAATGGCTGGGGTAGCATGTGTGTTTTGCATTGTATACATATATAAGTATAATACATTTTACATAGATAGATATAGATATGTAAAATGCATTATACTTACATAAGTATATACCCTTATAATTGCAGCCTTTCAGTACCTAAAGGGAGCCTACAAGAAAGATGGAGACTGTTTACTAAGGTGTACAGAGGTAGAACAAGGGAGAATGGCTTTAAACTGACAGAGGCTAGGTTTAGATTAGATATTAGGAAGAAATTCTTCCTTGTGAGGCTGTTGAGACACTGGCACAAGGTGGCCAGAGAAATTCTGGTTGCCTCATTCCTAGAAGAGTGGAGTATTCCATTCTTAGAAGGAAATGATGTTTTGACTTTTTTATAAAGTCTGATGAGATGGACAAGCTTGTAACCTCGAAAGCAGTTATACTCAAATTAAAAAGATGGCATTTGCAGCTTTCTGAAATTTGCCCCTATTGTGGGTATCTTCTACCTTTGAATTTGAATCTATGGAAATAAAGATTCACAATTACCTAATACACTCGTTATCTATTGTCTATTTCTTTTAAATTCTATCTTGATAAAATGGACAATGATCAAGTTTCATCCCTTTTAATGGGAACAAACAAATTTATAGTGTTGTTCAGTGTACATTTTTACCAAATGCAACCACAAGTGTTGTTGGATGATATCCCTGCCAGTACTCCCGTCTTCTCTCCAAATCTGTATAATTACAATGGCAAATCCCATCTGGCAGTGTCTGCACCTGTGGTGCCTACTGATAGTACACTGTGCACACAGAATACTGAATGTTAGGATTGACAGGAAAAAACCAGAAAATGGATTGAGCAAATACTTTGTTGGCTAGGAGGAATAAATTATGTGAAGTTAACCTGACATAAATATCCATACTGATATTAGAGCTTTTTAGTTAAAAAAATATAATAATTTTACTTTGAAAAAATTTTTTCCAACCTCCAAATTCACTGTAACCTTTCATAAATTAAATAGTACAAGCAGGTATATTTCTAAAGGAGGTATCTTTAAGAAATAGAAAGTTGAAAAACATGTTCTAAAATAATCAAAAACATTTAGTCTTTAACAAACTTCTCAAAGGTTTAACTTGACTTGTCTCTCACTGAAGTGTGAGCATTAAGTATGGCCAAGTATAAAAAGTGATGTGAAATGACAAGGATTACTTTTCATCGAGGCAAGAGCAGAGCTTATTTGCCCTTTCTCTTGTATGCAATGTAGGTGGCATGAGAATGTATTAGACTGCGAGCAGGGGAGGAGACAATAACTATTTCACAGGAAGATGGGAAATGTGAGAGAAATGTGAGGCTGCAGTTTCAAAAAAGGGAAAATCAAAGAATGGTAAAAGAAGTTACTCAAAAAAAGGCCAAAAAGGGAAGCAAGAAATTGAAAGAATTTGAAAGAACAGAGTAGATTTTTTTGTTAATACAATCATAGCTTTGTTTGCTCTCTTCACTCAAACTCTTTCCATTTATGCCAGCAATATGTAGTATAAGGGAAAAAATCACTGTGGAATAGGAGACACGAAAATAAAGAAAAGGGTGTGGAAGTGAGAACACACCACATTTAGGGCACAGAATGTAATTTAATTTATGTTCCAGAAACACACACGTATTTCCATAACAGATGTTTTGGGGTATCTAAGTTTGGGTGAAAGGAGTGGGATGGTTGGTTATTTTGAGCACTTGTTATATTGCTATTACTAGATAATGACCCTGGATTATGTAGTTAAACATTAGAGTTGCCATGGTTGCTAGCTGTTTATTATATTCTTAGCACTGGCTGGTTATCTCTTTGTCCTCCCCCAGACAATTCTAGTATAACTCTCCAGAAAATATAATTTGATCACCACCTGGTTTAGGATCATTCCTTTTCTTTGCCATGGATATGATTTCTTTTCTTCTTTTGCACGTGTTACAGTAAACATAGAATCATAGAATCATTAAGGCTGGAAAAGACCTTTAGGATCATCAAGTCCAAACATCAACCCAGTGCCAACACCATCTTCACTATTAATCTATGTCCTCAAGTGCCACATCTACATGTTTTTTTTTAACACCTGCAGGGATGGTGACTCCACCACTTCCCTGAGCAGCCCATTCCAGTGCTTGATAACTCTTTCCAGGAAAAGTTTTTCCTTATATCTAATCTTAACCTCCCCCCTGTCACAATTTGAGGCCATTTCCTCTCATCCCTTGTTACCTGGCAGAAGAAACTGACTTCCACCTGGCTACAACCTCATTTCAGGTAGGTGTAGAAAGCATAAAGATCTCCCCTGAGTCTCTTTTTCTTCAGGTTAAACACCCCCAGCTCCCTCAGCCTCTCCTCACAAGACTTGTGCTCTAGACCCTTCCCCAGCTCCATTGCCCTGGTTCTGGACATGCTCCAGCACCACGATGTCTTTCTTGCAGTGAGGGGCCCAGAACTGGACATATGTGGGATTTGAGGTGTGGCCTCACCCGTTCCAGGTACAGGGGAACAATAGTGTCCTGCTGACCACACTATTGCTGATAAAAGCCAGGAGGCCAGTGGCCTTTCCTGCAAATAACATGCAGTGGAAATGTCTGTTTCATTTTGTGGACACTTTCCATATGCTTTAGGACCATGCTGTCATGACCATAGGACTGTTCTAACGTTTCCAGCCCAGATAGTTTCTCTGGGTACAGTTTCTGGTGGGTCTTTGCAACATTATTAAAACAAGTAGTCTTCAGACTTCCAGTTACTGCAGAAAAAGATTGGTGTGAACCTTAAAATCTATCTTTTATCTCAATAATTTTCCCATTCTAGACCTGATTTTTCATCATCATGGGTATGCAAAATATATGTTACCCACCAAACAGTGGAAATTAAATTACAGTTTTTCTAATACAAAGAGAGACTTCCTGGTCTAGTGGAAGGTCCCTGCCCATGGCAGAGCTGTTGGAACCAGATGATCTTTAAGGTCCCTTCCAAACCAAACTATTATCTGATTCTTTGACCTTTTATGTATTGGCATCTGAGACATATTTTCATTTACATTAAAACAGGCTGTCTCATAGTTTTAAAAATGAATTAGTAGACTTTGAACACACAAGGGCAGTCTCCTCAGATAGCAATTGCATTACAGGGTCTCATGATTCCTCCTAATGTGAAAGCTGTGTTGAATGTGGGAAGAGAAAATGATCTTATGGCCACCAGAACACAGACACATGTTAGCTGTGAAGAAATGTGTAGTGCCACAGATGAGTGATCCTGAATACGTTGTTCACAACCAGGGAAAGGCAAATCTGACTCTTTGTACTTTGGAAGCTGTTTTCCTTGTGTCCAGTCTATCTCTAAATGCACTCATCTCCAGACAGATTTATCTGCTCAGTCTGTCACTTTCCTTGGCATTTATTCATTGTGAGTGTTAGTGTTAAGGAGCTCTGTTCTCTGCATAGTCATTCATTAAGCCCAAGAGAAATAATTTCCCTAAGACCATGCTGTGTTTTATTCCTGCTCTGGCATGGCTTGTGGTTTGTGGTGCAAATCACACTAATGTTCCCTTCCCTCACAAATTCCTTTCCCAAAAAGAACACTTAGACTGTACATTGCAGATTGTCTCAAAGCTTTGAATACCTCAGCACTAGTTCATAAAATACCTTATCAGTGCTGTTTATATTCAAACATGGGGTAACCATTAACAGAAAACACAGATTACACAGTACTAGATCTATTTATTAAGCATTCATAACAAAGGCTAGATGGTGCAAGAGCTTAGTATGGTGTTCTTTAACTTCTGGAAGCTAAGTTCAAATCCTGGATTATATCAGAAGCAAATGTCACTGTCCTCATCCTTTTGTGAGCTTCGTAAACTACATCATTCATAACATTTAGCAATCCCTGGTACTCTAGTTCTGTGGCAGGCTGACAGTATTTGCTGAAACATCACCACACCCTGTAAACAGGAGTTGATCCTGATGGGAAGGGAGTAAGTAGGTTCTGCTGACTCAGAAGTGAGCAATTTTACTACAGAATCACAGAATATGCTGAGTTGGAAGGGGCCCACACAGATCACCGAGGCCAACTCCTGGCCCTGCACAGTACCATCCCAAAGAGTCACACCATGTGTCTGAGAGTATTGTCCAAAGGCTTCTTGAGCTCCCTCAGGCTTGGTGCTGTGATCACTTCCCTGGGAAGCCTGTTCCAGCGCTCAACTACCCTTTGGGTGTAGAACATCTTTCTAATATCAAACCTGTGGCATTTATCAGACACTCTCATGGGTAGTCTATCAATAATACACATGTGTAGCCATCATCTGACACAAGTAGCTACTTGACAGTTTACTGGAAATTAGTTATTTGGACAGTTATTTGCCTCCAATGTACTAGGAGAAAACTGGAGATATTGTCTCAAGCAGAAAATACAGGAAAGATGGCTGAACTGGTTTTTTCTGCCCACACATTACTACTGGATCACAGAATCACAGAATTGGTGCAAGTGCTTTCTGTGAGGGAGGTCCCAGAGTATGGACTACAGCAATGAGTATATTTTTATTTTAGTGCATTTGTAGTTTGTTTAATAGCAAAGCTAAATTCCAGAGGGGATAAAAGGTATCAATGTTGCTTGAATATTACTGGAGAGCAGCACAAAAGCCATGCCTGCACAGAGTCTCATCAAGTCAGGACTAACATTAATAGAGCTGTCTGAGTTTGCACACTGTCTGTGCCACTCCTGGCTCAAGTCCAAATAAAGTAGTGAGTACTATTCTTTTTCAAGTACTACAAGTACCCACAGAAAAGATTTGCCTGCTTTGAAGATGCTGATTACTCATTAGTGTGTTCACTGCATCTCCCTTTAAGAAGCTCATAAGTGTAAGAAAAGTAAGGAAGAATGATTTGGAGTTCATTTGTTTGGAAACTTCTGTTTTAACAGACTGTAATTTAAAAGAGCTTAATTTAGTCCTTCAGTCCAGCCTTGAATCAGAGAATAACTGCAAAGAAATATTGCTGATGCTCTCATTTGGTCTCCAGAAACAAAAGTCTTCCAGAGGAAGCCCTGAGAGATTGAAGGGATTAAAGACTTGTAAAACCTCATTGTCCTTAAATGTATTTTTCACTCTCTAAAGCACACGTGCAATTACTTCTCCGTGGCCTCTGTCCCATTAACAGTAGCTGTCTAGCAAGATCATCTTGGTCCCTTTGAAAATTGTTTCGTGTAGCATGGCCCAAACAAAAAGCAATGAAGCTACTAATGGCTTGTTGCTTTTAAAAATTTTACAACTATGTAGTGTCAAATGTAAATAGAATTTTGCTGAGTAAAAATATGTTCTTGATGTTTTCTTTCAAAAGCCTGATTGAATACACATTTCACCTGGTGAAAGGAAAGAAAAAGAGGCTTTTCTGCAGCATAGCTACTCTTCATGACATCAATGGTATAAAACAAAGCCAACATATTTAGCTACTATATGTATGCCTATATACTGCCTCTTTGGATGATTTAAAATTTCTGTAGTGGCTCCTGACTTTTTTTTTGTTTGTTTGTCTTATAATGGGAAGCACAGTTGGAAGAAATGGCTGTGCCAAGAGCCTCTTCTAACTTGTGACTGCTTGAACTGCAGTAGCTGTGACTGTAAAACCATGGGCAAACTCTGCTATCAAAGGAAGTTGCAGTAAAGACAGAGGAAGGTCAAATTGATACTCAGAGAAGGTCAGACAGAAGTGTTTTTCAAAACCCAGGTGCTTACATTTTTGCTGCTGTAAGTGGTAGCTTTGCAGCTACAAGTAACATAAGTGATCAGCAAATACAAAAATGTTACCTTTTCGTGAATACTCTGACCAGTGGGAATAGAATTCCTGATCTGTAGAAATTTCCTGTCTGAAAGCATAGGTCTAGCCTGACAAGAGGGCTCCTTTAAGGACTGCAGTGAAAGCTATCCACTTTGAAGGTACCAACATCTTCCCACTGATGATCTAAAAGTATTGTTTTGACACGACTGAGAAATGAACAGTTAAAGATTAACTAGTCTCTGAGAAAGAATGATCAAAAGAACTTAGAACCTTTTAGAAGAGACTTCCTGTGGCAGGTGTGAATTTTTAGATTAAGGGGGAAAAAAAGAGGCCAGGCTTTCCTGCTGGATGACTTAAGTGGAGAGCAATTAGTAATTCACTAACCCTGTGGGTTACTAATGCCTTCAGGGTGTTTTAAGATCTCTTTTATCTTAACTTGTGCTGAGGTAATTTCAGTTGATATTATATAGGATACTCCAGCTTCTGGCCAACTCTGGGAATACAGGACATTATGTTACTCCATCCAGAAGAAGCCACAGTTTGAATCCACATGTGTCTGTTCTTAAGAGGACCAGGAGGAGTCAGGTTTGCAGCTCTATAGCACTTCCTCAGCATTAGGGCTAAGGTCTGAACCTAAACACATGATAGAAACAACATACGTAGTTCAGATTCATGTGCCTAGCATCTTCTAGAATTGTCTGCAGCACAGAAAAGGAAACCAGGTGCACTTCACAGAATTTGCTGATAAATCTAACTAACTGAACAAAAAACCTTGCTCTCTTTCAATTATATTTGGCATTGAGAGAAAAATAAATTGTTATTCTTCTAGTAAACCATTAGCAAGCAATCTCCAGGAACTTGATTCTCCCCCACGAACTGTGTATTCAACATTTACTGAAGTTAGAGAACAAAGAATCATACAGTTATAGGATGGTTTGGATTGCAAGGGACTTTAAAGATTATCTAGTTCCAAACCACTGCCATGGGCAAGGACACTAGACCAGGTTGCTCCAAGACTCGTCCAGTCTGGCCTTGGACACTTCCAGGGTTATGACAGCCACAGCTTCTCTGGGCAACCTGCGCCAGTGCCTCACCATCCTCACATGGAAGAATTTCTTCACAATATCCAATCTAACCCTGCTCTCTTTCAGTTTAAAGCCATTCCCTTGTCCTGTCACCCTTGTGGAGTCCCTCTCCAGCTCTTTTGGAGCACATTTTGGTACTGGTAGGGGCTGTAAGCTGAAGCCTTCTATTCTCCAGGCTGAACAGCCCCAAATACAAATATTTGAAATCAGCATTTTGCAGGTTTGGTCACTGAACAGCAAACCTATCAGAGATTTTGGAAACTTTAGCTTTTAAATGGAAAAAAGAGGACTCTAACAAATTAATTTTCTAGGTTCTTTTTTTCATATAAGCTCAAGTAATACCATGTTAACAACCTACAATTCAGCTTTGACCTAACACATGATGACAAATTTTTGGATACTGCCATTTTTAATATTTGGGGTTTTTTTTCATAATCGTTAGAAAGGAGCTGATTGCCAGGCTGGAACAAGTGGAAAAAGAAAGCATGGATGCTGCTCAGCTGGCTAAGGAGTACGCAGAACTGACAGAGGAGAACCAAACACTGAAGTTGGCCCAGACACAGTGTGTGGAGCAACTGGAAAAGCTCAGAATACAGTATCAAAAAAGACAGGGTTCCTCATAAGTCCCAACTAGCTTGTGTGAGGCAGTTCATAAATGACTGGTCCTGTGCTGGAAAGAGATTTAAAAATAAAGATCTGTTTAATATGTTATAATACTTTATTACAGATGCAGAGTATGTAGAAGTCTATATTTGATTTAATGCTTGCTAGCCAGTAGCTTAATGTAATGGATATTTCATCCATTATATAATGGATATTTTATTTCAAGTAACATAATTGAAGTTAATCTATCCCCATTATATGTTCTAGTAGATCAGGTTTCTTTTCTAAACATATTTCTTCCAAGTTAAGAAGATATAGACACACTAGAAAATGGTATAAATAGTTTCTGTGTTGGAAGTTTGGATCATACTGAAGCATACAGCAGAGACAATGTTAGTATATGGAATACATGTATGTTAAATTTAGTTTGGTGATGATTTCTTTCAAATTATTTTCCTCATGCCTGAAATGTTTGGAAGTTATCTTAAAACAGATCTCCTCACTGGTAAAAACTGTGCTTAATTATCCCATGTCAACTTTACATTGTTGTATAAAATCTGAAATTGCACATTAAAAATTTAAGTAACGTAATTATTTTTTACCACTTCCAGTATTATTAAGTTATGAAAATAAAAGGAAACAGATGAGAACAAAGTTTCCTTCCTCAAGCATAAAGATAGCTTGAGGCTCTTTTGGCTCTTGTACTTTCTGGCATGCAAGAAATGAAAAATTAATGTAAGAATCATAGTTTCATCACGGTTTAAACTCAGAATATGTTACTAAAAGTGCTGTGAGGATATGTAAGTAGAGACAGGATATACAAATAACAAGGAATATTCAAATAACCAGGAATATACAAATGACTGTGAAGTACAACGTCAGTTTTGCTTGCTCTATTTATCCCCGTATTTTCCTAGATCAACAGAAAATTCCATTTCTATTCATTATCCATGTTTTCATTAAAAGTGGATACAGAAAAGCCATTTTATGTTCTGAATATTCTCAAATCATGTTGTTTTTTTAACTCTGCTTGGCAGATGCAGCTTAATGCATCTTCATGAGATTGGAATTCAACTCAATGTGTTATTAATACTGAAATGTGTCTTAGTAACTGAAAACTATGAACTTAAAACTTCCATCAGAATTTTAGCTTTTATTATTATCACTAAGCTATCATAAAAATGGAATTTTATGTTCATCAGAATAACTCCTGGCAACAAAGGGGACAAAAAATATAGAAGTTGCCCTTTATTTCTCTGTACTCACTGCCTACAGTATTCCCTGCAGCACACATATGAAAACAGGCTCTGCATTGCTCCAAGCAGCTAGCACTGCAGTAGGAGAGCATGAAGGGGTAGCAGGAGAGGACAACCTTGTTTTCACTTCTCTTTCTGAGCCACCAGGGCAGTGTCAGCATCCATGCCCCACACTGCTTACTGCTGTACCCTGGCCAGTGTAAAGACACAATGGGAAATCACCACTCCTGAGGCATGTGCTTCTTGCTGAGATGCGTCACAAGCAGTGCAACACTGTATTTATTCCTCTTTCCTTACTATCTGAGGATCATTTTCAGTCTATCTTGTGAAAGTTGAAAAGGGAAAAAAACATAATAAAATTCACTCTGAATGTCAGGCAAGGAATGCTGGAAAAGCCTCATTTGAGTTTTGCACTGATGGGAAACATACTCTGAACAAACATCAAGGCTTTGCTTTCAGCACAGAACACCACAGAGTCTAGGATGTACTTTCTTTGACCTGTACTTACGTGTACTACCAAGAGCATTCTCATTTTGAAGTGAATTTTTCATTTTAGTAATTTTCCCATCTAGCTTTGAAAACATCATCCAGTCAATCTGGTGATTTCAGTGAATTCATTGAAAACTGTACAAAGTATATAAAATTATTTCATTGACAGACTGTCTTTGGATGTAAATGGCAGACTTCTATTTATACATAGCTGTGTTTACCTTGAAATTTTCTAATAGGTGCAGGCATTTTGTTTAGATATCAGAAAAATAACAGATCATATGCTGGGATTAAAACCTGAGGGAGAGCCACAGTGAGACTGAGGAGGAGAGCTGGGCCTCATTTATGACATACTGCACTTTGAGAGTAGCGAGGGAGTACGTTTTTTCTAACCTGTAGATACTGACCAGTATGAAAGTCTTCAGGAAACGTTTTTATAGGTGTGCAGACAACAAATTTTTGAAGTGGTCCACCTATAAGCCTGGATAAATATGAAATTCTTAAACCATCCCAAACTAGTTGAAGTCAGAGTTTTGTATTTAATCTTGACTATGGCTATTTGCAATCAGATTTTCCTCCTGCTTTTAGTTATCATGAAAGTAAAAAATAACAGCCTTGTATCAATATATTTGCATGCCAGCATAGATGCTCAAGTGTCTGAAAGCACTGACTTGGAGAAATTGTATCACAGTGAAAATAAGTAAAACTAATATAGAAGTACCAGGGAAGAAAAACTGAAGTATCTCCTGAAAACTACTTTTCAGAGAAAAAGTAGTAGGGGGAACAGGATTCAAAGACACAGGGGTAGACAAATGGAATATTAAAAAAAATATTCATAGGTAAATTACATTGAAATGCAGAAAAATCAACATAACCCAGAAAATCATCCAGGTGTTGCAAAGCATAAAGAAGGCTAGAACAGCCTTTTGAGAGGTAACTGCTCTATCTGTCATCCAACTCTTCATTTTCTTATTAAGAGCATAATAATGAGAAACTTTCTGTATTCCACAAATCTCCAGTTTTGACATGCTCAGTTTTTTCTCTAGATAGTTTGGAACTCTGCTGAATAAATAGCTGAAATTAAGCTTTTTAATAAAACATTTGTTATACTGATCCTCTATTTTCCAAGTAGTCAACATGATTTGTGTCCTGGTATTTAAGGAGAGACCTTAAAGTGGTCTGCAAGTTAGGTCCATTGGAGGTATCACACTGTAAAAACAAGTTTTATACAATTATTTCAAAGATGATTTTATGCTGTTTGTCACCCAAGAACTTAAAAGCCTGTTTCAGCTTTTGAGATCAACTGCCAATGAAATGTTTAATTTTATAACTTCTGACTACAGAACTGTGGTTGCAGTCAGCAAAATAAGGATGCAGTCTGAGTCTTGCTGTCAATTCAGCAGTCATTAGGAGGCAAGGAAAGATATGTGAAAGGCTCAGATGGCTAAAGAAGATGCTAAATGCAAACAGCTACACATACATAATCTGTTATTAAGTGTATTTCTTGCTATTTCCAGGTTATTCAGGTTAGCAAAAGTAAGCATGACACTATGTTGGCAAATGGGTTTGCTTCAAACCACTTAAAAAAGAGTGAAGCACATGGGTTTAAAATAAAAAGCAAGACCTGTGCTTTCCATTTCATATCATTGCTAACTCAATTCCTTCTGTCCTAATGAGTGCTGAACAAACAGAATTTAAGTCTTGCAGTTAGCAACAATATGATTCATGCAGCCTTGAAACAGCCAGAGGCTAGAGCAATTTGATACTTGAAAAGTCTGGAAGATGAGGACCTGAGTAAGGTTTGAGTTTTGCAGCTGTTTGGGTTTTTTTTTAATGTGTTCCTTTCCAGGATTATATTTACTCTGGCTGGTTTTGTGAATTAATGATCTTTGGAAGTGTGGCACCTCCCACCAGAGGCTTTAGTGTCATCTAGGCCTTTGGAGCATTACATGTTGTTAATAGTGGGTACAAATAGGCAAGCATGGAACAGAGAGGTCTTTTCAGCCTTCCTTTGCACTGGTTGGGGAGCTCTGGCTCTGTCCCTTTGCTGCTTCATCTCCACATCTCCATCTCACAGACCACCTTGCAGAAACAAGCTAGTCACTGTCTTAGTTGGGGAGCCACTTGGTGTTTTTTCCTATATAAAATTCCTTTGGTTGTGCTAAGCACACAAAGTAGAAGTGTCCAAAGGAAGAGAAGGGACTTGTCTGAAGGAGTCTTGCCTCTCTTCTCATGGTAGGTACAAGATGTGTAATGCTGGAAGAAGAGGGCTGCAGGGAAAGGAAGTTTGATCTAGGCAGTGATATAGCAGGAGGAGTGCTGGCCCTGTCCAGCAGGATTGTGAGAAGAGTTGACAAAACCTGGGTGCTGGCATGACTTTTCTGTTCCATTCACATACTTCCATAGTCATACATGTGCACCCACAGGACTCAGGATCTTCTCCCTCCTGGTGGAGAGTCATGGCATGCATAAGCATGGATAATATGGTGATGCACACCCTTGGGAAACCCATGATGAAACTATTAATGGTTTCCATGAAAGGCCTGGAAGGCGTGCAGCAATGAAGGACTATGACTATTACTGAACAAATACCAAAATGCTGGGCCCTGTTGTCCATCCCAATAGATTTCTCTGAGACAGGACCAGACACTGTGACTGCATAACTGTACCACAGTGCCCATTAAGGAGAGAGGGAAGGTAGCAAAGTGAAGTTAGAGGGACAGACTCAACCTTACCATTTCCTTCACTGAGGCCCTTGGTTTTGCAATGTTAAACTGGGAGTTATCAAGATGGTCTTTCAGAGGCACACCAAAACTGCATGGCTGACACTTTAGAATCATAGAATCGACTGGGTTGGAAAAGACCTCCGAGATCATCAAGTCCAACCCTTGGCCCAACTCCATCCACTTTACTTGATCATGGCACCCAGTGCCCTGTCCAATCTCAGTTTAAAAATCTCCAGGGATGGTGAATCCACCACCGCTCTCGGCAGACCATTCCAATGCCTGATTACTCTCTCTGGAAAGAATTTTTTCCTGATATCCAACTTAAATTTCCCCTGGCAGAGCTTAAGCCTGTGCCCCCTTGTCCTATTGCTGAGTGCCTGGGAGAAGAGACCAACCCCCACCTGGCTAGAACTTCCCTTCAGGTAGTTCTAGACAGTGATGAGGTCACCTTTAAGCCTCCTCTTCTCCAGGCTAAACAACCCCAACTCCCTCAGCCTCTCCCCATAGGACTTATGCTCCAGTTCCTTCACCAGCCTTGTTGCTCTTCTCTGGACCTGCTCCAGCACCTCAATATCCTTTCTGAACTGAGGGGCCCAGCAGTGAACACAATACTCAAGGTGTGGCCTCACCAATGCAGAGTACAGAGGAAGGATCACTTCCCTGGTCCTGCTGGCCACACTATTTTTGATACAGGCCAGGATCCCATTGGCCTTCTTGGCCACCTGGGCACACTGTTGGCTCATGTTGAGCTTCCTGTCAATTAGTACCCCCAGGTCCCTTTCTGTCTGGCTGCTCCCCAGCCACTCTGTGCCCAGCCTCTAGCGCTGCATGGGGTTGTTATGGCCAAAGTGCAGGACCCGACACTTGGCCTTATTGAACTTCATCCCACTGGAATCAGCCCATCTCTCAAGTCTATCCAGATCCCTCTGCAGAGCCCTCCTGCCTTCCAGCAGGTCAACACTCCCTCCTAACATCAAATTTGCTGATGATGGACCCAATCCCCTCATCTAAATCATCAATAAAGACGTTAAACAGGACTGGGCCCAACACAGACCCCTGAGGAACACCACTAGTGACTGGCCGACAGCTGGATGCAGCTCCATTCACCAGCACTCTCTGGGCCCAACTCTCCAGCCAGCTCCTAATCCAGGAGAGGGTACACTTGTCCAAGCCATGGACTACCAGCTTTTCCAGGAGTATATTATGGGAGACAGTGCCAAAGGCCTTGCTGAAGTCCAGATAGACCACATCCGCAGCTTTCCCCTCATCCACTAGGTGGGTCACCTGATCATAAAAAGAGATCAGGTTGGTCAGACAGGACCTGCTCCTCCTAAACCCATGCTGGCTGGGTCTAATCCCTTGTCCATCCTGAAGGTGCTGTGTGATTGCACTCAGGATGATCTGCTCCATAACCCTGCCAGGCACTGAGGTCAGGCTGACAGGCTGTAGTTGCCAGGGTAAGCCTTGCAGGCCTTTTTGTCAATTGGGGTGACATTGGCCAACTTCCAATCGCCTCAGACCTCCCCAGAGAGCCAGGACTGCTGGAAGATGATGGAGAGTGGTTTGGCAAGCTCTTCTGTCATCTCCCTCATCACCCTGAGATGGATCCCGCCTAGTCCCATAGACTTGTGAGGATCCAGCTGGCTCAGTAAGTCACTAACTATATCCTCCTGGAATACAGGAGGGCTATTCAGCTCCCTCTCTCTGTCTACCAGCTCCAGAGGCCAGATGTCTTGAGGGCCACCTGTCTTACTGGTAAAAACTGAGGCAAAGTAGGTGTTAAGTACCTCAGCCTTCTCCTCATCTTTGTTAACTATATTTCCCTCCAAGTCCAACAGAGAATGGAGGTTTTCCTTGCCCCTCCTTTTGTTATTAATGTATTTATAGAAGGACTTTTTGTAATCCCTAACAGAATTAGTCGAATTAACTTCAAATTGCACTTTTCTTTCCCTAATTTTTTTCCTGCATGACATAGCTCTCTTCGTAAATTCTTCATAAGTAGCCAGCCCTTTTTTCCACAGTCTGTAAACTTTCTTTTTATCCCTGATTTCTTGCAGAATCTCCCTATTTAACCAAGCCGGCCATCTTCCCCTCCGGCTGGCCTTTTGGCACACTGGTATAGCCTGTTGCTGTGCACTCAAAATTTCCTGCTTAAAACATGTTCATCCCTCCTGGAACCCCTTGTTCTCAAGAGTTGTTTCCCAGGGTATTCTCTGAATTAGTTTTTTGAATAGGCCAAAATCTGCCCTCCGGAAGTCCAGTGCAGAGGTTTTAATGATGGCTCTCCTTACATCCCTGAGGATTGAAAATTCTGTTATTTCATGGTCGCTGTGCCCCATGTGGCCTCCAACCACTGCATCACCTGTAACCGAGGGAGACGGGTTTGCGACCTGCTGAGACGACTTCACAGAAGTTAGCAGCAACAGGCAACCTTATTCATCCGCTCACAAAACTCTTATACACTTCAAAAGCTGAATGCCTCCGCAGCTCCGCAGCTCCGCCACCTTGGCACTGATAATTGGTTAACAATGCTGTTTGCATGACAATACCCGCTCTAATTGGCTGATTACACACATCTGTTGAGAGGGTGGCAGGAGCTGCTGACCTCATTAACTAGTCCTTGAAGCTACAACACCCTAACTACAGAAACAAGTTCAATACACAACTCACACTTTAGATCTAAGAGCATATGAAATCCCAACAATCACCCACCAGCCCCTCTCTGTTTGGAAACAGTAGGTCTAGCGGGGCCTTACCCCTGGTAGGCTCATTTACCAGTGTCGCAGGTTTGGCCTAGCTGTTGCCAACCCTGGACTGGTCCCCCACTTTCCCCTCCCAGAACTTTCTTAGCAAAGGAAAGGGAAAAAAAACAGAAAAGACACGCACTCTAAAGAAACTGAACTGAATAAAAGGAATAATTTATATCTACTAACATTTACAAACTACACTGTATACACAATACATAGGATCCCACCCACAGGGGAGAGGGGAATGGAGAAAAGGGGATTGATTAGCCGGAAAATAGGGAAGACACCAACCCAACTTAAACAAACTGAATGAATCAAACACAATTAAAAACCTCAAGGAAAGGGAACAAGAATGAAACAATCTCACCTAGGCCAGGAGAACCACCAGGAACCGGAGGGACCAGACTTCAACCACCTCCCTCCAGTTCCTCAGCCAAGGACAGGGAAGCAGCAACAAAACCACACACCCCCCCTGCTACGTGGAAGACACGTGTGGAATACTTGTAACTTCCTTAGATACAATGGTTACTGAGGAAGCCATGGGTCAAACTATTACATTCTCCACCCCTTATTCCACACTGTTTTTTTCATGCAATTTTTGTATTTTTGCATTTGCTTATATTCTACATATATATATATATATATAGTTTATATGCGCTCTTTTAAGGCAGATGTCATCAAGGATCAACACCATCACCAGTTCAGCTTTAGTCCTTTGCTTTTTGGTTAGAGTCACAGTTCTAAGTTGAGGCTTAGTCCACAGTTTAGGGCTGCCTTATCGCTGGACGTCATGGGATACCAGTACTGGCTTTGTTTGGGTTTTTCTCATCTCGTGTCTGGTTTCCTGCAAAACTCAACTCAAAGCACATAATTAGTTCTTCCCCAAGGCTAGATTGCCTTGGGGCACACACTGGATTTCACCATCTTTCTTCGTTACCCACCAGGTGTTTCCGGACTCTTGGGCAAAAACAATCCCATGAATGGGTTTGTCTTGGCCCGAGGGAGGGGTAATCCAGACAGATTTCCCTAACATACCTCTCAAGTGAATCGCTGGAACTTTATCTCCATCTACTGTGTGGAGGGATTCTGCTTGGGCAGGACTAGCTCGATTGACAGAGCTTCTGGTGTTAACCAACCAGATGGTCTTGGCTAAATGCTAATCTCACTTCTTGAAGGTTCCTCTACTTTGTGCCTTCAGAGTTGTTTTTAACAGTTCATTGCACCTTTCAACCTTTCCAGCAGCAGGTGCATGATATGGAATGTGATATACTCATTCAATACCATGCTCTCGTGCCCAAGTGGCCACTAGATTGTTCTTGAAATGAGTCCCATTATCTGATTCAATGCAATCTGGAGTGCCATGCCTCCACAAGACCTGTTCCTTAAGGCCCAAGATGGTATTCCAGGCCGTTGCATGTGGTTCCAAATATGTCTTTAACCATCTAGTGGTGGCTTCTACAATGGTAAGCATGTAGCGCTTACCTTTGTTAGTCTGTGGCAATGTGATGTAGTCAACCTGCCAGGCCTCTCTGTATTTATACTTGTCTCAGAATCCACCATACCAGAGGGGCTTCAATCTTTTTGCCTGCTTAATGGCAGCAGAGGTTTCACAATCGCGGATAACCTGGGAAATAGTGTCCATGGTTAAATCCATTCCTCGGTCTCGTGCCCATTTATAGGTTGCGTCCCGGCCTTGATGGCTTGAAGCATCATGGGCCCATTGAGCTAGGAACAATTCTCCCTTTTGCTGCCTGTTGCAGCCCTGATTCAGGTGGGTCTGAAGGACCACCTTACAGGTTTCGTTTTCACCTTAAAAGGACATGTTTCCAGCCTCAACCAATTGGAGTCAGACCACCGCACCTGGGGTGGGGTCACTTGAGGTCATATATACCTGTGTTTTTGAATAAACTTGGGATTTGCTTGAACATCACATTGGTGTGTGCAGTCTCCCTCTAGGCCAGGTTTGCAACAATTGGTGGACCCCAACGTGTCTCAGAACATGAAACCCACCTGCAGGCCTGCCTAGAACCTTAAGAAGTGGCCCCCGAGAGCTGCTATGCCCCAGTTTTTTTGGGTGCTTTGTGGAGAAGCCCCCGAGAGCTTCTGTCTCCCGTAAACTTGGGAGTTTTGTGTAGTGGCCTTGAGAGCTGCTGGAAGAACGTGGACTGAAGGAACCATGACCTTCGAACCGGTGAGTTAAAGAAACATGGGAAATTCCAACTCGACTAAAACGAAATTATTGCTTGATAAATTTGAAAAACTAGCTCGTGTTACAAAAACAAACATTGAAAGACAAGCATTACAGGAATTTTCGGATTGGTGTTTCACTCGAGAGCACCTAACAGATGCCAATTCCACGCTTTCCATAGAAGTGTGTGATAAAATTGGGGCAGATTTCTGGAATTTAGTGCAAACTGCACCCGACGAATTTTTACAGCTCATTCCGTCATATGCAGCTGTAAGGAAAATGCTGTTAGAGGTAGAACGAGCCCGTAAAAACCTCGATCTACCAGAGAAAAGGGAAAAAAGTCTGTTTCTGCAGGGAGATTTTTCCCCTGAACATCCTTCTGCACCGCCGTGGGCACCGCCGCTCACAGAAACGCCGCCGCGGTACCCATACACGGCACCGCCCGCTCCCGCTCCGGAAAACCCGGCAAGACCACAGCAACCATGGAACCAAGGCTTTTCCATGCCGTTCGTCGCCGCAAAAAGCCAAGAAGTCATCTTTGCACCGCCTTACAACTACCAAGAAACAGCCTATGCACAGCAGATGAGACCACCGGCTGCCGCTGTAGAAGCGGCCAGACCTCAGCAGCAACCTTGGAACCCCACGAGACACGCCGCAGAAAACCAAACCGTGAGTGAGTTTTATTTAAATCCTAACTCCGAGAAGGCGCGATGGGGGATGCCCTCAGACGAGAGAGAGATGAGGGAAGGCAGCTCTCCCCCTGTCCATCCACCTTCGGCGCCGGCTCCACCGCCGCTGCCGCCAATGCCCTGCGGGTACCTCGGGGCTGGAGTCGCCCCGCCGCCGCGCTCCCCGCTGCCCTGCGGGTACGCCGGAGTCGCTCCGTTGAGGCAGGAGACTGTTGAGGCAGTGTCGCAGGTTTGGCCTAGCTGTTGCCAACCCTGGACTGGCCCCCCCCTTCCCCCTCCCAGAACCTTCCCAGCAAAGGAAAGGGGAAAAAAAAACCTGAAGAGAAACGCACTCTAAAGAAACTGAACTGAATAAAAAAAATAAATTATATTTACTAACATTTACAAACCACACTGTATACACAATACATAGGATCCCACCTCCCAGGGGAGAGGGGAAGGGAGAAAAGGGGATTGATTAGCTGGGAAATAGGGAAGACACCAACCCAACCTAAAGAAACCGAATGAATCAAAACAAACACAATTAAAAACCTCAAGGAAGGGGAACAAGAATGAAACAATCTCACCCAGGACAGGAGAAACACCAGGGACCAGAGGAACCAGACCTCCACCACCTCCCTCCAGCTCCTCAGCCAAGAAGAGAGGCAAGAACCAACAAACCACTCCCCCACTGCTACGTGGAAGACACGTGTGGAATACTTGTAACTTCCTTAGATACAATGGTTACTGAGGAAGCCATGGGTCAAACCATTACATTCTCCACCCCTTATTCCACACTGGTCTTTCCACGCGATCTTTGTATTATTGCATTTGCTTATATCCCACACACAGATATATATATATATAGTCCATATGCGGTCCTTCAAGGCAGATGTCTTGTCATCAAGGATCAACACCAGCATCAGTTAAGCTTTAGTCCATTGCCTTTTGGTTAGAGTCACAGTTCCAAGTTGAGGCCTAGTCCACAGTTTAGGGCTGCCTTATCGTTGGACATCATGGGATACCAGTACCGGCTTTGTTTGGGTTTTTTCTCATCTCGTGTCTGGTTTCCTGCAAAACACAACTCAAAGCACATAATTAGTTCTTCCCCAAGGCTAGATTGCCTTGGGGCACACACTGGATCTCACCATCCTTCCTCATTACCCACCAGGTGTTTCCGGACTCTTGGGCAAAAACAATCCCACGAATGGGTTTGTCTTGGCCCGAGGGAGGGGTAATCCAGACAGATTTCCCTAACATGCCTCTCAAGTGAATCGCTGGAACTTTGTCTCCATCTGCCGTGTGGAGGGATTCTGCTTGGGCAGGACCAGCTCGATTTACAGAGCCTCTGGTGTTAACCAACCAGGTAGCCTTGCCTAAATGCTTATCCCAGTTCTTGAAGGTTCCTCCACCTAGTGCCTTCAGAGTTGTTTTTAATAGTCCATTGCACCTTTCAACCTTTCCAGCAGCAGGTGCATAATATGGAATGTGATATACCCATTCAATACCATGCTCCCGTGCCCAAGTGGCCACTAGATTGTTCTTGAAATGAGTCCCATTATCTGATTCAATGCGATCTGGAGTGCCATGCCTCCACAGGACCTGTTTCTCAAGGCCCAAGATAGTATTCCGGGCTGTTGCATGTGGTACCGAATATGTCTCTAACCATCCAGTGGTCGCTTCCACCATGGTAAGCACATAGCGCTTACCTTGGCTAGTCTGTGGCAATGTGATGTAGTCAACCTGCCAGGCCTCTCCGTATTTATACTTGTCCCAGCGTCCACCATACCAAAGGGGCTTCAACCTTTTTGCATGCTTAATGGCAGCAGAGGTTTCACAATCGCGGATAACCTGGGAAATAGTGTCCATAGTTAAATCCACCCCTCGGTCTCGTGCCCATTTATAGGTTGCGTCCCGGCCTTGATGGCCTGAAGCATCATGGGCCCATTGAGCTAGGAACAATTCTCCCTTTTCCTGCCAATCGAGGTCTACTTGCGATACCTCAATCTGTGCAGCTCGGTCTGCCTGTCTGTTATTATCTTGTTCCTCGTTAGCTCGACCTTTGGGCACATGGGCATCTACATGGCGGACTCTCACGTTCAATTTCTTTACTCTGGCAGCAATGTCTTGCCACAGATCTGCAGCCCAGATGGGCTTCCCTCTATGCCTCCAATTCATCTTCTCCCACCGGTCTAGCCATCCCCAGAGAGCATTTGTTATCATCCATGAGTTGGTGTACAAGTAGAGCCTTGGCCATCCTTCTCTTTCTGCAATGTCTAGGGCCAATTGGACAGCTTTGAGTTCTGCGAACTGACTCGATTTGCCTTTCCCCTCAGTGGCTTCTGCCACCCGTTGGGTGGGATTCCACACAGCTGCTCTCCACTTCCGGCTCCTCCCTACGATACGGCAAGAACCATCAGTGAAAAGTGCGTAGCGCGTCTCTTCATCTGGCAGCTGATTATATGGTGGAGCTTCTTCAGCTCGACTCACTGACTCTTCCTCTTCTTCATCTGCTCAGGCTGAAGTTCCCACCTTCAGGCCAATTGGTTATAATTTCTAGAATTCCAGGGCGATTCGAGCTCCCAATTCGAATACGTTGTGTAATCAAAGCAATCCACTTGCTCCACGTGGCATCGGTGGCATGGTGTGTAGGGGGCACTTTTTCTTTGAACATCCAGCTTAACACTGGTAGTCGAGGTGCCAGGAAAAGCTGGGCTTCAGTACCAATTACCTCTGAGGCTGCTCGTATGCCTTCATATGCCGCTAGGATTTCCTTCTCCATAGGGGTGTAATTGGCCTCAGAGCCTTTGTAGATCAGCTCCAGAAACCAAGTGGTCGCCCTCGTGTCTCACCAGGCACCTTTTGCCAGAGGCTCCAGGAGGGACCTTTATCTCCAGCTGTGGAATAAAGTACATTCTTCACATCTGGTCCCGTCCTGACTGGTCCAAGAGCCACGGCATGTGCGATTTCTTGCTTGATCTGCTTGAAAGCCTGTTGTTGTTCAGGACCCCACTGGAAAATGTTCTTTTTACGGGTCACAAAATAGAGAGGGCTCACGATCTGGCTGTACTCTGGGATGTGTATTCGCCAGAAGCCTATGGCTCCCAGAAATGCTTGGGTCTCTTTCTTGTTAGTCGGTGGAGCCATTGCTACAATCTTATTGATGACATCGGTTGGAATCTGGCCACGTCCATCTTGCCATTTCACCCCAAGGAACTGAATCTCTCTGGCAGGTCCCTTGACCTTGCTCTTTTTGATGGCAAAACCAGCTTTGAGGAGAATCTGAATAATCTTTCGTCCTTTTTCGAAGACTTCTTCTGCTGTGTCTCCCCATACAATGACATCATCAATATACTGGATGTGTTCTGGGGCCTCACCCTTCTCCAATGTGGCCTGGATCAGCCCATATCAAATGGTTGGACTGTGTTTCCACCCCTGGGGCAGTCGGTTCCAGGTGTACTGCACGCCCCTCCAGGTGAAAGCAAACTGTGGCCTGCACTCTGGTGCCAGAGGAATGGAGAAGAATGCATTAGCAATGTCAGTAGTGGGATACCACTTTGCTGCTTTGGACTCCAACTCATACTGGAGCTCCAACATATCTGGCACAGCAGCACTCAGCGGTGGCGTAACTTCATTCAGGCCACGATAGTCCACAGTCAGTCTCCATTCTCCATCTGATTTACGTACAGGCCAGATAGGGCTGTTGAAGGGTGAGTGTGTTCTGCTGACCACCCCTTGGCTCTCCAGCTTCCTGATCATTTTATGGATGGGAATCACAGCATCTCGGTTTGTACGATACTGTCGCCTATGTACAGTTGTAGTGGCCATCGGTACTTCTTGATCATTGACTCGGAGTAATCCCACAGCAGAAGGGTCTTCTGAGAGACCAGGGAGAGTAGACAACTGTTTGGACTCTCCTTCAATCACTGTGGCTACACCAAAAGCCCACCGGTACCCCTTCGGGTCCTTAAAGTGTCCTCTTTTTAAATAGTCCATACCAAGAATGCTAGGGGCTTCTGGTCCTGTCACAATGGAATGCTTTTCCCATTGGTCTCCTGTTAGGCTCATGTCAGCCTCTACCACCGACAGGTCCTGAGACCCTCCGGTTACTCCAGAAATAGACACAGTCTCTGTACTCTCATGTTCTGATGGCATTAATGTACATTGGGCACCAGTATCTACCAAAGCCCGGTATTTCTGAGGATCCGATATGCCAGGCCATCAAACCCACACAGCCCAATAAACCCGATTATCATCCTCGTCCCTCTCCTCCTCCTGGCAGGAGGCAGGGCCCCTCTATTGTTGTTCCTGGTCAGAGCATTCTCCATCTGACGTGTGCGATGCTCTGTCAGAGGCTCCTTCATCAGCATGGGGGGAGTTGTTTCTTTTGCGTCTCGGAGATCGATGTTTCTTTTCTGGGGTCTTTGCTTCAACTATGTGGACAGATTTCTTGCCAGCTACTTCCCGTTTTAATTCTTGCACTCGGGCTCTAAGTTTGGAGGTGGGTTCACCGTGCCATTTTTTCATGTTTTCCCCTAGTTCGCGCAGAACAGTCCATAAGACACTACGCTCACTCTGTGTCTTACTCCTGGGGCTTCCAGTTTTCTCTCATGCTGCATGAGATGACAGAGAACGGGAGCGGGAATGAGAACGAGAACTGGAACGAGAATAAGAATGAGACCTTTCTTTGCGACCTCTAGAACGTCTGTGTCTAGGTTCTTCTTCATACACAGAGCGTCTAGTATTCCTCTGGTGGCCTCTAGTTCTCCCTCGTGCTGCATGAGGTGACCAAGAACGGGAACGGGACCGAGAACGGGAACAGGAACTTGAATGAGAATGAGAATGAGACCTTTCTTTGTGACCTCTGGAACCTTTGCCTCTAGGTTCTTCTTCATACACAGAGCGTCTAGCATTCCTCCCTACCCTTTCCCCACTGTAGAGGGACGAATGCTGGTAGTTAGAGGGGACCCTCATGGTTTCTGATATTCTCCGTATCCAGTGACACATTCTGTCAACGTGTATCTCATTCTCGTCCGTACTTAGAGGGTATGCAGATATCAGACATGGCATATAAGGCTTAGGGGCCCCATTCATCACCTTATCCCACATCGGCTGTGTGCATGGCATCTTCTCTGGGACCAAGATGTCATAGTAATTTGGATCAGAGTATATAATCTCCAGCATGGCCAGTTCCCGCAGATACTGGATGCCTTCTTCTGCAGTATTCCACTCTCTTGGAGCACTCACCAAATACTCTTTAAATGGGTATCTTGCTTTCACGGCATGGAGGATTCGGGTCCAGAGACTGGATGCCATCTCCCCCTGTCCCATTTCCTGTTCTATTTCACGGTCTCGGGCAAGAGATCCCAATTGTTGTGCTTCATGACCTTCCAGCACATGACTACTGGCCCCCTGGTCCCAACATCACACCAGCCAGGTGAGGATGCGTTCATCGGGCCACCGACTGTAATCCCTTCGTATATCTCGAATCTCCTTTGGGGTCAATGATCGTATAATTTCACTTTCCCTCATTATTTCCTGTCCATCTCTCCCACGTACTATTCTCTCTACCTGTGTTTTTACTCTTCCACTCCTTCGTGGAACCTCTCTCACTTCCTTTCTGACCCTCTCACGCGAAGATGGGGATTGTTCGCGCCGTGAGGACGAGCTTCTATGGTGTTCACTCCGGGAGGATGGGCTCCTACGTCGCCCACGCTGTGGAGAGAGACTTCTACTTCGTTCGAGCCGTGGGGAAAGACTCCTAGCTCGTGCACCCCGTGAAAGGGAGCTCCTGCGTTGTTCATCAGGTCTGATGAATGGAGGTAACACATAGTCCTTGGAAGGCCGGGGTAAGGGCCTTCCCCGGTCATCTATTCCCTCAAATGTAGGTCTAGTATGGGGAGGTGGAATCATACTTCCAAGGGAGGGTTGCCTTTGGAGAGGCTGAAACGGTCCTTCCTCAGGCTGACGAAAGCGCGTTGACCTCCTCTCTTCCTCCACTGGGTACTTGCGTATGTAGTCAGAGCACCAATCGTCGAATGTTATTCTATCCCAGGATGCTCGCACCGTCCCTTTCCTTTCTCCAGGCATGCCTCTGGTCTCCTTTGGACGTGCCCCCGGTCCCATTAGGTGTGCCCCATCCCTTGGGACCACTCCTCCCTCTCTGGCGGCTGCTCCCTCTTCTACTGTGACTATTCTTTCCTCTTGTGCCATCGCTCCTTCCATTGTCACAGTAGTTTCTTCCTCTCTCGCAGCTGCTTCTTCGTCTACTTCTTCTTCTTTTTCTTTTTCTTCTTCTTCTTGTTCCTCTTCTTCTTCTTATTCCAATTGCGGAGGGGCTCTATGGGTTTTGTAGTCTCCTTTGTCCTCGTTGTTTTCTTCTTTATGGGGGCAATGATAATCTTCCGGTCCATAACTTCAGTTTGAGTTCCCACAGAGCGAATAGGAACTGTATCCGCGTCGGCTTGAGTTTGAGCTTCGACTGTGGTCTTGGTGGGTTTAGTAGGAATGGCCGCTTCCAGATCTGCAGCTTGAGTCTGAGTTTCCACAGAGCGAATAGAAGCTGTTTTGACGTCGGCCTGAGTCTGAGCTTCAACTGTGGTCTTAGCAGGCTTAATAGAGATGGCAACCTCCAGATCTACAGCTTGAGTCTGAATTTCTATGGAGCAACTGGAAGCTGTATTAGCTTCAGCTTGCGTCTGGGTTTCAGCCATGGTTGTAGCGGGGACAGCAGAAATGGCCTTGTCCAGATTTGAAGCCTGAGTTTCGGTTTCTACTGAGCAAACAGAGGCTGTATTAGCTTCAGCAACTTGAGTTTGGGTCTCTACAGAGTGAACGGGGGCTTTGTTGGCCTCGGTTTGAGTCTGAGTTTCAACTGTAGTTTTAGCAGGGACAGCGGAGATAGCCATGTCCGGGTCTGCAGCTTGAGTTTGGGTTTCTACAGATCGGACGGAGGTTGTATTAGTTTCAGCTACTGGAGTCTGGGTCTCTACAGAAACATCGACCTCATGCTGTGTTTGGACTCCACTTTCGGTAGTCTGAACGGGGAATGCACGGATCTCGGATGGCATATCTCCATATTCTATCCTGTCCTCAAGCCATTGACAGTAGTCTATGGCACATCGATAAGCACTAGCCAGGCCCCAACACAAAGCAGAGACTCGCGTATATGGGTCCTCATAGGAAAAACACTCTTCTGATAAACAGCGGGCCACCTCGGCAGAGTCACACACTTGTTCTGACGTGAACTTCCAATAAACAGAGGGTGAGATACGCCCTAGCACTTTACCGAGATCCGACCAAGCCCCATCCCATCCTGGGACTGGCCTGTCCGAAGCCCCTTCCAAAGTTCCAGCGAGTCCCCCAGAGGCATAGCCTTTCTTAGGTACGAAACAAGGGAAGCAACAAAGTGCCAGCATTCTTCCAATCTTATACAACAGTTTCATTACCTTCATAAACACTAGTGCTGTCACAACACAATTTAGGTAATAACTGGGACCAATTGTAACAGTAGGGATCTCTCTCAATAGTCCGTTAATGTCATAATTTAACAGGCCTTTAACGTCACATGTCAACAAGTCTTTAATGTCAAGATTCAGGAGGGCCTTACATGGATGACAATTATCAGGCAGACCTAGGTATGTCCCTAGGAGACCTCTCAGAGTGGGAGTAAGCATTAGCACCATCAGTGTGTAAAAGAATAGAAAGACACTTAACAGGAGGCCTTTCACTACAAGAGACTGCCAGGCCATGCCAGCATGGTTGGACTGACCTCCTCTGGTACCTCTCAGGTATTTGCTAAAAAGGGTGAAAACCATTCTTTCTATTGTTTACCTTATGCCTGAGTCCTCTGTTCCCAAACAAAAACCTTGTTTATAACAAAAAGATACTCTTTTGATAATACCACTTCAGTTGGCAGTTCTCCCGGCCACTGTTCTCTAAACAGAGAATTATTTACAAAACAACTCAAGGTCAGTATCTCGGTGGGACCTCCAATAATGTCGCAGGTTTGGCCTAGCTGTTGCCAACCCTGGACTGGCCCCCCCCTTCCCCCTCCCAGAACCTTCCCAGCAAAGGAAAGGGGAAAAAAAAACCTGAAGAGAAACGCACTCTAAAGAAACTGAACTGAATAAAAAAAATAAATTATATTTACTAACATTTACAAACCACACTGTATACACAATACATAGGATCCCACCTCCCAGGGGAGAGGGGAAGGGAGAAAAGGGGATTGATTAGCTGGGAAATAGGGAAGACACCAACCCAACCTAAAGAAACCGAATGAATCAAAACAAACACAATTAAAAACCTCAAGGAAGGGGAACAAGAATGAAACAATCTCACCCAGGACAGGAGAAACACCAGGGACCAGAGGAACCAGACCTCCACCACCTCCCTCCAACTCCTCAGCCAAGAAGAGAGGCAAGAACCAACAAACCACTCCCCCACTGCTACGTGGAAGACACGTGTGGAATACTTGTAACTTCCTTAGATACGATGGTTGCTGAGGAAGCCATGGGTCAAACCATTACAGGCAGACATTCCAGCAGGGCTACAGCCGCCCGCCATAACCGCGTGGCCAGGAAAACAAAGAGACCACGTGATCGCAAAGCCCGCGAAATCAAACAAAGGAATTGCGTGCCCTTACCACGAGGCGCAAGGACCGCCCAACCCCCCTCCCTACTGCCTGCCAATCACAGCGCATACGCCAGGCGCGGGTCCGCCGCAGCCTGCAGGGGCCGGGGTCGGATCAGTTCCCGCGCCACCCCCACCACCTCCTCCGTGGATCGACCGCGTCATGGAGAGGAGAGAGACTCCTCCCCAGTGGAGCGGAGCCATCGGAGCTCCCCCTGGTCGTTCCCTTCACTGTGCGCCCTCCACAGCACAAGCGTCCCGAGAGCGAGTTCCCACAGCGCCAGTTGCGCAGGAGACAAGCTCTGCAACACCAGCGGGGACTCCCTCCCCGATAGCCGTGCGCTGCCCGCAGCTGCCAACACCGGCACTGGAACCCCCCGCGCTGGTAGAGACTGCCCCTGCGCCGGCAACCTGGTACCTGCAGCCTCCATCATCGACAGCCACACCCACCGGCTGCATCCCGGAATGGAGAGCAACAGCACAGCCGTTTAAAGACACGGCACCAAAAGAAAAAGAAGCCTCTGTTTGGGACATGCTGGGGGGAGCTGGGAATCACGATGTAGTAAAAAAGGGATTTGAAAGATCCAAAAATGCTGCTTTAGCTGTCTTTTCTAACCTTCCTAGAACAGGGAAGCCTCTGGTAGCTCAAAGGACCATTTCAGAAGCCTTCACAGCTATGGTGAAGCCAGATGAAAAGCATCTAGCCACCATAATTCAAAGGGTAGTTAAATCCAGAGAGTATCTAAGTGTATCTCTTGCATTTGTAACTTGTCTTGTTGCTGTTACTAATCAAAATGTATGGATAATGCTTTCTCAACAGGGAAATCTAAAAAATTTCTGCTCAGATAACATGGTTAAAGCAGGAGAACCAAACAAAGTGTGCTTTATAGGAATACCTTATCATAACATCAAAGATTTCATTCCTTTTGGTATTGAGGAAGCAAAAGTGTCCTGCAGTGGTACTGGAGAAACCATAGCAGACATCATATGGCAATTGAATACTTCCTTAGAGAGAGATCCACAAGAGCTAAGGTTAGTAGGAGCTCTCCCTGGAAATGAGTCATGTGTTGAATTTCACCCTGTGCATTCTAATGTATCAGAATGGTCAAACAAACACTGGTCACAGCAATATTTTCCTGTGGGAAACACAGATGTCACTCCTCATAATAAAAGTTACACCAATAGCAGTTGGTGTTGGAATGTTGTTGGTTCACAAAATACAAGTTACCCCAAAACAAGATTGGTTCACACAAAAGGTAACCAGAGAAGAGCATTGCCTCCTGGATATTTCTTAATTTGTGGTAATAGAGCATGGCCTGGAATACCTGCCCAGGTAAAAAGTGGACCTTGTTACTTAGGCCAGCTGACCAAATTTACACAATCAATACAAAAGCATGTTAAGTGGTCTAGTCCTCAAGCTGAGGAAAACACCATAGAACATTGGAGTGATACAGGAAATTTGCTAGCAGCAGTTTTTTCCCCAGTTGGTGTAGACAGAGCATTACGTTTAGTGCAAATGCTTAACTACTGGGTGCAGGAGCAACTAAACATCATTGCCAAAATGCTTAATGATTTCTCAACAGATGCTGATAGGATAGAACAAGCAGTATTACAAAACAGAGAAGCTCTAAGATTCTTGTTGATGATTCATGGTTACCAATGTGATGAGTTTAAAGGAATATGTTCCACAGAACTAAGCAAACACTCCAAAGAAGTACAAGCAGTGAAAAATAATCCTGATAAGCTAACAGTTAACATTTCTCCTTTAAAGAAATGGGTTCATTCCCTAAGCCTAATAACCTGGCAAGAAGCAGCACTGATTCAAAGAGTATTGATCCTAGTTGTTATTATGATTTGTTTAATTGTTCTTATTTGCAGGACTACTCATTAACTGTCCAATCAAACAAGAACAGTCCAGTTCAAGTTAGCATGTTGTTTAGCCTATATTTTAAAGTTCTGTTAACTTTCAGTTAAAAGTGCAGTTTTGAGCTTATTGCACTGCCAAGTTGCCCAGCAGGCTGTAGGGATAAGGACACCTGTCCCCTCAGCTGCTGAACAGTTAAAAGTGCAGTTTTGAGCTTATTGCACTGCCAAGTTGCCCAGCAGGCTGTAGGGATAAGGACACCTGTCCCCTCAGCTGCTGAACATTTTTTGCAGAATGTAAGTAGTTATGTTTAGCCTTTGTGAATTTCCTCTGTGAATTCACACTTGTTTACTGCTTTACCAAGAGTGTATAAGGACTAAAAATCAAAGTTTCATTCTCAGACCTCTGTGATGGCCACACAGAAGTTCTGAGAATGGACCTTGAACATAAGGAGATTTAGTTCAGCTGAACTGAACTTGCTTCTTTACTAAGTTAAGTCACTCTGCACTCTTGGACACTTTAATAAAATTTGTAGTTTGCTTACAGTGGTCTGTGCGGTGACGACTGCACAAAAAGACCACAATTTCACGTGTGAAAGAAAAGTTTCTTGTTTTGCACTAGTTGTAAGTTTGCAAATTCCAAACATACATGTCTTAGTCATGTATTAGTTTGTGTGAGTTTACAAACGTTACTGTACCTCCTTCCAAAAGTTCTATTTTGAAAAGAGAGGGGGAGGTAGGGATGTGTAACCTGCAAATACCCTGTTAAGTCTTGAATTAGCAAAATTTAAGACTTTTCAAAATGTTATTTCTCAATTTTCAAAATTTTCAGCCTTTCTGTTCAAATTGCAATATGCATGATGTGTATTATGTTGTTTGCATTTTTGCTTTGTTCTTTGAAACAAAAGGGGGAGATGTTGCAGCCCTGATTCAGGTGGGTCTGAAGGACCACCTTACAGGTTTTGTTTTCACCTTAAAAGGACATGTTTCCAGCCTCAACCAATTGGAGTCAGACCACCGCACCTGGGGCGGGGTCACTTGAGGTCATATATACCTGTGTATTTGAATAAACTTGGGATTTGCTTGAACATCACATTGGTGTGTGCAGTCTCCCTCTAGGCCAGGTTTGCAACAGCTGCCAATTGAGGTCTACTTGTGACACCTCAATCTATGCAGCTAGGTCTGCGTGTCTGTTATTATCTTGTTCTTCATTAGCTCGACCTTTGGGCACATGGGCATCTACATGGCGGACTTTCACATTCAATTTCTTTCCTCTGGCAGCAATGTCTTGCCACAGATCTGCAGCCCAGGTGGGCTTCCCTCTATGCTTCCAATTCATCTTCTCCCACCAGTCTAGCCATCCCCAGAGGGCATTTGTTATCATCCATGAGTCAGTGTACAAGTAGAGCTTTGGCCATCTTTCTCTTTTTGCAATGTCTAGGGCCAATTGGACAGCTTTGAGTTCTGCGAACTGACTCGATTCGTCTTTCTCCTCAGTGTCTTCTGCCACCCGTCGGGTGGGACTCCACACAGCTGCTCTCCACTTCCAGCTCCTCCTTACGATACGGCAAGAACCATCAGTGAAAAGGGCGTAGCGTGTCTCTTCATCTGGCAGCTGATTATATGGTGGAGCTTCTTCAGCTCGACTCACTGACTCTTCCTCTTCTTCATCTGCCAGACTGAAGTTCCCACCTTCAGGCCAATTGGTTATGATTTCTAAAATTCCAGGGCGATTCGAGCTCCCAAGTCGAATATGTTGTGTAATCAAAGCAATCCACTTGCTCCATGTGGCATTGGTGACATGATGTGTAGAGGGCACTTTCCCTTTAAACATCCAGCTTAGCACCGGTAATCTAGGTGCCAGGAAAAGCTGGGCTTCAGTACCAATTACCTCTGAGGCTACTCATATGCCTTCATATGCTGCTTTAATTTCCTTCTCCATAGGGGTGTAATTGGCATCAACCTTTGTAGCTTCGGCTCCAGAAACCAAGTGGTCGCCCTCGTCCTTCGCCAGGCACCTTTTGCCAGAGGCTCCAGGAGGGACCTTTATCCCCAGTTGTAGAGTAAAGTACATTCTTTACATCTGGTCCTGTTCTGACAGGTCCAAGAGCCACGGCATGTGCAATTTCCTGCTTGATCTGCTTGAAAGCCTGTTGTTGTTCAGGACCCCACTGGAAACCGTTCTTTTTATGGGTCACAAAATAGAGAGGGCTCACAATCTGGCTGTACTTGGGAATGTGCATTTGCCAGAAGCCTATGGCTCCCAGAAAAGCTTGAGTCTCTTTCTTGTTAGTCGGTGGAGCCATTGCTACAATCTTATTGATGACATCGGTTGGAATCTGGCGACGTCCATCTTGCCATTTTACCCCAAGGAACTGAATCTCTCTGGCAGGTCCCTTGATCTTCCTCTTTTTGATGGCAAAACCAGCTTTGAGGAGAATCTGAATAATCTTTTGTCCTTTTTTGTAGACTTCTTCTGCTGTATCTCCCCATACAAAGACATCATCAATATACTGAATGTGTTCTGGGGCCTCACCCTTCTCCAATGTGGCCTGGATCAGCCCATGACAAATGATAGGACTGTGTTTCCACCCCTGGGGCAATCGGTTCCAGGTGTACTGCATGCCCCTCCAGGTGAAAGCAAACTGCAGCCTGCACTCTGCTGCCAAGGGAATGGAGAAGAACGCATTAGCAATGTCAGTAGTGGCATACCACTTTGCTGCTTTGGACTCCAGCTCATATTGGAGCTCCAACATATCTGGCACAGCAGCACTCAACGGTGGCGTAACTTCATTCAAGCCACAATAGTCCACAGTCAGTCTCCACTCTCCATCTGATTTACGTACAGGCCAGATAGGGCTATTGAAGAGTGAGTGTGTTCTACTGACCACCCCTTGACTTTCCAGCTTCCTGATCATATTATGGATGGGAATCACAGCATCTCGGTTTGTACGATACTGTCGCCTATGTACAGTTGCAGTGGCCATTGGTACTTCTTGATCTTTGACTCGGAGTAATCCCACAGCAGAAGGGTCTTCTGAGAAGCCAGGAAGAGCAGACAACTGTTTGGACTTCTCTTCAATCACTGTGGCTACACCAAAAACCCATCAGTACCCCTTCGGGTCCTTGAAGTATCCTCTTTTTAAATAGTCCGTGCCAAGAATGCAAGGGGCTTCTGGCCCTGTCACAATGGAATGCTTTTCCCATTGGTCTCCTGTCAAACTCATGTCATCCTCTACCACTGATAAATCTTGAGACCCTCCAGTTACTCCAGAAATAGAAACAGTCTCTATACTCTCATGTTCCAATGGCATTAATGCACATTGGGCACCAGTATCTACCAAAGCTTGGTATCTCTGAGGATCCGATGTGCCAGGCCATCAAACCCACACAGCCCAATAAACCCGATTGTCATCCTCGTCCCTCTCCTCCTCCTGGCAGGAGGCAGGGCCCCTCTATTGTTGCTCCTGGTCGAAGTATTCTCCATCTGACTTGAGCAATGTTCTGTCAGAGGCTCCTCCATCAGAGTTGAGGGAGTTGCTTCTTTTGCGTCTCGGAGATCGACGTTTCTTTTCCGGGGTCTTTGCCTCAGCTATGTGGACAGCTTTCTTACCAGCTAATTTCTGTTTTAATTCTTGCAATCGGGCTTCAAGTTTAGAGGTGGGTTTGCCATGCCATTTCTTCATGTTTTCCCCTGGTTTACACAGAACAGTCCACAGGACACTACGCTCACTCTGTGTCTTACTCCTGGGGCTTCCAGTTTTCCCATGTGCCGCATGAGGTGTCCGAGAATGAGAAAGGGAATGAGAACGGGAACGAGAACGAGACCCTTCTTTGCGACCCTTATAATCACTGCCTCTAGGGTCTTGTTCGTACTCAGAGTGTTCAGTACTTCTCTCTACCCCTTCCCCACTGTAGATGGGACGATGCCAGAGTTTGGAGAGGTCTCACATGGTTTCCGATATTCTCTGTATCCATTGACACATTTTATCCACTTCTACCTTGTTCGCTCTCGGAGTATATCCAGATAGCATACCAAACATGTAGGGTGTAGGGGCACCTTTCATTACCTTATCCCACATTGACCATGTGCATATAACCTCCCCTGGGACAAAGATGTCATAATAATCTGGATTGGAATATATGATCTCCAGCATGGCCAATTCCCGCAGATACTGGATGCCTTCTTCTGGGGTGTTCCACTTTCTTGGAGCACTCATCAGATGCTCCTTCAGTGGGTATCTTTCCCTCATGGCATGGAGGATTCGAATCCAGAGACCACATGCCGTCTCCTCCTTTCCTATTTCCTGTTCTATTTCACGATCTCGGGCCAGAGATCCCAATTGTTGTGCTTCATGTCCCTCCAGCACATGACTTCTAGCCCTACTGTCCCAACATCGCACCAGCCAGGTGAGGATTCGTTCATCGGGCATCTGACTGTAATCCCTTTGTATATCCTGAATCTCCTTTGGGGTCAGTGATCGTGTAATTTCACTTTCCCTCATTATTCCCCGTCCATCTCTCCCACGTATAGTTCTCTCCACCTGTGTTTTCACTCTTCCAGCTCTTCTGTGGAACCTCTCTCACCTCCTTTCTGGCCCTCTCACGCGACGGTGGGGACTGTTCTCGCCTTGAGAACGAGCTACTATGCTGTTCACTCCGGGAGAGTGGGCTTCTAAGTCGTCCATGCCGCAGAGAGGACTTGTATCTCGTTCAAGCCGTGGGGAGAGACTTCTAGCTTGTTCACGCCGTGGAGGGAGTGTATAGTCTTTAAGATGCTGGGACAAGGGCCTTCCCCAATCATCTACTCCTGCAAACGTGGATCTGGTGTGGAGAGATGGACTCACACCTCCAAGGGAGAAAATTAAGAGAAAACTACAATATAACACACACTTACACAAGTTATGTATAACAAGAAATAACTTCCCACTTCCCAGTAAACACAAATTCTACCATTTTAACTACAAATCATTCTAGAGAAATCAATTCTTCAGAGACAGACTTAAGCAGAGAGAAAGGCTAAGAACAAACATTTTACTTCCCTAAGATAACATGATGGTAAGCTGGTGCTCCGGGCTTGGGCCTCCCCATCCCTCCTGGGATGGCAGTGTGTCTTGCTGGGACCACAGCTGTGAAGCAACTGACCAAGCCACATCCCCACACCAGCTCTTACCCCTTTTGAGATGATGCAATATGGTATGGAATACAATATTATTGGCCAGAAGAAGTCAGCTGTTAGCTAGCTCAGCCCAGCTCAAGCCAGCCGACAACCCCAGGCCTAATCTGAACTTTAAAGCCTAACTTCTTGACCTACTTGGCTAAACCCATAACAAATAGCTTTCATTTTTTTGGAAGGCATGACTGCCTTGAGTTGTGGGGAAAGGCTAAAAAAAAAAAAGCCCGCAAAAATACCTAGGCTTATGCCCTGCCTGTTCGCCCTGCCTGTGTGAACTGCCTTGCAAACTGCCATGCCACGCCCTCACTGCCGTGCCCCGCTCGTGTTGCCTGCTCCTGTTCACCACGCTCCAGGTTGCTCCCGCTCCCTAGAGATGTTTTCAAAGCCTTCTCAATCCTCTGCTAAGGAGCAAGCCACACCTCCGAACTCACCTCTGAGTCACCTGATGACAGTTGAAGGAGCAGCAAACAAAGCCTGGCAGGAAATGAGCTGAGCACCTCCCTTCCCTCCCTTTTAAGCCTTCTCAATCTTCTGCTAACGAGCAAGCCACACCTCCAAACTCACCTCTGAGTCACCTGATGACTTCAAAGAAGTAGATCATTTTATAAGAATGAAAAAAAATCTTGCTTTGGACAGTGCCAGCCACCTCTGGTTCTTCTGTGTTCCTTAAAGGTATTGTCATGTTTTACTCATACTGTATCAATGAAATATGACAACTATTCACAGATCACTGTTACACTAGGCCCAGGCTTTGTACATTGCATAGTCTATTGGTTTACACCGTAGAAAGCACGAGATTGAGCATATGAGTAATTCTGATTTTCTACACATCAATCATCAGTTCCCCCTTCTAAACCTCACTCCCTTCAGTCCTCCCTGACCAGAACTCATGTATCTGTACTCCCCACTGAGTAAGCAGCATCAGTCTAGAACTCAGATCCCGTTGACTGCTGATCTCATTACATGGTCTGATGATCACCATGTGCTTGAGGTGGTTTCCAAATGTTACCGTCATATGATGTTTTGCAATTGGGTGCTGGTTTGCAGCAGCAAGATATTCTACCAACCAACAGGTGCCAGCTGTGAGAGATGCTGGGTTTCTTTGAACTGGTTAGAAAATATGAGAGTAGGTGTTCTGTGAATTTAGTTATTTGTCTGAATCTTAGAGTAAATTTTAATACAGAAATTAGGGAAATGAAATGAGGATATGTGTGCTGATGTAACAAATGTGCAGCGAGATGCCAAACTGTACTTTGGGTGCTCAGAATAAGTAAAGTGATTTAAGAACTGTAAGTGATGGAAAGGAAGTAGGTACAGCTAGGAAGAGGAACTGGTGAGTGAGCTGTTGCCTTACCTGCTTGCTTTCCTGCTGTTTATGGCTCGCTCCACTGGGATGTTGTCCTTAGCTCAGCATTAAGAAGCTTTTGTTTGGATGCTCCTCAAAGCTTTTCAAAGACTAGTTTCCACTAACATTTTATACTGGAATATTTACCTCATTAAGGTTATGTTTTTGTCAGCTATGTCTAGTATTAACAGAGGTATGATGGGATGCAGACATTCACAACATTGCAGATGGTTCTTCTACAGAAAGAGGAAAGACCAGTATCAGGATATGATTCTATTCTGCTAATCATAGAATGATAGCATATCTGGAGTTGGTAGAGTCTCACATGGATCATTGAGCCCAGTTCTAAGTCAACAGCTGTATTTGTATTGAAGATAAATAAAGCTTTGATAAATAGCCTATGAAGAGTAAAAACTACACTGAAACCAGAGCACTTCAGCACTGAAATAACTGCATTCCCACTAATGGGCTTTTTCTGCTTTCATTGCACAGGTAGAATTTGGAACTTTTATTAACTAGATCCCTACTTTTCCACATGAAGGGATAGTGATGTGATGTTCTGTGACCAAAAAACTTTCACCTCTATCTTGTGACTTTCTTACAAGTGTATGACACATCTCAGTGCACAGCCTAGACTGCCATATGGCCATAGACCTTCCCTACAGCCATTTCATCACAGTGCTCTCCCCAGCTTGTTCCTTTGACTGTCACATTACTCGGCTGAAATAAGTTAATGACTCTGAATTTTTTAAGAGTAGTCAGAAGCAAATGCATCATTTAACAACACTACCTGCTAAGAACCTTGAGTGTCTTGTTGTTAGACCCTTTTGTGTTCATGTTCGGCAAGTACATCAATATGTATGTTTATGGATTAAATGTCAGTACAAAAAAATACAAGTGATAATATTTATGGAAGACAGAGGCTCTTTCAAACATACTCCTATTAATGCTGTTCCAAATATTATGCTTATTCAGGGTGTTCTTTCCCTTGGCTGGGAAAAAAATCTAGCTACTCACGTATGAAGTAGTCCCTCCTGACGAAGTTATCTGTGCCATGAATGTGAACACTCTTTTTGAAATAATTTTGAAAAAGGAGTATTATTTCAAGGAAAAAAAACCCCAACACACATGTTACAGTTCCAGCTAATATAAACTACATCCAACCATGCACTAACTGCTAAAGATGTGCTTAAATCTATTTATAACCCTTTAAATAGCTCTTAGCAATTTACATCAGAAAAAGATACCGCTTACTGTTTGAGCTCCCTCTGGTGGGTAATGGGACATTATTATTGTGAAGCAGAGATACCTCAGACAATGTTCTGAGTGTACAATTATGTTTGTCCAAGTGGAGTTTTGTTTATGTAAGTGTTTATGGCTAGTAATTCTTTTTATATATCTAGGTACAGGTCAGTACACTAATTTATCACCATCTGATCACATCTGAAACTACCAAAACAGGGATATCCAGCATTTTAAAAATACTAGAAATATTTGCATGGAGGTGTAGTTTCCAACACCACCTTGAACAACAGCTAACTAAATCACCCAAGTCAAAAGAGTTCCAGCATTATACAGAAGCTGAGAGAATTCATAATTGCAAATTATTATTCAAACTGAGAGCAGAGAGTAAGTTGAAGTTACATATTAGGAAGCAATTCTTCCCTCTGAGGGTGCTGAGGCCCTGGCACAGGTTGCCCACATATGCTGTGGCTGCCCCATTTCTGGAAGTGTTCAGGTTGGATGTGGCTCTGAGTAATTTCGTCTAGTGGAAGTTGTCTCTGCCATGGCAGGGATTTGGAAATAGCTGATCTTTAAGGTACCTTCCAAGCCAAACCATTATGTTTTAATCATTCATTCATTCATTCATGGCTAGGCTTCGCGAACCAAGATTTGAGAAGGGCACTACCCACACTTGCTGCAAGCATGCTGGTGGGTAAAAAGGCCGATACGGGATAGGCAGGTCTGGTCACAAAAGGCACAGCGGAACGTCTCCCTAGGTGACATTGGCAAGGAACGGTTCTTTCTGCGTTGTCTCTTCTCCTCAAGACTGACTCTCCGTGCATTCTCAAAGGAAGCAGCAGCATCGTGAATGGTGTGTCTCCATGAATCCCGACTGGAGATCAGAGTGGACCATTGGTGGCAGTCAATATGGCCAAGGCTGAGGTGTTGTTTAAGGGAGTCCTTGTATCTCTTCTTCGGGGCTCCTCTCTTGCGGCAGCCGGTGGCGAGTTCACCATAGAGCACAATCTTTGGGAGGCGGTGGTCCTCCATCCTGGAGACGTGCCCTACCCAGCGCAGCTGCGTTCTCATCAGCATGGCCTCGATACTGCTGACCCCTGCCTGTTCAAGAACAGACACATTGGTCACGTAATCAGACCAGTGGATGTTTAGGATTGAACGGAGGCAGCGCTGATGGAAGCGTTCGAAAAGCTGCAGGTGGTGGTGATAGATGACCCATGATTCAGACCCATATAAAAGAGTAGACAGTACAATGGCTCTGTAGACACTGATCTTTGTACTTTTCTTCAGGTGTTTATTGGATCAGACTCTTTTATGGAGTTTTCTGAAGGCTTTGTATGCCTTTGCTAGCCTGTTGTCTATCTCTTTGTCAATCTTACCGTCTGAGGAAATGATACTTCCCAGAGAGGTGAACTGCTGGACTGACTTAAGCTCTGAATTGCCTATGGTGATGTGAGGATGATGGAAGACTTCCTGAGGTGCAGGTTGGTAGAGAACTTCTGTCTTCTTCAGGCAGACTTCCAGCCCAAAACGCTCAGCAGCCTCTGCAAAGCAGGATGTTAAGCGCTGCAGAGCTGCTTCTGTGTGAGCAACAAGGGCGGCATCATCAGCAAAAAGCAGTTCACGGACAAGGTGATTCAGGGTCTTGGTGTGGGCCTTCAGTCGTCTTAGGTTGAATAGGCTTCCATCGGTACAATATTGGATGTAGATGCTGTTTTCTTCATCGAGGTCTGCTGTGGCTCTTTGGAGCATCATGCTGAAGAAGACTGTGAATAGAGTTGGTGCAAGAACGCAACCTTGTTTCACACCACTGGTTATTGGAAAGGGCTCAGAGAGTGCATCGCCATATCTGACTTGTCCACGCTAATCCTTATGTAGCAGGATGATCATTTTGAGAAACTTGGGGGGACATCCTAAACGTTCCAAAATCTGCCACAGGTCTTTTCTGCTCACAGTGTCGAAAGCTTTGGTGAGGTCAACGAAGGTTACATAGAGACCTTTGTTCTGTTCCCTACACTTCTCTTGCAGTTGTCTGAGAACAAACACTGTTGGAGATGGCGATTATATGGACATGCAGGAATGGAGGAGGGCAAGGGACCGACGGACTGAGTTCGATGTGTGGAAGGTCCAGGAGGACCATTCCTGACCTGGACTATGTCTTTATACATGGACTTTCTCTGTTACTACCTCTACTCCCTTTTTCTTGGGTTCATGTTGCCTCTCCCTGTTTCTAGTAGTTTCCCCCAGGCAGGCTGGAGCTGTCACCAAAAGTACAGCTGCCATTGGACGGCTCCCTCCGAGGGGCGGTCCTAGTCCTGCCTGTCCCCAGTTCACACCCCTTCAGTTCTTTCACTCAGTAGTTTGTAGCGGATTTGCATGCTCCGCCTTAGCTCCGCCCCCTTTCCAGAACCTTCCCTACCCAAGGTTATATAAATCCCGTGCTCTGTTAATAAAGTTGGATCAGCTCTGATCTGCGGATCAGTTCAGACCATCCCTGGCCTCCGTGGTGTTTGTTTCCCCTTCGTGGTGGGCAAACCTTACCTGGAGCCTGGGAACCTGCAAACGACAGCTCAGCAGGCAGTCTGCGAATCCCCGTCGCTGGTCTGGTCCCTTCCCAGGGACCAAGACTGCGACAGATGGTGCTGAAACCCGGGACTGTCGGCTGAGCCTGTCGTTCTAGATTGGCTCGCGACTGTCCTGCGTCGGTGATAGCCGCAGGAGTAGCTGAGACACTGCGGTCCGGCAGTCTCCCCCGACAGAGACTGGGCATCGGCCCCTCCTCATCGCTGGAGCAGGCGACCAGCGAGAGAGGTGAGCTGTCGGGGTAGCCCCTTCCCTTCCTAACCCCGTCTCCAATCCCCCAGAAGACTCGGCGCTTTTCACTAACAACATGGGTACCGCTCTTGGAAAATCTGAGCGCCCAGTTTATAAGAAGATAAGAGCGGTAATCGAGTATCAAGGCCATAAATATGATAAATCCTCCTTAAAAGCCTTGGCTACATGGATCAATAGCCACCAACTGCAGATCCCAGAAGAACTAAATCTTGAACACTGGTACAATTTGGGGGCAACTCTTTGGAGAGCTGAGAAAAAGGGTGACAAAATGGTGGCAAAGGCGCTTATCGCGTGGAGGCTGGTCTACATGTTACTCCAAGACTGCCAAAAGACTGGGCTTAGTAATCCAGCCGTCAACTCGGCACGGGCACAAGATGGCGTCTCAAGGTCTTTGTCCTCCCATACCAGCCCCAAGGTCATGAAGAAGGACGACATGGCGGAGGGGGGACACTGCATGCCACGCGGCGAATATTGCGGCGGCATGAAACATCTTGTGGCTTGGGACAATGAGGGAGGAGCCATGGGCGGAGCCGGTGACGGGGGACGTTGGGAGGGACCACCGGAGTACACGCCCCCAGAGGCACTGCCTAGAAGCCACGCCCCTCATGGCGTCATGGCCCCGCCTTCACCTGGTAGCCACGCCTCCACCCAAGCCTCTAGCCCCGCCCACCTAAGACAACATGGCCGCGCCCATGCCACTAGGCCCGAGACCCACTCGATGGAGGCCTACCCACCGCTACCACCGAGGCCTCCATGCAGCCGTGCTCTGCCCAGTCCGCCCAGCGCTCCGGCACCGGAGAAGCCGTGTAGGCCTGAGACCCTGGCCAGGCCACAGGCCCTACGGCAATCCGTGGCATACAGACAGCTGTCGGTCAAAACATCACAGGAGTGCCACCGCGTCACCCGAGTAACAACGCAGCCTCCAAAGTGCGCACACCCGCCTGCCCCAGTAACACCGATGGGCGAGGGTCGTGCTGAGATTCACAGTGAAGGGGAATTATACACCTCTCCCCTCGCTAGTCCCGATGGACATACACCGGATTATGACTACTTACATACCTGACACTTCAACGCCCCGGCCAAACGCCTTTAACATCAGGGCCACAGACACCATCCATGCTCTCCCTGCCTCCACAACCACCCAAGTAGAGGTGGTCCACAACATCGTTGAGGCGCAGGAGAAGGCGTGGAAGGCCGTGCATGAGCAGGCGGCCCAGGCGGGGGATTTAGATATGCTTAAGGCCTTTCCGGTGCACGTGGAGGGAGGTAGGCCGCCACAGTGGAGGCCTATTTCCTATCCGGTGCTCAAGGATATCAAAAAGGCTATTGTTGAACATGACCTCGGCTCCCCATACACTCTCAGCCTATTGGAGTCCTTCTTCCAGGCGTTCGACCTGACCCCGAATGACATCAGGCAGGTAACGAGCGCCTGGCTGCCTTCCCTCCAGTACTCGGCCTTTGAGGCGGAGTGGAAGGCATTGATAAGAAAACATGTCAAAGAAGGGGACTTCGTCCCTATTCCTAGGGACCTAACGCACGACAAGGCGATAGATCAGAAGTATGGGGAGGGAGCTTATGTCACCAATGCCAAGCAGGCCATGACTCCCCTGCCTGTCCTGCACAAAACAGCAGAGCTGGCGTTTGAAGCGATCAAGAAGGTAGCGCAAACCAGCACGAGCACACCATCTTACGCGCTGATTTTCCAAGGCCCGAAAGAGCCCTTCTACGACTTCGCGTCCCGGCTTAAGGAAGCAGTCGCAAAACAAGTCAGCGACCCCAAAGCCCAGGACGTGCTCTTCAAATCGTTAGTGGTGGAAAAGGCCAATGAAGAGTGCCGGAGGATCCTCCGGCCTCTGAGGAACCCCACATTGCTGGAGATGATAGAGGCGTGCCGCAATGTGGACTACACCAAAAAGGACCTAGAACTGATGGCTTGCGCAGTAAAGGGCCGCTGCTTCAATTGCGGCAAGGAGGGGCACCTAGAAAGACACTGCCCAAACAATCAACCACCACCCTCACCCAAGACACTACCTAAGTATAATTGCCAGCGTTGCGGGAAGGGGAAACATTGGACCTCCCTGTGTAGGTCAGTAACGGACATCAACGGTGACCCGCTTCCCCCAAAGTCACCAAAAAGCCAATACCAGAAGCAGGTCACCTTTAGTAACCCCCCCGTGCAACGCGAAGAGGGTGGTGGGCAGGGAAACTCCCCGTCGAGCGCCAGGAGGGGCGCGACGATAGTAAGTGCCTCCCCAGCGCACCTCCAACGGGCTCACTCGGAGCCGAGCCTGCATTAGAGCGGGCTCGCTGCATCACATTGTACCCCAATGATCCCTGTGTCATCTTAAAGGGGGAGGAGTGTACAATAAAAGTAACACCCAAGGAGCCGTTGATGAAAGGGGAGGAGTACCTGCTACAGCCGGCCACGGAAGCCTCCCACAGGGGCATTATTGCCCAATCGGGACTTGTATCCAACAAAGATGATGACTTTAATATTAACGAACTGACTTTGTCCCTACGAGTTCTTCTTCCCCCAGTTGGAGTCTCCTCCATGGATCCAGTTGCTGTCCTCCCGACCTCCCAACTACAGCACCAGCAACTGGTAGAGAAGGCTGTCAACTGGACCACAACCCTGACGGACGATCAGCCCCTGTTGTTTGTGGTCGTAGCCTCGCCCCTGGGGTGAGTGAACATTGAAGGGCTACTCGACACAGGGGCTGATATCACCATCATCGCCGCCAGGGACTGGCCTGATGCCTGGCCAAAGGAGGAGACGATCCTAAGCGTAACTGGGGTGGGGGGGACTCGGAAACCTATGCAAAGTCGACATGTATTAACTTTCACCGACTTCGACAATAATGTGGCCTCTTGTAGGCCGCTAATTCTGCCACTGCCAACGACACTATGGGGGAGAGACATACTGGGGCAATGGGGTGCCAAATTAAAGACAAATTTTTAATATCGGCCACTGGTGAGCAGCTGCTACCCAAACTTAATTGGCTAACTCAAAAACCTATCTGGGTAGACCAGTGGCCACGTCCAGATGAAAAGCTGCATCAATTGGAAATATTAGTAAAAGAACAGTTAAAATTAGGACACATCGCCTCATCAATCAGTCCATGGAACTCCCCCATCTTTGTCATCAAAAAGGCGTCTGGCAAATGGCGGCTATTACATGATCTATGTAAAATCAATGAGGTAATGGAATCTATGGGCTCAGTACAACCAGGCATGCCGGCGCTATCCATGCTTCCCAGAAATTGGCCAATTGTAATTATTGACATCAAAGATTGTTTCTTCCAGATCCCCTTGCACCCAGAGGATGTGGATAAGTTTGCCTTCTCGATTCCAACTAGGAATGCCGGGGAACCCCATAAGAGGTTTGCATGGAAGGTTCTGCCACAGGGCATGAAAAACTCGCCCACGCTTTGCCAAATTTATGTCGCAAAAATCTTATCCCCAATTCGGCTCCAAAATCCAGCAGTCATCATATATCATTACATGGATGACATTTTAATTTGCGCTGAATCCAAAAAAGATGTAATTCGAGTCCTCAATTCGGTAACAGTGGCTCTGCAGGCCTTCCATTTCGAAATAGCACCAGAAAAAATCCAATGGGATTCCCCGTGGCATTACCTAGGCTGGAAACTATCCCATTCCTCCATAACCCCACAGAAAATCAAAATTGACCACGACATCCAAACTCTAAACGACATGCAAAAATTATTAGGCAATATCAATTGGATTCGGCCACAGTTAGGCATCACTACCGATGAATTAAGCCCACTATTCGACCTGCTACAAGGGGAGCCTGACCTCGACTCCCCTCGTTCCCTAACAAAAGAAGCCCAAGAAGCCCTCCAAATTGTTGAACAAAAAATTTCAAAAATGCAATCTCAAAGGAAGCTGGTAGGTGTCCCGCCTGTCCTGGTTGTACTGAATGGTCCCAAACAGCCCTTTGCCATCCTAGGGCAAATTGAACCTCAACATGACGAAGTAGTAATATGGGAATGGGTCTTTCTCCCACACTGCTTTTCCAAAACTTTAGTCACCTACCCTGAGATGCTCAGCAAAGTCATCGTCAGGGCTAGGACGCGGTGCTGGGAGATGGCAGGCCAAGACCCCTACATCATCTTTATTCCTGTTACGGCTGAAAACTATGATCATATGTTCACAGATTTCCAACTGGCGGTGCAGGACTTTAAGGGCCAGGTACAATTCTCCCTACCGGGTAAGAAAATTATGCAGAAACTTAAATTCATCCCCATAGAATTAAAAATTATGCAGTCCTTGACCCCTATTCCCGGCGCCGTCACTGTGTTCACCGACGGGTCGGGGAGAACGGGCAAGGCTGTGGTGGCGTGGAAAGTCAAAGGCGAGTGGTGCCACGATTGCCACGTCACCATAGGCTCTTCTCAAGTAGTAGAACTCTCAGCAATGGTCAGAGCATTCTCCATCTTTTCCAACCAAGCCCTAAATGTCGTCAGTGATTCGGCCTATGTAGTAGGAGTTGTTAAGAGAGCGGAACATTCCTACCTGAAAAAATTACGCAATAAACAGCTATTTACCCTATTTCGGACACTAATAACGTTAATTGGCCAAAGAGAGCACGCCTACTTCATTGTCCACACCCGCTCTCATTCCACTCTCCCTGGTCCTGTAGTGGAAGGAAATCGCCAAGCCGACATTTTGGCAGGTGTGTCTGTTGTCCCTAACTTGTTGCAGCAGGCACGTGCCTCCCATGAGTTTCTCCACCAAAGTGCAAAGTCGCTGCAGAAACAATTCCATCTCACACAGAATCAGGCCAAAGAAATTATCAAAAGTTGCCCAGAGTGCCAGGAAGTTTCCCCCCTTCAGCCCTTAGGAGTTAATCCTAGAGGGCTGAAGCCATTACAGCTGTGGCAGACAGACGTCACTCATATACCTCAATTCGGCAGACTAAAGCATGTTCATGTATCAATTGACACTTTTTCCAAATTAATGATGGCATCTGCCCACACGGGGGAAAAAAGTAAGGATGTTCGAAGGCACCTAACTGCAGCCTTTGCGTTCATGGGAGTGCCAGCGCAAATAAAAACAGATAATGGCCCTGCTTATGTATCGACCAACATGCAGGCCTTTTTCCAACAGTGGGGCATCAGACACATCACCGGGATTCCTCACAATCCTGCGGGACAAGCGATAGTGGAACGTGCTCATCAAACATTAAAAAACATGCTGAGAAAACAAGAGAAGAGCAATGCATCCTTATCGCCCCAAGAAAAATTGGCTAAAGCTCTGTACGTCCTTAATCTCCTGAACCGCCAAGAGGGAAATCTGACCCCTATCCAAAGACATTTTAATGAAAACCCTAACACGATTGACGATAAACCAAAAATCATGTATAAGAACCTGGAGACAGACAAGTGGGAGGGCCCCCTTCCCCTGATAACCTGGGGGAAGGGCTATGCTTGTGTTTTAACAGATTCAGGACCGAAATGGGTGCCCTCCAGAAGGGTAAAAGTATTCCAAGACCCTTCGTCCTCGTCGTAGCTGTCACCCTCGTTTCCCTGATGGACCCCTGCGCGATCCTCATCCTCCTGAGCCTCATCTCGCCCGTGGAACATCGGCCTATCCCATCTCCTTCATCTCCCACCAATTTGCCACCGAAAACGGCCCTTAAGGGTAATATCTGGGCAGAACTTTCCGAGGTTACGAATTCTGGCAAGGTTTGTCTTACTAACACTAATATAGATGATCCCCTAAAATCCCACCTAACCACTCTTCCTGACAGCTCCAAAGTCAGCCGGTTATACAACGACTATTACTTCCTGTCTCCGGCTGACTCAGAGCCTGTCGAAATAAAAATTTTAGGTTCTCCCAGAGCTAACGCCTGCTTTTCTTTTCGCAAGACCACTCCCACAACTAACAATACACTAACCCCTGACGCACCTGCTTACCGTAACATATCCTTTTGGTGCCCATACAATTGGTACAGAGAACCCCTTAAATCTCATACTTTCGTCAAACCCAAGAATCTCCCTAAAGGTTGGTTCCTGGTCTGCGGAGACCGCGCTTGGACAGGCATTCCATCATTGCCAGTAGGGGGTCCATGTACCATCGGCAGGCTGGTCCTCCTCGACCCTGCCACCCCTACCATGCCCAAGCGAGTCAACGATGACCCGGACCCAAACAATCTAAAATCCACACTAGTGTCCTTCCTTTCAATTAACACCACCCTTGATCTTAACCTTTTAGACCGCTTCACTAACCTATCCTTCACTGGAAAGTCATATGGGCTCATTGATAAATACATCAATCCAATTACCATTGCATTAACCAAAGCCTCTTTAAACACCCCTGGCTCCCTAAATTACCGAGCAGCCGTCGATTACTTCATGCCTGCCCGCATGATTGGCTGCTTGGAGAAGCCCAATCTATGTTGCTTAGAATTCGACAAGCTCCAAGAGAGAACTAAATTTGCTTTTTACAACGTTGCAGAACTTAAAAATCTACTTTCAGCAGCTCGAGCCCCCTCAAATTTTTACTCTAAAGATATATTCGAAAGCGTCCAAATTCCGTTTATGCCAAATTGGCTCAAGCAAATAGTGCTCATATGCCTTTCCTCAGCCTTTACCTATTCCTTATCCCTTGCCAGAAGTCTAATCATACGGAAAGTTTTTCCCAGCAAAATACAAAACAAAAAAGGAGGAGATGTTGGAGATGGCGATTATATGGACATGCAGGAATGGAGGAGGGCAAGGGACCGACGGACTGAGTTCGATGTGTGGAAGGTCCAGGAGGACCATTCCTGACCTGGACTATGTCTTTATACCATGGACTTTCTCTGTTACTACCTCTACTCCCTTTTTCTTGGGTTCATGTTGCCTCTCCCTGTTTCTAGTAGTTTCCCCCAGGCAGGCTGGAGCTGTCACCAAAAGTACAGCTGCCATTGGACGGCTCCCTCCGAGGGGCGGTCCTAGTCCTGCCTGTCCCCAGTTCACACCCCTTCAGTTCTTTCACTCAGTAGTTTGTAGCGGATTTGCATGCTTCGCCTTAGCTCCGCCCCCTTTCCAGAACCTTCCCTACCCAAGGTTATATAAATCCCATGCTCTGTTAATAAAGTTGGATCAGCTCTGATCTGCGGATCAGTTCAGACCATCCCTGGCCTCCGTGGTGTTTGTTTCCCCTTCGTGGTGGGCAAACCTTACCTGGGGCCTAGGAACATGCAAACGACAGCTCAGCAGGCAGTCTGCAAACCCCCGTTGCTGGTCTGGTCCCTTCCCAGAGACCAAGACTGTGACAAAACACCATGTCTGTGGTGCTCCTATTGGCTCTGAAACCACACTGGCTTTCAGGTAGAAGATCTTCTGCAATAGTGGGTACTAATCTGTTCAGAAGTATTCTTGCAAGGATTTTACAAGCAATGGAGAGCAAAGTAATACCTCTGTAATTTGAGCAGTCTGATTTTTCTCCTTTCTTGTTGTACAGGGTGATGATGACTGGAACACGGAGATCTGGTGGTAGTTCCCCTTGTTCCCAGCAACGCACAACAAGCTCATGGAATTTGGCATGGAGTGCTTGACCTCCATGCTTCCAGATTTCAGGTGGAATTCCATCAACCCCAGCTGCCTTGCCAGTTTTCACCTGTTGTATGGCCTTGAGTATCTCTCCCATAGTAGGGGCTGCATCCAGTTCATGTTTCACTGGTTGTTGTGTAATGTGCTGAATTGCTGAGCCTTGGACAACATGGTTGGCACTGAAGAGAGCCTGAAAGTGCTCAGACCATCAGTTCAGGATGGAGGTTTTATCTGTTAGAAGCAGTTGACCATCTGTACTGAGTAGGGGGCTTTGAACCTGGTGTGTGGGTCTGTACACTGCTTTCAGAGCCTCATAGAATCCTCTTTGGTCACCCAAATCTGCGCATAGTTGTGTCTTTTCTGCTAGGTTGAGCCACCATTTGTTCTGGATGTCTCGAAGTTTCTGTTGAAGCTTGCTGCATGCAAGGCGAAAGGCGGCTTTTTTTATATGACAAGATGGCTGAGCAAGGTATGCTTGGTGAGCAGTTCTCTTCTTCTTCAGCAATTCCTGGATCTCTTGATTGTTCTCATCAAACCAGTCTTTGTTTTTCTTGGAGGAGAACCCTAGGGACTCTTCAGAGGACTGCAGGATGCAACTTTTAATATGTTGCCAAAGTGCTTCAGGAGAGGGATCTATGGGATTATCTTTAAGTCTAGTTTGAAGGTTTACCTGGAAGCTGTCTCTCACTGTGGCTGTTTGAAGATTGCTGACTTGGAGCCTCCTCCTTGGAATGCCGCCTCTCTTAGGTTTGTGCTTGAAGTGGAGGTTAAGTTTGCAACGCACAAGGCGATGGTCTGTTTGACATTCTGCACTCGGCATCACTCGAGTATGACGGACATCACTGACATTTCTCTGTTGTACTAAGATATAGGCAATGAGGTACCAGTGCTTGGATCGAGGATGCATCCAGGTTGTCTTCAGGCTGTCTTTCTGTTGAAAGATAGTGTTGGTGATGGTGAGCTGCCGTTCTGCACAAAACTCTAGCAGGAGGCGTCGGTTGTCGTTGCAGTTTCCAACAGCATGCTTGCCCAGGCCTCCTTTCCAGGCTTCAGAATTCAATACTCTGGCATTGAAGTCACCAAGGATTATGATTTTATCATCTGCAGGAACATTTTGAGTGAGGCGGCGCAGGTCGGTGTAGAATTTGTCTTTTTCCGCTGGGTCAGCTTGGAGAGTTGGGGCATATACGCTAAAAAGAACATGTTGCTTGTTGTGTAGAGGGAGGCGTAAGAACATAATGTGATCGGAAAGACCTGTTGGCAGATTTTCAAGTTGGGAGGCAATGGAGTTTTTAATCATGAAGCCAACTCCTGAAAGGTGTCTTTCAGTTTTGGGTTTGCCTGACCAGTAGAGTGTGTAGCCAGCACCATGTTCTTTAAGGCTGCCTTCCTCATGAAGACAAACTTCACTGAGAGCAGCAATGTCAACGCTGAGCCGTGACAGTTCATGGGCAATTAGAGCAGAACGACGCTCAGGACGTCCATTATCCCCAGCATCAAGCATGGTTCTGATGTTCCAACATGCGAGTGTTAGTTTGAGCACACCTTTACAGGCAGGTGTATGCCTTTGAAATCTCTGTTTTTGTTTGACCGCAAGGAAGATGCCGGTTGGCCACGGTTATCCAACCGGGTGTGGAGATGAGCTTTGTTTAGGCCACCTTTTCTAGGCCCCTCTCCGTGTGGAGCAAGCAGTGCTGTCCCTAGAAAAGGCTGCTTGGTCGTTCAGGATGCTGCCGCAAGAGACTGTCATCTCCGGGGTCAAGTCTCGAATGACCCATATCCTGAACCGCCCGCATGCAGGGTTGGGTCTGTGGCTTCCAGCTGCTTCCTATCACCTGCCGTTTTCAACCCTCACCTGTCGCTACAGGGCTTTGCAATGTGGGTGAACCCTTCAAGCCTGCGCAATGGATTTTTTAGGTGAGGCACAGCGTGCGCAGAACTGGCCCCACCCTTTACTCGTAAGGTTCATCTGCCACGGCCTAGCGAGCTTGGACGATGACAGCGAATACCTCAGGACGTAGGTTTGTTTAGAGTATCCTTCTCTTAGATGGATGACCTTACAGGGCTAAGCGAGCTCCATCTACCCAGGTTTGGGGTTGGAGTTGTCCTTCTCCTAGGATGGTTGCCAGACGGCTAGCGAGCCCATCCTGCCTGTGGACACACTTTGTCTGACCCTTCAGCTGAGACCTGTCTGGCATGGGAGACCCTACTGGCGGCACAAACCACCTCCAGCATAGCTCTCAACCTCATGAGGGCATGCAAGCTTCTCCCCCGTGACAAGGGGGTGTCCCCGGAGAAGTCTGTTTTTATATGATCCTGTGAAATACATCATCACCATTTGTCCAAACTACTTCTGTTGAGTCTGGCTGGATTTATGGGGCTGGAAATCCAGTCTATACAGCTTTATTTTTGCAAAGTATTAGACAGTACTGACTGATTGCAGGCACTTTGCAGTGCTTATTTAATAATTCAAAAACTAAAAGTCAAACATCCTTTAAATAACACAGTACAGAACAGCTGAAGAATGTACTTTTTTTTTGCTGGCAAATTTTAAGAAGTCTTAAATCTCATACAGCGTGGTACTCATGAGTGACATGTTTCTAAAAGAAAACGCAAGTGTTATATTTCTATTTTTTCCTTCCTATTTATATTAAGTAATCTGAATACAGGAAGTGTCAAGCTTTGGAAGAGTGTACAAAGGCATGGGCAATGTTCCAGCCACAGTTTGAGTTTCAATGAACTGAAGCGGTTGTGCTGGAATATTAGGATTGTTTTACAAATAATGAATTTAGTGGCTCTTTCACAGCCCACAGTCTATTTGAACAACCATGGTTTGGGAAAATTTGGGTTCCTAGAATATTGTGAAAGGAAAAAGCAGAAAAAGCATGCTATTAAATTTGGGTTTCTACTTCAGCTGCTTCAGAATTCTCCTTTAATAAATAAAAAGAGGTTTATGTTTCATCATTTGGCTGAAACAAGGCAAGAGACAAAATTCTAGTTACACTGTATTTTAAGGTGAGACACAAAGACACAAGAAAGCATAAGCATGATTTTACCAAAGTGGACACCATTTTTACTGTCTAGTTTTGATACCTTTGTATCTTCATAGTATGACTGTACATGCAGTGTTTTCAGGTGTTTATGATAGTCTTCTAATCCTGTAATTTCTGCCCAAGGAACTTTTAACTAACAGTTTGACTGCCAGAGTAAATCTACCACTATATTACTGTCCAAAGGGGAATTGCCACTGAATGTTTATCATGAGAAAATGGCATTTAGAAGTGCTTATTATTCTTCCTGAAATAAGGGTGTCCACATCTAAACAAGCAAGGTTGCCTGTTAAGAAATCATCAATGACAAAAATACACCACATGGTAAACTGGATTTAGGCTCTGGTTTAACACAGCACTTACAGTGGCACTGGGGCCACATCAAATAAATCTCTTGGACATATACCAAGTTCCCACTGATTTGCCAATAAGACTGTCCAAATAGGTTGAAATGCACTGAAATGTTTTGCTGAACTGTGTACAAAGAGACCAGTACTTGAAACTTGACCACTAAAGGTTCATTGAAATTTAATTACATACTTGGAGTGTTCAAACAATGTGCTGCAACAAGACCCTTCCATTGAGCTGTCTCTCACTGACCTAAAGAGCTCCTCACAGGATCTAGTAGCAGGGAGGATCTTCATTCTGTGAGGAGCATACAAAACCCAGTCATCATGCTGCAGTGCTTTGAGCGAGGTCTAGGTCCAACTTAGCTGCCAAACAAGCCAGATGCTTTGTAATGAAGAACTAGGGAAGAATATATTCTTTTTCATCATTCCTGGCAAGCACATTTGTTCCCACTCCATGACAACCTGTATGAAATGACTCCATAGGGCGATTATATGAAACTATATGATTTTTTTTAAAAAAAGCGAGCAAACACAGAAGAGATGTCAAATACTTACAAAGCACTATAAAATAGATTTACAAAAGGCTCTTAATTAGAAGAATAAAAGCTTAATACTACAAAAAAAATTCTAAAAATAATTCTCTTGCTTTTCTTTGTAAAAATGTAGCAGAAATACTGGACTAGGACAAAAATGCCATGGGTGTCTATCAGATAGGTACCAATCCTCCTTTTCTCTCCCTTCATATAGCGCTCTCCATTCTTTCAGCACGAGGAGATATCAGCTGCTTCCAGGATGAGATAGAGAATGAAAATGTTTCCCACAGTTGTGGTTGTGGCATCCTTTTCTTGGAAAAAGCCTCCTCTGCTTTTGATAGGAAATGGAGACAGGAGAAGTACTTGGGTTAAAGGGGGCTTCTCTGCCCTCCATATGAATTTCTGTTCAAATATGGATGTGTAATAAGCAAATGAAATTTTCAGTTTGTATGTGGTAAGTAGAGACATACAGCTAAAGTATTTCCTAGCTAAACCAAAAGTTTAATGCATTAGTGACGATTCAGTACATGGATCTCTCTTATCCACAAATGCACACTTCAGAGAGGCATATGTGACCAGAGACGATTTTGTTTGTGATTTCATCTCACAATTTCATATTCCTATGCAGTCAATGTCATTTCTTTGGTCTTTGTAAAGTGTGAAAGAGAAAGATGTCAAGCTAAAATAGAAAATAATGAAACATCTGGATCCAGGAAAGAAGAAGACTTTGCCTTTAAATTTGACTACCAATTGTGAGTTTTCTGATTTGCTTTCTCATCACTAATAGCTACTGATAAAAACCAAAACTTTCCCTTCTTTATCTTTCCCCCTCCCTTCCCTTCCCTTCCCCTCCCTCCCCTTCCCCTTCCCCTCCCTCTCCTTCCCCTTTCTCTTCCAAAATCTTCCTTTCCCTTCCAAAACTTTCCCTTCCAAAACCTTCCAAGACCTTACCTTCCCAAATCTTCCCTTCCCAAACCTTCCCATTCCCTTTCCCTTCCCAAACCTTCCTGTTCCCTTTCCCTTCCCAAGCCTTCCCTTCCCAAACCTAACCTTCCCTTCCCAAGCCTTCCCTTCCCTCCCCCCCTCCCCCCCGCCCCCTTTTCTTTTTTCTCTTTGGTTAGGAGTATTTAAACGTATGCCTGCAAAAGATAAAGAACTTTGAGTGCCTTTATAAGATGTCACATATTGAGCTCAGATCTATCATGGTATGTACAGGTGAAAGAAGCAAATTCCTATTTCAGGATGATTCTAAGCATTTGGAGGCTTTTTTCTGATGATGCGCTTTTTTCTTTCAAGAGCAGGATTTAACTTAATCTCTCTCTGAAGGAAGCAGAGCATATATATGAAGCACATCATCTTCAGCAAGTCTCAGCCTTTCTGGTGCATTGTCAAGGGCTTTTATTTAAGGACAGATAAAGAAATACTTCTAGACTAATTTAATTATTTATTAAACGCATTCCTAAATACTATTTCAGTTAAAAGAGTCAATGCCAGCTAAAGTTAGAAGAAGAGGAGTCCACAGTGGGCTTAGACTGGTGTCTTAGTTTGAGGGAAGAAACCAAAATGTTTACCAAAAAGCAGAGGAGAGGATTCCTCCACAATAATCACGTCACTCTTTATTAAGTTTAAGAAAAGGAACTTTAATAAGAAAATGGATATAAGAAGAATAACTGTTTTTAACTACTACATATATATATGTAGATATAGATATAACTGTAAACAGACCAGAGCAAACTATTCCCCCGGCACCAAAGGAAATAAAAAAAAAAAACAAAAAAAAAAAAACCACCCTCAAACAGTAGATTCCTCCTGGAGCAGTTATATTTATGGACAGTGTCAATGCCCCACCTCGGCTGGCTGCAAGATGAGTTCTGTCTTTTCCCAGCGAGGCAGAGACAAGCGGAGAGCACTAACTGAACTCTCTCTCTCTCTTTGTCCTTTATCCTAAACAAAGAAGGAAAAAAAAAATAGAAGTGGAGGGACGATGATAGTTCCCAGGAAAACAGCTGTGACTCCTCTCTCGGGTGGCTGCCGCAGCAGGGGCAGGCAAGCCATGACACTGTGGGCGACAGTGAAGCTGGAGTGGCAACCGGGGCCCCAGTGCCGAACCAGAACAGCCATGGCAAGAAAAAGAACCAGCTCGCTAAACAGCAGCAGCAGTGAGAAGCAGGAGAACGGCTTCTCTCCCACAGCAGCACACACACAGCTGCTGCGTTCAGCCCGAGCTAAATGGAATGTCCCCAAAAACAAAAGAGACAGAGTAAACCCGTTCCTCGGCACACCCTCCCCCAGTCTGCCCCCCACCCAAAGGATCAAGAAGGAAATGGTAGCAATTAACTCCTTCTTTTGTTAACTAATGGCATGGGGAGTTAGTGGCAGGGAGAGAATTGTTTTCCTTTAACATCCCAAAGCCACAACAACAGGTCACTGTAAAGTCAAAGTTAAGTTTTGAAAACCAAGCAGTGTTTGTTTGTGTTAGCAGCATGCCAAGTCTTTCAGGACTTCATTCTCCGGGACTGGGTAACAGGATTTTTTGAATATCTTATTTTTATTATATAAATTTAAATTGACATGTCACATCAAGCCATACTTTACCTTTGAAAATTAAGACTGTGAAGATCTCCTCTGACATCCAACAAGGACTTGGACAACAGAGAAAATGCCTCAGTGAGATATGAACAATTCAGATCACATCTGCAGCTGATGCTGCCCTGGGAATGAGATCAAGAGCAGGGAGCAGATGTTTGTTCAATCTGTAAGTGCCTGCTATAGAGGTCTTTTACTTCTCCAGTGACTGTTTAGGGACGTTGGGATCTAGTCACCCACTAGCTGGGTCCCCAGTTCTATAATTCTATGATTCACTTAAAACTAGCTCTCTGCACTTAAGTATCAGCCTTCTGGGAATGCTGTTAAGACAGAATCCTGGTATTCTGAGTCATGTTATGTGGAGATAAAAAGTACCTAAAACTCAGATTCTGGGTAATATCACCGACATTGTTCTGTCTTCACTTGGAAAAAACCCTCCCAGAAACCAACTACTCATCAACAAACTATTCTGCCAATCTGTCTTGGTTTTGTTTTGGCTTCCTAGCCCCCAAGCTGCCCCTCCTTCTCCCTCCACTCCTCAAAGCAGGGGAAAGAAAAGGGAAAAAAACTTGAAAGAAACTGAATTGAGTCAGAGTACATATGTATTTTTCTAAATACTTACAATTATATATACACAATCTGCACCTAACATCAGAAGACTTTCAGGGGAAAAGGAAAGAGGAAAGGGAAGGGGAAAACAGGGACAACAAAGGGACAAAACAGAACAAATACATACTACCAGATGCACCCACCCACCCCCCAAGCAAACCAGTACAATACAATCCTACCAATGACGCTCACAAGAAAGCCAGCTCTTTCTCACGCTCTCTCTTCTCACATCCTCTCTCTGATCTGTGTGGCTCTGACAAGGGACCGAAAGCAGCAAAACTCCCTGCTCCCAACCCTTGACAGAACAAGAAGCCTGGCAACTTCCTATCTCCCTCTCTGTTATCCTCCCTTGTCATGTGGGAGGGGGGAAAAAAACAGATGGGGAATACCTAGGAGATAAGCCTTTCCCTAGTTACACCTGGTTACCAGGAAAGGCCTGGATCAAAACGATCACACAACCACACAAAGGTTGATAAGGCATGGGTACATACTGAGCACACATGACAGGGAACTTGAAATCCTTACAGTATGTGTGTCAAGCTGAAGTCATTGCTCTTTTGAAGTTAGGGTCTGATGCGTCACACACACTCAGCAGGTTTGTTTGACCTATGTTTCTTATTGAGTCACCTCCATTTTTGCAATGGAAAGCGGAGCAAAAGGGAGTGCTCCTCAGCTTGCCTGGCTGATTCTGCGTGTTGCTCTTCATGTAACTGGAAAAAGGCAGTGAGGTCTTCAGAGAACAGAAAATGTGGCCCTTTGTCACCAGGGCTCCAGAGGCACCATCAGGCGGCAAAAAAGAAGCCAAAACACCTTCAAACTTGCAGGGCGTATGCTCTTGCAACTACTTACAGCTCTAGAGCACTCAACAGTAAAAGGAGATTCAGTGGAAAATGAGAGGGAAAAGACAACAGAAATATTCCTGCTAAAAAAACCCCCAGTGCTACAATGAAAATATATGAGACAACTATATATGGACAGCTATACTCAAGAACCTGAGCTTTTTCGGAGTTCAGTCTGAAGCTTCTTCCAATAAATGGAAATCCTGGAGAAAGACAGCTGATCAGGGGTAGGACATCTTTTTTATAACATGCTGAAAGAATGTTACTGCTTGGTGATTCGAGCTAAGAAATACAGCAAATATACACTACAAAAAGTTTGCTTATATGCACTCTTTGACTTTCAGAGGGGTTTGATTATGTCTCAGCTTAAGAATAAACTTTTTATTCTATCTTACCAGAGTAATAAAGATCAGGAAAGAAGACAGATGTGTCACTGTAAACTTTGTGACACTGTATGTCGGTCTTTTGGGACTTCCTTAGAAAACTGTTTGAGACCATTTCACTCACGTGCAGAGAACAGGAAAAGAAAAGCACAGAGAGATTTCATACCAATCTTCTTCCCCAGAGCTGGTCTGTAGGACCAAAAACCCCAGGATACATCTGCTGACTCACCTGGGAGCTCCAAGCAGTAGCAGACCCTTGAAGGAGGGAGGAAGGGAGGGAAGCAGGCAAGCAGGCATAGTGCCTAGGCTCCCTGGCATCCTTTGCTGTGCCTACTTTGCCAACTGTAGCCCACTTTGTCCATTCAGTCTGAAGCTGATATTGTTTGCTATTTTTTTCAGTGGCAATTGCAGGTGATTCCTTCCGGGATCTTGTTACTCATTTTCTTTAAAGCGGAGCTATGCACTCTGTGAAGTCAGGTACAATTTCATCCAGCTGCCTAATTATTTCTGGAAAACCTGTGTGCAGTTTAACCATGCATTATTGATCTGAGCCAACAGTCCTTTTTGATGAAGCAGAAATATTTCATTTTAATGCTGTTTATTAACACTTTCAGGGCTGAACTTTTCTGTTACCTGTTCTTTCTGCTAGAACTTTTGTTTCTCACTTCCCTTTGTGAATCAAATCATTTCATTGTGATTCACATTAGGACGGCTCCAACCTTCTTTCAGCTGGATTTTTCTAAAGAAAATTAATTTAATACCCTCACCAAAGCTTTATTGAAAGGAAAAAAGAATTTATTGGTAGCAACATGACTGTCTTAATTTATTAACAGTCAGTTAACTTTCTAGATGGGCAGTTTTCCCTCATTGTATGAGTCTGTAGCAACAAACTACTTGTTTTATAATTATTCTGCTTCCCAAGCTCCAACTCACCAGTTGATTTATTTTCCCTCAATGCCACTGTGAACTCCTTTTTTCTTTTTTTTCTTTTTTCTTTTATTTTTTTAACTGCCAATGACAACTTTTCTCCCCAGTACAAGAATTTTTCACTCTAGTATAAGCTTATTTCTCTGTCACTGCCTATAGGGTAGGGAGAGGCCTCTGCCTCTAGTGTGTCTGCTTTGACACTGTTAGTCTGGAGGCACTTTCCTGCCTGGAACTCATTTGCCTAGAAGTTTGTTTTCTGTTTTTAACTGATAAGGCAAACATATTTTATACTTCAACAGCTTCTATAAGCAAGAAGGCCAGTGGGATCCTGGCCTGTATCAAAAATAGCGTGGCCAGCAGGACCAGGGAAGTGATCCTTCCTTTGTACTCTGCATTGGTGAGGCCACACCTTGAGTACTGTGTTCACTTCTGGGCCCCTCAGTTCAGAAAGGATATTGAGGTGCTGGAGCAGGTCCAGAGAAGAGCTACAAGGCTGGTGAAGGAACTGGAGCATAAGTCCTATGGGGAGAGGCTGAGGGAGCTGGGGTTGTTTAGCCTGGAGAAGAGGAGGCTTAAAGGTGACCTCATCACTGTCTAGAACTACCTGAAGGGAAGTTCTAGCCAGGTGGGGGTTGGTCTCTTCTCCCAGGCACTCAGCAATAGGACAAGGGGGCACAGGCTTAAGCTCTGCCAGGGGAAATTTAAGTTGGAGATCAGAAAAAAATTCTTTCCAGAGAGAGTAATCAGGCATTGGAATGATCTGCCCAGAGCGGTGGTGGATTCACCATCCCTGGAGGCTTTTAAACTGAGATTGGACATGGCACTGAGTGCCATGATCTAGTAAAGGGACTGGAGTTGGACCAAGGGTTGGACTTGATGATCTTGGAGGTCTTTTCCAACCCAATTGATTCCATGATTCTATGATGACTTTAAATGCAACAGACAATTGCACAATTTTTGTAAGCATTTCTCGTTTGTTTTCCAGAGAAGTTTTTTGGTTAATTAGTTCTACTTTAGCCCATCAGTGGCTAAACTCTGTATTTTCACTGTAAAGATTTTCCAGGGCATTATCTACCTAAATACCATTTTTTTTCCTTTGGATGAAGCTTCATTATTAATACATATATCCCATAATACTTGCCCTATTATGATTGCCATGTCACCAAATGAATTGAATACATCTTGGACCTGGAAGTTAGCTAGTATTATTGACAATATATTGTATTTTGCTGTTTTAAACTCTGACAGTATCTGAACAAGCTCAGTTTAATCCAAGTTGATTGTCATATTTTCAATAGCCTGCTGCCAGTTCTTATAACCCATCAATTCCAAGATTAAAATAATGCACATGGATTAAAATAAAAGCCAGATGATATGTTCAGAAGAGCTGCTGTTTGATCAACAGAAACAGTCTAGAGAATTAGTCATCAGAAGACAAGAAGAACGAAGGAAAACCAGTGATGGCAGTTGTTCTACATGCCTTTTTAGTAATTTCTACCAAAATAATTCAAAGAATGCTCATAGAAAAGAAATGGAAAGCCTTGTCGTCTTTGAAGACATCAAAGATGACATCACCAGATAAAAAGGGCTAAAGAAGTCAAAGCACATATGCAGATCCTCTCATGTTGCAAATGGGTCCTTTGGGAGCAACTTTTGCAAAATCTGTGAGCTGTGGGAAAGCAAACAAGAAACAAGGCCCTAATGTTTGGGTAGTGGGGCTCCCCACACAAATTTTATACTTACTTTTTTTATATAATTCATAGCCCTGAGGTAAGGGGCCAAGTCCTTTCTCTTATCAGCAACATGCCCTAGGTCAGAAGGCAAAGAGCTGCAACTTACTGGAGGCCAGGCTTCACCTGTGCTTGCAGACTGGGGACACTGGAATGCTACTTGGAACTCTTGCACCCTGAAACTGAAGCACAGCAACCAACAAGAGATGAGGCACCAACTTTCTTGGACTTTGGCTGACCCTTGCATATTAAGAAGCACAACCAGACACACTGAGAAGATGCTCAGATCAAACAGGGAAAGATGGAGTAAATCAAGCGATGTTGGGGAGGAGAAACAAAGAACTTTTACATTTTGGATATAGGTGGAGCACAGTTTTACAAAACCAGATATATTTGTATACCTAGATATATCAAGGCTTATTTCCAAACTCCTCCCACAGTCCAGTATTTGCAGCTGTGCTACTCTGTCTCACTACTGCTGTTTGAACTGCAATATCAAATGCAGTATATTTCAAACACACCAGCTATTGGATTTGTGAAGTTGCCACCCTCCCTTTTCAGTGTGGTTAATACTTTGCTTCTTCTAGTTCCCCATAAGAATCATTGAAGCAATGCTTGCAAATAAAGAATTTGCTCTTTCATTTTTCAACACAAGCTTTTGCCAATTATTTAGGCATAATCTAAAAGCCCTATCTAACCTTTGGGTAGAAGTTAAGGTGGGTGCGTAGACCCTAGCTAATACAATGACCCTTCTATGGACAGGCACTGAGCACAACCAATTCCCCCTAGGCTGACTTGTGCAAACTACTGGAAAGTTTATGGGGTGTGGCTGTGCTCTGCTCTGCCTAGAGGCACTTGCTTTCAGGTTATGATCAAGGGGCCTGGAGGAACAGCCTCGTCAGTGAAGTGGTCACAGCACTAAGCCTGCCTGAGTTCAAGAAGTGTTTGGACAATGCTCTCAGGCACATGGTGGGATTCTTGGGGCCACTCTGTGCAGAACAAGGAGTTGGACTTTGATGATCCTTATGGTTCCCTTCCAACTCAGGATATTCAATGATTCTATGATGTTATGGTCATGCTTTGCTTGTCAGAGAGCCCCATCACAGGTCTTATCCAGTGAAAATGCTGTGTTTCTTGATTGAAACATATACCAGATTTATAGTACCATTGTGGAGTTATGTTACTTTGCATGACTGCACATTAACTCACATCCTTCTGGCTATCCACCTATTCTGATAAAGGACAACTTTGTGCAGCAGCAGATGACTGCTCTACAATGTTATTCTTTACAAAACTGTTATTGTAATTACACAACCGACATTGTAATTTAAGGAATGTCATGACAAATAAGATGAGACATTTAATTTAAACATAGTTTTAAATTTATATTGAAAATAACAACATATGACTTAGGAAGTTGCTTCTCATGTTCATTTCTCTATTCTTATCAGCATCAGCAGTGTAAATACTTGGCAGCAGTTGAATTCAAACAACTGCGCCACTTGTGATAATTGACAGTGTTATTTCAAACCCAGAAAGTACCTAGAAAATATAACCAACTCTTCAGTAGGTTTATTGTGCTGCACCATTTTCACTGCAATAGGCAAATAAAAGAAAAACCAGGCTATTCATGTCCTGACAGAAATAAGTTTTCCTTTACACGGTACAATTGAGAACCTTTAAACCCAAATCTATACCACAGTATGAGTTTGAGAAGTTTCTACCAATTTTTAAGTGGTTATCTAAAATAATTTTCACTTTATGCAACACCAAGTATTGATATCAATGACAGACAGCTTTATATTAATAGCAACATTTGAAGCTTAGTCACCATGCCCTTACAAATAGAACTGCTGGCAATATAAAAGCAGTTATAAATTTCGTGTTGGTAGAAGAAGAGCCACTAATCTGAATAAATGTTCCTGTGATGACACATGACCTCTCTCAGCCAAAGGGACAATATTTGCACAATGAGAAACAGAATGGATAGAACCTCAAACTGTGTTTAATTTATCTATTCTCAATGAACTTTGACAGACAGGTTTAGAAGCCTTATATAAGGAACAATTGTGAAAAAAAAGCAATTTTTCAAAGACAGGGAACCTGGTTATTAATTATTATTACACAAGAGTATTTTCTCAAAACTGGTTTTACACAAAAGTTCTGCTATTCCTTGTTTTTTAAGATCAGTGTTTCGAAGTTTCTTTCTCATTCTGTTATATCATTTCAGTTTTTTAAATCATATTGTGCCACCAATGGAACTGCCAAGCACTATTAAAATAGCACAGATTAGAATGACAGAGAAAAATTGTATTTCTTGACATATAACAGAATGTGGCACATTTCAAATAAATTTTTAAAGGCTTGTTCATTCAGATCTCGGTAGGACTACTCTTCCACTTACTGATGTGTACTCTGTTAAATGTCTTAGCAGATGAGGGATTCGGCCTGTAATATATTCCATTTTACTTTCTTATTGGAGTATTTGATGCATAATCCTACAGGTCTCTTATTTCGCATAAATATTACTTACACAGGCTATAAATGCCAATTCCAAAGCCTACATTCCCAGCTGCAGTGGTAGTTCATTTCCATTCCCAAATGCTTCCCTTTCATTTCTTATTTTACTTCAGAAATATTGTTAAAATGTCCCTGTATTGTTAACCCTCATCTGCACCTCACAATCTGTTAATAAGGCAGAAGTCACTACTGTATATCTGCATGGAGTTTCTGCATGCATTTAAGTTCATAGAAAAAATATCTACTTCATGTTCTACTCTCTGCATGGGAATAATTGCACATTTTTACTTAAATTATGATTTTAAGATTTCTTCTACTAGCACTGTGACAGGTGTGCCGTTTCTGCTACTTTCTCTGCTTGAAAGGTATGTGAGTGTATCTTCTAGTACATAATAAATGCTGTGCAACACTGTCCCTTGCTGTCTTAGTTTAGTACATTCTCACCATTTTCTGAGACCATGTGTGACATATGAAAGGTGGGGACTTTTTTTACCAGGTAGTAATTCATAAGCATTACATTAGAACATTGGTATTTTGTTCTTTCTTAGAGGGACTTTATTTGAGAAAATTACCACAATTTTGGATTTACAGCATTTGTCATAAAGCACAAGGTGAAAGAAAATGCATGTTCCTAGCTGTAGCTTGCTTTCACAAGTGGGAAAGCATGGAAGTGAGCACTCAGGGCTGAAGGCTTTTATCTTATCAGGTCCAAAACTTCTGCTGAGGCTGCAAGTAGAGATGTTTACACATTGACCATGACTTGCAAAACTCCATCTGAAGTCCAGAATCTCAAATTTTCCAAATCATTCTGAGGTGAAGGGACATGAGAAGAGGTAGGTAATATACACAGGTGCAACACACAATGAAGAATATTGCTGCTGTGAGCAACTCAGAAATCCTAAACTGAGCCTGGGCATACTGAGCGGTTAGTCAGCAGGAGACTGATCTGCTGAGTCCCTCTTGAAGCTGCAATAGTAGCAGTGTGCTTGGCATAAGCAGGTAGAGAAGATATCGCTCTGCAGATCTTATAAATGGTGACATACTCTTAGAAAGGCTGTGAGGGTCTTGACCTCTTGTGGAGTACACCCACTTACAGACAACAGTCTTACACAAACCCTTAGTACAATCAGTGACATACTAAGATAGTCCTTGAGTCAATACAGGGAGAATTTGTTAGATAGATGACAAGATGAGGATTTTGTACAAGAGAAAAGAATCATAGTGGCATATTAAATAATACAAGAAGATTAATCTCCTAAGCAAAACAACAGTCAGAAAACACCTTACAGGAAATCCAAGCTTGCAGGTCTCCTTATTGTGAAATAAGTCCTGCATGCAAAGAAGGATCCACAAGAATTTGATTCTCCCCCAGCCTTCTGGTAGTGTGGCAGTCCTTCATTCCCTCTGCCTTCTCTCCTTTTCCTAAACCTTCCAAATACTTGTTGAGAGGTGAAGCAGCCAACACAAAACCCAGCTGGTCTCTCCTGAAGACCCTATGTGAGCTCTGCAATAAAGAGATAGAGGCTAATTTCAGAAAAGTTACAAAATATGCAAAGAAACTATCACCATCATACTCACAAGCTGCTTTTCTTAACTACTCAAAAGTCTAAGACAGGTTTGTCCAGTTTGGATATTGAACCACACACAAGGCTAACGTAACATTAGGCTGCTGCACAATCTAGGATGTATAAAAAAGACTTCACTGACTTTTACAGGTGTTTTTTTTCCAGACTGTTTTGAAAAGATCCCAGCTCTGGCTGGAACAGCATCCTAGCTCTGATAAACACTCAAGACCTGCACTGTCATTAAGCACAACATTTACATGTTTCTCTGAAAAAAAGAAAGTCTCAAAAAGTGTTGTAGTCATCTGACAGCAGCAAGAACAACACCAGAGGTTTTTGCAGAGTGGATATGTCTTTGACTAGGCATATAGGCCTATTTCTTTAGTAGTGCTTTAGTAGTTTCTTTAGCCTTCCTTTATTAGAAAGCCTCTTAAGGGAGGGTTGAGGAGGAATCTTAATGGATACAAACATCAGAAGGGAGGGTATAAAGATGATAGAGACAGGCTTTTTTCAATGGCATCCAGTGACAGGCAATTGGCACAAACTGGAACACAGGAAGCTCCATCTGAACATCAGGGAATCCCTGTTCACTGTGAAGATGACTGAGCACTGGCACAGGTTGTCCAGAGAGGTCGTGGAGTTTCCACCCCTGAAGATATTCAAAGAGCATCTGGGCATGGTCCTGGGCTCTATCTGGCCCTGCTTGAGGAGGGGGGTTGGAGCAGATGTCCTCCAGAGATGACTTTGCAGCCATGCTGTGATTTTGTGAAGAGAAAGGAGAACAGAAGCTATGTTCCTGAGTTAAGCTTTGGTAGTGGTTTCAAGAAGTTCATATCTCACACTGTGAAAAACCCTGTATCAAAAGGTTTCTGTAAAAGATTGTGAGTCTCCTCCAGTGCTGGAAGAACCAAACTCTACAGGTGTGGATCATGAGCTGTACAAAGAAGGGAGAGGAAAAGCACTGTAGGAAACTCACTGACTTTTGTCATAAGACAAAAATTTAACAAAGAACCAAGTTATCAGGAGATGACACTGTATAATCAGTTCTACATGTTCTATAACAAGTTCCAGATTTGCAAGTGCACTTTCCAATTTGCTGTTTTTGTCAACTTTCATCTTTTGACAAGTGCTGACCACTAGTTTGTTTTTGAGAAGCCATCAGAGCCAGTACAGAGAATTGCAGGATTATTTCTTTCTTTTTTCATCTTGATGGCAATATCTCCTTCTGTGTCTCATCTACACTTGGTTACCTTTTGTTCTGTGCAGCAGTTTTGGTGACTTTCACAGAACTAACCCAGAGATAAAAACAGAAGTAGAGTTAAAATTGGCCTTATTTTCCCTTCAGTATGAGTTGTACACTTAAACCATGACTCATCATGGCTTGCAGTCATACCCAGGTGCATGATGGGCTGACCGGCTAGTCACTTAAGAACAGAAGGCAATCCAGATAAATACAGCAGATGGGTGAAGGCTGGCTTCCTACTCTTACTGGATCACCACAGTGACAAACAAACCAGCAATCACCCTGGCTCCAACTTGCTAATGAGTCCCAGAAACTGAATGGCTTCTCTTGTGCGGCATTTTAATTTGCAGCTATAGACAGAAGCAGGCACTGAAGCAATTTTTCCTCTATTATGACAAATAGGGAAATGTGCAACCTCAGAAAAATAAGTCCCCTTTTCTGAAAGCTGTAACAGGAGAGTGACTATGTCAAATAGTTAAACTATTTTCCTGGCAAATCACTGTGTGATCAGTACAGAAATAGCAGGTTACAATAAGGACCTTATGTTGTGAAATTAAAACTTAGACTGGAAAGCATATCAAAATTAGGAAAGAATGCCATGCATTCAAATACTTGGCTAAGTCAGGTCTTCAGATGCATCATTCAGTTTTGCAATCTACCTGTGTAGCAAAAGCAAGGTTGGTGACCAGAAAAGAAATTAATTTAAGGTAAGGAGTTCCTTAATAAGGTGCTTAAAATATCTTATACCATGCTGTAAAAGTTCATATGTCACTTTATGCCATTGTCAGACACCTCCAAAAGCAAATGCAATTTCCTTGTTCTCCATGCTGGTCCTCATATATTTACAGTACCCTCCAGATAGCCAAAGTGTAAGTCCTTCAGAAGCTTTCTATCACTAAATGTAAAAATTAATCTTCCTTCAGGCATTAGATTCAAAAAGAAAATATGTTTCATTTCCATATTTTCTTTCAGAGCGCTTGAATTGTTTCAGTCCAGTGCCAGAAAACCTAACCTTTTGAGTAATTTAACTAGTGTTTTTGTTGTTCATCTGTCTGTCTTGGTTGCATCTGACTTCTGGGATGATTGCAATAGGAAAAAACATTTCAGCTTTTCTTTCCTTTCTTCACTATGACTCAACATCCTTCTCCTCTCAGGGGTGTGACTACAGTTCTTAGGTAAGAGGTCCAAAATGTCAACATTTCAAGTGTTTCACCCACAAATACTTCTGTCATTTAAGAAAACTCAAGGTACCTGTTTTCACAGATAAATGGAACAGTCCCTGGTTTATAATCTGGAGTGGCTAGGTTTAGCATTTTACTAGAGGGGCAACAAACCCAGTACTCCAGATAGCCCTGATAAGGAATGCTAAGGAGCAGACTTCTGGGTTAGAGCAGTTAGAGTGAAAGCAAGAGCCAGACACATGTGAGAATATAGCATTACCAGCTCTTAGTCCTCCTAAACCAGGGGTGTGCTGAGGGGTCATCCCAATTTGCTAATTCAGGAGACTGTCAATAGACTGTATCATAAATTAAAGAAAACAGATGAGCTCTTCTTTCTCTAGTAGGTTGTTCTGTGAAGTGGTGACTCTCTCCCACAGGATGACCCCTTCATAGGGGAAGGGCACATGGAAACAGTGTGGTCTGTTATGCAGTTAGTCTGTGGTCCTGCGAATGCTCATCTTCAGCTCCCGAAGCATTAGGCATTTTATCAGGTCTCCCTACACCTTCCAAACCCCTAGTGCTTCCATCAATCTACATGCAGATCTGCATCTGCCTTAAAATTAAGAGCCTTCTGGTTTCAAGCTTTATGGTTTTCTGTCACAGGGAGCTAATTTATCCAAAGCCCTCACAGCTGCGATCCGACAGCATTACCCAAGATTGCCAACACTCATCAAGCCCTGGATGACATAATCTATCTTTCCCACATACACTTAAGTTTTCTCCCAGGTTTCAAGAGAGCCGCTGTGGGAAAATGTCTAGTCTGGACAGTCTGGCTGCAGTAATTTCATTTAACATTTCTGATCTTTTCCCAGATCAATCAGATCAGGCATTGCTGACTGACAAAATTACAGTCATTACCAATATTTAGTCCAGGTATTCAGAAAAGCAAATCCATTTAAAGAAAAAATCAATTGTCTTCCTCTTTTAAGTACTCCTATGGGATTTTTTAGCTGTCCCGCTGCAATTCTCATTCTTTGGTCTTATACACCTCCACCAGCCCATTTAAGCAGACCTCTTATTTTCCACAGCTAGACACTTTTAAATCTGCTTCCCACCTTTTTGCCATTTTTACATATGGTTTATAACTCTTCTCACAGAATCAAAAAAACTTACACTCTATTCAAGAAAAAAACTCCCTTTTCCCCCCTCACCAAAATATTACTACTTAATTAGAGGTTGCTGTTTTTAAAAATTATATCTGCAAAAAACCCCAACCAAACAAACCAGATCTAATCAGGAAGCCAGTTTTCATTTTAACAAGCTTTGATGAGAATTTGGACGAAATCAGCTGTAGATTTAAGAGAACCACGTTTACAACTGCATTTTAGAAGACAATTTACTTGCATAGGATTTACTTCTGAATGGAAAGCATTTTTTTCTCATTTTTTGAAAACAGAAAATGTAAAAATATTTTCCTTTGTTTAACACCATACTTTTCCAGAATGAACAAAAGACTTTTGGTAAGCCAGAAATCATGGAAAATAACCATGTGTGTTCCTAAGGATTAGAAGAGTATCACACACATATAGCAAAAGATGGTATGGAAATAAACTCTAAAATAATGCATTTAAAGGCTTCAAAAAAAATTAAAATAAGAGGCAAATTTTCAGTTTGTGCATATTGGCATATCCCTGAGGTTTTAGTCATTTAGATACACATTGCAGTAGCTCCTTGATAGATTAATTTACAGTTAGAAAATGCTATCTAAATATAGATTTAAAAACTGCTTTTTTGTTTGTAAATTCACAGGAGGGAGTGGTTTGGCTTTAATTTACTGGTATGTAAATGGACTAATCTTCTATATGATGCCTACAGAGGTCATATTTGATGTGGACACGTGTACAGCAGGGTCTTCAGCCTCTGCCCTGTGAAGCCAGAAGAGTGGCCTTCAGCACTGATTTTTCTCAATGAATCCCCAACACTTTTGTCCTAGAGGATTCTCATCCCCTAGAAGTGTGGGGGCATGGGGTTCAATCAATGCATAGTCCTCTAGGAGTTGTGTCTATAGCCTAACCCACTTATGCACACTCCCCCTGCAAAAACATGAGACAGCCATCTCCAAAAGGAGTTTTATCACACCTGTCTCAGACACCTACCATAGGAAGTGAACAATTACCTCAAGGAGATGCCTATATAGTTCCATCAATTACATAGGAACCTAGATGAGTAGCTTAGACCAGACAGTTCAATTTCAGATGGATAAAGATAGGTGAGATGAATTGGGATATGTCACAATTTATGTCTGGAGAATTTATTAGTCAAGTTTCTATGGTATGAAACCAGCTTCGGCATATGAAGCATAAGAAGAAGGGACAAGGGCAGAAAAGAACACACCCAATATTAAAGATGGCCTAAATATTCTGTAGTATAGGCTGTGCCCTGTAGTCAAAACAATTAACCTGTAGATTAGAGCACTTTCATCTCTCTGGGCCATTACCCATCCATAAACCAGCCAGAGCTCAGTAAATCAAGCCACAAACTACTGGTAGCTGAGGCTAGTGTATGTAGTGTTCCAGAAGTAGTAAAGAATACTAGCAAGCAGACTGCTACACCCAGGCTTCATAAGGAATTAAGAGCATTTGATAGAATGGGACTTAGAGTCCCATTAATGTCATGAATGTAGCAGAAAAATAAATCTATTTCAAAAAAGGAACATTTTCCTTTGCTTTCTTCTAATCATATTGTTGTGTTGTTATTTGTTACCATGCACACTACCTCTGTGAGCATTTATCATCTAAGTTTTTATAATGTTTTATTGTTAAAGCTTTTATTATGAATCTGCAGGAAGATATACTTCCTTGCTTTTCAGCTTAGCTTTCCAGATCTCATTTTCACTGGTTTTACTTCTCCTTTTAGGAAAAAAATGTACTAAGTTTTTTATTTTTCCTCCTCCGGTTCTGTCTAATTTCAATGTGGAAAGTACTTATGCATTCTTCAGACTGACTGTGAGTAAGAAGCAAGCTATTATGCTGGAATTTCACCCCCTGTCGTGTGGGAAGTAAGCATTGTGCATCAGCTCTATGATCCAGAATAGGAGATGAAGATTGCTTCTTGGTGGGTACAGTCCAAGATTTGGTAGTCAATTTTCCAGCCAAAGTAATAACCCCTTTTGCTTTTATTTACTACTTTTTTGGTTTTATTTTTTTCTTCTCTCTTCTGTTCCACTCTCTTCCTACGAAAATCTTTGACGTAAGACCAAAAAAAACCCCCAAAAACGAACAAACCCCAAATCCCCAAATTTTAGTTCAGTGGTAGATACTTTAAATTTTCTGCTTATGCTTAAACATTGCAAACATCTTGTACTTCTGCAACTCCATTTTAGCATCTAAACAGTTGTCTTAAAGTTGCCCACTTCACATGTGAAGGGGATTGGGAATTCCCAACACGTGTAAGAGCATGACAACTGTAAGTCATACAAATCATAAACAGCAGCTGTAGAAACTTAGAATAACTTAAGTACTGTTAGTACCCAAATCTCAACCCAGAAGTTACTATTTGTATATCATCATCCAATAGCTGTCCTTAAATTTAATTCCCAACAAATTGCTTATGTTACTTTGTAAGGCGACTCGGTTTGCAGTGGTGAATATATTGACCAACTAATAACAGTTAAATGCTGCCTTCTTAATGAGGTGAAAGGCAGTTATCAAACAGACATTGAAGGAAAATCTGTATTACAGAATCACTGTATATGCCAAGTTGAAAGAGACCCACAAGAATCATTGAGTCCAACTCCCGGGCCTGCATAGGACCATTCTCAAGAGTCACACCATGTGCCTGAGAGTATTGTCCAAAGGCTTCTTGAAGTCTGTCAGGGTTGGTGCTGTGACCACTTCCCTTGGGAGCTTGTTCCAGCACCCAACCAGCCTCTGGGTGAAGAACCTCTTTCTAAAATCCAACCTATTCCCTCGGGTCCTGGCACTCTATTCAGCATAGATCAGTGCCTGCCTCTCATCTTCACCTCACAAGGAAATTGTCTCCTCTTCTTCAGGATGAACAGACCAAAAAGCCTCAGCTGGTCCTCGCACAGTATTAGCATCTGCCAAAACCGAAAACCTAGCGTAGAAACAACTGGAGAAAATTACGTGACACTTAAATATGCGCAAGACAGATTGTATCATTCTTATTGCTTTATTTTGTAAGGCATAAAAGCAATCATTCAAGTGCAAACAAAATTGTTAAACTTGGTTAAAATTTTGTAACAATTAAATTCCCATCAGTATTCTTGGCAGCGCACCTTTTGCCATCATTAATATTTTATTCAGGCGTTTGTGAAGAAGGTTGCTTTCACTGGTATTGATGAATAAAAAGGTACACTGAATTTAACACCCCGCCCAAGACAACACCAGGGAAGGAAGGAAGCAGGGACAGAAGCAGCAACAAGGGTGTGGGCGGAGAGGAGGAGCAGGCGACCGATGGCGGTGCGGGAAGCGGGGGGGCACACTACCCGAGACTGATCCTACTAGCGTCAGCCTCCCGCGAGCCAGCGGAGGTGCGCATGCGGAGCACGCAGCGCTGTGAGCTGCTGCGCGTCGGCGGGGAGCGCCGCGCCCAATCAACGGGCGGGGTGTGCGCGCGCAAGGGGGTGGCGGGCGGGTGATGTTGTGAGCAGTCACCTGACCGCTCGCGCCGCGGTCTTCCGTAGCCTGTACCAGCCCCGGCCGAGCCCGAGGGAGCGGCAGGAAGGTGAGGAGGAAGGGGACGCGGCAGTGACGGCGCTGTCCTCTGGCCCACGGCGGCAGGTACCGAGGTAAAGTCGAGCCGGCCCGAACCGTCCGCCCTCGGGAGGGCGCGCATATCCGGTGGACGTTGAGGGGTTGGCGGTGGGGAGTGAAGGCACCACCATTCGGACAGGGGAAGCGGTGAGGAGGGTCGACGCGAGTTCACAGTCATGCGGCTCCTTTCCACTCCCTCTCCCCCTGCCCCGCCCCCCCCCACCCCCGCCTCCTCACCCCCGCCTCCTCACCCCCGCCTCCTCCAACGCACACTGCGAGCAGTCGCGGCCCGGCCAGACTTGTAGGGGCGGAGGGTCGCGCCCGCGGGGGTGCTGGGGCGTTGACAGAGGCGCCTTGTGAGCGCTGGGCACCGGACGGTGTCAGCTTTCCCTCCCAGTGCCATGTTGAAGGTATTACCTCCCTTCGCCCGAGGCCTGTGCCCCAGTTGTTACTCTTCCCCAGTTTCCACGGGTGCCCTTGTGCCCCGGTGACCCAGGCGTGACTCCCACGCCGCGTTTCCTGGTACTGTTCGAAAGGGTCAGCTCAGCCTCACTCTGAATCCGGCAGGAACCCCGCTCTGCCTGGGTGAAACGTGCAGCTAGGGTGTTTGGTATTTATTTCCCTTCTTTGGAGCCGGGGAGGGTTTGTTTTAAACCGTGAACAACGAGATACAGGTCCTGGGTCTCTTGCTCTGTGCGGTGAGATACTTGGCGTATGTTGGGGCACAGTGAAAATGTAGCAATCACAAAAGAATCATAACATGGTTTTCTGTAAAATAATTGTTACTTGCTTTTCTGTCAAATTACGTTTATTCGTTTTAGTATGACAGTATAAAAGTAATTTCAAATTCATATACGACTCAGTCCTCCAAATGCTTGTTGAATTAAAAAAGGAGAGGGAAAATGTTCTAGCAGTAAAGATAACTGTATGTGCAGTGACTTTTGACAGATGCAATTATTTGAGATGCTTGAGGAAGGTGGTTTTTCCATGTGTGGAAAACATCTGGCTGTAGTAATGGAATAATTGCAGTCCAAAAACACTGTAAATTCAGCACTCTGAATGCTCTTCTAGTTATAGAGTCAGTCGTTCGATTTCAAGTATTACACCTCAGTGCAAAAAAAAAAGGTATATTCTTGTCAATATGATGAGTCTGAATTAAAGCATCTAAGGTAAACCATGAAATATGATTTATGAGTTCAACTTTCAAGGTAACTTAGATGGCATAATTACTCTTGGATGCTGTAATGCATGGGTGTATCTTAGCAAGTGAGGAGGCCAAAAATAGGCAGGTTTGCAGAGAGAAACAATATCCACTTTGTTTACTTTTTAGACTTCTTTCGAGGTGACTACTGAATACCTTAGGATTTTGAATTCCTTAGAACTTCTAGAGTACATTTCCCAATTTATTTTAGAAAAGAGTCTACTCTTATCATCTGGGCGCATCTTGTGAAGTGAATAAAAGCATAGTAAGTGGGATGTTTGGAAAGTTTGCTTTGTTTGCACACTTCTGATTCTCACTAAAATGCTAATGTGGAAGTTTAACTTCCATCAGCTGTAACTTTGAGTGGTTTATATACAAGATCTTAGTGTGTTAAATGTTTATTTGCTTTTAATAGGTTCTAAAATGCTTATGCAAAGGATATTTTGAACAGTAGTAAATTCATGTTAAGATAAGAATGGTCTACTATTAAAACCCATACCCTTTACCTGATTCTTTGAATCAGGTCGCACTCTTGTTAGGTGTAGTGTAGACATGTCTTTGCACGTGATTTGTATGAGTCCCAAATAACTCTGCCTTATGGTTTAGGAAAACATAGCTGAACAAGTCTCCTTGTCATGTCATCCCCACCTTCCAAGTCTTCATAATTGAAGTGTTTATATGAATTCTTCAGAAATTTCCTTTTAGTCATAGTCCTGTCTTTCTCCCTGAACTGGGCATGCTGGTGTAGGGGAAAAAAGAGTGTTAGATCAGTCAAAAGATTCATATTTGTGTCTGAGTGATGGCATTTTAATTTTCCTGTAGAATTCACTCATTGGAAGTTTCATGGGGAAGGCTTTGGGGAGTAGAAAACCTTTGTGGTATTTATAAGTCCTGTTCATATGCAGTCCTTAGTTAAACCATAAGGTAGCATGTTAGTTGATGCAAATGTGGGTGGGAGCAAAACCTTGAGCGAGCCAAAATTGACTGCTGAAACAATCATTAAGTTCTGTTAATTCAACCTAGTATGACCACGGTGGCAGTAATGCATGAGGACCCACCTGCTGCTTTCCCTGCCACCTGTACCTCTAGTTCAGAGATAAGCAGTTTGGGAAAAAGCAATATAAAGACTTATTTTGCTTTGACAAATCATAGCCAATATCACAAAAGTCACTCTGTCTCCAACATTATGCAGTGTTTTTCAGTTAAGGCTGGAAGGCAGTTTTGGTCTTGTTAAGTAATACAAAGGGAAAATGTAATATTTTGTATAAATGTGAGTTAGCAGGTTAGAATAAGGCTCAACTGACCAATCAGCTACTGAAGCTTTAAAAAGGGGGAAGTGTGCTATGAAGGATAAATTGACGTTAGAAGCACTGTCAAGATACATATAAATTGAGTTTAATCATTAAACATACATTGGGAGAGTAGAAGAGTTGTAGCCTAGGGTATCAGTAACTCACTATGTGAGGCTGTGTCTTCAAGAATATTCAATTAATTTTCAGAATCATGTTGAGATACTTTGTGAATGACTTCATTTGAACTGTCAACATAGTGTTTGTAGGTGTTTGGATTCCAATCCATTGACAAATACTTGGATAAGTAAATATATGCCATTTGCTTTCCCTGTTTATGCTTCTTTTAAGGTCACTGAACCACAGAATCCTAGAGTAATTTGGGTTGGAAGGGACCTTCAAGATCACCTAGTTTCAACTCCCCTGCCATGGGTAAGGATGCCTTCCACTAGACCAGGCTGCTCAGAGCCCCATCCAACCTGGCCTTGAACACTTGCAGGGATGGGGCAGCCACAGCTTCTCTGGGCAACCTGTTTCTGTGCCTGACCACCCTCACAGGGAAGAATTTCTTCCTAATAGCTAACCCTGCCTTTTGTCAGTGGGAAGCCATTCCTCTTGTTCCTGTCACTCTATGCCCTTGTCTCAAGTCCTTCCCCAGCTCTCTTGGAGCCCCTTTAGACACTGGAAGGGACACTAAGATCACTCTGGGATCTTCCCTTCTCTAGGCTGAAAATCACCAGCTCACTCAACCTGTCTCTATAGCAGAGTGGCTTCAACTCTGACTGTCTTCATGGCCTCCTCTGGACTTGCTCCAGAAGATCCCCATCCTTCAGATGTTGGAGCTCCCAGAGCTGGGACATCACTATTTAAATGTGGTACCATTCCAGAAATTCTTATTTACAGCTCAACTAGTCTGTTGACACTGTCTGACAGATAGGAAATGGTCTACAGTTTTGTGATGGGAAAACTGAAATACAGCTTTATGTGATTTGGCAGGGACCTTTACTCACCTTACTATTTGAAGTCTGGTCTTGGCATGGCATCTTTTTTTTTTCCTTTATTGTTATATAAATACTGTCCGTTCTGATGAACCTGTGCTGTTCTGTTTTCATAGAAACGTTTCTGAAGTTCTTTCTGATTTATGTCTAGAGTATCTGCAGGGTTTTTTTCAGTTTCACATACTGGGAAGGGCAGTTGTGGAAACAAATCAGAGTTAAACAGATAATACCAGAAAGGAGATTCTAAATATAATTTCCAAACAGTATTTTCTTTGATTTACTAATACAGCTGTTTCTCAGTTTTCACAGGTTCTTTCTTGTGTCCTTCTAAGTTAGGGTAAAATACCTTAGAACCGCAGATTGTTAATTTAGTATTCATCATAAATATTTTGACATACATACTTGTAAATAGATTATGACAGTTATTAAATCAAAATAAATCATGTGGATTGTTTAACTGTGGTAAAGAGTAGAATATGTAGCTCTAAATGCAAAGGTGTTTGTCTTTAAAGTAAAGGCAGAAGTTGACAGTATTTTAGTTGTGCATGCTTTTCTTATCCTAAGTGAATAGTTTATTATCTAACCTAGTTCTTACTTAAGAAATAATTAAACCAGTTTTTACTCGTATTTTTTGGGTGTTGTGTTTGTGGTTATTTTTGTTGTTGTTAGGTGCTTTGGGGTATTTTTTAAAGGTCTTTAGAAAGCTGGTGCATTGTTGTTACCTTTCCAGAGTAACTCTTCAAATACAAAGGACTGTAAGTGATGGAATTGTGCTATAAAGGACTCTCTGAAATCTGTTCAGGCCTCTTCACTTTCTAGCAGTGATACAAACCAAATCCTACACCATGATTTTGATCCCTGACAAAAAATTAAGCAATTATTGTTGTCTAACATAATGGTAGACTGCAAAGCAGTAGTTGCTTTGTGTTGTTTTTTTTTCTTTGATATGGACTTTGTGTCATCCTCTGAGGGAAACTTTTCAGACTTCTGTGAAAAATTCTGTGGTTACATGGTATCAATCTATTTTTTCTTTTAAAATTACAGCTTCTGGAGTCTTGCAACTGCTAGTATTCTTAGGATCTATCTCCCCCACACTCTCTCCTATGTCCCAAGTTCTCATATAGCTTGCAAATACCTTTTTTAAAAACTGTATATTCAGGCTTAAAACCTGGAAAACAAATTAAGACTCTTGGAGCAGGACTTGCCAGACTTCCTGTGATTCTTTTTTTATACTAGCTTTTGACTTGATAAGATTCCAAATGTTTTGGTAAGAATTATGTTAGAAAAATACAACCTGGTAAATTTTAAAAAGCTCATTTATGTAATTAGGCTGTGAACAATATCATCTAGGTGTTAGGCTGGATGATAAATAAAGAATACAATTTAGAGGTGTGAATGTGCTGATATCTAAAGATTAAATGTACTTTTTTCTAAAGGAGAAAGTATTGTTCTCTAGGCAGCAAAGCTTAGTTTTTGCTTTTTTTATCACTTTTTTCTGTTACAGTCTTTCTGAACCAAAGATGAAGAAGCAATAAGCATGAACTCTAACACGCTTGTCCATTCTTTGTCAGCATAATGTAAATCAGCAGCTATTAACTGCTGTAGGTATTTATCTATAACATAACTTTATTTCCATAAAAGAAGAGATAGCTGAGGTCAAGGACAGAGAGATGAAACTTTAGAAAAAAAGCCTTTGCAGTGTATTTTGAATACACTGTCTGTTACCTAAACTGTCTTGTTTTAGCAGTAGTTAATGAGTTGTCCCTTTGGACTTCACATCTGTGGAGGACAGAAAATCCTTGTAGGCTAAAGTAAATGAATGTCAACCATAAGAGAATTTACGGACATACTAGACCTGCTAGAACTTACTCAATAGATCAGTGTAAGAGTCAGGAAAACATCAGAAGTGTTTTCTCCAAGTGGTATTTTTGGGGGTCTGCAATTGTCTTTTTTCCAGCTATACAGGTATTTATTGTTTTCCAAGAATACAGATGCATTATAAGCAGAGTAATAACTGAACAGATCTTTATTGTTTGCTACGTGATAAATTAATCTTGGTAGTTCTATCTTGATGGTGACCACGACTAAATTGATATCTGAATGTCCAAGTTCAACCAGCTCAGCATGACAGCCAAGGTGCATCCTGCCTGGGTTCTGCAGCTACTAAGGGGAGCTTTGTTCTGTGCTGTCTTTTATTTCAGAACTTTAGTTGTGTATGAGTGACAGTTACTCTGATTGCTACAGAGGATTGATATCCAGTGTGGTATTGGTGGATGCTTGTTCACTTAATAAAGACTAAGTATCAGGGGTTTGTTTACGTTTTTAGTAATTTGGGTAACTTTTGACTGGATCTCATACAGGAAGTTCATGGTAGGTGAAGATTAGGAAAAACAGAATGTGTGTAGACTGAGTTGGTTTGTGTAGTAGGGCTGTGTAATTGATATCTGAGCCTAGGAATAAAAGTTAACTCTTCTTCATAGGAATATATGAAATGGATTTGTCAATGGAAAATAAGTAAGAGGCTGTTACAGCTTTTTAAAACAAAACACTGACCTCACAGGATGTAACTCATGTAGCTCATGTGGTTTTGTTTGGCTCTTGCTAGTACCATGGCTCTCTTAGTGGAGCTTAAGACAGAAGGACCACGGGTCAATTTTTTTTTCCTGATTTATAGCCCCACTTCGTTGTGTTAACTGTTGATGGTAGACTCCTGTGTTTTATTTGACAGTGAGTCATTGAAAGGCAATTGTTAGGTCTGGGTGCTAGACTTGATTGCATTCAGGTGCCTTTGGAGGAGTCTTTTCGTCAAGGTTCAGCTGGTGCTGAAGAAATTGGTAGTCCTGGTCACAGAGTCGCAGTGAGGTCGCACTGGTTGGCGGAACCAGCTCTGCACAGCTCACAGGAGTGGCTGGTCCTCAGCTGTCTAGAAGGAGAGGGAGAGTATCAAATAATTTCTGTGTCAATACCTTCTCCATTCTACGCCACTCTTCAGTCTACTCTTTCTAAAATTTGAAAAACTTGTAGTTCGGAGGGAAAAAAAGGATTTGGAAGACAAACTTTGATGTGCAGGGAGCAAATGTAGGGATGGATGCTGCCTCTGGATTTCAGGTTTCCATTGTATCTTGGTGACCATTAGATCCTGGATTTTCTTTTCCTTGAATTTAGCACCAAGAGTTAAAACTGTTAGTTATAATCAGCTATGTTTTTCCTGAAAGTGTAAGCCTTCAAAGTAGTAAAAACATCACCATTATTGATTTCCATGAATTTCTGTGTTCTGATCTACTACTTTTCAGGATACTTGAAACATTCTAACTCAGAATGGTCAGAAAGCATTTTAGTAACCATGTACACAAATCACAGATATCAGAACATAAATAGAAGCAAAAGGGACAGCAATTTGCACTCTCAAATCTGTATCTCAGTTTTAAGGGCTACTTTAATATTCCTTGGCTGTTTGCCTTGCAGTCTCCGAGCCCATGGAGTTCATTTCTTTGATTCATTCATTCTTTTTAATTGTGAATTTTCTTCTAATGCAGATCATTCCAGTGTCAGCTGACCCCATGTTCAAAACACTCTCCTCGGATGTAAATCATACCCCATGGTATGCTGAAATCTCACCCTTTTGTTTTTGTTGTGTGTGAGTATAAACTAAAGGATACTAAATGTACGTCTGTTTGCTGTCTTACTGTAAGTATTCTGTGGTAAAGGTCCTGGCAGCTGTTACAGGCAGGCAGGAACACTCCAGCTGTTACTTTTAATGTCTTTGTTCAGAAAGAATGATGCAAGTATACAATAAACCAACTATAAGCATACAGAATTGTTGTTACCTGACTCATTTTCCACGTTAGCAGAATGCTGAGTTGTAAACTGTGGCATTTTGGGAGATTACCTAACACTGATGCAAAATACAAGATATTCTGTTTAAATCTTCATTCAAAATCTAAAGAAGTTCTTTATTCAATGCAGTGAATGAATAGTATGCTTTACTTATTTAGATTGATTAATTTTCATGGTCTTGTATGCTCATATTGAACACTCTATGTCAGTATACATATGTCGTGTGTTTTGCTGTTCTTTGCATAGTGAAGAAGATTACTCCTCAGTATTAAATACTTGAGAAGGTCAAATTCTGACTTTCAGGAGTGGTATAGTAGGAAGACTGATTGTAAAAAGCATGTATTGATTTTATTATTATGACTTTACTATATAATATAAAAAATACTATTTATAAAATACATTATTTCTATACTTACATGTATTATTCAAAAGTATATAGGATTTTTTTTGAAACACATTGCAAAACTTTCCAAACTGTGTAATTGTCTGAATTTTCAGAGACAACCCGTTGAACCAGTTTCTTGAGTTTTCACTCAAAGGTTTAGCCAAACTAGACAAAAATTGAATTAGCTTAGCTCCTTTCTCCACAGCTTCAGCCATAGCTGTGCTCTCCATATTTTTGATGGTAACGGCTGTAACAAATATCTTAAAAAATACTCTTACAATTTTGGAGGAGCTTCTTTAGCATCTTTTGCATTCAGTCACATGGTTGTTCACACGCACTTAGTGAACAGTGATTTAGATACATGATTATCTACTGAATTTTGGAATACTTTTACAAGTTATCTGTGCCTGCTTTTAGTTTTTGTTAAATGTTATTTTTAAAATAAAAATAGTATGTTATAGTTTGAGCTGGCAAAATGCCAAATGCCTGGTACCCAGTCAAAAAGTCCACTCCCAGAGCAGGAGAGTGAGGGAAAACAGCAGAATCGAGGCTTTAAACATGGTGAGGTTTTTATATTTGTACAGAGGAGAGCTTAACACAGAATATGAAATAGCACATAGTGACAGGAAACAACAACAGGCTCACCGAGGTTGCCCCAGCTAACACGCGAAATTCCAAACCAACCAAACCTCCTCCCAGCAAGAGGAAAAGAGGAATTAACAGGAATATGCTCACGTCCCTGAGTAAACAACCGCGCGGACCTGCAGCAGGGCCTAATCTGAGGAGTTAGGGAGCGGGAAGCCTCCTGGTCAGAAGCATGGACCCAAAGAGAGAGAAACTCCTCCCCCCTTGCTTGTTATACTCCCCGACACTTCCCGATGATGTCAGATGATATGAAATACCTCTTTGGCTGCTTAAGTCAGATGATACCTGTCCCCTCTAATCTGTGTCACATCCTTTGAGGCCTGCTAAAAACTGAGGCCTAAATGGGGACCTATGCTGACTAAAGCCAAAACTACCACAGTATGATAGGAGTTTTAGGCTGATTTATAAGGAAATATTTAGTTATTGTTGTTTATAATGTCAGTTTTCCTTCTTAATAATTTGTTGCTGCTTACATATGAATTGTCTGAGAGTGGAAAAAAACCCTGATAGATTATATTTTTAGAAAATTAAATTACATACAGTGGACAAAAAGCCCAGAAGGGTATGTTGTTATAGAACAGTTGCAGCATGAGCTTGTAAGTTATATAAAACTTCTTTAAAAAGCATCATTGATTTGTTTTCTGTACTTCATCCCTTTCCCTGTCTTTTGTCCATCCATCCGTAAATAAAACTAATTTTTAAGAATTCTGAATGTTGTAGAAGAACAGTTAGGGTAGAAGAGAAATTAAAACAGTTTGCAGAAGAGATGTACTTTTTCTCTTTGGTATAACAATAAGTATTCTTGTTGTGGATATGTATATAAAAAATCTATAGGCAAGTTATTTTGTACTCACACAGCTGTGGAAAATCTAGTTGGCTGTCATGACAGCTACTATCATAAATGTAGTACTATGCCTTTATTACACAACTGGAAACCAGAATTCCAACATTTGACTTCTGTTATTACTTCTTTTAAGTGTTACAGCTTTTTACAGTAGTTACATTTTCCCTTTCCTGTTTGATGCTTTTGGGGTTTATAAGAATTTTCACTTTTCCAGTTCTTTTCCATATGATTTCTTTTTATCTTGTATGACACTAATTAGATTTTCCAAAGAAGACAGAGAAATTTTGTGTTTAAATGTAGTATAGGGGTGTGGGCTTCAGGGGCCTTTTTTAAAGGTTCTTTTAAAATTTGAAATGCTCATTAAATGCTGCATTTTATATTAGGAATACCTAAACAACCCTTTCATCCTGTTTAAATATGGCAGCGATGTAATGTGGCTGATGAAATCTTCACATTAGGAAGTACAACATTCTGTTAGAGGAAAGTGTTAAATTTATTTATGCTCAAACTAAATACTTAATTCACTTTTCAAGAAACAGAAGGGACTGTTTCAGTGTTGAAAGCTCCTTTTTTTTTCTTTTTTATTTTTTTGTCTGTTGCAATGTTGGAAGCTCTGTATCAGTGCTTCAAATACTCCACAAGCTGTTTTTACAACACAGTGTGTGCCTTGTAGAGAGAAGTGAAAAGGAGAGTTGACTGTTCTCTGTGTACTTTTATCTGTATCTATATATATAGAAACAAACTAGTCTTCCTTTTAGCCTTCTATGCTAGGGAAATGTAATGAACTGAATTGGATATTGGAACTGATTATTTTAAAAAGCAAACCCCAAAAGCAGCATATATGATACATGTGTTGTCCATCTGAGGGTTCTTTCTTAAAAGAAGAAAGAAAAAAATAACATTTAAAGGCTTGTAACCTCCCTCTTGAGTTTTGGGTAGGTGTTCACCCACGCTATATCCTCATCTGTAATACTTCCCTGTGTTCCCCACCTCCTTGGATTTAATTTCCAGCTTTTCCATTTTGTCTTGTTCCTTTTTGGTGATTTATTTTTCTTTTTTACCTACATGTAAGAAATAGAGTTACACTTTGTTAAACTGTGTGTGCTGTAATACTTGAGGAGTATGTTAAGTTAAGGCTATAGAGCAAACAAATTAGGAATATATAATTTATATTGCACTGCTTACTTCTCTTAAGCTCTTACAAGAATAGAATTTCATGAATAGCAGTTTCATGGGGAATTATTTACATTTAAACTGATTGGAAACTAAATATTTCCTAAGTTAACAGATCTCTCTAGTCTTGTTGTTAGGTATATTTGAACTGTTTACTTCCAAACACTAGCCCTTTAGGGTTAACAATGTATGGTATAGAGCACTTTTCCCTACCACTTCTTAGTGAGAAAATCTCAGATTTGTGTAAGTTTTGGGGTTTTATTTTCACAATACATTTTTATGTTTTGTTGGTGGAGTATACAGTGTTCCATATGCAGATGTGAAGGGCAGGTAATGCTGATGGTATGCACTTCACCGTGATGTAGACTGGTACTGTGCTACTGTTACTATTGGAAATGGATCTTTTTCTTCCCTCTTTGTGTTTAAAAGTTCACTAAAAATGGCTGAGTGCCGTGAAAATAGCTGGAGTAGTGAGTACCCAGGAGCATAGTGTGGTTGCTCTTTTCCACAGTGTATTCAAATATGCCCGTATACTCTGGCCTTCCTGTGTTGTGAAAGTTTCCCATGTTTGAAACCTGAGGATTTGCATTGGTTACAGTTTTATTGTTGTTGGGAGCCGGAAATGGTTACAATCTCTGAGTAACAGAATGTCAGCTGAAGTGAGTTAGGGTGATTGTGCTCAGTAACAGCAACTCTGGGGTAGCTAGTAAAGTGTAATCTACATGCTTGGTTTGTAAAACTTTGTTTTGTTTTGTAAAACTTTTCATAGTAATACCATATTTTCCTGGCAAGGTAGTTTTGAATCTGACTGTGGTTTCTTAATCAAGTTCTAGATGTGAGGCACTTCTTAGTAGTCTTTTTTTCCTTCCTTTTAACTGGAAGAAGGGCTCAATTGAAAGAGAAATACACTGTAAAGACCAGACTTGGAAATGCTGTTAAAACTTTGCACTCTCCTACAGAGCTGCCTCCTCCCTAGGTCTTTTTTTTTGCAAGCATAAGAAGTTGAGGAATAGCTTCAGGACACTTACATATGAGTTTATTTCAAAGTTTTAAATGTTGTATAACTTTTACTGTTGTTTTTTACCCAATGAATACTGTTGTTTGAGAACTTTGCTCTGTCACAAAAGAGATGGGATTCCATTGGCGTGTGATCTGAATCATAGTGATCCATTAGAAAAATCAAACTTGTAACAAGCATGACAAATAAAAAAGAGCACAAGTGGGGAAAAGAAGGCAGCATTAGGGAATTAAGGCAGGTGGAAAATTTAAATTTGAAAACAAAATGCCAGCCTACCAGAGAGAAAATTTTTACCAATACCTGGTTGGTTTAGCAGGCAAAATACTTGTAAAAGAAGACAAAACACAAATATTTTAATCTGTACAAGGTGAATCAGTAAACAGAAGTAGCTCAGTAAACTCATAGTATTTCAGGAAGTTTTAGTTTAATACATCTGTTTTATTTCTCTTTACATTTTCATAGTGTTGAAATTAGAATATACCAATTACTAGAAGTGAAAGATAGTTTCTACGTGTTATAATAAGTCTGACTCTGAATCACATGCCTTGGAAAGAACTGTTCTTTATTGCTGACATCCCTTTTTTTGGTCTATGAGGCTACAAAAACAATGTTTAGATGTTCATATTAAAGTTTAGGTACTTGAAATGGTCACAAGCATGTATTTATATACTAACATGTATGAAATACTGAGTGCTAATCTGAAGAAGAATTAGACCAGGCAATCCACGTTTAACAGCTTGCTTATGTTTTAGTATCAATAGGTTCCTGTTGGATATGACTTTCATGTGTACAATTTGGTTTTTTGTTCCTCCAGATTTGAAGCACAGAAGTATGCTTTCCCCTGAGCCTTTCGCTACCACTCGTGTTACAGAATGTCTCTAAGAGAAAACAACAGTGTGGGGTTTGTGTATGAATCTTCAGTACACAGTACCAATGTACTCCTCAGTCTTGATGATCAAAGAAAGCAAGATATTCTTTGTGATGTTACAATTTTAGTGGAAGATCAACGATTTCGGGCTCACAAAGCTGTGCTTGCAGCTTGCAGCAGTTACTTCCTTTCCAGAATTGTGGGCCAGGTGAATGCTGATCTTATCACTTTACCAGAAGAGGTGAGTGTAACTTCGTTCTCCATTTTACCTGCCAGTGCTTCTAATTTGTTTTGTTTTCTCTTTTACAGTAGGCTGGTATTTAACTGACAAGTTAAGGTAAGGGGTTAAGTACCGAAGGGAAGGAATTTCTAAGTTGTAAAGCTGACGTTGGTTGAGGTAAAGGCTAGACAGGTGAGTGTTTGTCACAGACTGCAGATAAGTGAATGCTACTGTGGGAAATGTACAGGGAAGATCTTTTCAATCAAGTGTGTATTAGTTTTAAAATTACACACCTCTTTCAAAGGATGTAAATTTGTCAAAAAACAGTCCTTAAATGGTAAAGAGATATTGTAGAACTGTTCTATATAAGGAGTGAGTATTTTTCAAGTAATAAATAAAGCTTAAGATGTTAATACCTTTGAATCAGTTTCATTAAGATTTGGTTTTGTGTGTTTGAGTAATACAGTTGTGCATGTATTTCTGGCTGCTTACTGTTGTTAATAATTTTCTTCAGCTCAGTTTTCGTTCCTTTTTACACACTGATCATTAGCACCTTGATTTTTTTTTAAAATTCCTGCTGGGTGTTATTACTGTTCAAACTGAGAAAATGTATTGCAATTACTTGTTATGCCTCTAAAATATGTATTCTTGGACTTAACTTAAAGGCATTCAATGGGAATGAGGCAGGACCTGACATCCTTTGGAAAGAACATTTATAGTTTTGTATCTCAAGCATCCAAGACATTTAATGACTGTAGTTGGTATTTAGTTGAGTTATAGGAGGCATGAGATAAGTGACTGGATTTTAATGTGAAGTGCTGTGCTTGTAGATAAAAAGTGAAGAATGTCCCAAGTGTTCCAATTGTGCTGCATGGGAGTGATAATCAGAGAAGCTGGTTATTAAATGGATTTCTGGGAGAAAGTTTATGGTGATTAGCTTTGTCAGTGGGCAATAACACACAAACTGGAATCATTAAAGTTGGAAGAAAGGTACTCATCAGTGAATATTTATAGTGACATAGACTTCATGTACAAGAGTGAGTTGAGTGTTAATGCAGAGCCCATACTTCAGTAAAGTAACATACTGAGATAAGCACAGGGACTCTGTGTTGCCAGATTCTGTCTGTTTTTACAGAAAACTGGAAGGGATCAAGTATACTCTTTAAAGAGTTTCACTGGTCTTTGCTATTCTCTGTTGAGCAATGAATCTGTTACAAAATTGTTACAGCATAGTACTACTGTGTCACTCTTACTCACTCAACCTTCTTCTGTGTCTGTGTTAATTTCTTCTTATGCTTTTTGTTCTGGTAGCTTAAGATGTTGATAGCCTGAATGTGTCTCAGGTTAAAAGATTGGAGCTGGTATGAAAGGGAAATAAGATGCTGGGGGATACAAAGCCATGATTTGGCATAAAAGAGGGGAATTAGTGGCATGAAAAATTTCTGAAGAGGGAGTTTTGCTTTGGGATGATAGAAAAAATAGCATATTGGAAGAACAAGAAATGTACATTAAATTGGGGGAAAGAATAAGAAATGTATGCCAAAGTTGGAGAGTGGAAAAATAATCTCTGGTGCAAAGCAACAGTGTTCCAGTGAACTCATTAAATAAAATGAGTTAAAAGGGACCACAGTTTGTATAGAAAATGGAGAAAAGTAATCCTGGTATTTACTATAGTATAGACTTAAGAGGACTCCTTATGTATTTAGTATTACTGATGTAAGAACTAAATCTGCTGAAGCAACCAGCAAAAATTTTAACAGTGAATCTGATCTTTTAATATTTGGTCTGATCACTTACTTGGTAAAAGCATTTTAAGACTTAGCAACTTGAACTTCTGGGAACTGCTAAATATTTTGAAACAAGTCTGTTTGTGAAGCTGCATATTTGAGATAAACACTAATCCAGAATATTTGAAGTTTAAAAACAAAGACACCAGCCAACAATCAGATACAAAAATATTCTTTGAATTCAAGTTCTTCATATATACTATATTGCAAAAACTAACTACTGCAGGCTCTGTATTGTTTTTTCTGTCAGTGTTTTTACTCTGCATTAGACTTTTATTCCAAATACAAATTAAATAAATGGCTAGTGCAGGAACAGGTTTTCTAGGTCAGTCAGACAAAGTCTTTCTAGGGTTCTGTCTTGTTTGAGCATAGCCAGCTAGGAATATGTAAAAGAGGGTGAAAGGAGTAAAGTGTTCACTCCCTCTTGATCCTTCCAGTTTTTAGTAGTATTTCTACCTAAGCAGAAAGAATTTACGGTTTTGAAATACCACTGTATTTTTTTCAGTTTCATTTATGAATGCTACTTGTTCATAAACGCACTTTAGTAGTTTGTTAATTACACTGAGTTTGAAAACTTCTTGTCAGCTTATGGATAAACTGTCTTTTACACTCTACATCCCCATGTTATTAAGGATGAATTAATGTGGTAACACATCTGTTATTGTGTTGTAATCATTCGTCTCTCCAGACTACTCTCCACAGCATATTTCAAACACTATTTTAAGAATTCTTTAGGTAGTTCAGAAGAGTTTGCAGATAGTTTTGATGAACTATGAACTGTGCAGATTTCTTCAACTTCCTGTCATGTGTCGTATTCTTTAAAAAAAACCCCAGCAAACAACCACTTAAAAAAACAAAGTAAACAAACCCTCAACTGCTTCCTAAATTAAATTTCATGTAAAGTTAATTATTTTGTTGGCAGAAGAATTCAGTATAATTTGTGCAATGATACAGCACTTTATTGAGCATAAAATGCTGTTCATTTCAGTAAAGGAAGGGAGCAGAATGTGGGCTTGAGTTTGAGTATTAATAGGGGACATACTGCTTTATCTGTCATTTTCAGAGAAAGGTTAAAGGAAGTGTCATGTAAAATCTGTTTACAGCTTTCTGCTTGAGTCCTTAGTATTTTTTTCATGTGTAGAACATCTTGTTCAGGTTGTAATGATACAGTTTTTTGTTTATCTGAAATTTCCCTCCTAGGCAACTGTTGTGAAGACAGAAATGTTAAATTAAAATTACCTACTTCAAAAGGACTTTAAACTGAGAATTTGGTGTACAATTTTTGGGTGCAATTCTTTTAATTGTGTGGAAGGAAGAAAGGAGTTGGCTGTAGTAATAAATAATCATATGTGGTCAAACTCCATTTTTTCTAAACTTTTTTATATCACTGAGTGATTAACAGTAATTGGTCTTCAAAAGGTAAAATTAAATACTAGCACATAATCTTATTCTAGAGTAATTCAAATGCAACTTGGCTTTGAAAGACTTATTTGTGAAGTTGGAATTCAATTACTGGTTTTCAGTGTACAGCAGTATTGTTCACTTGTTAGTACTGCATTGCCAGAATATGTTTTTAAGAGATTGATAACAGTGAAGAAGAGAAATATCACAAGATGTGCAAAATGAAATTGTATCAGAATTGTTTTAGAATGAGTTTTACCAGGTTTTTTCTGTAGAACAAATCTACTCCTTCAGTCTTGTAGTCTGTCCTGCCGGCAGTACAGACAAATTTAAGGTATGTGTATTTCTCTACTTAAACCCTTATTGACCATACTAATATTTTCCTTTCTTTTTAATAGGTAACACTTAAAGGATTTAGTCCTTTGCTTCAGTTTGCATATACAACTAAACTTATTTTAAATAAAGACAATGTGTCTGAAGTTTGCAAATGTGCAGAATTTTTGGGTGTACACAACATTGAAGAGTCTTGTTTTCAGTTTCTCAAATACAAATTTTTGGACTATAAATTGGATCAGCAGAAATGTCCTAGGAAAAAGTGTTATACACAGCGTTGTCAGAAATCAAGCCCTAAAACTGGCAATGCAGATGGTGAAGACATAGAAAGAAATAATGAAGCAGAAGCACTTTTAGAAAAGCAATATAGTGAAATTTCTGACACAAAACTCTGTAAAGATGAAGAAAATGCTAAATCATTGCCTGCTCTCCAAGATAATGCCAATCAAAACTGTGATCCTGTGCATTTCGAAAGGAGTAGGGTTTCCGGCTTATCTTTGCAATGCCCAAAGTATAGGAAATTCCAGAAGGCTTTTGGAAATGACAAAGTTCATACTTCAGAGTCCAATTCCAGTATTAAAGATGTTCAAGTGCCACCATTTGCCATCTTTCTTGATAAGGAAATACCAGATGGTGATGGCGTACAAAAAGCTCAGGAGTGTGTGCCTATGCAGCTGGTCTCAAACTATGAAGAGACTCAGGTAAAAATGGAAGAAGGGGAAGAACGCATACAGAAAGAGGAGGAGGCAAAGAGAGATTCATGTCCTGTGGAGAAAATGGATATTACTGCTTTTCCCCAAAACTCTGCTCCACCCCATAGACTCAATTCTGTGTCTGTTTTACATACTTGTGAGCAATACGGTAACTTCAGTAGTATGCAAAACCACACAGTCTTAGCTGAAAAAGCTGTATCAGGTACCGGAGCTGGGAATGACAAAATTGAAAGTCAAGGTGATGCATCTTCAAAGGTCAGTTTGTGTACTAGAGAAGCCACTAACATCACATCAGCTGGTGATCGAAGCAGTGTAGAGAGAGAGGTAGCAGAACATCTAGCAAAAGGGTTCTGGAGTGATATTTACAGCACAGAAGTCTGTCAAATACATTTACCACCTACAGTTTCTAAACAGTCCTTGGAGCCAGTATATTCAGGGAAAAAATCAGAATGTCCATGGCTGGGTATCAGGATCAGTGAAAGTCCTGAACCTTGCTCTCAACGAACTTTTACAACACTGAATTCTGTCAACTGCCCCTTTATAAGCAACCTTAATACTGAAGGATGTTCCAACAGCTCTGGAGTAAGCAGTGGAGATTATGTTCAGGGACAACAACAAGAACAGTGTCCCTATAATTATGTGATAAGTTTGGGAGTGGATTCAGAGACTGATACTGAGGGAGACAGTGAATCCTGTTCAGCAAGAGAACAAGAATGTGAGGTAAGAACATCCTGGTCTTTTGCTTCCCTGTCTTTTAAGGTCCCCTATTCAGAAATATTTTGTGTCTTCTGTGTTTTGTTTGTTTTCGGTCTTTTTCCTGTGGCTGCTTGTTTTGGAAGTCTGGGAATTAAAACTTTATCCTTCTAAGGTTTATATTAAAGGTCACCATTAATTCATGGAGACTTACAAAGTATTTTTAGTAGGATATTGAAGTGTTAGGTGCTTATGTATTGGATTTTTTTAAGATATTTTTCTCAAGCAACTGTATCAGAAAAGGTTGTGAATCCTAAATCAAGGCATGAAGGTTTCTGCTGCAGTTAAGCTTAAGAAAACTAAACTTCTTGGAACCTTTGTTTTGTAGAAACTTGAGTTTTCTTGGTTGTATTCTGAGTTATGGGGAGAAGGTACGAGAGAAGTGATACTATGAAAGGAAAATTAAGTTTTCAAGCTAGCTTCAATAGCTGTGTATTTAAGACTGTTTAATAACATTGCCTTCACTGAAACTAAGGTTATCTTTTTTTCTCCAACTACAGTAATTATTTGGCACATCCTTTCTTTGTAGTTGCTTTGGTAGTGATTTAGGCAGATGCCATGTGTAATCCCAGATGATTTTGTGATGTACCTAGAACAATTTCTGTCTCAGTTTTTAGAACTGTAGAATTTCAGTGTAACTCTGTGTATGGTGGATCATTTAATGTTATGAAAATTATGTTGTTCTTAAAGCACTAGGTGTTTTTTTCTTTTCAAGATGGAGTGCCTTACTGAGGCTGAATGTAAGTCGAAACTGCCATCAATATAAAAAGTTGACATTCCAAACAGAAGACCAGAATTTATTACATACATTACTTATCTTTAAGTGATAGAGAAGTACATGGTATCATTCCTGAGGACAATGCTCTCTTTTTTTTTCTCCCCCCCCGTTTATCACCAGAGGTAGTCAAATGGAGAAAAGTTCTCTGTTTGCTTTTTAAATTACATTCAGATCTTTGACCACAGCAAGGTGACATACTCAAATGTAAGGATTAACATCAAGTGTCCCTAGTTCGATACTCATAAAATGTGGTGAATATTTGGTAAAGGTAAATGTATCTGTGATCTCAAATGCTTTTATAGCTCAGGTATACAACAGCAGCAAGAGCCTGGTTCTCTCTTCTTTAGCATTAAGAATTACAAGACAAATATTATGACTTCTTTATATTAAGGAAATGTCTGTTTCAGATGAACTTTTCCTGCAGAAAAAAAAAGAGATATAGGTATAAAAATGTACACAGGATGCAGTCTTAATAGCAGCTTTGGGGAAACTTTAGGCTGTGTTAGTGAGTCTTGACAGCTGTTCTGTGCCTGACTTATCTTAGAGTGTATCAGTTATTTGCTGCATACAGGAATAGATTTCATCTTACTCTAAATACGCTTTTGAGGGTCTGGTGTAAATGTGCAAAGTACTCTGTTTCACCTGTGTTTGAACAAGTAGAGTTGAAACTCCTAGGTTTTATCCACATCATTCAATGGCTGCATTAGTTTTCTCTTGTCTCAGAGATGTAGGAAGAAAGATGGCTTGTGTGGTGAAGAATGCTTAAAATGAAAACTAAACTTGGCGTATCAGTATTTTTGTGTATCAGTTTCACCTTTGATTTACAACTGTATCTTACATTCTAGGTAAAACTTCCATTTAATGCACAAAGGATTATCTCACTTTCCAGAAATGACTTCCAGTCATTTCTGAAAATGCATAAATTAACTCCTGAACAATTGGACTGTATTCATGATATCCGAAGACGAAGTAAAAATAGAATTGCAGCCCAGCGATGTCGCAAGAGAAAACTTGACTGCATACAAAATCTTGAATCTGAAATTGAAAAACTGGTATGTATAAATATTCATTGCTCTTATCTTGAGTTTTTCTCTAAATATCTTAGAATCATAGACTCAGTTGGGTTGGAAAAGACCTCCGAGATCATTAAGTCCAACTTTTGGTCCAACTCCATCCCCTTTACCATATCATGGCACTCAGTGCCATGTCCAATCTCAGTTTAAAAGCTCAGGGATGGTGAATCCACCACCGCTCTAGGCAGACCCTTCCAATGCATGATTACTCTCTCTGGAAAGAATTTTTTTTGATCTCCAACTTAAATTTCCCCTGGCAGAGCTTAAGCCTGTGCCCCCTTGTCCTATTGCTGAGTGCCTGGGAGAAGAGACCAACCCCCACCTGGCTAGAACTTCCCTTCAGGTAGTTCTAGACAGTGATGAGGTCACCTTTAAGCCTCCTCTTCTCCAGGCTAAACAACCCCAGCTCCCTCAGCCTCTCCCCATAGGACTTATGCTCCAGTTCCTTCACCAGCCTTGTTGCTCTTCTCTGGACCTGCTGCAGCACCTCAATATCCTTTCTGAACTGAGGGGCCCAGAAGTGAACACAATACTCAAGGTGTGGCCTCACCAACACAGAATACAGGAGAAGGATCGCTTCCCTGGTCCTGCTGGTCACACTATTTTTGATACAGGCCAGGATCCCATTGGCCTTGGCCACCTGGGCACACTGTTGGTTCATGTTGAGCTTCCTGTCAATTAGTACTCCAAGGTCCCTTTCTGCCTGGCTGCTCCCCAGCCACTCTGTGCCCAGCCTGTAGCGCTGCAGGGGATTGTTGTGGCCAAAGTGCAGGACCTGGCACTTGGCCTTATTGAACTTCATCCCATTGGAATCAGCCCATCTCTCAAGTCTATCCAGATCCCTCTGCAAGCCCTCCTGCCTTCTAGCAGGTCAACACTTCCTCCCAACTTGGTATCATCAGCACATTTGCTGATGATGGACCCAATCCCCTCATCTAAATCATCAATAAAGATGTTAAACAGGACTGGGCCCAACAAAGACCCCTGGGGAACACCACTAGTGACTGGCCGCCAGCTGGATGCAGCTCCGTTCACCAGCATTCTCTGGGCCCAGCCCTCCAGCCAGCTCCTAATCCAGGAGAGGGTACACTTGTCCAAGCCATGGGCACCAGCTTTTCCAGGAGTATATTATGGGAGACAGTGTCAAAGGCCTTGCTGAAGTGCAGATAGACCACATCCACAGCCTTCCCCTCATCCCCCAGGTGGGTCACCTGATCATAAAAAGAGATCAGGTTGGTCAGACAGGGCCTGCCCCTCCTAAACCTATGCTGGCTGGGTCTAATCCCTTGTCCATCCTGAAGGTGCTGTGTGGTTGCACTCAGGATGATCTGCTCCATAACCCTGCCAGGCACTGAGGTCAGGCTGACAGGCCTGTAGTTGCCAGGGTAAGCCTTGCAGGCCTTTTTGTCGATTGAGGTGACATTGGCCAACTTCCAATCGCCTCAGACCTCCCCAGAGAGCCAGAACTGTTGGAAGATGATGGAGAGCGGTTTGGCAAGTTCTTCTGCCAGCTCCCTCATCACCCTAGGATGGATCCCATCTAGTCCCATAGACTTGTGAGGATCCAGCTTGGCTCAGTAAGTCACTAACTATATCCTCCTGGAATACAGGAGGGCTATTCAGCTTCCTCTCTCTGTTCACGAGCTCCAGAGGCCAGTTGTCTTGAGGGCCACCTGTCTTACTGGTAAAAACTGAGGCAAAGTAGGTGTTAAGTACCTCAGCCTTCTCCTCATCTTTGTTAACTATATTTCCCTCCAAGTCCAACAGAGAATGGAGGTTTTCCTTGCCCCTCCTTTTGTTATTAATGTATTTTATAGAAGGACTTTTTGTTATCTCCAACAGAATTAGCCAAATTAACTTGAATTTGCACTTTTCTTTCCCTGATTTTTTTTCCCGCATGATCTAGCTATCTTCGTAAATTCCTCATAAGTAGCCAGTCCTTTTTCCACAGTCTGTAAACTTTCTTTTTATCCCTGATTTCTTGCAGAATCTCCCTATTTAACCAAGCCAGCCATCTTCCCCTCCGGCTGGCCTTTCGTCACACTGGTATAGCCTGTTGCTGTGCACTCAAAATTTCCTGCTTAAAACATGTCCATCCCTCCTGGAACCCCTTGTTTGTAAGGGTTGTTTCCCAGGGTATGTTCTGAATTAGTCTTTTGAATAGGCCAAAATCTGCCCTCTGGAAGTCCAGTGCAGAGGTTTTAATGATGGCTCTCCTTGCATCTCTGAGTATGGAAAATTCTATTATTTCATGGTCGCTATGCCTCAGGTGGCCTCCAACCACTACATCACCCACCAGCCCCTCTCTGTTTGGAAACAGTAGGTCTAGGGGGGCCTTATCCCTGGTAGGCTCATTTACCAGTTGATGAAGGAAATTATCCTCTATACACTCCAGGAACCTCCTTGACTGCCTCTTCTCTGCAGTATGAAGCTCCCAGCAGATACCTGGCAGGTTAAAGTCACCCACAAGAACAAGGGCTGGAGACTGTGAGACATGTGCCAGCTGCTTGTAGAATAATTCATCTCCTTCATCATCCTGGTTGGGTGGTCTGTAACAGACTCCCACAAGGATGTCAGCCTTGTTGGCCTTCCCCCTGATTCTGGTCCACAGGCACTCAACCTTGTCAATGCTGACCTCAAGTTCAACAGAGTCAAGAGACTTTCTAACATATAAAGCCACCCCTCCACCTCTCCTTCCCTGCCTGTCCTTTCTGAAGACCTTGTAGCCCCCCATAGCAGCACTCCAGTTGTGTGAGTCATCCCACCATGTTTCTGTGACGGCAACTCTGTCATAGTTTTCCTGTTGCACTATGGCTTCCAGCTCCTCTTGTTTGTTTCCCATACCGTGTGCATTGGTGTACATGCACTTCAGCTGGGCCACTGATTTTATTCTCAACTCGGGCTCTGCACCCTTAGGCTTATCTCTGGAGAGCCCAGTTGCTGTCCCTTCTCCTTTCAAACCTAGTTTAAAACCCTCCTAACCAACCCTGTCAACTTATGGGCTACAGTTCTTTTGCCCTTCCTAGATAAATGAAGCCCATCTGGTTTGAGGAGACTAGGCAACATGGAGTTTGCCCAATGATCAAGAAACCCAAAATTTTGACAATAGCACCATCCCCTAAGCCACCTATTGGTAAGCTGGGCTTTCCTAAACCTCTCCTCATTCATCCCGGCTAGCACAGGAACTGAGGCAATTACTACCTGTGCTCCTGTCCCATGAAGTGATCGGGTCAGTGCCTTAAAATCTTTATTAATTACCCTGGCACTCCTTTTATTGATGTCATCACTTCCAGCCTGGACAACCAGTAGCAGGTAATAGTCTGAGGGTTGAATACGCTGAGGAAGTCTTTTAGTAATATCCCTCACCCTGGCCCCGGGAAGGCAGCAAACATCCCTGTGGGATGGGTCTGGCCTACATGTAGGGCCCTCAGTTCCCCTCAAAAGGGAGTCACCAATTACAACAACCCTTCTCTTTTTTCTCTCATCTGTAGTTGTAACCCGTCTGGTAGACTAGGGGGTAACCAGAAGACCTTGTAGACAGATCTTCCTCCTGACTGTCCTCCATCGACTTTCTGAGTCCAGGGCCATGTGCCTGTTTTTTAAGGGCACCCTGGCAGGTGAAAGGGGTTGAGAGGGGGTGTTTTTGCCTTTACAACCAGGCACCTGTTTCCATTCCTCCCCATCCATATGATCCGTTCTGTCTGCCTGATGGCAGGAGGGATTGGGCTTCACCACCTCCTGCTGGGCTTCCTTAGGGGTCAAAAGGGTGTGACTCCACCAGTCAATTTCCCGTTCACTTTCCCTTATGCTTCTGAGCCTTTCCACCTCTTCCTTTAGCTCTGCCACCAGACACAGCAAATTGTTCACCTGCTCGCATTGTATGCAGGTGCTTCTCACACTGTCCTCCGGTAGCAGTTCCAGGCTCAAACAGTCTATGCAGCCAGAGGCCTGAGTGGCTGCATCCTTTTTAGAGGGTTCTGTCTGTATTGACACTCCTCTACTGGTAACAGGAGCAACAGCTTTCATTTTTTTGGAAGGCATGACTGCCCTGAGTTGTGGGGAAAGGCTAAAAAAAAGGAAAAAAAAAAGCCTGCAAAAATACCTAGGCTTATGCCCTGCCTGTTCACCCTGCCTGTGTGAACTGCCCTCACTGCCGTGCCCCGCTCCTGTTTGCCTGCTCCTGTTCACCGCGCTCCAGGTCGCTCCCGCTCCCCAGAGATGTTTTTAAAGCCTTCTCAATCCTCTGCTAACGAGCAAGCCACACCTCTGACTCACCTATGAGTCACCTAATGACAGTTGGAGGAGCAGCAAACAAACCCTGGCAGGATATGACTGGGTATATGGCAATAGTTTGAGAGTGAAGTGGCTTATTACTTTTTCCACTCAAGCTTAGAGAATCTTAGATAACTTCTTAATAGCAGTTCATGATTTTTCTGTGCTTTCCTGTGGTTGAAGTCTGAGCTGGTGGCACCTTGGCCTTGGCCTTGAGTGGATTTAGCTGTGGTGTGAGAAAGCAGAGAAGAGGAAAAACACCTGCAAAATAACAAGATGTGTTTTGAGAATTGCCAGCACAAAGTGTGAGAACTACCAACAGGGAGAGAAATTCAGCCACCTATCAAGACTTCAGTTGAGACCCCTAAACAAAGACTCTCAGCCAATTAAAAATTATATATGTGCATGCGGACAGTAGAAAAAGACTATAAAGAGTTAAGTCTTCTGTTAAGGGGGGCTCTGTGAGGTGGTTTAGCATGTATACTGCTTTCCATATATGATTCTGTGGTATTTCTCCATGTATTACTTTCCTCTAAATTACACACGCTTTTCTTTCTGTGGACTTGTTTCCATTCAAATAAAAGTGCATCACAGCATAACTTTTGGTGAATGGTGTTTCCAAAGCCCATAATATTTGGGTGAAATTGTACAGAATTATTCCCAAACCATTATCCATCCCATACTGTTTTCTGCATCTTCCCCTTTCTTACTTTGCAATTTTGTTCTTTAGCTCATGCTATTGCTTAGAATCAAGTTTACAATTATGCAATTGTTAGTTGTAAGTACTATTCTTGGAACATCTTAACATGGGATGGTGAACTGTTTCCTGAGTCTTGAATCTTAAAAAGACGCTTGCAGCAAGGTGTAAAATACACAGCTTGGGAAGTTGCTTGCCTTATTAGGGTCAAAATTGTAGCTGAGGAATTACTGCATCCAGATTTCTCTACTGCCATCTGTTAATACAATTTCACCTTCTTAAGAATGCAATAAAAAGATACATATGTAATGATTAGGGTCATCCACTAAATAGCAAAAGCAAGAAAATAGTGGCTTTCATAAGAAAGTCTTTGTTTCTGACCCTTTCATCTCAGTTTCATGGTTGATCATACCCTGTGCACTACATAGTTCAGTTGTTTAGGATGGCTGTGCTCTTAAATTCTTGTTCATGGAGTACATGAGACTTAGAATGTGTGAATTTAATATCTGTGTCAGCTAAGACGCAGTCATGTTGCACGTTTCTTGACTTCAGGGTGAAAAGGAAAATAAAATTGAGCCAAGTGACATGAGCTAGAAGTTTTATTTTCCTGAAGTGATCCAACATTTTTCACTAGCTATATTCCTACTTCTGCAATGAAGGAGATTTTGAAGGAAGGCCTGCAGTGCCATTCAGCCCTGATGAGTTGACAGAGCAGGTGCTGAATGAGGATGATGCTCTGAGAGGGACTTTCTGCCTGGCTTTGTCATTGTATTGTCATTTCTGTTATGTAACTATGTCAGTATTTTGCAACATTTGAACAGGGCATTAAAGGTTGATCAAGAGTAGACATATAGTTGTTAAAGTGACTAATAAGTATAGCATAATATTCTTTCTTCTTTGGAGCTGGGGTGAAACAGACTGAATGTCTGCTGTTTGACAGATAACACTGTGCAAGGTCTAGATAATGAGTGTTGAGTCTTGAGAATCCTGAGGTGAGGTCTGAGTTAGAGTAATCATCTCTAGGCACTAGCATGTTCCAGGTCCATATTTTTTTCCAACTATGCAGGTAAGTTTCATCAGAAATTCCTGAAAGATCTTGTTTGGCACTGTTGAGCATGTCTAACAGCAACAGATGTTGTGCACCTTCAAAGTTGTGTAAGTTGTATACAAAACAGAAACATTAAGATCTGTCTAGGCATAATTTCCAGGTGGACAGAAGAGACATCTGTGAAGGATGATGTGTGGTTCATACAGGTTGCTTCATGCATGATGGCTCCTGCCTTCTTTCTCTTTCTCTGGGTCAGTCAAGTCTCTCAAACTTGTTAGTCTGTAATCTTCTCATGGTGTCCTCTGTAACACAGCTTTGAGAGGGCGTAGTATGGTGTATTATTAGAGTTTATATATGGTTTTATAGAGTGCATATATATAGTACTATATATGTAGTTTGTAGTATTACATTTTGGAAACTGTAGATAATACTCTGTACTATAGCTTGTTAGGAAATATTATTTGGTGAAATTCTTCATCCTGGTTTCCAGTATGTACAGCATGTTGTCTTGTAATAATTTCTATTTGGTGTAGCTTATAGGTTTTTTCTCTCAGATTAGAAGATGGTTTTTGTGGTTATGTATCTGGAACAGACTGCCTGCATGAGTAGAATCTGGAGACTGACAGTTGGGAGTAGCTTTGCTGAAAATGACCTTAGGGTCTCAGCAGAGAGCAAGCTGAGCATGGGTCAGCAAACATGTCCAGGCTGACAAAAAGACCATCAGTGTTCTGGGATGTATTAACAGGAGTACAGCTAGTTGTTTGAGAGCAGTTACTGTTTTCCTATACTTAGCACATGAAATACTGAATCTCTTGCTGAGATTTGACCCCTCTCAGTGCCAGGAGTACATTGATAAACAGGAAGAAGGTCACTGAGATGGAAGAGTTGGGTGTGGGGAGACCCAATAGCCACCTACCCATATCTGTGGGAAAGTACCTGAGGTTATTGTAGCCATTGTGAGTGGAAGATCTTCAGCTTCCAGGGGACAGTACTTAATAGCAAGAGAAAAAGGTGGGATTTCAGCTGGATATAAGGAAACATTTATTTTTTCCTTTGGGGAGAGGCAGGCAGCAGAGCAATTTATACAGAGAGGTTGTGCATGCCCAGTCCTTGCAGGTTTTGTGACATTACTGAGCAAAGCCCTGAGCAGCCTGATCTTAACCAATGCTGACTGTTTTGAGCAGGAGATCTGTGGAGGTACCTCCTTACTCGAGTGATTCTGTAAAACTGGAAGTCTTGTGTTGAGCTCTACTTATATTGAAGAAAAATACTGTCCAGTACTAAGCTGTTATCTGAGAGAATCTTCTGTTGATCTTCTGAACTGACAATTTTATTTTTGACCCCCCAATATAGTCTTTGTTTATTGATCTTTCAGGTAAATGCGTGTTCACTAATGTTCCATATTTGAGAACACATGTGGGCCACTTAAGGAGATGTTGGCTTGTTAGAAACAACACTTTCAGAGTACCTGTGTATATTCACATTTCTTGGACTTTCTCCTGTGCAATGTGCTCTAGGATGGCCCTGCTTCAGCAGGGAGGTTGGACCAGATGACCCACTGTGGTCCTTTCCAGCCTTATCCACTCTGTGATTCTCAATTCAAAACTTTAAAATTAGGATACTTTTGACGGGAAGCAGAGTAGAGGACAAGTGGCCTCAAGACGCTCTACTTCTATGAAGATTCTGTAGCTGAGAAGGAGGACGTCAGTTAGTGATGCAAGAAATATAATGGAGTTACTATTTGTACTAGAGCAAGCAGTGTGAACTAAATGCCTTCTTCACTAGAAGAATTAAAAAAGCTCTCAGTTCATTACGACCTCAAAAGAAACGGACTTTACTTTGCAGTACTAGTATAATGCTGCTAAAATAAATCAATATTTAAATTTATGAATTTGTCAACAACTTCAGATATGGGTGGGGAACTTAACACTGGAATAACTATTTCTGAATGTAGTTATTTGTTTTAAACAGCAGTCCAAGTAATTTCATGAGTCCGTAATACACAGCTGAGTACTTCTACATACTCAAAAGGTGCATAAAGTGATTTTAGATAGGAGATTTGGCAACAGAATGGAAAAGATTATTCCAGAAAGTATTGAAAAACACTTGGAGGGCAATATAGTCATCAGTCACAGCCAGCATGGCTTCATGAGGGGAAAGTCCTGCTTGTTGAACCTGATTTCCTTCTACAACCCACCTAGCTGGTCTGGGAAAGCCAGTAGATGTCATCTTTTTGGATTTCAGCAATGCTTTTGATACTGTCTCTCTGTGTCCTTCTGGACAAAGTCTCCAGCATACATCTCAGTAACTGTGTCACATGATGGGTGAGCAGCTGGCTCACAGGTTGGGCACAAAGAGTTACAGTGAATAGGGTAACATCACACTGGTGTCTGGTCACTAGTGAGATTCCACAGGGCTCCATCCTTGGCCCAGTTCTCTTCAGCATCTTTATTAACAACTTGGACTCTGGCCTGAAAGAAATACTAAGTTTGACAACAAAACTAAATTGGGAGGAGCTGTTGACTCCCTTGAGGGCACAGAAGCCCTGCAGAAAGGCCTCAAAAATATGGAGAGATGGACAATGACCATGTGAAGTTTAAAAAGGGCAAGTGCTGGATTCTGCACCTAGGACAGGACAGTCTTAGTTGAATATATAGACTGGGGAATGAGAGGCTGGAGAGCAGCCCTGAGGGTCCTGGTTGATGTCAAGTTGAATATGAGTCAGCAGTGCCCTGGCAGCCAGGAGGGCCAGCTGTGTCCTGGGGTACATTGAGCACAGCTTCACCAGGCGGTCAAGGGGGGTGATACTCCCACTCTGCTCTGCACTAGTGCAGCCTCACCTTGAAGTTTGGGGGGCAGTTTTGGGCACCACAAAATAAAAAGGCGGCATTAAGCTGTTACAGACCATTCAAAGAAGGGCCACCAGGATGGTGAAGAGGCTGGAGGGGAGGCTATATCAGAAGCGGCTGAGGTCACTTGGCTTGTTCAGCCTGGAGAAGAGGAGACTGAGGGAAGACCTCACTGTGGTCTTCAAAATTCTCATGAGCGGAAGCAGAGAAGCAAGTACCAATCTCTTTATTCTTGTGACCAGTGACAGGACTCAAGGAAACAGCATGAAGCGGAGTTAGGGGAGGTTTAGGTTAGGTGTCAGGAAAAGGTTTTTCGCCAAGAGGTTGATAGGACACTGGAACAGGCTCCCAAGGGAAGTAATCATGGCACAAAGCCTGGCAAAGTTCAAGGAGTATTTGGACAACACTCAGGGCATTGGACAACACATAGGAGTGTCTTGTACAGAACCAGGAGGTGAACTCAATCCTTATATGTCACTTCAACTCAGCATATTCTATGATTAGCATCTGCTTCCAGTATACTGACAAGTAGAAATCCATTAGCAAAGCTCTCTTTCTAATAATTTGAGATGAAAAGGACTGGTAACAACTGCACCTCTTGCCAAATGCTGCTGAAACTTTTAACAAGGTCTTTCAAAAAAAAGTTGTAGAGGTTGCAGTATGAGTTTTTCCCAAAAAGGGGATGTAAGGAGCAGTGGAAGCAATGAGACTTTCCAGTAGTGAATTGACGGAGCACAATAGTTGTAACACGAAATCTCTATGAATAACATTTTCTACATAAAAACTTTTTAAAGGTTTGTATAGCTTCAAAACTGTCTCTTTTAATGAATTAGTTACAGAATTTAAAATTAATTGTCGCGACATGTTTGATTTTGGGTTCTTTGTCCTCCTCTTTCAACTGCTTCATTATGGTCTTGCCTGTTTCCTGTCATTTGTCATTTCTTAATTTTTCTTTATTCCAATAGTTGCTTGTTTCCATCATTAGACTTCTCAATTACCAATGTATTTTCATCTTCAGCCAGTTGTATCCGGAGTCTCAGAAAAATTTACAATGTTGAAGTAAAAGCACAAAAAAGCGCTAATTTTTAATAAAGGCTATTTTTTCCTACTTGATATTCATTAGTGAATTGCGATCCTGTTTGCTGCCACCTCTTTGGATAATCCTGCTACATCATGTAGCTTGATTGCAAGTTCTTCAGCATGTCTTATTTCTTTACCTTTCTTATATTTGTTGTTTAGAAACTCTGTTTAACTCCATTGTTTGTCCTACAGTGGATTTGGCATGGCTTGAAAATTGTAGTTATTTTTACCTAGCAGAATAGTGTTATTAATGAAAATGCTTCGAGAGAGGTTAGGATGGACCTTTTGATATGTGTTTGATTGTGTTGCTGTTTACTTAATGCCAAATTACTTGTATTTCAGCAGACCAGAGTATTTATAGCCTTGTTTTAGCTTAGTGGGAACGTAAACCATAGTTTTGGTGTTAAAATGTAGACTAAAAGACTGTTTTTCATTTTGCAGCAAAATGAGAAGGAGAACTTGCTGAAGGAAAGAAACCACATTTTGTCAACTCTGGGTGAGACAAAGCAGAATCTGACTGGACTTTGCCAGCAGGTGTGTAAGGAAGCAGCCTTGAGTCACGAGCAAATACAAATACTTGCAAAATATTCTTCCTCAGATTGTCCACTCTCATTTTTGTTCCCGAAGAGAGAACAAACAGCTTCATCTGATGATCAGCTTGCAATACCAGCATCTGCAGAATCAGCAGGTGGTCTTTCAGGTATTACATCTACAAATGAACAGAGTTCTTGTTATCAGTGTGTCAAAAGTGGGTGTGATGCAACATACCATCAAGTACAAGGACTGCATCCAGTTTCTGTAAGAACATTGGAGAAAACGTCACTCGTGGAACAGTGTGGATACAGCAGTGGTATCACAGACTTCTGTCAGCAAATGACTGACAAATGCACTAGAGATGAGTGAATCTCTTCCTATTGCCAGCCTTGACATTGCAACTGAAGATGAGATTGAGCATTATTGGACTGTAGCTTACTAAGTGATAGAAAGATGAAATGTGTCTTCTGAAACTACATGAACAAGTTACATTGTCACTGTATTACTTGGTAAGCTTAGGGTTTGCTCTGTGTAGTGCTAAGCATAATTTGTATCTGTCAGCCTTGAAACTTTTTCTGTGTGGTGATGCCAAGGAGGGGTCAGAAAAGTAGTTGGAAGGTATAAACTCCATGTGCAGGTGTTTATTTTTGAGGAAGCTTTCATTCACATACAGAGGAGCCTTTATTCTGATTTATGCCACAGTAACTAATGCCACTCTGCATTTCAGTGAAAGCCTTCTAACAGGTGTTTATGCACAATGACTTCTATACCTGGAGTTCGAAAATATTTATTTTTTTCTGGTAGACAAATCTTAAGAAGCATATCTAGATTTGTAAATGCTTATTTTGTGGATGGATTAGGATAATATGAGAGTATGATGAGATTCTGACAAATGCACACTGGAACAGCTCATTGCTTCTTGCTGTCCCCATCCCTGTTCCCAGAATAGACTTCTATAGAATAAATGTAGTAGGCTAGTAGTAGTAAACTTGAATAGCAGTAGGCTTCTATTGAATATATGCCTTTGTCTTAGCTCTCCAGTATGGAGTTAAGAGAACTGGAACAGTAGAGGTGCTGCCTCATACTCCTCTGTTCTGTAAATTTAGTGGGAGGAATAAGAACATACTGTGAAAGGCAGATATTTGAAACTGATGCAATTCTTGAATGAGTATGCATTGGATCCTCTGGCTTCGGAATCTCATAGGTTTGTTAAAAATCACTGTTGTATTGCAATTTAGTGTCCCAGCACCTTCAAGCTTGCTACTTGTTTGTGGTAAGTTGGAATCAAAGTATTGTGAAAGTCTAAGGACAGATTCTTTTTTTTAAGGTATTCAGTGACCATGTTTTTTTACTTCAGTGCCTAACTGCATACAGTTAAAAATATTTGTTCTCTGATCACCGGGACCAGTAAATTTCTACTTCAGAATCTTAGTCTTCAGCATACTTTATGGCTAAGTCTGTAATATGTTTTCAATTACTTGTGCTATTAGTGTAGATATATGAAAAGTTTAATAAGAAAATGAGCAGGAGCTACTTCGTCACATTACATCACCACACTTTGAGAAACTCAGCTACTGAAAAGAATCTCCATTTTTTAGATTTTTCCATAGAGGTGGATGCATACTGTGTGCTAATCATGCTTTGTTATTTAGATGTTATTCTAGTACCAGAATTAAGTATTGAACCTCAGCACAGAAAGCTTTGGTTTTGCTGGTTTACAAAACAAAAATCTTGTACAAGCCAGTGGAATTCTTCATTTCCTACCTCAGTGTTAGCTTTCTGTGTCTTTGTGTGCATGTACAGTAGGCAGCAAAGGACCTTGTAAATACTGCTTTTCAGTTTTATCTTGAAGTGAGACAAAACTTGTTCTTAGCAAGACTTTTTTTTCATCTCCCAACAACCCATAGGTAACATAGCATTAAGAAATACATTATGCCACTTATTTAAAACAAAAATCAGAGATTTGACAGATTTCAACAGGATTTCTCATAGCCAGCACGTAATGCAAATGACTACACTACCTCACCTATGGGATTGAAAGTTGATTCAAAATTTCTTGTGATAACCTTGGATTAATATAGTAATAATGTACTTATTATTACTTTAATGAAAAAAATTATACTAGTGGAGCATAGCTTGTATAAATGACAGTGCTTGCAGTAATTGAAATTGAGAAATAAATACTATATGGGAGACACCATGAGAGTTCTACTGATTTGGATATACTTTCATATAATTAAATTGAAATTCTCTTAAATTACTATGATTGATTTGTGTTCATCATGTATATGTATTACTTATGAAGCTCTCTGGGCTTTCTTTCCAGTGTCTGTAGATACCTGGTTAATTTAATCCCGCCTCCCTTGCATGCTGCCAGACTGGGCAGCATTTCACTCTCAAGTCTCCATTTTATTTAAAAATCAAACAAAAAAGAAACAATAAAAAACAAAATGGAAAGCCCCAAACCTCTCTACTATTCATAACTACTGTAACTCTTAAAGCTTGGTTGTATTCTGCTATTATATGGACAATAGCATTAAAGCATTGTCCTAATAGTACACATACTTCAAAACAGAATTCCTTGGGGTAGATGCTTATAAACGGTGGAGCATATATGTAGGCAATGGCTGGCTGGGAGCTTATCCAGTGGCCCAAACACTTGACGCACTTGGCTGTAGCTGCTGGAAAACAAAGTCAGTGATTACTGAGTTAGAGGCTGGAATATCCACTCAAGGCTTGTGCTCCACTGCTGCAGTGTCATGATCAGCCACAGTCTGAATTCCACATAGCTAATGGTGGAGGGCTTCCAGTGCAGAAATCATGACTGTCATTGACCTATGATAAAATTACCATCATGTTTTTAAACTTGTAATGAACTTGACTGATGAGGGTAGGTTTTCACTTGACCAGCTGCATCTAAATAATTTTTTAAAATATTTATATAATTCTGTAGACCTATAAGTTGCGTGTTGACTTCTATACCATATGTCACCAACTTGCAAAAGTTAAGAATTAATGACAATTTTATGATACCTAATTCTCAGGAAAACATTTTTGGAGGTTTTTTTCTTTCAGTAAAGAAATACTCAATTTTGAAATTGTAAAATACTTTGCTAAAGCATGTTTTAAAATACTTTGAACAGAGTACCTTAAAACCATAAGGGTATGATGACAGATTGTAAAATAAATGGATAATTACAACAGTTGATTTTGTATCTTTCATAATTCAGTATTTTCTATGACTACAATAAAAACCACTATCCTTTCTACAAAGGCTTTTCTGTTTTGTACGCATCTTGTGCTATGAAAATCTTTACTGGTGCATTATTCATTTATGTAGTACTGCTAAAACATTTCTGAAAACAGTAACAAAGTAGTCTCTGTATAGTTTATAAGTTTAATAGGCCCAAAACACTAGTGTAGGATTCTTCAGATGAAGTTCACACTTAATAATCCAGAAAGGTAAATGTATCAAAGTTTGGTATCTACCAAACTGCTCAGGATGTTTTCTCAGAAATATATATTTTACTCTGTTGTTGGGGAAGAGGGGGGGTATATTTTAATATTCTCAAATGCATGAATATTCTTCTCATCCTGCAGTTTCTACCAGCTTCAGCCCCTCTCCTAATCCTATTGGCTACCACCCACCATTTGTCCCCAAACCATAAATTTCTATTGGGTGTTAGTCCCTCTGTTTTCCTATTCACTAGCTGAGCACTTAAGCCACTTCCCCGTCTGGAGTTCTTCCCCAATCTAGTCCCAGCTCTAGCACTTTCCTCCCTGGGACCTCATAAAAGCCTCATGTATTTTACAATAAAGGTCTTTCACCTCTTGTCCTGGACTGCAAACATCTCTTTCTCAGCACTCTCTCAGCTCTGGGGGACAGGGAGGTGTGGGAATTGATTTACAATTTCTGGAATGGAAAAAGTCTGCCAGAAATGGACTTGTGAAGAAAATGAAGAAGCCACTTCTAATGCCTTAACAACTGAGGTTTTTAATGTTGTTTAAATGTATAAATTAGTTTCTGATGTCTTTTTTGCAAAGTCACTGCTTCTCCTTCCCAGGGTCCTTTGAGATAGTTGCTTGTGCTGGTTTAAAGGTGAACCAGCAGGGGAAATGAACTCACCACGAGAGAGATTATAAGTCAGACCTAAAATTTAATAATAATATTACAATAACAACACTGACACACAAGGGAAATTGCTTTCAACTCACAAAACCCCAGCAGTATAACCCAGTGTCCTGGGGCACAAACCCAAGGGGGTTTGTTTGCCCTTGTGCTGAGACCCCTGTGGTTCTCCCAAGTCCAGAGCAAAAGGAAAAGAAAAACCTGTTGGTGCAGGCGAGGGCTGTGGTCTGAGCAAGAGCGGGGATCTCCTCCTGTCGAGGTCCTGCTGCTGCTCTGGATCCGACGAGAGGTTCCCGAGGTCTTCTTACCCACCACTTATGTACCCTCAGGGAGCACTCAGTCCCTCCCCCTGGGCGGGGACTCACACAATGGGTGATTAACTCTGGGAGCCAGGGGGTGTTGAGCTGTTGATGGCCCATTAGCAGCTCCGCCCCCCTCAGGCTGGGTGTGAAGGTGATAATGGCTCCCTGGGCAGCTGCTGCTAATGGCCCATTGACCTTGGGGAATGAATAGAGGGGGTAGAATACACAGCTTTGATCACCCCCACACAGGGTTAGCTGGTCCCTCCTGCTGAACTAGGACATTATCCACCCCTTATTCTACTCCATCTAGTCATTCCCAAATTAATCCCCTTTTTACCTATACATATATAGACACATATATACAATGAAACATTACAAACTCTTCTCGCTCAAAATTAGGTCCCCTTGTGGTACACAACGTGTTTCTCCATCTTTTTGCATTACCACCAAGTGCAACCAGGTCCTTGAGCAAAGACAATCCCTCGGATGGGTTTGCCTTTGTTTGAGGTGGGACTAACCCAAACAGTCTTTCCTAACATACCTCTCATATGGACCACAGGGACTTTATCTCCATCTACAGTATTCAAGAGTTCTGATTGGGCAGGGCCAGCTCGATTGATGGAGCCCCGGCTGTTGACCAACCAGGTGGCCTTTGCCAAATGCAGCTCCCAGTGTTTGAAAGTTCCCCCACCCAACGCCTTCAAGGTTGTTTTCAGCAGTCCATTACATCGCTCAACTTTCCCGGCAGCTGGAGCATGGTAGGGGATATGATACACCCACTCAATGCCGTGCTCTCTGGCCCAGGTGTCTATGAGGCTGTTCTTGAAGTGGGTGCCGTTGTCAGACTCTATTCTCTCTGGGGTGCCGTGTCTCCACAGGACTTGTTTCTCAAGGCCCAGGATGGTATTCCGGGCAGTGGCGTGAGATATGGGGTATGTCTCCAGCCATCCAGTGGTTGCCTCTACCATGGTCAGCACATAGCGCTTGCCTTGGCGTGTTTGGGGAAGTGTGATGTAGTCAACTTGCCAGGCTTCCCCATACCTGTATTTCGACCACCGTCCACCATACCATAGAGGCTTCACCCGCTTGGCCTGCTTGATGGCAGCACATGTGTCACAGTCATGGATAACCTGTGAGACACTGTCCATGGTTAGATCCACCCCTCGGTCACGAGCCCATCTGTATGTCGCATCTCTGCCCTGATGACCAGAGGCATCATGGGCCCATCGGGCTACAAACAATTCACCTTTATGCTGCCAATCCAGATCTACCTGAGAGACTTCAATCCTGGCAGCTCGATCCACCTGCTCATTGTTACGATGCTCCTCATTAGCCCGGCTCTTGGGTACATGTGCATCTACGTGACGGACCTTCACACTCAGCTTCTCTACCCGGGCAGCGATGTCCTGCCACATCTCAGCCGCCCAGATGGGTTTCCCTTTGCGCTGCCAGCCGGCCTTTCTCCAACGCTTCAGCCATCCCCACAGAGCATTGGCCACCATCCACGAGTCAGTGTAAAGGTAGAGTCTTGGCCACTTCTCTCGTTCAGCGATATCCAAAGCCAGCTGAACAGCTTTCAGCTCTGCAACCTGACTTGATCCACCTTGTCCTTCAGTCGCTTCTGCAACTCGACGCGTAGGACTCCATACAGCTGCTTTCCATTTCCGGCTTGTCCCTACAATGCGGCAAGAGCCATCTGTGAAGAGAGCATATCGCTTCTCCTCTTCTGGTAGCTGGTTATATGGTGGGGCCTCCTCAGCTCATGTCACCTGCTCCTCTTCTTCTTCAGAGGACAATCCAAAACTCTCACCTTCTGGCCAGTTAGTGATGATTTCCAAAATCCCAGGGCGATTAGGATTCCCTATCCGGGTTCGCTGCGTGATCAGAGCGATCCACTTACTCCATGTGGCATCAGTGGCATGATGGGTAGAAGGAGCTTTTCCTTTGAACATCCAGCCCAACACTGGTAGTCGGGGTGCCAGGATGAGCTGTGCCTCAGTGCCAATCACTTCTGAGGCGGCTCGAACTCCTTCATAAGCTGCCCAGGATCTCTTTAGCAGTTGGGGTGTAGCTGGCCTCAGATCCTTTGTATCCCCGACTCCAGAATCCCAGCGGTCGTCCTCGAGTCTCCTCAGGTACTTTCTGCCAGAGGCTCCAGGATGGGCCATTCTCCCCGGCTGCAGTGTAGAGCACATTCTTCACATCCTGTCCTGTCCTGACTGGCCCAAGGGCTACTGCGTGGGTAATCTCCTGTTTAATCTGCTCAAAGGCTTGTTGTTGTTCAGGGCCCCACTGGAAATCATTTTTCTTCCGTGTCACAAGGTAGAGAGGGCTTACAATCTGACTGTACTCAGGGCTATGCATCCTCCAGAAGCCCAGGGCGCCTAGGAAAGCCTGAGTTTCCTTCTTGCTGGTCAGTGGGGACATAGCTGCTATTTTGTTGATCACCTCTGTTGGAATCTGACGACGCCCGTCTTGCCACTTCACTCCTAGGAACTGAATTTCCTGAGCAGGTCCCCTGACCTTACTTCATTTAATGGCAAAACCAGCTCTTAGGAGAATCTGGATTATCTTCTTTCCTTTCTCAAAAACCTCCCCTGCTGTGTTCCCCCATACAATGATGTCATCGATGTACTGTAGATGTTCTGGAGCCTCACCCTTTTCCAATGCAGTCTGGATCAGTCCATGGCAAATGGTGGGACTGTGTTTCCACCCCTGGGGCAGTCGATTCCAGGTGTACTGCACCCCCTTCCAGGTGAAAGCGAACTGCGGCCTGCACTCTGCTGCCAACGGAATGGAGAAAAAGGCATTGGCAATGTCGATGGTGGCATACCACTTGGCTGCCTTGGACTCCAGCTCATACTGAAGCTCCAGCATGTCCGGCACAGCGGCACTCGGGGGGGTGTGACCTCATTGAGACCACGGTAATCCACCGTCAGCCTCCACTCTCCACTGGACTTTCGTACTGGCCATATGGGGCTATTAAAGGGTGAGTGAGTCTTGCTGACCACCCCTTGGCTCTCCAGCTCACGAATCATCTTGTGTATGGGGGTCACAGAGTCTCGGTCAGTGCGGTATTGCCGACGGTGCACTGTGGCTGTGGCCAGCGGTACCAATTGTTCTTCAACTTTCAGCAGTCCCACAGCAGAAGGGTCCTCTGAGAGGCCAGGCAAGGTGCTCAGCTGTCTGATTTCCTCTGTCTCCACAGCAGCTATGCCAAAGGCCCAACGCAGTCCCTTTGGGTCTTTTAAATATCCATTCCTCAGGTAGTCTATGCCAAGGATACATGGGGCTTCTGGACCAGTCACAATGGGGTGTCTATGCCATTCCTTCCCAGCCAAGCTGATTTCAGCTTCCAGTACAGTCAGCTGTTGGGATCCCCCTGTCACCCCAGAAATAGAGATGGATTCTGCCCCGACGTATCCTGATGGCATCAACGTGCATTGTGCACCAGTGTCCACTAAAGCTTTGTATTTCTGTGGGTCTGATGAGCCAGGCCACCGAATCCACACAGTCCAATAAACCCGATTGTCCCTCTCCTCTACCTGGCTAGAGGCAGGGCCCCCCTAGTTCTGGTCATGGTATTCACTGCGCTCTCCCTGTGAATATGACCGGGAGGTTCCTTCAAGAGGATCGGGCATAACATCATCATTCCTATACTGTCTGGAGCCTTGCCCACGAGAGACCGGAGCAGCCTTCGACCTTGAAGAATTCCCTGTGTTAGTTGTGCCTCTTTGCAATTCACATACCCGAGCTGCTAAGGAAGAGGTGGGTTTCCCATCCCACTTCCTCATATCTTCTCCATGCTCATGGAGGTAAAACCACAGATTGCCGTGTGGAGTGTACCCTTTCTCCTTAGCTGGGAGATGCCTGCTTCTGATGGCAGAGACTCTCGTTTGTTCTGGAGAGATATGGAAGAGTCCTTCCTTAATCTTCTCTTCCAGTTCAGCCAGTTTTGTTTCCACAGCTGAGACGTGGGCTCGTAATGGAGCAGTGACAGTGTCTTCATAAATCCTGAGTTTGCTGACCAGTGCACCCACCTTGTCCTCTCCCTCTCTCCACTGCAATGTTGCAAGGTAGAGAGAATACATTTCCGGCCCAAGTCATGCAAATTTTAACCACATCTGGGATGTGCACTGGACACCATCTGGACTTTTAGGGAATCTCTCATCCTCTGAAAAGATTATCTCCAGTACGGCTAATTCCCTTAAGCAGCGGATACCTTGTTCCATCGTGTTCCATTGTCCTTGCTGTACGTGGAGGTCCTCCTTACAAAGATATCTCTCCCTCACGCTTGACAACAGTCGCCGCCAGAGGCTGAGAGTTTCCTGTCTCTTTCCAATGCCCTGATCAATGACAACATCTCGAGAAAGGGATCCCAGCTGCCTCGCCTCACTCCCATCTAGAATTGTATCATTGGCTGCAGCATCCCAGATTCGAAGTAGCCAGGTCAAGATGGACTCATTTGCCTGTCGTGTGAACTCTCTCCGGAGCTCACGCAGCTCTCCCGGGGATAGGGACCGGGTGATTATTTCTGGCTCCATTTCTTCTGCTTGAGATGAAGGTCCTGACTCTTCCTCGTCATGTGCTATACAAACTGATTTGGTCTTTGATTTTCTTTTCTGGACAGGGGCAACTGCTATCGGTTTCTGTTGTCCTTCTGGTTCCTCCATGGTTTGTGTGGACATGGTGCTGGTTGATTTGTTTCCCTTTCTCTCTGGCTCAGCCGTGGTTTGGGTGGACATGGTGCTGGTTGATGTATCTCTCTTCCTCTCTGGCTCAGTCATGGTCTGGGTGGACATGGTGCTGGTTGATGTATCTCTCTTCCTTTCTGGCTCAGTCATGGTCTGGGTGGACATGGTGCTGGTTGATGTATCTCTCTTCCTCTCTGGCTCAGCTGTGGTTTGGGTGGACATGGTGCCTGTGGATTTGCTCCTTTTCTCCTCCTCCTGATGATGCTGTACCACACCAAGCAGTGTGCGGTAGGCAGTGGCCAGGGCCCAGCAGGTTGCTGTGAGCTGCACATCTCTGGGACTACCAGAGCATCTTCCTTTCACATAGCTTAGCATTTTGGCAGGGTCCTGCAGTTGTTCTGGGGTGAATTTCCAGATCATTTGAGGAGAGAAGGTCTCCAAATACTGGCCCATATCTTCCCACTTCCCGTGCCACTCAACATCATCCGCTCCCAGGGCAGGCCTCCAGCAAGCCTCCTTAGAAAGCCCAAGTCTGACCCTAAACATGGTGTATACAGTACAGAGGAGACAAAGAAACACTAACAGCACTAACAGTAAGATTATGCTGTCCCTAACATCAAAAGGAAGCTCAATATTTTCAATGATTGTTGTAGCAGAGGTGAAAAGGTGGAAGTAACCATCTCCGCCTGTTTTCCCCACAGTCTGGGTGCTATTTTTAATGAGACCCCAGAGGTAACAACCCAAACCAGGACAGGCACACCAGACTGAATATACATTCACAATGAAATTCATTGCTTCTGATGTTATGACAACATAAACATAGTATATCAATAAAGCAATTTTGATCCTTCTCCCTGGTATTAAAGAGAGCATCAAAATAGGCACATGGTTCCCCATGTGTCAAAATATGAACAGGCCCAGATACACCATCCACATGAATACATCAAGCAACATGGTAGTCAGGGAGTTTCTGTATCCAAATACACAAAATGAAATTGTAATTCTGACTTCTCTCTCGTGGCCCCACGTTGGGCGCCAAAAGATGTGCTGGTTTGAAGGTGAACCAGCAGGGGAAATGAACTCACTACGAGAGAGATTATAAGTCAGACCTAAAATTTAATAATAATATTACAATAACAACACTGACACACAAGGGAAATTGCTTTCAACTCACAAAACCCCAGCAGTATAACCCAGTGTCCTGGGGCACAAACCCAAGGGGGTTTGTTTGCCCTTGTGCTGAGACCCCTGTGGTTCTCCCAAGTCCAGAGCAAAAGGAAAAGAAAAACCTGTTGGTGCAGGCGAGGGCTGTGGTCTGAGCAAGAGCGGGGATCTCCTCCTGTCGAGGTCCTGCTGCTGCTCTGGATCCGACGAGAAGGTTCCCGAGGTCTTCTTACCCACCACTTATGTACCCTCAGGGAGCACTCAGTCCCTCCCCCTGGGCGGGGACTCACACAATGGGTGATTAACTCTGGGAGCCAGGGGGTGTTGAGCTGTTGATGGCCCATTAGCAGCTCCGCCCCCCTCAGGCTGGGTGTGAAGGTGATAATGGCACCCTGGGCAGCTGCTGCTAATGGCCCATTGTCCTTGGGGAATGAATAGAGGGGGTAGAATACACAGCTTTGATCACCCCCACACAGGGTTAGCTGGTCCCTCCTGCTGAACTAGGACATTGCTGTACAGAGGTCTGGAGGGAAGTTGTGACGTGGATGTTATCTACCCTCTTTTCTATTGCATGTAAAATCCCCAGCCAAAAGCCCACAGCCAAACCCCCTTTGTTTCCTATTGGTGGATTTTGAATCCCTCCAAGGTCCATATAAACAAACCCTGACCTGTAGCAATAAACCCTCTCTCGCTCCTCCCTCTCCTGTGGTCTCTGTGTGGTCCTTGCAGGCTCTCTGGGGACCACATGGTCAGGGTCCCCAGACCATGTGCAGGGGGAGCACATTTTGTGTAGGTAATGGACTAAGGTCTGGGACCTGGAGAACCACCCAACCATTGCAGGCAGGAACAATTTTCCCTTCTCCCCAACAGTGCATATGATACAATTAAGTTACGTCAGTATATTTTGTTAACTGGAGAAATAACATTTAATGCTTTCTTGATATAATAGTCTGATAAGAATTTGGTATGATATTTTAACAAGGTTTCATAATTTTGCAATCTGCTATTTCATATTTACTGTGAAGGAGGAGGAGATGGGTGGGAGAAACTCGGAAAGAAACAAAAGACTAATCAAAATATATGTGTTCAACTTCATTAACTTGTTGAAGGCCATAAGTCTCAAGCTCTCAGGTGAACAGCACGTTTTTGTTTAAAAGCATTTGGTGATAATAATCAAAGTTCCAAATCATATTGCGCTTTTCTTTTTCAGCCCAATGGTAATGAATCAGAAGGTCCATTTCATGTAACACTGTCAGCATTTGGGACTTTTCAGGCAATGATCTGAAAAATAAGAAAGATTTCAGTGAAGAGCCCTTATTGGTTCTGAGTTTTCATTCCTGCCACTCTGATTCTTGTTAAAGATACACTTGATTGGGTTTAACAAAGGATCCATTAAAGTCAATACAGGCATATTAAGTACTTTTAGATAGCAGTGATAGATGTTATATTGAATCAGCATGTGAAGCATCTGTTTAAATGCAGATGTTACAAAACTATTGGTTGGTATAATTACATAATTGCTCATTGTAATTTTAACTTCTCATGTTTACCTTAGTTACGTATATTTACTACATTTACTTGAATACAGGATAATCAACTAGAAACTATGTGCAAATACTATAATTCTTAACATAGTAGGTAAAAACCAGGGGACAGGTACAGGCATAAAAGGCAGCAGAAGTCACAGACTCCCCACACCTGGGTTAATAGCAGACCATAAGAATTTGGGGAATATCACTGCCAATTGTCCACTGGACTGGTCCTTTTTCACACAGATGGTGTGTGAATGTTGGAGTGCTAAGAAGTACATAAATTTTTTAGACTCCTGGTTTCTGAGATAAATTAGATAAGTCTTGCTTGCCCATGAAACCAGAAAACTCCTAACTTGTGTATGTCCAGGTGTCATCCTAAAAGGCTTATGAACCTGCAAATGCAAACTCAGTTGATAGAGAAGGTGAATGTCTCAATGCTTAGCCCAGCCATCTTTGGGGGTTTTTAACCAAAACCAAGAACAGGAATAATAAAGACGACCTTATTTCCTCTACTGAATAAGAGAGTGGTGTGCCCATGCTTTTTAGCAGACAGCAGAGAAGCCACATAGGGTGAGGGATTGTGAAAGCCTCACCTAACAAAAAACATGGTGTTTTGCTCCTTGCTCAGGGCTACTCTCCTGTCAGGCATTCTTTGTACTCAGTAATCACAAACTGAGATGGATTGCACTTCAAATGAGATACAACATGTTGGAAACCATACACTTTTAGTTCTAGAATTCATCATTATATTGGTGTCTGCTGTGGTAAGATAGGGCCCTTCCCAGGTGATGACTGCTGTTGGGGAAGTGTCTTCTTTTGCAACTCCATTGCAAATGTTACTACAAATGTGCTAAAAAATGTGCATCATGTTGCTAAAGTGAGATATGAAAAGACAGGTCGCGAAATGTGTGCATATAATCATCTTACATTTTTCTTGTTGAAAATTTGTGCTGTGAATTGTTTTGTAGGCTTTTACAAGTACTTTCAAAACACTGGCAATTTCTGTGCTTTTATGTCCTTTTTTCTGCCTCCCATAGGAAGGAAAGCACATAGCCCCCATGCTTCAGGGGCAGATGATAGGCTGTCCATGGCAAGTATTTACCAGCAAGACCATTGTGTTCTGGCACTTCTTGCCTGGGAACAATCCCTTGACATAATCAATTTTGAAAGTGAAATTGAAATTTTTGTGGTACTTTCGCATAGGTAGGAAAACATGAAGCCCAATTATCACAATGAAAGATGACAGTTTGAGCAAGGCAGTGAGATTTTTGTGTGCTGGCACCTTTTGTCTGGCAACAATGCCTGGATGTATCCAGTTTTGGAAATGGAATTGAAATTTCAGTGATGGTCTCTTGAATGAGAATGACAGTTCATTACCATTAGGAGGAAAGCATGTGGGCCCAGTGTTTCATGGGCAGGTAAAAAGCAACAAATCCTTTCTATCCTGGCACCTTTTGTCTGGGAGAACTCCTGAGGCATAATAAATTTTGGAGGTGGAATTTTGGTGGTGGTCCTCTGAAAGGGATTTTTGTTCCTTTCCCATAGGAAGGACAGCACATAGCCCAGGTGTTTCAAGGGCAGATAATAGGCTACCCAGGGAGATTATTAACCAGCAAGACCTTCCTGTCCTGATAAATTTTTCCTAGGAGCAATCTATGGACATATTTAATTTGGAGGTAGAATCAAAATTTTTAAGGTGGTGTACTGAAAGAGAACTAAGATTCTTTAAAATGGGAGGGAAAGGGCATAGCCTCAGTGTTTCAGTAGCAGATGATAGGCCACCCAGGGCAGGTATGAGCCACCAAGACCTTCCTGTCGTAGCACTTTTTGCCTGAGGTCAATTTTTGGACATTTTGAAGTTTGGAATTGAAATTTTGGGGGTTGTCTCACAAAAGAGAATTCAGTGAAAGTGCTGGTCTCAGGTAAGAAGTGCCAGGACAGAAAGGCCTTGCTGGTTAATACCTTTCCTGGGCAGGCTATCATCTACTTTCAGGAGACCACACCAAAATTTTGATTCCATTCCACCATTGAGTACATCCAAGGATTGACCCCAGTCAAAAGGTGCCAGGAGACGACGATCTAGGTGGCTAATGCCTGCCCTGGGGAGCCGATCATCTACCATTGAGGCTTCTTGTTTTCCTTCCTAAGGGAAAAAAACCATCATTCCCTTTCAGAAGACAACAACTACAATTTTGACTCCACCTCTAAAACTGACTATGTCCAAGAATTGCTCACACACAAAAGCTGCCAGGACAGAAGGGTCTTGCTGGTTAGTTGCCACGACACCTCAGGTCCACAGACAGATCTCAGCTGAGCCTCTTAGGGGCTTTTCAGGGGCTTGAACCCCTATCAAATCACTTGACTGCATCTAATTTCAGGAGGGTTTACACTTTATGGTATTTTATTTCCAGGTCCTCTTCGGCATGGGTTGCAGTAGTTGTGGAGAGAAGGGAAGAGGAGCAGAAGAAGGCATGACTATGTTTACATTAACAATATTTAAACTATTCTTGCACAAGAATATTCAAGTTTCAGGAGGGATTATATTCAGAGCTACTTCTTCACACAGCTACACACAATCTTAAAAACTATACATAGCATGCAAACTATTTAACTATCTATATCTACTTACATATTTCCCAAAATTTGCTAGATCTAAAGAGTCTTAATGCACCCTATATTAACTTTATAAAAGAGCTCTATTAATGTTGCTTCGCAGAGTTTCTACAGGCTTCATTTCTTACCTCTGCATGAGCTCAAGGTCTCTAGACAAATTCCATTCTTATCTTAGAAGTTGGCACCTGCAAATTTGTCTTTGTTTTGCTAGTTTGAAAATGCATAAATCCTAACAGTTAGTAACTGCCCTGGGCAGCCTGGCATTTAGCCCTGCAAAACTGGGGCTACTTGCTTTCCTTCCTATGCAAAAGAACGATCATTCCCTTTCAGGAGACCGCCACAAAAATTCCAATTCCACCTCCAAAACTCAAGTCATCCAAATATTGTTGCTAGACAAAAGGTGCCAAGGACTTGTGTCTTGTAGAGGGACAGGGAAGACACAGATTATTCATCTGAGATTGCAGACCTTCAGCTGTCTGTCTTGCCTAAAAGCACCATCAGTGCTTAGGAGAAGCTCATCTCTCAAATTCTGATTTATCCTGCTGGTTCTCTGCCAAGAAGTGAAACGGATGAAGGTTTCTCCCACAAGACAATATGCCTTCCTCCTACTGAAGGCACAGGGAAGGCACATCATATTCATCTGAGATCCCAGGACTGCAGCTTTGTCCCTTGGTGAAAAGCACAACCAGTCCTTAGCAGAAGCTCATCTTTCAAATTGTGATTTTCTTCCCAGTTCTCTGCCGAGAAGTGAAAGGGATGACGACATCTCCCTGATTAAGCAGCTGAAAACAAAAGTTTTTCCTTGTGGAAGCACAGGGAAGGCAGAGCATATTCATCTGATATCCCGGGCCTGCAGCTTTCTCTCTAGGCGAAAGGCACTGTCCTTCCTTAGCAGAAACTAATCTCTCCAGTTGTGCTTTTCCTCCTAGTTCCTCCCAGAAGAGAAGTACATGAAGATTACTTTGAGACATAATGTATTGAGGCAGAAAACGCCTGTGTCTTTTGGAGGGACAGGGAAGGCACATCATATTAACCTGAGATTGCAGGCCTTCTGCTGTCTCTCTTGCCTAAAAGCATCATCGCTCCTTAGGAGAAGCTCATCTCTCAAATTGTGATTTTCCTGCTAGTTGTCTGCCAAGAAGTGAAACGGATGAAGCTTTCTCCCACAAGACAATAAACTTTGCTCCTATTGGAGCCATAAGGAAGGCACATCATATTCATCTGTGATCTCAGGACCGCAGCTTTGTCTCTTGGCAAAAAGCTCAAGCGTTTCTTAGGAGGAGCTCATTTCTCAAATTCTGATCTTCCTGCCAGTTGTTTCCTGAGAAGTGAAGCTCATGATTGATTTCTCCCAGACTAAATGAGCCAGGATACGAAATGCTTTTTGCTTCTGGATGGACAGGGAAGGCACAAGATATTCATCTGAGATTCCTGGCCTGCAGCTTTCTTTCTAGACTAAAATCACTAGAGTTTCTCAGCAGAATCTCATCTCTCAAATTTTGGTTTTCCTCCCTGTACTCTCTTGAGAAGTGAAACGAATGAAGGTTTCTCCCACAAGACAAAAAGCTTGCTCCTATTGGAGAGACAGGGAAGGCACATTGTATTCGTCAGAGATTCCAGGCCGACACCTTTCTTTCTTGCATGCAGTCACAGTCATGTCTTAAGAAAACCTAGTCACTCCAATTGTGTGTTTATCCTGCCACTTCTCCTGAGAGAAATGAAGGAGATGATGATTACTTTGAGAACTAACGTGCCAGAACAGAAAACTCTCGTGTCTTAGAGAGGGACAGGAAAGGCACATCACGTATTCATCTGACATTCCAGACCTGCAGCTTTCTCTCTCTCGGCGGAAAGCACAACTGCTCCTTAGCAGAAGCTCGTCTTTCAAATTGCGGTATTCTTCCACTTCTCTGCTGAGTACTGAAACATATGAAGACACCGCTCAGGCAAAATGTGTCAGCACAGAAAAGGCTTGAGTCTTTTGAAGGGATAGGGAAGACACATCATATTTATCTGAGATTCTTGGTGTGCACTTTTCTCTCTTGGCAAAAAGCATAATCGTTTCTCAGCAGCAGCTCATCTTTGAAATTGGGATTTTCTTCCCAGTTCTCTGCCAAGAAGGGAAACGGATGATTATTTCTCCCAGACTAAACCTTGGGACGCAAAAGCGTTTTGCTTGTGGAAGCACAGGGAAGGCACATCATATTCATCTGAAATCCCAGGACTGCAGCTTTGTCTCTTGGCGAAAAACACAACCAGCCCTTAGCAGAAGCTCATCTTTCAAATTGCAGTTTTCTTCCCAGTTCTCTGCCGAGAAGAGAAACGGATGATTATTTCTCCCAGACTAAACCTTGGGACGCAAAAGCGTTTTGCTTGTGGAAGCACAGGGAATGCAGAGCATATTCATCTGATATCCTGGGCCTGCAGCTTTCTCTATAGGTGAAAGGCGCTGTCATTTCTTAGCAGAAGCTAACCTTTCCAGTTGTGCTTTCCTTCCCATTTCCTCCAAGAAGAGAAGTAAATCAAGATTATGTTGAGATATAATGTATTGAGACAGAAAACATTTGTGTCTTTTGAAGGGACAGAGAAGGCACATCATATTAACCTGAGATTGCAGGCCTTCTGCTGTCCCTCTTATCTAAAAGCATCATCGCTCCTTAGGAGAAGCTCATCTCTCAAATTGTGATTTTCCTGCTAGTTGTCTGCCGAGAAGTGAAACGGATGAAGCTTTCTCCCACAAGACAATAAGCTTTGCTCCTATTGGAGCCATCAGGAAGGCACATCATATTCATCTGAGATCTCAGGACTGCAGCTTGTCTCTTGGCAAGAAGATCAATCGGAAAAGGGGAAACATCTGCCCTGCAGCCTAGTGGCATTGTGGTGCTCCTGCAAAGCAGGGCACACCAGTGGGGAAGTGGAACACGCCATCAAGCTGGAGAAAGAACACCATCCTCGGATATGGGCAGCAGTGGGAGGAACCTGACTGATTTTGGTTGTGGCACCTTCCTCGAGGACGCGCTCTGCACGCAGATGAAATCAAGATGAGTGCACACCCGGTGGGGGGTGGGGGGTGGGGGGATGTCTGCGATGGCAGGCATTGCAGGGCTGAGGCTGTCTGGACACCAGAGGTTCCCTGCTTTGCTGGGGCTGAGGTGGGATGATTTTTCAGCTGGCTGCCAAGTAGCTTTTTGGTGGGGCAGAGGGTGAATGTTATGGAGTGGGAGCCAGGCCAGTTCCTGGCCTTGCTGATAGCCTCCTCCACCCACCCTGTCTTGGACCGGGGTCGGAAAAGCCATTTGGCCAAGAAGACGATGGGGGTGGTAGAAGAGCGAGTTGTGAACTTGTATGCTCACCATGTTCCTTTGCAGGCTGTTGCCGCCCCTAATCAGGTAGGTGCGAAGGAACAGCCTACAAGTTTCGTTTTCACCTTAAAAGTTTCACCTATTGGAGTCAGACCGTTGTTTCTGGGGTGGGGTCACTTAAGGTGATATATACCTGTAATTTGAATAAACGTTGGATCTTGCTTGTACATCATACTGGTGTGTGCGGTCTCACTAGAGCCCGGTCTGCAACATTTGGTGACCCTTGACGTGATTTGAGGACATGGAAGCCATCTGCAGACCTGCCTAGAACTTTAAGTAGTGGCCCCTGAAAGCTGCTGTGCCTCAGTTTTCTGGGCGCCTTGTGTAGAGGCCTCTGAGTGCTTCTGTCTTCTGTGAACTCAGGAGTTTTTTGTAGTGGCCTTTGAGAGCTGCTGGAAGAACGTGGACTTAAAGAACCACGACCTTCAAACCGGGAGTTAAAGAAACATGGGGAATTTCGAATCGACTACGACGAACTTATAGCTTGATAAATTTGAAAAACTAGCTCGTGTTACAAAAACTAACATTGAAAATCAAGCATTACAAAAATTTTTGGACTGGTGCTTTAGTTGAGGGCATTTAACCGAGGCCAGCTCCACGTTTTCCATAGAATTATGGGTCAGTATCAGAGCAGATTTGTGGAATTTAGCGCAAACTGCCCCCGAAGACCTCTTGCCATTTATCCCATCATATACAGTTATAAGGAAAATGCTGTTAGAGGTAGAACGAGCCCGTAAAAACCTCAAACTACCTGAGAGAAGGGAAGAGAGTTTCCTTCTGCAGAGCAGCTTTTCCCAGAGCACCCTTCTGCACCACCGTGGGCGCCGCCGCTCGTGGAACCCCCGCCGCGGTACCCTTCTGCACCGCCCGTGCCGCCCATCGGACCCCCACAGTATCCACCGTTCCCCTATGCTCCGCCGGTGAACACACCATACGCTGGAGACACACCATTGCCCTGTAACTGCCAAGAAACAGCCTATGCACAGCAAATGAGCCCAAAGCCGACCTTTTACCTGCCTGTGTAACCAGCCACCGCAGCAAGAGAAGCGGCAGGACCACAGCAATCACCTTGGAACCAGAGGAACCCCACGAGACATGCTGCAGAAAACATCCAGCCATACCAAAGCGTGAGTGACCTTTTATTATATCCTGAGTCTGAGAAAACACGATGGGGGGTGCCCAGATGTGGGAAAGGGAACAAGCCCCTTGGAACGGCTTTACTCCTGTCCATCCACCTGCGGCAACGCCACCGCCACCGGCAATGCCCTGCGGGTGCCTCGGGGCTGGAGCTGTTCCGCCGCGCTCCCCGCCGCCCCGCAGGTACGCCAGAGTCGTTCCATTGCGGAAAGAGACTGCCGCGGGAGACATTCCGGTGGGGCTAAATCCGCCCGCCATAACTGCGTGGTCAGGAAAACAAAGACACCACGTGATCGCAATGCCCGCGAAATCAAACAGAGTTTGCACGCGCTTACCACGAGGCGCCAGGACCGCCCAACCCCCCTCCCTACTGCCTGCCAATCAAGATGCATGCGGGTCCCTCGCAGCCCACAGGGGCTGGGGTCGGCTCAGTTCCCACGCCACCCCCACCACCTCCTCCGTGGATGGATACGCCCATCGACTGCGTCATGGAGAGGGGAGAGGCTCCTCCCCAGTGGAGCAGAGCCAGCGGAGCCCCCCCTGGGCGACCCCTTCACTCCGCGCCGTCCACAGCGCATGCGTCCCGAGAACAAGTACTTAATTTGTGGTACTAGAGCATGGCCTGAGATACCTGCCCAAGTAAAAAGTCAACCTTGTTATTTAGGCAAGCTGACCAAATTTACACAATCAATACAAGAGCATGTTAATTGGTCTAGTCCTCAAGGTGAGGGAAACACAATAGAACATTGGAGTGAATGCCAGAGAAACCATAGAACAGAAAGACAAAAAGCGATTATTCCTTCTCTAGGGTTCACCACAGAACATTGGAGTGAATGCACCTGGGAAATGGTGCCAGGACAGAAAGCGCTTGTTCCTTTTCTAGGGATAATGGGTCCCCATCATTGGCACCTGAGAGCCCAAGGCTGCCACCTTTTCCCTGGGTGAAAAGCTCGACGGTGCGAGCCACGTGCGGGTCCGGGAAAGTGCCGTTTTTCAGCCCACAATTCCAGATGGAAGAAGATTCCTCCCAGAGAAAAGGTGCCAGGACAGAAAGCCATTGATCCCTTTCTAGGGTTCATGGGACCCCATCATTGGCACCTGAGAGCCCAAGGCTGCCACCTTTTCCCTGGGCGAAAAGCTCGATGGTGCGTGCCACATGCGGGTCCGGGAAAGTGCCATTTTTCAGCCCAGAATCCAGACAGACGAAAATTCCAGGCAGGGAAAAGCTGCCAGGACAAAAAGCCATTGTTCCTTTTCTAGAGTTCATGGGGCTCCATCATTGGCACCTGAGAGCCCAAGGCTGCCACCTTTTCCCTGGGCGAAAAGCTCGACGGTGCGTGCCACTTGCGGGTCTGGGAAAGTGCCATTTTTCAGCCCATAATCCAGACAGACGAAAATTCCAGGCAGGGAAAAGTTGCCAGGACAAAAAGCCATTGTTCCTTTTCTAGAGTTCATGGGGCCCCATCATTGGCACCTGAGAGCCCAAGGCTGCCACCTTTTCCCTGAGTTCAAAGCTCGACGGTGCGTGCCACGTACTGGTCTGGGAAAGTGCCGATTTTAAGCCCACAATTCCAGAGGGACGAAGATTCCAGGCAGGGAAAAGGTGCCAGGACAGAAAGCGCTTGTTCCTTTTCTAAAGTTAATGGGTCCCCATCATTGGCACCTGAGAGCCCAAGGCTGCCACCTTTTCAACTCGGCGCCAAGCTCGACAGTGCGTGTAACGTGCGGGTCCGGGAGAGTACCGTTTTTCAGCCCATAATCCAGACGGACGAAAATTCTGGGCAGGGAAAAGGTGCCAGGACAGAAAGCGCTTGTTCCTTTTCTAGGGTTAATGGGGTCCCATCATTGGCACCTGAGAGCCCAAGGCTGCCACCTTTTCCCTGGGGGCAAAGCTCTACGGTGCGTGCCACGTGCGAGTCCGGGAAAGTGCCTCTTTTCATCCGAGAAGTCCAGACAAAGGAAGATTCCCTCCAGGGAAAAGGTGCCAGGACAGAAAGCACTTGTTCCATTTCTATGGTTAATGGGGCCCCATCACTGGCACCTCAGAGCCCAAGGCTGCCAAAGATCGACGGTGCATTCCATGTGCGGGTCCGGGAAAGTGGCGTTTTTCAGCCCAGAATTCCAGACGGACGCAGATTTTTCCCAGGGAAAAGGTACCAGGACAGAAAGCCATTGTTCCTTTCCTAGAGTTCATGGGGCCCCATCATTGGCACCTGAGAGCCCAAGGCTGCCACCTTTTCCCTGGGCGCAAAGCTCGACGGTGCGTGCCACGTGCAGGTCCGGGAAAGTGCCATTTTTCAGCCCAGAATCCAGACAGACAAAAATTCCAAGCAGGGAAAAGCTGCCAGGACAAAAAGCCATTGTTCCTTTCCTAGAGTTCATGGGGCCCCATCACTGGCACCTGAGAGCCCAAGGCTGCCACCTTTTCCCTGAGTTCAAAGCTCGACGGTGCGTGCAACGTACTGGTCCGGGAAAGTGCCGATTTTCAGCCCACAATTCCAGAGGGAAGAAGATTCCTGCCAGGGAAAAGGTGCCAGGACAAAAAGCGCTTGTTCCTTTTCTAGGGTTAATGCGGCTCCATCAATGGCACCTGAGAGCCCAAGGCTGCCACCTTTCCCTGAGTTCAAAGCTCGACAGTGCGTGCCATGTGCGGGTCCGGGAAAGTGCCGATTTTCAGCCTAGAATTCCAGACGGACGAAGATTCCAGGCAGGAAAAAGGTACCAGGACAAGAAAGAGCTTGCTCCTTTACTAAAGTAAATGGAGCCCCCTCATTGGCACCTGAGAGCCCAAGGCTGCCACCTTGACCTTGGGCGCAAAGCTCAATGGTGCGTTTTACGTACGGGTCCGGGAAAGCGCCGTTTTTCAGCCCAGAATTCCAGTTGTTCCTTGGGGGAAGCTAATCTCGCAATGTGCAGCTAACAGTCCAATGCCCTGCTTACAAGTGTACAGTTGATTCCTGACAGACAGAAAGTATCAGGAAACACGTTTCTTATGGCTTTGGAAAGAGAATTGTATGCATCAGAGAATCCAGGCCTGGAGATTTTTTTCTTGGTGAAAAGCGCAGTTTTCCATTAGAGAAGATCATCTCGCAAAATGCAAGCAATAGTCCCATGATCTGCTAAAATGTGACACAGTTGATTCCTGCCAGACAGAAGACATCAGGATACACATCTCTTATGGCTTTGGAACGTGAATCATATGCATCAGAGAATCCAGGTCTGGAGCTTGCTTTCTTGGTGAAAAGCACACTGGTTCCTTACGGGAAGCTAATCTCGCCATGTGCACTGAACTGGCCAATGGTCTGCTAATAAGTGAAAGAGTTGATTCTCGCCACAGAGAATACATTTGGGCACGCATTTCTAATGGCTTTTGAAAGTGAATCATATGCATCTGAGAAACCATCTGGAGCTTTCTTATCTTGGGAAAAGCACAGTTGCTCCTTGAAGCAAGCTCATCTCGCAAAGTGCAACTAACACTCCCATGGTCCTGTAACAAGTGAAACATTTGATTCCTGCCTGACAGAAAATATCAGGAAACACATTTGTTATGGTTTTGGAAAATGAATCCTATGCATCTGAGAATCGAGGCCTCGATGTTTCTTACTCTGGGAAAAGCACCGTTGCTCCTTATAGGAAGTTCCTGTCGAAAAGTGCAGTTAGCAATCCCATCTTCTGCTAAGAAGTGAAAGAGTTGATTCCTGCCAAAGAGAAGGCCTCAGGACCGACATTTCTTATGGCTTTGGAAAGCGAATCATATGCGTCTGAAAATCCAGGCCTGGAGCTTGCTTTCTCGGTGAAAATCACAGTTGGTCCTTAGAGAAGCTCATCTCGCAAAGTGCGACTAACAGTCCCATGATCTGCTACAACGTGTCACAGTTGATTCCTGCCAGACAGAAGACATCAGGATACACATTTCTTATGGCTTTGGAACGTGAATCATATGCATCAGAGAATCCAGGCCTGGCGCTTTCTTCTTTGGTGAAAAGCACCCTTCTTCGTTATAGGAAGCTCATCTTTCAAAGTGCAGTTAACAGTCCCATGCTGTGCTAACAAGTGAAAGAGTTCATTCCTGAGAGACAGAAAGCATCAGGATACACATTTGTTATGGCTTTGGAAAGTGAATCATATGCATGGGAGAATGTAAGCCTCGAGCTTTCTTTCTCGGTGAAAAACAGAGATGTTCTTTCTGGGAAGCTCATCTTCCAAGTGCAACTTACAGTTCCATGCTGTGCAAAAAAGTGAAACAGTTGATTCCTGCCAGACAAAAGGCATCACGAAACACATTTGTTATAGCTTTGGAAAGAGAGTCATATGCATCAGAGAATACAGGCCTGGCGCTTTCTTCTTTGGTGAAAAGCACACCTGTTCCTTAGAGGAATCTCATCTTCCAAAATGCAGTTAACAGTCCCATGCTCTGCTAACAAGTGAAAGAGTTGATTCCTGTCAGACAGAAGGCATAAAGAAACACATTTGCTATGGCTTTGGAAAGTGAATCATATGCTTCAGAGGATCCAGGCCTGGAGGTTTCTTACTCTGGGAAATGCACAGCTGCTCCTTTTGGGATATTCATCTCGCCAAGTCCAGTTAACAGTCCCATGCTCGGCGAAGAAGTTGAAGAGTTGATTCCCGAAAAACAGAAAGTAGCAGGAAAAACATTTGTTATGGCTTTTGAAGGTGAATCATATGAAACAGAGACTCAAACCCGGAGCTTTCTTTCTCAGTGAAAACCACAGTGGTTTCTTTTGAGAAGCTCATCTCCCAAACTGCAAGTAAAAGTCCCCCCATGATCTCCTAAAATGTGACACAGTTGATTCCTGCCAGAGAGAAGGAAACAGGATACACATTTCTTATGGCTTTGGAACGTGAATAATATACATCAGGCTCCCAGATGCCAATGATGGGGCCCCATTAACCCTAGAAAAAGAACAATGGCTTTCTGTCCTGGCACATTTTCCCAGGCCTGGCAGGCCTGAAGCTTTTATTCTCTTCGAAAAGCAGAGTTGCTCCTTATAGAAATCTCATCTTGCAAAGTGCAGGCAACAGTCCCATGCTGTGCTAACAACTGAAAGAGTTGATTCCTGCCAGTGAGAAGTCATCAGGACACACAATTTTTATGTCATTTAAAAGTGAATCATATGCATCTGGGAATCCATAACTGGAGCTTTCTTTCTCGGTGAAAAGCACAGTTGTTCCTTGGGGGAAGCTCATCTCACAAAGTGCAAATAACACTCCCATGATCTGTGTCCTAGTTCAGCTGGAGGGACCAGCTAACCCTGTGTGGTGGTGATCAAACCTGTGTATTCCACCCCCTCTATTCATTCCCCAAGGACAATGGGCCATTAGCAGCAGCTGCCCAGGGAGCCATTATCACCTTCACACCCAGCCTGAGGGGGGCGGAGCTGCTAATGGGCCATCAACAGCTCAACACCCCCTGGCTCCCAGAGTTAATCATCCATTGTGTGAGTCCCCGCCCAGGGGGAGGGACTGAGTGCTCCCTGAGGGTACATAAGTGGTGGGTAAGAAGACCTCAGGAACCTTCTCGTCGGATCCAGAGCAGCAGCAGGACCTCGACAGCAGGAGATCACCGCTCTCGCCCAGACCACAGCCCTCGCTTGCACCAACAGGTTTTTCTTTTCCTTTTGCTCTGGACTTGGGGGAACCACAGGGGTCTCAGCACAAGGGCAAACAAACCCCCTTGGGTTTGTGCCCCAGGACACTGGGTTATATTGCTGGGGTATTGTGAGTTGAAAGCAATTTCCCTTGTGTGTCAGTGTTGTTATTGTAATATTATTATTAAATTTTAGCTTTGACTTATAATCTCTCTCGTGGTGAGTTCATTTCCCCTGCTGGTTCACCTTCAAACCAGCACATCTTTTGGCGCCCAACGTGGGGCCACGAGAGAGAAGTCAGAATTACAATTTCATTTTGTGTATTTGGATACAGAAACTCCCTGACTACCATGTTGCTTGATATATTCATGTGGATGGTGTATCTGGGCCTGTTCATGTTTCGACACATGGGGAACCATGTGCCTGTTTTGATGCTCTCTTTAATACCAGGGAGAAGGATAAAAATTGCTTTATTGATATACTATGTTTTTGTTGTCATAACATCAGAAGCAATGAATTTCATTGTGAATGTATATTCAGTCTGGTGTGCCTGTCCTGGTTTGGGTTGTTACCTCTGGGGTCTCATTAAAAATAGCACCCAGACTGTGGGGAAAACAGGCGGAGATGGTTACTTCCACCTTTTCACCTCTGCTACAACAATCATTGAAAATATTGAGCTTCCTTTTGATGTTAGGGACAGCATAATCTTACTGTTAGTGCTGTTAGTGTTGCTTTGTCTCCTCTGTACTGTATACACCATGTTTAGGGTCAGAACTGGGCTCTCTAAGGAGACTTGCTGGAGGCCTGCCCTGGGAGCGGATGATGTTGAGTGGCACGGGAAGTGGGAAGATATGGGCCAGTATTTGGAGACCTTCTCTCCTCAAATGATCTGGAAATTCAGCCCGGAACAACTGCAGGACCCTGCCAAAATGCCAAGCTATGTGAAAGGAAGATGCTCTGGTAGTCCCAGAGATGTGCAGCTCACAGCAACCTGCTGGGCCCTGGCCACTGCCTACCGCACACTGCTTGGTGTGGTACAGCATCATCAGGAGAAGGAGAAAGGGAGCAAATCCACAGGCACCATGTCCACTCAAACCACGGCTGAGCCAGAGAGGAAGAGAGATACATCAACCAGCACCATGTCCACCCAGACCATGACTGAGCCAGAGAGGAAGAGAGATACATCAACCAGCACCATGTCCACCCAAACCACAGCTGAGCCAGAGAGAAAGGGAAACAAATCAACCAGCACCATGTCCACACAAACCATGGAGGAGCCAGAAGGACAACAGAAACCGATAGCAGTTGCCCCTGTCCAGAAAAGAAAATCAAAGACCAAATCAGTTCGTATAGCACATGACGAGGAAGAGTCAGGACCTTCATCTCAAGCAGAAGAAATTGAGCCAGAAATAATCACCCGGTCCCTATCCCCGGGAGAGCTGCGTGAGCTCCGGAGAGAGTTCACACGACAGGCAAATGAGTCCATCTTGACCTGGCTACTTCGAATCTGGGATGCTGCAGCCAATGATACAATTCTAGATGGGAGTGAGGCGAGGCAGCTGGGATCCCTTTCTCGAGATGTTGTCATTGATCAGGGCATTGGAAAGAGACAGGAAACTCTCAGCCTCTGGCGGCGACTGTTGTCAAGCGTGAGGGAGAGATATCTTTGTAAGGAGGACCTCCACGTACAGCAAGGACAGTGGAACACGATGGAACAAGGTATCCGGTGCTTAAGGGAATTAGCCGTACTGGAGATAATCTTTTCAGAGGATGAGAGATTCCCTAAAAGTCCAGATGGTGTCCAGTGCACATCCCAGATGTGGTTAAAATTTGCACGACTTGGGCCAGAAATGTATTCTCGCTACCTTGCAACATTGCAGTGGAGAGAGGGAGAAGACAAGGTGGGTGCACTGGTCAGCAAACTCAGGATTTATGAAGACACTGTCACTGCTCCATTACGAGCCCACGTCTCAGCTGTGGAAACAAAACTGGCTGAACTGGAAGAGAAGATTAAGGAAGGACTCTTCCATATCTCTCCAGAACAAACGAGAGTCTCTGCCATCAGAAGCAGGCATCTTCCAGCTAAGGAGAAAGGGTACACTCCACGCGGCAATCTGTGGTTTTACCTCCATGAGCATGGAGAAGATATGAGGAAGTGGGATGGGAAACCCACCTCTTCCTTAGCAGCTCGGGTATGTGAATTGCAAAGAGGCACAACCAACACAGGGAATTCTTCAAGGTTGAAGGCTGCTCCGGTCTCTCGTGGGCAAGGCTCCAGACAGTATAGGAATGATGATGTTATGCCCGATCCTCTTGAAGGAACCTCCCGGTCATATTCACAGGGAGAGCGCAGTGAATACCATGACCAGAACTAGGGAGGCCCTGCCTCTAGCCAGGTAGAGGAGAGGGACAATCGGGTTTATTGAACTGTGTGGATTCGGTGGCCTGGCTCATCAGACCCACAGAAATACAAAGCTTTAGTGGACACTGGCGCACAATGCACGTTGATGCCATCAGGATACGTCGGGGCAGAATCCATCTCTATTTCTGGGGTGACAGGGGGATCCCAACAGCTGACTGTACTGGAAGCTGAAGTCAGCTTGACTGGGAAGGAATGGCATAGACACCCCATTGTGACTGGTCCAGAAGCCCCATGTATCCTTGGCATAGACTACCTGAGGAATGGATATTTAAAAGACCCAAAGGGACTGCGTTGGGCCTTTGGCATAGCTGCTGTGGAGACAGAGGAAATCAGACAGCTGAGCACCTTGCCTGGCCTCTCAGAGGACCCTTCTGCTGTAGGACTGCTGAAAGTTGAAGAACAATTGGTACCGCTGGCCACAGCCACAGTGCACCGTCGGCAATACCGCACTGGCCGAGACTCTGTGACCCCCATACACAAGATGATTCGTGAGCTGGAGAGCCAAGGGGTGGTCAGCAAGACTCACTCACCCTTTAATAGCCCCATATGGCCAGTACGAAAGTCCAGTGGAGAGTGGAGGCTGACGGTGGATTACCGTGGTCTCAATGAGGTCACACCCCCCCGAGTGCCGCTGTGCCGGACATGCTGGAGCTTCAGTATGAGCTGGAGTCCAAGGCAGCCAAGTGGTATACCACCATCGACATTGCCAATGCCTTTTTCTCCATTCCGTTGGCAGCAGAGTGCAGGCCGCAGTTCGCTTTCACCTGGAAGGGGGTGCAGTACACCTGGAATCGACTGCCCCAGGGGTGGAAACACAGTCCCACCATTTGCCATGGACTGATCCAGACTGCATTGGAAAAGGGTGAGGCTCCAGAACATCTACAGTACATCGATGACATCATTGTATGGGGGAACACAGCAGGGGAGGTTTTTGAGAAAGGAAAGAAGATAATCCAGACTCTCCTAAGAGCTGGTTTTGCCATTAAACGAAGTAAGGTCAAGGGACCTGCTCAGGAAATTCAGTTCCTAGGAGTGAAGTGGCAAGACGGGCGTCGCCAGATTCCAACAGAGGTGATCAACAAAATAGCAGCTATGTCCCCACCGACCAGCAAGAAGGAAACTCAGGCTTTCCTAGGCGCCGTGGGCTTTTGGAGGATGCATATCCCTGAGTACAGTCAGATTGTAAGCCCTCTCTACCTTGTGACACAGAAGAAAAATGATTTCCAGTGGGACCCTGAACAACAACAAGCCTTTGAGCAGATTAAACAGGAGATTACCCATGCAGTAGCCCTTGGGCCAGTCAGGACAGGACAGGATGTGAAGAATGTGCTCTACACTGCAGCCGGGGAGAATGGCCCATCCTGGAGCCTCTGGCAGAAAGTACCTGAGGAGACTCGAGGACGACCGCTGGGATTCTGGAGCCGGGGATACAAAGGATCTGAGGCCAGCTACACCCCAACTGAGAAAGAGATCCTGGCAGCTTATGAAGGAGTTCGAGCTGCCTCAGAAGTGATTGGCACTGAGGCACAGCTCATCCTGGCACCCCGACTACCAGTGTTGGGATGGATGTTCAAAGGAAAAGCTCCTTCTACCCATCACGCCACTGATGCCACATGGAGTAAGTGGATCGCTCTGATCACGCAGCGAACCCGGATAGGGAATCCTAATCGCCCTGGGATTTTGGAAATCATCACTAACTGGCCAGAAGGTGAGAGTTTCGGATTGTCCTCTGAAGAAGAAGAGGAGCAGGTGACACGAGCTGAGGAGGCCCCACCATATAACCAGCTACCAGAAGAGGAGAAGCGATATGCTCTCTTCACAGATGGCTCTTGCCGCATTGTAGGGACAAGCCGGAAATGGAAAGCAGCTGTATGGAGTCCTACACGTCGAGTTGCAGAAGCGACTGAAGGACAAGGTGGATCAAGTCAGGTTGCAGAGCTGAAAGCTGTTCAGCTGGCTTTGGATATCGCTGAACGAGAGAAGTGGCCAAGACTCTACCTTTACACTGACTCGTGGATGGTGGCCAATGCTCTGTGGGGATGGCTGAAGCGTTGGAGAAAGGCCGGCTGGCAGCGCAAAGGGAAACCCATCTGGGCGGCTGAGATGTGGCAGGACATCGCTGCCCGGGTAGAGAAGCTGAGTGTGAAGGTCCGTCACGTAGATGCTCATGTACCCAAGAGCCGGGCTAATGAGGAGCATCGTAACAATGAGCAGGTGGATCGAGCTGCCAGGATTGAAGTCTCTCAGGTAGGTCTGGATTGGCAGCATAAAGGTGAATTGTTTCTAGCCCGATGGGCCCATGATGCCTCTGGTCATCAAGGCAGAGATGCAACATACAGATGGGCTCGTGACCGAGGGGTGGATCTAACCATGGACAGTGTCTCACAGGTTATCCATGACTGTGACACATGTGCTGCTATCAAGCAGGCCAAGCGGGTGAAGCCTTTATGGTATGGTGGACGGTGGTCCAAATACAGGTATGGGGAAGCCTGGCAAGTTGACTACATCACACTTCCCCAAACACGCCAAGGCAAGCGCTATGTGCTGACCATGGTAGAGGCAACCACTGGATGGCTGGAGACATAACCCGTATCTCACGCCACTGCCCGGAATACCATCCTGGGCCTTGAGAAACAAGTCCTGTGGAGACACGGCACCCCAGAGAGAATAGAGTCTGACAACGGCACCCACTTCAAGAACAGCCTCATAGACACCTGGGCCAGAGAGCACGGCATTGAGTGGGTGTATCATATCCCCTACCATGCTCCAGCTGCCGGGAAAGTTGAGCGATGTAATGGACTGCTGAAAACAACCTTGAAGGCGTTGGGTGGGGGAACTTTCAAACACTGGGAGCTGCATTTGGCAAAGGCCACCTGGTTGGTCAACAGCCGGGGCTCCATCAATCGAGCTGGCCCTGCCCAATTAGAACTCTTGAATACTGTAGATGGAGATAAAGTCCCTGTGGTCCATATGAGAGGTATGTTAGGAAAGACTGTTTGGGTTAGTCCCACCTCAAACAAAGGCAAACCCATCCGAGGGATTGTCTTTGCTCAAGGACCTGGTTGCACTTGGTGGGTAATGCAAAAAGATGGAGAAACACGTTGTGTACCACAAGGGGACCTAATTTTGAGCGAGAAGAGTTTGTAATGTTTCATTGTATATATGTGTATATGTATGTATGTATAGGTAAAAAGGGGGTTAATTTGGGAATGACTAGATGGAGTGGAATAAGAGGTGGATAATGTCCTAGTTCAGCTGGAGGGACCAGCTAACCCTGTGTGGTGGTGATCAAACCTGTGTATTCCACCCCCTCTATTCATTCCCCAAAGACAATGGGCCATTAGCAGCAGCTGCCCAGGGAGCCATTATCACCTTCACACCCAGCCTGAGGGGGGCGGAGCTGCTAATGGGCCATCAACAGCTCAACACCCCCTGGCTCCCAGAGTTAATCACCCATTGTGTGAGTCCCCGCCCAGGGGGAGGGACTGAGTGCTCCCTGAGGGTACATAAGTGGTGGGTAAGAAGACCTCGGCAACCTTCTCGTCAGATCCAGAGCAGCAGCAGGACCTCGACAGCAGGAGATCACCGCTCTCGCCCAGACCACAGCCCTCGCTTGCACCAACAGGTTTTTCTTTTCCTTTTGCTCTGGACTTGGGGGAACCACAGGGGTCTCAGCACAAGGGCAAACAAACCCCCTTGGGTTTGTGCCCCAGGACACTGGGTTATATTGCTGGGGTATTGTGAGTTGAAAGCAATTTCCCTTGTGTGTCAGTGTTGTTATTGTAATATTATTATTAAATTTTAGCTTTGACTTATAATCTCTCTTGTGGTGAGTTCATTTCCCCTGCTGGTTCACCTTCAAACAAGCACAATCTACTAAAAAGTTAAAGTTGATTCCTTCCAGACAGAAGGCATCAGGCTACACATTTGTTATGGCTTCGGAAAGAGAATTATATGCATCAGAGAATCCAGTCCTGGAGCTTTTGTTATCGGTGAAAAAACAGTTGTTACTTATGGGAAGGTAATCTCACAAAGTTTAGCTAACGGCCCCATCTGTGCATTTTGGAAGATGAGATTCCTCTAAGGAACAACTGTGCTTTTCACCGAGAAAGAAAGGTCCAGGCATGGATTCCCAGATGCATATGATTCACTTTTAAATGACATAAAAATTGTGTGTCCTGATGACTTCTCACTGGCAGGAATCAACTCTTTCAGTTGTTAGCACAGCATGGGACTGTTGCCTGCACTTTGCAAGATGAGATTTCTATAAGGAGCAACTCTGCTTTTCGAAGAAAATAAAAGCTTCAGGCCTGCCAGGCCTGGGAAAATGTGCCAGGACAGAAAGCCATTGTTCTTTTTCTAGGGTTAATGGGGCCCCATCATTGGCATCTGGGAGCCTGATGTATATTATTCACGTTCCAAAGCCATAAGAAATGTGTATCCTGTTTCCTTCTCTCTGGCAGGAATCAACTGTGTCACATTTTAGGAGATCATGGGGGGACTTTTACTTGCAGTTTGGGAGATGAGCTTCTCAAAAGAAACCACTGTGGTTTTCACTGAGAAAGAAAGCTCCGGGTTTGAGTCTCTGTTTCATATGATTCACCTTCAAAAGCCATAACAAATGTTTTTCCTGCTACTTTCTGTTTTTCGGGAATCAACTCTTCAACTTCTTCGCCGAGCATGGGACTGTTAACTGGACTTGGCGAGATGAATATCCCAAAAGGAGCAGCTGTGCATTTCCCAGAGTAAGAAACCTCCAGGCCTGGATCCTCTGAAGCATATGATTCACTTTCCAAAGCCATAGCAAATGTGTTTCTTTATGCCTTCTGTCTGACAGGAATCAACTCTTTCACTTGTTAGCAGAGCATGGGACTGTTAACTGCATTTTGGAAGATGAGATTCCTCTAAGGAACAGGTGTGCTTTTCACCAAAGAAGAAAGCGCCAGGCCTGTATTCTCTGATGCATATGACTCTCTTTCCAAAGCTATAACAAATGTGTTTCGTGATGCCTTTTGTCTGGCAGGAATCAACTGTTTCACTTTTTTGCACAGCATGGAACTGTAAGTTGCACTTGGAAGATGAGCTTCCCAGAAAGAACATCTCTGTTTTTCACCGAGAAAGAAAGCTCGAGGCCTACATTCTCCCATGCATATGATTCACTTTCCAAAGCCATAACAAATGTGTATCCTGATGCTTTCTGTCTCTCAGGAATGAACTCTTTCACTTGTTAGCACAGCATGGGACTGTTAACTGCACTTTGAGAGATGAGCTTCCTATAACGAAGAAGGGTGCTTTTCACCAAAGAAGAAAGCGCCAGGCCTGGATTCTCTGATGCATATGATTCTCTTTCCAAAGCCATAACAAATGTGTAGCCTGATGTCTTCTGTCTGGCAGGAATCAACTGTGACACGTTGTAGCAGATCATGGGACTGTTAGTCGCACTTTGCGAGATGAGCTTCTCTAAGGACCAACTGTGATTTTCACCGAGAAAGCAAGCTCCAGGCCTGGATTTTCAGACGCATATGATTCGCTTTCCAAAGCCATAAGAAATGTCAGTCCTGAGGCCTTCTCTTTGGCAGGAATCAACTCTTTCACTTCTTAGCAGAAGATGGGATTGCTAACTGCACTTTTCGACAGGAACTTCCTATAAGGAGCAACGGTGCTTTTCCCAGAGTAAGAAACATCGAGGCCTCGATTCTCAGATGCATAGGATTCATTTTCCAAAACCATAACAAATGTGTTTCCTGATATTTTCTGTCAGGCAGGAATCAAATGTTTCACTTGTTACAGGACCATGGGAGTGTTAGTTGCACTTTGCGAGATGAGCTTGCTTCAAGGAGCAACTGTGCTTTTCCCAAGATAAGAAAGCTCCAGATGGTTTCTCAGATGCATATGATTCACTTTCAAAAGCCATTAGAAATGCGTGCCCAAATGTATTCTCTGTGGCGAGAATCAACTCTTTCACTTATTAGCAGACCATTGGCCAGTTCAGTGCACATGGCGAGATTAGCTTCCCGTAAGGAACCAGTGTGCTTTTCACCAAGAAAGCAAGCTCCAGGCCTGGATTCTCTGATGCATATGATTCACGTTCCAAAGCCATAAGAGATGTGTATCCTGATGTCTTCTGTCTGGCAGGAATCAACTGTGTCACGTTTTAGCAGATCATGGGACTATTGCTTGCATTTTGCGAGATGATCTTCTCTAATGGAAAACTGCGCTTTTCACCTAGAAAAAAATCTCCAGGCCTGGATTCTCTGATGCATACAATTCTCTTTCCAAAGCCATAAGAAACGTGTTTCCTGATACTTTCTGTCTGTCAGGAATCAACTGTACACTTGTAAGCAGGGCATTGGACTGTTAGCTGCACATTGCGAGATTAGCTTCCCCCAAGGAAGAACTGTGCTTTTCAACGAGAAAAAAGATCCAGGCCAGGATTCTCTGATGCATATGATTCACTTTCCAAAGCCATAACAAATGTGTATCCTGATGCCTTCTGTCTGACAAGAATAAACTCTTTCACTTGTTAGCACAGCATGGGACTGTTAACTGCACTTTGCACGATGAGCTTCCTCTAACGAACAAGTAAGGGTGCATTTCACCAAAAAAGAAAGCTCCAGGCCTGTATTCTCTGATGCATATGATTCACTTTCCAAAGCGATAAAAAATGTGTATCGGCAGTAATCAACTCTTTCACTTGTTAGCACAGATGGGGCTGTTAGCTAAACTTTGTGAGATTACCTTCCCAGTAGCTACCTTTCCCCTGGGCTCAAACCTCGACGGAACGTGGCACGTGCGTCTCCGGGAAAATGCCGTTTTTCAGCTCAGAATTCCAGATGGCCCAAGATTCCTCCCAGGGAAAAGTGCTGGGACAGACAGCGATTGTGCCTTTTCTAAGATTAATGGTGCCCCATCATTGGCACCTGAGAGGCCAAGGCTGTCACCTTTTCCCTGGCGCAATGCCCGACGGTATGTGCCACTTGAGGGTTTTTTAGCCCAGAATTCCAGACGGATGAAGATTCCTCGCAGGGAAAATGTGCCAGGACAGAAAGCGATTGTTATTTTTCTAGTGTTAATGCAGCCCCACTTTTGGCACCTGAGAGCCCAAGGCTGCCACCTTTTCCCTGGGCTCAAAGCTCGATGGAGCATGCCAAGTGCGGGTTAGGGAAAGTGTCGTATTTCAACCCTGACTTCCAGATGGACCAAGATTCCTCCCAGGGAATAGATACTAGCACAGAAAGTGATTGTGCCTTTTTCTAGGGGTAATGGGGCCCCATCATTGGCACCTGAGAGTCCAAGGCCGCCACCTTTTCCCTTGCCGCAAAGCCGGACGGTGCATGCCACTTGCCGGTTTTTAAGCCCAGAATTCCAGACGGACGATGATTCCTCCCAGGGAAAAAAGGCCAGGACAAAAAGGGATTGTTCCATTTCTTGGGTTAATGGGGCCCCATCATTGCCACCTCAGAGCCCAAGACTGCCACCTTTTCCCTGGCCTCAAAGCTCGATGGAGTGTGTCAGGTGCGGTTCTGGGAAAGCGTAATTTTTCCGCCCAGATTTCCAGACGGATGAAGATTCCTGCCAAGGAAAAAGTGGCAGGACAGAAAGTGTTTGTTCCTTTTCTAGAGTTAGTGGGGCCCCATCATTGCCACCTGAGAGCCGAAGGCTGTCACCTTTTACCTGGGCGGAAAGCCCGACGTTGCATGCCACATGCGGTTTTTTCAGCCCAGAATTCCAGACTAAAAATGATTCCTCCCAGGGAAAAGGTGCCAGGACAGAAAGCGATTGTTCCTTTTCTAGGGTTCATGCAGCCCCATCTTTGGCAGCTGAGAGCCCAAGGCTGCCACCTTTTCCCTGGGCTCAAGCCTCGAGGGTGGATGCCATGCGCGCGTCCGGCAAATGCAGTTTTTCATCCCCGAATTCCAGATGGATGAAGATTCCTCCCAGGAAAAAGGTGCCAGGACAGAAAGCGATTGTTCCAGGTCTAGGTTTAATGCGGCCCCCTCACTGACACCTGAGAGCCCAAGGCTGTCACCTTTTCCTGGACGCAAAGCCCGACGGTGCGTGCCATTTGCGGGTTTTTCAGACCAGATTTCCAGACGGATGAAGATTCCTCGCAGGGAAAAAGTGCCAGGACAGAAAGCGATTATTCTCTTTCTAGCATTAATGCAGCCCCATCTTTGGCACCTGAGAGGCCAAGCCTGCCACCTTTTCCCTGGGCACAAAGCTCAAAGGAGTGTGCCAGGTGCGGGTCAGGGTACGTGCTCTTTTTCAGCCCAGATTTCCAGACTGACCAAGATTCCTCCCAGGGAAAAAGTGCCAGGACAGAAAGCGATTGTTCCTTTTCTAGGGTAAATGTGGCACACTCATTGGCTCCTGACAGCCCAAGGCTGTCACCTTTTCCCTGGGCTCAAAGCCTGACGGTGCCTGCCACATGCCCTTTATTCAGCCCAGAATTCCAGACAGACGATGATTTCTCCCTGGGAGAAACTCGTCAGGACAGAAAGCGATTGTTCCTTTTCTAATGTTATTGCGGCCCCGTCTTTGGCAGCTGAGAGCCCAAGGCTGCCACCTTTACCATGGGCTCAAAGCTCGATGGTGCATGCCAGGTGCAGGTCCGGGAAATGCCTTTTTTCATCCCAGAATTCCAGACTGATGAAGATTCCTCCCAGGGAAAAGGTGTCAGGACAGAAAGGGATTGTTCCTTTTCTAGGGTTAATGGGGCCCCATCATTGGCACCTGAGAGTCCAAGGCTGCCACCTTTTCCCTGGGCGGAAACCCCGACGGTGCCTACCACATGCTGTTTTTTAAGTCCAAAATTCCAGAGGGACGATGATTCCTCCCTGGGAAAAGGTGTAAGGAAAGAAAGGGATTGTTCCATTTCTTGGGTTAATGGGGCCCCATGATTGGCACCTGAGAGCCAAAGGCTGCCACCTTTTCCTTGGGCTCAAAGCTAGACGGAACGTGCCAAGTTCAGGTTTTTAGCCCAGAATTCCAGACGGATGAAGATTCCTGCCAGGCAAAACGTGCCAGGACAGAAAGCGATAGTTAATTTTCTAGTGTTATTGCGGCCGCACTTTTGGCACCTGAGAGCCCAAGGTTGCCACCTTTTCCCTGGACGCAAAGCCCGACGGTGCATGCCACATGCGGTTATTTCAGCCCAGAATTCCAGACGCACGATGATTCCTCTCTGGGAAAAGGTGCCAGGACAGAAAGTGATTGTTCCTTTTCTAGGGTTAATGCAGCCCCATCTTTGGCAGCTGAGAGTTCAAGGCTGCCACCTTTTCCCTGGGCTCAAGCCTCGACGATGCATGCCATGCGCGGGTTCGGCAAATGCAGTTTTTCATCCCAGAATTCCAGATGGATGAAGATTCCTCCTAGGAAAAAGTGCCAGGACAGAAAGCGATTTTTCCAGGTCTAGGGTTAATGCGACCCCCTCATTGGCACCTGTGAGCCCAAGGCTGCCACCTTTTCCCTGGGTATAAAGATCGACGGTGCGTGCCACGTGTGTCCGGGAAATTGCAGTTTTTCAGACCAGAATTCCAGACGGACGAAAATTCCTCACAGGGAAAAGGTGCCAGGACAGAAAGTGATTGTTATTTTTCTAGTGTTAATGGGGCCCCATCATTGGCACCTGAGAGCCAAAGGGTGTCACCTTTTCCCTCGGCGCAAAGCTAGATGTTGCGTGTCATGTGGGGGTCAAGGAAAGTGCCGTTTTTAATTCCAGAATTCCAGACGGACGAAGACTCCTCGCAGCAAAAAGCTGTCAGGACAGAAAGCGATTGCTCCTTTTGTAGGCTTAATGGGGCCCCGTGATTGCCACCTGAGAGCCCAAAGTTGCCTCCTTTAAACTGGGCGCAAAGCTCTACGGTGCGTGCCAGTTGCGGGTTTCGGGAAGTGCCGTTCTTCAGCCCAGAATTCCAGACGGACAAAGACTCCTCCCAGCAAAAAGCTGCCAGGAGAGAAAGCGATTGTGCCTTTTGTAGGGTTAATGCGGCCCCGTCATTGCCACCTGAGAGCCCAAGGTTGCCTCCTTTAACCTGGGCGCAAAACTCGACGGTGCGTGCCAAGTGCGGGTGCGGCAAATGCCGTTTTTCAGCTCAGAATTCCAGACGGATGAAGATTCCTCCCAGGGAAAATGTCCTAGGACAGAAAGCGATTGTGCCTTTTCTAAGAATAATGGGGCCCTATCATTGGCAGCTGAGAGCCCAAGGCTGCCTCCTTTTCCCTGGCCTCAAAGCACGACGGTGCGTGCCACATGCGGGTAAGGGAAAGTGTCGTTTATCAGCCAGGATTTCCAAGAGGTTTAAGATTCTACCCTGGGAAAAGGTCCTGGGACAGAAAGCGATTGTGCCTTTTCTAAGAGTAATGAGGCCTCATCATTGGCACCTGAGAGCCCAAGGCTGCCACCTTTTCCCTGGGCTCAAAGCTCGATGGAGCATGCCAAGTGCGGGTGAGGGAAAGTGCTGTTTTTCAGCCTAGAATTCCAGACAGAATCAGATACCTCCAAGGGAAAAGGAGCCAGGAGAGAAAGCGATTGTGCCTTTCCTAGGGGTAATGGGGCCCCATCATTGGTACTTGAGAGCCCAAGCCCGCCACCTTTTCCCTGGGCTCAAAGCTCAAAGGAGTGTGCCAGGTGCGGGTCAGGGTACGTGCTCTTTTTCAGCCCAGATTTCCAGACTGACCAAGATTCCTCCCAGGGAAAAAGTGCCAGGACAGAAAGCGATTGTTCCTTTTCTAGGGTAAATGTGGCACACTCATTGGCTCCTGACAGCCCAAGGCTGTCACCTTTTCCCTGGGCTCAAAGCCTGACGGTGCCTGCCACATGCCCTTTATTCAGCCCAGAATTCCAGACAGACGATGACTTCTCCCTGGGAGAAACTCGCCAGGACAGAAAGCGATTGTTCCTTTTCTAATGTTAATGCGGCCCCGTCTTTGGCAGCTGAGAGCCCAAGGCTGCCACCTTTACCATGGGCTCAAAGCTCGACGGTGCATGCCAGGTGCAGGTCCGGGAAATGCCTTTTTTCATCCCAGAATTCCAGACTGATGAAGATTCCTCCCAGGGAAAAGGTGTCAGGACAGAAAGGGATTGTTCCTTTTCTAGGGTTAATGCGGACCCATCATTGACACCTGAGAGCCCAAGACTGCCACCTTTTCCCTGGCGGCAAACCTCGACGGAGCGTGCCACATTTGTGCCAGGGAAAGTGTAGTTTTTCAGCCCAGATTTCCGGACAGACGAAGATTCCACCCTGGGAAAAGCTGCCAAGACAGAAAGCGATTTTTACATTTCCTGGGTTAATGGGGCCCCATCATTGGCACCTGAGAGTCCAAGGCTGCCACCTTTTCCCTGGGCGGAAAGCCCGACGGTGCCTACCACATGCTGTTTTTTAAGTCCAGAATTCCAGAGGGACGATGATTCCTCCCTGGGAAAAGGTGTCAGGAAAGAAAGGGATTGTTCCATTTCTTGGGTTAATGGGGCCCCATCATTGGCACCTGAGAGCCAAAGGCTGTCACCTTTTCCCTGGGCGCAAAGCTAGATGTTGCGTGTCATGTGGGGGTCAGGGAAAGTGCCGTTTTTCATTCCAGAATTCCAGACGGATGTAGACTCCTCGCAGCAAAACGCTGCCAGGACAGAAAGCGATTGCTCCTTTTGTAGGCTTAATGGGGCCCCGTGATTGCCACCTGAGAGCCCAAAGTTGCCTCCTTTAAACTGGGCGCAAAGCTCTACAGTGCGTGCCAGTTGCGGGTTTCGGGAAGTGCCGTTCTTCAGCCCAGAATTCCAGACGGACAAAGACTCCTCCCAGCAAAAAGCTGCCAGGAGAGAAAGCGACTGTGCCTTTTGTAGGGTTAATGCGGCCCCGTCATTGCCACCTGAGAGCCCAAGGTTGCCTCCTTTAACCTGGGCGCAAAACTCGACGGTGCGTGCCAAGTGCGGGTGCGGCAAATGCCGTTTTTCAGCTCAGAATTCCAGACGGATGAAGATTCCTCCCAGGGAAAATGTCCTAGGACAGAAAGCGATTGTGCCTTTTCTAAGAATAATGGGGCCCCATCATTGGCAGCTGAGAGCCCAAGGCTGCCTCCTTTTCCCTGGGCTCAAAGCTCGATGGAGCATGCCAAGTGCGGGTAAGGGAAAGTGTCGTTTATCAGCCAGGATTTCCAAGAGGTTTAAGATTCTACCCTGGGAAAAGGTCCAGGAAGAGAAAGCGATTGTGCCTTTTCTAAGAATAATGAGGCCACATCATTGGCACCTGAGAGCCCAAGGCTGCCACCTTTTCCCTGGGCTCAAAGCTCGATGGAGCATGCCAAGTGCGGGTGAGGGAAAGTGCTGTTTTTCAGCCCAGAATTCCAGACAGAATCAGATACCTCCAAGGGAAAAGGAGCCAGGAGAGAAAGCGATTGTGCCTTTCCTAGGGGTAATGGGGCCCCATCATTGGTACCTGAGAGCCCAAGCCTGCCACCTTTTCCCTGGGCACAAAGCTCAAAGGAGTGTGCCAGGTGCGGGTCAGGGTACGTGCTCTTTTTCAGCCCAGATTTCCAGACTGACCAAGATTCCTCCCAGGGAAAAAGTGCCAGGACAGAAAGCGATTGTTCCTTTTCTAGGGTAAATGTGGCGCACTCATTGGCTCCTGACAGCCCAAGGCTGTCACCTTTTCCCTGGTCTCAATGCCTGACGTTGCGTTTCACATCCGGGTTTTTCAGCCCCAAATTCCAGACGGACCAAGATTCCTCCCAGGGAAAAGGTGCTAGCACAGAAAGCGATTGTGCCTTTTCTGGTGTTAATGCGGCTCCACTTTTGGCAGCTTAGAGCTCAAGGCTGCCACCTTTTCCCTGGGCTCAAAGCTCGACGGAGCGTGCCAAGTGTGGGAAGGAAAGTGCCATTTTTCATCCCAGAATTCCAGACGGATCAGGAAAAGGTGCCAGGACAGAAAGCACTTTCCCAGACCCACACGTGGCAGGCTCCGTCGAGCTTTGCTCCCAGTGAAAAGGTGGCAGGCTTGGGCTGTCAAGTGCCAATGACGGGGCCCCATTAATCCTTAGAAAAGGAACAATTGCTTTCTGTCCTGGCACATTTTCCCTTGGTGGAATCTTGGTTCGTCTGGAATTCTGGGCTGAAAAACCTGCACCTGGCACGCTCCGTCGGGCTTTGCGCCCAGGGAAAATGTTGAGGCCTTGGACTCTCAAGTGCCAGTGATGGGACCCCATTAACCCAAGAAATGTAAAAATTGCTTTCTCTCCTGGCACCTTTTCCCAGGGAGGAATCATCGTGCGTCTGGAATTCTGGGCTGAAAAAACCGCATGTGGCATGCACCGTCGGGCTTTGCGCCCAGGGAAAAGGTGGCAGCCTTCGGCTCTCAGGTGGCAATGATGGGGCCCCATTAAGCCTAGAAAAGAAACCATCACTTTCTGTCCTGGCACCTTTTCCCTGGGAGCAATATTGGGCCGTCTGGAAATCTGGGTTGAAAAATTACGCTTTCCAGAACCGCACCTGGCACACTCCGTCGAGCTTTGAGGCCAGGGGAAAGGTGGCAGCCTTGGGCTGCCGTGTGCCAATGATGTGGCCCCTTAAACCTAGAAATGGAACAATCACTTTCTGTCTTGGCACTTTATCTCAGGGTAGAATCTTAAACCGCCTGGAATTCCGGGTTGATAAACGGCTCTTTCCCTGACCCGCACCTGGCACGCTCCGTTGAGCTTTGAGCCCAGGGCAAAGGTGGCAGCCTTGGGCTCTCAGGTGCCAATGATGGGGCCCCATTACCCCTAAAAAAGCCACAATCGCTTTCTGTGCTAGCACAAATTCCCTGGGAGGAATCTCTGTTTGTCTGGAATTCTGGGCTAAAAAACGGCACTATCCCAGACCCGCACTTGGCACGCTGCATCGAGCTTTGAGCCCAGGGAAAAGGTGGCAGCCTTGGGCTCTCAGGTGCCAAAAGTGCGACCGCATTAACACTAGAAAAGTAACAATCGCTTTCTGTCCTGGCACATTTTCCCTGGCACGAATCTTCATCCGTCTGGAATGCTGGGCTAAAAAACCTGCACTTGGCATGTTCCGTCGAGCTTTGCGCCCAGGGAAAAGGTGGCAGCCTTGGGCTCTCAGGTGCCAATGATGTGGCCCCTTAAACCTAGAAATGGAACAATCCCTTTCTGTCCTGGCACCTTTTCCCAGGGAGGAATCATCGTCCCTCTGGAATTCTGGACTTAAAAAACAGCATGTGGTAGGCACTGTCGGGCTTTCCGCCAAGGGAAAAGGTGGAAGCCTTGGACTCTCAGGTGCCAATGATGGGGCCCCATTAACCCAGGAAATGTAAAAATCGCTTTCTGTCTTGGCAGCTTTTCCCAGGGTGGAATCTTCGTCTGTCCGGAAATCTGGGCTGAAAAACTACACTTTCCCTGGCACGAATGTGGCACGCTCCGTCGAGGTTTGCCCCCAGGGAAAAGGTGGCAGTCTTGGGCTCTCAGGTGTCAATGATGGGTCCGCATTAACCCTAGAAAAGGAACAATCCCTTTCTGTCCTGACACCTTTTCCCTGGGAGGAATCTTCAACAGTCTGGAATTCTGGGATGAAAAAAGGCATTTCCCGGATCTGCACCTGGCATGCACCGTCGAGTTTTGAGCCCATGGTAAAGGTGGCATCCATGGGCTCTCAGCTGCCAAAGATGGGGCTGCATTAACCTTAGAAAAGGAACAATCGCTTTCTGTCCTGGCAAGTTTCTCCCAGGGAGAAATCATCGTCTGTCTGGAATTCTGGGCTGAATAAAGGGCACGTGGCACGCACCGTCAGGCTTTGAGCCCAGGGAAAAGGTGACAGCCTTGGGCTGTCAGGTGCCAAAAGTGTGGCCGCATTAACACTAGAAAAGTAACAATCGCTTTCTGTCCTGGCACATTTTCCCTGGCAGGAATCTTCATCCGTCTGGAATTCTGGGCTAAAAAACCTGCACTTGGCACGCTCCGTCGAGCTTTGCGCCCAGGGAAAATATGGCAGCCTTGGGCTCTCAGGTGCCAATGATGGGGCCCCATTAACCCATGAAGTGGAACAATCCCTTTCTGTCCTGGCACCTTTTCCCAGGGTGGAATCTTCGTCTGTCCGGAAATCTGGGCTGAAAAACTACAGTTTCCCTGGCACGAATGTGGCACGCTCCATCGAGGTTTGAGCCCAGGGAAAAGGTGGCAGTCTTGGGCTCTCAGGTGTCAATGATGGGTCCGCATTAACCCTAGAAATTGAACAATCACTTTCTCCCCTGGCGCTTTATCCCAGGCTACAATCTTAAACCGCCTGGTATTCCGGGCTGATAAACGGCACTTTCCCTAAACCGCACGTGGCACACTCCGTCGTGCTTTGAGCCCAGAGAAAAGGTGGCAGCCTTGGGCTCTCAGGTGTCAAAAGTGGGCTCGCATCAACACTAGAAAAAGAACAATCGCATTCTGTCCAGGCACGTTTTCCCTGGCAGGAATCATCGTCCGTCTGGAATTCTGGGTTGAATAACCTGCAAGTGGCACGCGCCGTCGGACTTTGAGCCCAGGGAAAAGGTGGCACCCTTGGGCTCTCAGGTGCCAGTGATGGGGCCCAATTACCCCTAGGAAAGGCACAATCACTTTCTGTCTTGGCACGTTTTCCCTGGGAGGAATCTTCGTCTGTCTGGAATTCTGGGCTGAAAAATGGCACTTTCCCGAACCCGCACTTGGTACGCTCCATCGAGCTTTGAGCCCAGGCAAAAGGTGGCAGCCTTGGACTCTCAGGTGCCAATGATGGGGCACCATTACTCTTAGAAAAGGCACAATCGCTGTCTGTCCCAGCACCTTATCCCTGGGAGGAATCTTGGGCCGTCTGGAATTCTGGGCTGAAAAATGGCATTTTCCCCGAGACGCACGTGCCACGTTCCGTCGAGGTTTGAGCCCAGGGGAAAGGTAGCCACCTTGGGCTCTCAGGTGCCAATGATGGGGCCCCATTAACCTAGAAAAGGAACAAACGCTTTTTGTCCTAGCACATTTTCCCTGGGAGGAATCTTGGGCCGTCTGAAATTCTGGGCTGAAAACCGGCATTTTCCCAGACCCCCACCTCGCCTGCACTGTCGAGCTTTGAGGCCAGGGAAAAGGTGGCAGCTTTGGGCTCTCAGGTGTCAATGATGGAGCCCCATTAACCCTAGAAAAGGAACAATCGCTTTCTGTCCTGACACTTTTTCCCTGGGAGGAATCTTCATCCATCTAGAATTCTGGGCTGAAAAACCCGCATGTGACATGGACCTTTGGGGTGTGCGCCCAGAGAAAAGGTGGAAGCCTTAGGCTCTCAGGTGTCAATGATGGGGCTGCATTAACCCTAGAAAAGGAACAATCGCTTTCTGTCCTGGGAGCCTTTTCCCTGGGAGGAATCATCGTTAGTCTGGAATTCTGGGCTGAAAAAACCGCATGTGGCATGCACCGCCGGGCTTTGCGCCCAGGCAAAAGGTGGCAGCCTTGGGCTCTCAGGTACCAATGATGGGGCCCCATTATCCCTAGAAAAGGCACAATGGCTTTCTGTCCTGGCACATTTTCCCTGGGAGGAATCTTCATTGTTCTGGAATTGTGGAATCAGAAACGGCAATTTCCGGCACCCTCACGTAGCACGCATGATCGAGCTTTGCACCCAGGGAAAAGGTTGCAGCCTTGGGCTCTCAGGTGCCAATGATGGGGCCCGATTAACCCTAGAAATGGAACAATCGCTTTCTGTCCTGGGAGCCTCTTCCCTGTGAGGAGTCTTCATCCGTCTGGAATTCAGGGCTGACAAACGGCACTTTCCCGGACAAGAAAGTGGTACGCGCCGTTGATGTTTGCGCCCACGGAAAAGGTGGCAGCCTTGGGTATTCAGGTGCCAATGATGGGGCAGCATTTACCCTAGAAAAGGACAATTCGATTTCTGACCTGGCATCTTTTCCCTGGGAGGTATCTTCGTCCGTCTGGAATTCTGGGCTGAAAAATGGCACTTCCCCAGACCCGCAAGTGGCACGCGCCGTCGACATTTGCGCCCAGGGAAAAGGTGGCAGCCTTGGGCTCTCAGGTGCCAAAGATGGGGCCCCATTACCTTTACAAAAAGCACAATGGCTTTCTGTCCTGGCACCTTTTCCCTGGGAGGAATCTTCATCGGTTTGGAATTCTGGTCTGAGAATCGGCACTTTCCTGGACCCGCAAGTGGAACGCACCATCAAGCTTTGCGTCCAGGGAAAAGGTGGCAGTCTTGGGCTCTCAGGTGCCAATGATGGGGCCCCATTACCTTTACAAAAAGCACAATGGCTTTCTGTCCTGGCATTTTTTCCCTGGGAGGAGTCTTCATTGGTCTGGAATTCTGGGCTGTAAAATGGCACTTTCTGGGACCAGCACGTGGCATGCACTGTCGAGCTTTGCGCCCAGGGAAAAGGAGGCAACCTCTGGCTCTCAGATGCCAATGACGGGCCCCCATTAGCACTAGAAATGGAACAATCGCTTTCTGTCCTGGGAGCCTTTTCCCTGGGAGGAGTCATCATCCGTCTGGAATTCTGGGCTGAACAAAGCACTTTCTCTGACCTGCACGTGGCAGGCACCATCTAGCTTTGCGCCCAGGGAAAAGGTGGCAGCCTTGGGCTCTCAGGTGCCAATGATGGGTCCCCGTTAACACTAGATAAATAACAATCGCTTTCTGTCCTGGCACCTTTTCCCTGGGAGAAATTGTCGTCCGTCTAGAATTCTGGGCTGAAAAACGGCATTCCCCAGACCCGCAAGTGGAAGGCACCGTCGAGCTTTGCACCCAGGCAAAAGGTGGCAGCCTTGGGCTCTCAGGTGCCAATGATGGGGCCCCATTACCCCTAGAAAAAGAACAATCGCTTTCTGTTTTGGCACATTTTCTCTGGGAGGAATCTTAATTGGTCTGGAATTCTGGGCTGAAAAGGGCTCTTTCCCTTACCCGCATGTGGCACACACCGTAGAGCTTTGCGCCCAGGGAAAAGGTGGCAGCCCTGGGCTCTCAGGTGCCTATGATGCGGCCCCATTAACCCTAGAAAAGGCACAATCGCTTTCTGTCCTGGCACCTTTTCCCAGGGAGAAATCTTTGCTAGCCTGGAATTCTGGCATGAGAAACGGCACATTCCCGGACTTGCAAGTGGCACGCACCCTCAAGCTTTGCGCCCAGGGAAAAGGTGGTAGCCCTGGGCTCTCAGGTGCCAAAGATGGGGCCCCATTATCCCTAGAAAAGGCACAATGGCTTTCTGTCCTGACACCTTTTTCCAGGGAGGATTTGACTTCCATCTGGAATTCTGGGCTGAAAAATGCCCCTTTCCCGGACCCGCACAGGGTATGCATCGTCAAGCTTTGCACCCAGGGAAAAGGTGGCAGCCTTGGGCTCTCAGGTGCCAATGATGGGGCCCAATTAGCATTACAAAATACACAATGGCTTTGTCTCCTGGTACCTTTTCCCTCTGAGGAATCTTCATAGGTCTGGAATTCTGGGCTGAAAAATGCAGTTTCCTGGACCCGCACGTGGAACGCTCCGTCGAGCTTTGCGCCCAGGCAAAAGGTGGCAGTTTTGGGCTCTCAGGTGTCAATTTTGGGGCCCCATTAACCCTAGAAAAGGCACAATCGCTTTCTGTCCTGGCACCTTTTCCCTGGGAGAAATCTTCATCAGCCTCGAATTCTGGGATGAGAAACAGCACATTCCTGGACCCGCAAGTGGCACGCACCGTCGAGCTTTGCGCTCAGGGAAAAGGTTGCAGCCTTGGGCTCTCAGGTGCCAATGATGGGTCCCCATTACTCCTAGAAAAGGAGAAATCCATTCCTGTCCTGGCACCTTTTCCCAGGGAGGAATCTTCATCGGTCTGGAATTCTGGAATGAGAAACGGCAATTTCCCGGACCCTCACGTGGCAGGCATGGTCGAGCTTTGCACACAGGGTATAGGAGGCAACCTTGGGCTCTCAGGTGCCAATGATGGGGCCCGATTAACCCTAGAAATGGAACAATCGCTTTCTGTTCTGGGAGCCTCTTCCCTGTGAGGAGTCTTCATCCGTCTGGAATTCAGGGCTGAAAAACGGCACTTTCCCGGACAAGAAAGTGGTACGCGCCATTGATGTTTGCGCCCAAGGAAAAGGTGGCAGCCTTGGGTATTCAGGTGCCAATGATGGGGCACCATTGACCCTAGAAAAGGACAATTCGATTTCTGACCTGGCACCTTTTCCCTGGGAGGTATCTTCGTCCGTCTGGAATTCTGGGCTGAAAAATGGCACTTCCCCGGAGACGCAAGTGGCACGCGCCGTCGACATTTACTCCCAGGGAAAAGGTGGCAGCCTTGGGCTCTCAGGTGCCAATGATGGGGTCCCATTAAGCCTAGAAAAGGAGAAATCGATTCCTGTCCTGGCACCTTTTCCCTGGGAGGAATCTTCATCGGTCTGGAATTCTGGAATGAGAAACGGCAATTTCTGGGACCAGCAAGTAGCACGCACTGTCGAGCGTTGCGCCCAGAGAAAAGGAGGCACCCTCTGGATCTCAGGTGACAATGACGGGCCCCCATTCGCACTAGAAATGGAACAATCGCTTTCTCTCCTGGGAGCACTTTCCCTGGGAGGAGTCATCATCCGTCTGGAATTCTGGGCTGAACAAAGCACTTTCTCTGACCTGCACGTGGGAGGCACCATCTAGCTTTGCGCAGAGGGAAAAGGTGGCAGCCTTGGGCTCTCAGGTGCCAATGATGGGTCCCCGTTAAGACTAGATAAATATCAATCGCTTTCTCTCCTGGCACCATTTCCCTCGGAGGAATTTTCGTCCGTCTGGAATTCAGGGCTGAAAAATGGCACTTCCCGGACTCGCAAGTGGAACGCAACGTTGAGCTTTGCGCCCAGGCAAAAGGTGGCAGCCTTGGGCTCCTAGGTGTCAATTTTGGGGCCCCATTAACCCTAGAAAAGGCACAATGGCTTTCTGTCCTCGCACCTTTTCCCTGGGAGAAATCTTCATCGGCCCCGAATTCTGGGATGAGAAACAGCACATTTCTGGACTTGCAAGTGGCACGCACCGTCGAGCTCTGTGCTCAGGGAAAAGGTTGCAGCCTTCGGCTCTCAGGTGCCAATGATGGGTCCCCGTTACTCCTAGAAAAGGAGAAATCCATTCCTGTCCTGGCACCTTTTCCCAGGGAGGAATCTTCATCGGTCTAGAATTCTGGAATGAGAAAGGGCAATTTCCCGGACCCTCACGTAGCACGCATGGTCGAGCTTTGCACCCAGGGTATAGGAGGCAACCTTGGGCTCTCAAGTGCCAATGATGGGGCCCGATTAACCCTAGAAATGGAACAATCGCTTTCTGTTCTGGGAGCCTCTTCCCTGTGAGGAGTCTTCATCCGTCTGGAATTCAGGGCTGAAAAACGGCACTTTCCCGGACAAGAAAGTGGTACGCGCCGTTGATGTTTGCGCCCAAGGAAAAGGTGGCAGCCTTGGGTATTCAGGTGCCAATGATGGGGCAGCATTGACCCTAGAAGAGGACAATTCGATTTCTGACCTGGCACCTTTTCCCTGGGAGGTATCTTCGTCCGTCTGGAAATCTGGGCTGAGAAATGGCACTTCCCCAAACACACAAGTGGCACGCATGGACGAGCTTTGCGCCCAGGCAAAAGGTGGCAGCCTTGGGCTCTCAGGTGCCAATGATGGGGCCCCATTATCCCTAGAAAAGGCAGAATGGCTTTCTGTCCTGACACCTTTTCCCTGGGAGGAATTGACTTCCGTCTGGAATTCTGGGCTGAAAACGGCTCTTTCCCTTACACGCATGTGGCACGCACCGTTGAGCTTTGCGTCCAGGGAAAAGGTGGCAGCCCTGGTCTCTCAGGTGCCAATTTTGGGGCCCCATTAACCCTAGAAAAGGCACAATCGCTTTCTGTCCTGACACCTTTTCCCAGGGAGAAATCTTCGCTGGCCTGGAATTCTGGGATGAGAAACGGCACATTCCCGGACTTGCAAGTGGCACGCGCCGTCGACATTTGCGCCCAGGGAAAAGGTGGCAACCTTGGGCTATCAGGTGCCAAAGATGGGGCCCCATTACCCCTAGAAAAGGCACAATGGCTTTCTGTCCTGACACCTTTTCCCAGAGAGGAATCGACTTCCGTCTGGAATTCTGGGCTGAAAAACAGCCCTTTCCCGGACACGCACAGGGTATGCACCGTCGAGCTTTGCGCCCAGGGAAAAGGTGGCAGCCTTGGGCTCTCAGGTGCCAATGATGGGTCCCCGTTAACACTAGAAAAATAACACTTGCTTTCTGTCCTGGCACATTTTCCCTGGGAGGAATCTTCGTCCGTTTCGTCGAGCTTTGCGCCCATAGAAAAGGAGGCAACCTCTGGCTCTTAGGTGACAATGAAGGGCCCCCATTAACACTAGAAATGGAACAATTGCATTCTGTCCTGGGAGCCTTTTCCCTGGGAGGAGTCGTCATCCGTCTGGAATCTTGGGGTGAACAAAGCACTTTCTCTGACCAGCACGTGGCAGGCACCATCTAGCTTTGCGCCGAGGGAAAAGGTGGCAGCCTTGGGCTCTCAGATGCCAATGATGGGTCACCGTTAAGACTAGATAAATATGAATCGCTTTCTGTCCTGGCACCTTTTCCCTGGGAGGAATTTTCGTCCGTCTAGAATTCTGGGCTGAAAAACGGCGTTCCCCACACCTGCAAGTGGAACGCACCGTCGAGCTTTGCACCCAGGGAAAAGGTGGCAGCCTTCGGCTCTCAGGTGCCAAAGATGGGACCCCATTACCTCTAGAAACGGCACAATGGATTTCTGTCCTGACACCTTTTTCCAGAGAGGAATCGACTTTCGTCTGGAATTCTGGGCTGAAAAACGGCCCTTTCCCGGACCCGCACAGGGTATGCATCGTCGAGCTTAGCACCCAGGCAAAAGGTGGCAGCCTTGGGCTCTCAGGTGCCAATGATGGGGTCCCATTACCCCTGGGAGGGGTCTTCATCAGTCTGGTATTCAGGGCTGAAAAACGGCACTTTCCCGGAAAAGAAAATGGTACCTGCCGTTGATGTTTGCGCCCACGGAAACATATTTCAGGGCTCATATTTCTTATGGTTTTGGAAAGTAAATCATATGCATCTAAAACTCCAGGTCTGGAGCTTGCTTTCACAGTGAAAAGCACTGTTGTTCCTCAGGGGAAGCTCAATGATCAAAATGCAACTTTGCTTTGCTAACAAGTGAAACAGTCGATTCCTCTCAGACAGAAGGCATCAGGACACAGTATTCTTATGACTCTGGCTTGTGAATCACATGCATCAGGGAATCCAGGACTGGAGCCCTCTTTCTGGATACAAAGCACAGTTGTTTCTTAGGGGAAGTTCAGCTCGCAAAGACTAGCATTTTTCTGCTAACAAGTGAAAAAATCGATTCCTGCCAGAAAGAATGTATCAGGACACATATTTCTTATGGCTTTAAAAAGATTCTCATATGCATCTGAGAATCCAGGACTGGATCTTTCTTTCTCGGTGAAAAACAACCTTGTTCTTTAGGGGAAGCTCATCTCGCAAACTTTTCAATGTGTAATATTCAGTGCAACTTTTCGTTGCTAACAAGAGAAACAGCTGATTCTTGCAAGACAGAAGGCATAAGGACCCACATGTCTTATGGCTGTGATAGGTGAATCATATGCATCTGAGAATCCAGGCCTGGAGCTTTCTTTCTCCGTGAAAAGCACAGTGGTTCTTTAGAGGAGCTCATCTCGCAAAGTGCAACTAACTCTCCCATGATCTGCTAAATTGTGGCAAGGTTGATTCGTGCCAGACAGAAGGCTGCAAGATACATATTTTTTATGGATTTGGAAAGAGAATTATATGCATCAGAGAATCCAGGCCTGGAACTTTCTTTCTCTGTGAGAAACAGAATTGTTCTTAATGGGAAGCTCATCTTCCAAAGTGCAACTAACAGTCCCATTCTCTGCTAACAAGTGAAAGTGTTGATTCCTGCCAGAGAGAATACATTAGAGCACTCATTTCTAACGGCTTTTGAATGTGAATCATATGCATCAGATAATCCATGCCTGGAACTTTCTTATTTGGGAAAAGCACAAGTGCCCCTTGAAGAAAATTCATCTCGCAAAGTGCAAATAAAACTCCCATGGTCCTATAACAAGTGAAACATGTGGTTCCTGCAAGAGAGAACATATAAGGAAACACATTTCTTATGGATTTGGAAATTGAATCCTATGCATCTGAGAATCGAGGCCTGGAGTATTCTTACTCTGGGAAAAGCACAGGTGCTCCTTTTAGGAAGTTCATCGCGCAAAGTGCAGCTAATAGTCACATGCTCTGGTAACAACTGTAAGAGTTGATTCCTGCCAGAAAAAAGGCATCAGGACACACATGTCTTATGGCTTTGAAAAGTGCATCATACGCAATCAAGAATGCAGGTCTGGAGCTTTCTTTCTTGGTGAAAACACAGTTGTTACGTACGGGAAGCTCGTATCGCAAAGTGCACCTTTGCTCTTCTAACACGTGAAACTCTTGATTTCTGACAGACAGGAGACATCAGGGCACATATTTCTTATGGTTTTGGAAAGTAAATCATATCCATCTAAAATTCCAGGGCTGGAGCTTGCTTTCACTGTGCAAAGCACTGTTGTTCCTTAGGGGAAGCTCAACGGGCAAAGTGCAACTTTGCTTTGCTAACAAGTGAACCAGTCGATTCCTGTCAGACAGAAGGCATCAGGACACAGTATTCTTATGGCTCTGGCTAGCGAATGACATGCATCAGAGAATCCAGGACTGGAGCCCTCTTTCTGGATGCAAAGCAACCTTGTTCCTTAGGGGAAGTTCAGCTCGCAAAGAGTAGCATTTTTCGGCTAAAAAGGGAAAGAGTCGATTCCTGCTAGAAAGAATGTATCAGGACACATATTTCTTATGGCTTTAGAAAGTTTCTCCTATGCATCTGAGAATCCAGGCCTGGATCTTTCCGGCGAAAAACAACTTTGTTCCTTAGGGGAAGCTCAACTCGCAAAGTGCAACTTTTCGTTGCTAACAAGAGAAACAGCTGATTCTTTCAGGACAGAAAGGAAAAGGGCACACATTTCTTATGGCTTTGATAAGTGAATAATATGCATTCGAGAATGCAGGTGTGGAGCTTTCTTTCTTGGTGAAAACTCAGTTGCTACGTACGGGAAGCTCCTATCGCAAAGTGCACCTTTGCTCTTCTAACACGTGAAACTCTTGATTTCTGACAGACAGGAGATATCAGGGCCCATATTTCTTATGGTTTTGGAAAGTAAATCATATACATCTCAAACTCCAGGGCTGGACCTTGCTTTCAAGGTGCAATGCTCTGTTGTTCCTTAGGGGAAGCTCAACGAGCAAAGTGCAACTTTGCTTTGCTAACAAGTGAAACAGTCAATTCCTGTCAGACAGAAGGCATCAGGACACAGTATTCTTATGTCTCTGGCTAGTGAATGACATGCATCAGAGAATCCAGGATTGGAGCTCTCGTTCTGGATGCAAAGCACAGTTGTTCCTTAGGGGAAGCTCAACGAGCAAATTGCAACTTTGCTTTGCTAACAAGTGAAACGGTCGATTCCTGTCAGACAGAAGGCATCAGGACACACATTTCTTAGGGCCTCGGTAAGTGAATAATATGCATCTGAGAATCCAGGACTGGATCTTTCTTTCTCAGGAAAAACAACTTTGTTCCTTAAGGGAAGCTCATCTCGCAAAGTGCAACTTTCATTTGCTAACAAGAGAAACAGCTGATTCTTGCAAGACAGGAAGCACAAGGACACACATTTCTTAAGGCTTTGGTAAGTGAATAATATGCATCTGAGAATCCAGGCCTGGATCTTTCTTTCTCGGTGAGAAAAACAACTTTGTTCCTTAGGGGAAGCTCAACTCGCAAAGTGCAACATTTCGTTGCTAACAAGAGAACCAGCTGATTCTTTCAAGACAGAAAGCAAAAGGACACACATTTCTTATGGCTTTGATAAGTGAATCATATGCATTCGAGAATGCAGGTGTGGATCTTTCTTTCTCGGTGAAAAACAACTTTCTTCCTTAGGGGAAGCTCATCTCGCAAAGCGCAACTTTTCTTTGCTAACAAGAGAACCAGCTGATTCTTTCAAGACAGAAAGCAAAAGGACACACATTTCTTATAGCTTTGATAAGTGCATCATATGCATTCGAGAATGCAGGTCTGGAGCTTTCTTTCTCGGTGAAAAACAACTTTGTTCCTTAGGGGAAGCTCAACTCGCAAAGTGCAACTTTTCGTTGCTAACAGAGAAACAGCTGATACTTCAAGACAGAAAGCAAAAGGACACACATTTCTTATGGCTTTGATAAGTGATTCATATGCATTCGAGAATGCAGGTCTGGAGCTTTCTTTCTTGGTGAAAACACAGTTGTTACGTACGGGAAGCTCCTACCGCAAAGTGCACCTTTGCTCTTCTAACACGTGAAACTCTTGATTTCTGACAGACAGGAGACATCAGGGCACATATTTCTTATGGTTTTGGAAAGTAAATCATATACATCTAAAACTCCAGGGCTGGAGCTTGCTTTCACTGTAAAAAGGACTGTTGTTCCTTAGGGGAAGCTCAACGAGCAAAGTGCAACTTTGCTTTGCTATCAAGTGAAACAGTCGATTCCTGTCAGACAGAAGGCATCAGGACACACATTTCTTAGGGACTCGGGAAGTGAATAATATGCATCTGAGAATCCAGGACTGGATTTTTCATTCTCAGGAAAAACAACTTTGTTCCTTAGGGGAAGCTCATCTCGCAAAGCGCAAGTTTTCGTTGCTAACAAGAGAAAGAGCTGATTCTTGCAAGACAAAAGCATAAGGGCACACATTTCTTAAGGCTTTGGTAAGTGAATAATATGCATCTGCGAATTCAGGCCTGGATCTTTCTTTCTCGGTGAAAAACAACTTTGTTCCTTAGGGGAAGCTCAACTCGCAAAGTGCAACTTTTCGTTGCTAACAAGAGAATCAGCTGATTCTTTCAAGACAGAAAACATAAGGACACACATTTCTTATGGCTTTGATAGGTGAATCATATGCATTCCTGAATGCAGGTCTGGAGCTTTCTTCCTTGGTGAAAACACCGTTGTTACGTACGGGAAGCTCCTATCGCAAAGTGCACATTTCCTCTTCTAACACGTGAAACTCTTGATTTCTGACAGACAGGAGACATCAGGGCACATATTTCTTATGGTTTTGTAAAGTAAATCATATACATCTAAAATTCCAGGGCTGGAGCTTGCTTTCACGGTGCAAAGCACTGTTGTTCCTTAGGGGAAGCTCAACGAGCAAAGTGTAACTTTGCTTTGCTAACAGGCGAAACGGTCGATTCCTGTCAGACAGAAGGCATCAGGACACAGTATTCTTATGGCTCTGGCTAGTGAATGACATGCATCAGAGAATCCAGGATTGGAGCTCTCTTTCTGGATGCAAAGCACAGTTGTTCCTTAGGGGAAGCTCAACGAGCAAAGTGCAACTTTGCTTTGCTAACAAGTGAAACGGTCGATTCCTGTCAGAGAGAAGACCTCAGGACACACATTTCTTAGGGCCTCGGGAAGTGAATAATATGCATCTGAGATTCCAGTACTGGATCTTTCTTTCTCAAGAAAAACAACTTTGTTCCTTAGAGGAAGCTCAACGAGCAAAGTGCAACTTTTCTTCGCTAACAAGAAAAACAGCTGATTCTCTCAAGACAGGAAGCACATGGACAAACATTTCTTAGGGGCTCGGTAAGTGAATAATATACATCTGAGAATCCAGGACTTTCTTTCTCGGTGAGAAACAACTTTGTTCCTTAGGGGAAGCTCATCTCGCAAAGCGCAACTTTTCGTTGCTAACAAGAGAAAGAGCTGATTCTTGCAAGACAGAAAGCATAAGGACACACATTTCTTATGGCTTTGGTAAGTGAATAATATGCATCTGAGAATCCAGGCCTGGATCTTTCTTTCTCGGTGAAAAACAACTTTGTTCCTTAGGGGAAACTCAACTCGCAAAGTGCAACTTTTCGTTGCTAACAAGAGAACCAGCTGACTCTTTCAAGACAGAAAGCAAAAGGACACATATTTCTTATGGCTTTGATAAGTGAATCATATGCATTCGAGAATGCAGGTCTGGAGCTTTCTTCCTTGGTGAAAACACAGTTGTTACGTACGGGAAGCTCCTATCTCAAAGCGCACCTTTCCTCTTCTAACACGTGAAACTCTTGATTTCTGACAGACAGGAGACATCAGGGCACATATTTCTTATGGTTTTGGAAAGTAAATCATATACATCTAAAACTCCAGGGCTGGAGCTTGCTTTCACGGTGCAAAGCACTGTTGTTCCTTAGGGGAAGCTCAACGAGCAAAGTGTAACTTTGCTTTGCTAACAGGCGAAACGGTCGATTCCTGTCAGACAGAAGGCATCAGGACACAGTATTCTTATGGCTCTGGCTAGTGAATGAAATGCATCAGAGAATCCAGGATTGGATCATTCTTTCTCAGGAAAAACAACTTTGTTCCTTAGGGGAAGCTCATCTCGCAAAGTGCAACTTTTCTTTGCTAACAAGAAAAACAGCTGATTCTTGCAAGACAGGAAGCACAAGGACACACATTTCTTATGGCTTTGGTAAGTGAATAATATGCATCTGAGAATCCAGGCCTGGATCTTTCTTTCTCGGGGAAAAACAACTTTGTTCCTTAGGGGAAAGTCAACGAGCAAGGTGCAACATTTCTTTGCTATCAAGTGAAACAGTCAATTCCTGTCAGACAGAAGGCATCAGGACACACATTTCTTATGGCTTCGGTAAGTGAATAATATGCATCTGAGAATCCAGGACTGGATCTTTCTTTCTCAGGAAAAACAACTTTGTTCCTTAGGGGAAGCTCATCTCGCAAAGCGCAAGTTTTCGTTGCTAACAAGAGAAATAGCTGATTCTTGCAAGACAGAAAGCATAAGGACACACATTTCTTATGGCTTTGGTAGGTGAATAATATGCATCTGCGAATCCAGGCCTGGATCTTTCTTTCTCGGTGAAAAACAGCTTTGTTCCTTAGGGGAAACTCAACTCGCAAAGTGCAACTTTTCGTTGCTAACAGAGAAACAGCTGATTCTTCAAGACAGAAAGCAAAAGGACACACATTTCTTATGGCTTTTATAAGTGAATCATATGCATTCGAGCATGCAGGTCTGGAGCTTTCTTCCTTGGTGAAAACACAGTTGTTAGGTACGGGAAGCTCCTACCGCAAAGTGCACCTTTGCTCTTCTAACACGTGAAACTCTTGATTTCTGACAGACAGGAGACATCAGGGCACATATTTCTTATGGTTTTGGAAAGTAAATCATATACATCTAAAACTCCAGGGCTGGAGCTTGCTTTCACGGTAAAAAGGACTGTTGTTCCTTAGGAGAAGCTCAGCGAGCAACGTGTAACTTTGCTTTGCTAACAGGCGGAAACGGTCGATTCCTGTCAGACAGAAGGCATCAGGACACAGTATTCTTATGGCTCTGGCTAGTGAATGACATGCATCTGAGAATCCAGGATTGGAGCTCTCGTTCTGGATGCAAAGCACAGTTGTTCCTTAGGGGAAGCTCAACGAGAAAAGTGCAACTTTGCTTTGCTAACAAGTGAAACGGTCGATTCCTATCAGACAGAAGGCATCAGCACACACATTTCTTAGGGCCTCGGTAAGTGAATAATATGCATCTGAGAATCCAGGACTGGATCTTTCTTTCCGGCGAAAAACAACTTTGTTCCTTAGGGGAAGCTCATCTCGCAAAGCGCAACTTTTCTTTGCTAACAAGAAAAACAGCTGATTCTTTCAAGACAGAAAGCAAAAGGACACACATTTCTTATGGCTTTGGTAAGTGAATCATATGCATTTGAGAATGCAGGTCTGGATCTTTCTTTCTCGGTGAAAAACAACTTTGTTCCTTAGGGGAAGCTCAACTCGCAAAGTGCAACTTTTCGTTGCTAACAGAGAAACAGCTGATTCTTCAAGACAGAAAGCAAAAGGACACACATTTCTTATGGCTTTGATAAGTGAATCATATGCATTCGAGAATGCAGGTCTGGAGCTTTCTTTCTTGGTGAAAACACAGTTGTTACGTACGGGAAGCTCCTATCTCAAAGCGCACCTTTCCTCTTCTAACACGTGAAACTCTTGATTTCTGACAGACAGGAGACATCAGGGCACATATTTCTTATGGTTTTGGAAAGTAAATCATATACATCTAAAACTCCAGGGCTGGAGCTTCCTTTCACGGTAAAAAGGACTGTTGTTCCTTAGGGGAAGCTCAACGAGCAAAGTGCAACTTTGCTTTGCTATCAAGTTAAACAGTCAATTCCTGTCAGACAGAAGGCATCAGGACACACATTTCTTAGGGACTCGGTAAGTGAATAATATGCATCTGCGAATTCAGGCCTGGATCTTTCTTTCTCGGTGAAAAACAACTTTGTTCCTTAGGGGAAGCTCAACTCGCAAAGTGCAACTTTTCGTTGCTAACAAGAGAATCAGCTGATTCTTTCAAGACAGAAAGCATAAGGACACACATTTCTTATGGCTTTGATAAGTGAATCATATGCATTCCTGAATGCAGGTCTGGAGCTTTCTTCCTTGGTGAAAACACCGTTGTTACGTACGGGAAGCTCCTAACGCAAAGTGCACCTTTGCTATTCTAACTCGTGAAACTCTTGATTTCTGACAGACAGGAGACATCAGGGCACATATTTCTTATGGTTTTGGAAAGTAAATCATATACATCTAAAATTCCAGGGCTGGAGCTTGCTTTCACGGTGCAAAGCACTGTTGTTCCTTAGGGGAAGCTCAACGAGCAAAGTGTAACTTTGCTTTGCTAACAGGCGAAACGGTCGATTCCTGTCAGAGAGAAGACCTCAGGACACACATTTCTTAGGGCCTCGGTAAGTGAATAATATGCATCTGAGAATCCAGGACTGGATCTTTCTTTCTCAGGAAAAACAACTTTGTTCCTTAGGGGAAGCTCATCTCGCAAAGTGCAACATTTCTTTGCTAACAAGAGAACAGCTGATTCTTGCAAGACAGGAAGCACAAGGACACACATTTCTTAAGGCTTTGGTAAGTGAATAATATGCATCTGAGAATCCTGGCCTGGATCTTTCTTTCTCGGTGAGAAAAACAACTTTGTTCCTTAGGGGAAGCTCAACTCGCAAAGTGCAACTTTTCGTTGCTAACAAGAGAACCAGCTCATTCGTTCAAGACAGAAAGCAAAAAGACACACATTTCTTATGGCTTTGGTAAGTGAATCATATGCATTCGAGAATGCAGGTCTGGAGCTTTCTTCCTTGGTGAAAACACAGTTGTTACGTACAGGAAGCTCCTATCGCAAAGTGCACCTTTGCTCTTCTAACACGTGAAACTCTTGATTTCTGACAGACAGGAGACATCAGGGCACATATTTCTTATGGCTTTGGAAAGTAAATCATATACATCTAAAACTCCAGGGCTGGAGCTTGCTTTCACGGTGCAAAGCACTGTTGTTCCTTAGAGGAAGCTCAACGAGCAAAGTGTAACTTTGCTTTGCTAACAGGCGAAACGGTCGATTCCTGTCAGACAGAAGGCATCAGGACACAGTATTCTTATGGCTCTGGCTAGTGAATGACATGCATCAGAGAATCCAGGATTGGAGCTCTCGTTCTGGATGCAAAGCACAGTTGTTCCTTAGGGGAAGCTCAACGAGCAAAGTGCAACTTTGCTTTGCTAACAAGTGAAACGGTCGATTCCTGTCAGAGAGAAGACCTCAGGACACACATTTCTTAGGGCCTCGGGAAGTGAATAATATGCATCTGAGATTCCAGTACTGGATCTTTCTTTCTCAGGAAAAACAACTTTGTTCCTTAGGGGAAGCTCAACGAGCAAAGTGCAACTTTTCTTCGCTAACAAGAAAAACAGCTGATTCTCTCAAGACAGGAAGCACATGGACAAACATTTCTTAGGGGCTCGGTAAGTGAATAATATGCATCTGAGAATCCAGGACTTTCTTTCTCGGTGAGAAACAACTTTGTTCCTTAGGGGAAGCTCATCTCGCAAAGCGCAACTTTTCGTTGCTAACAAGAGAAAGAGCTGATTCTTGCAAGACAGAAAGCATAAGGACACACATTTCTTATGGCTTTGGTAAGTGAATAATATGCATCTGAGAATCCAGGCCTGGATCTTTCTTTCCGGCGAAAAACAACTTTGTTCCTTAGGGGAAGCTCATCTCGCAAAGCGCAACTTTTCTTTGCTAACAAGAAAAACAGCTGATTCTTTCAAGACAGAAAGCAAAAGGACACACATTTCTTATGGCTTTGGTAAGTGAATCATATGCATTTGAGAATGCAGGTCTGGATCTTTCTTTCTCGGTGAAAAACAACTTTGTTCCTTAGGGGAAGCTCAACTCGCAAAGTGCAACTTTTCGTTGCTAACAGAGAAACAGCTGATTCTTCAAGACAGAAAGCAAAAGGACACACATTTCTTATGGCTTTGATAAGTGAATCATATGCATTCGAGAATGCAGGTCTGGAGCTTTCTTTCTTGGTGAAAACACAGTTGTTACGTACGGGAAGCTCCTATCTCAAAGCGCACCTTTCCTCTTCTAACACGTGAAACTCTTGATTTCTGACAGACAGGAGACATCAGGGCACATATTTCTTATGGTTTTGGAAAGTAAATCATATACATCTAAAACTCCAGGGCTGGAGCTTCCTTTCACGGTAAAAAGGACTGTTGTTCCTTAGGGGAAGCTCAACGAGCAAAGTGCAACTTTGCTTTGCTATCAAGTGAAACAGTCAATTCCTGTCAGACAGAAGGCATCAGGACACACATTTCTTAGGGACTCGGTAAGTGAATAATATGCATCTGCGAATTCAGGCCTGGATCTTTCTTTCTCGGTGAAAAACAACTTTGTTCCTTAGGGGAAGCTCAACTCGCAAAGTGCAACTTTTCGTTGCTAACAAGAGAATCAGCTGATTCTTTCAAGACAGAAAGCATAAGGACACACATTTCTTATGGCTTTGATAAGTGAATCATATGCATTCCTGAATGCAGGTCTGGAGCTTTCTTCCTTGGTGAAAACACCGTTGTTACGTACGGGAAGCTCCTAACGCAAAGTGCACATTTCCTCTTCTAACACGTGAAACTCTTGATTTCTGACAGACAGGAGACATCAGGGCACATATTTCTTATGGTTTTGGAAAGTAAATCATATACATCTAAAACTCCAGGGCTGGAGCTTGCTTTCACGGTGCAAAGCACTGTTGTTCCTTAGGGGAAGCTCAACGAGCAAAGTGTAACTTTGCTTTGCTAACAGGCGAAACGGTCGATTCCTGTCAGACAGAAGGCATCAGGACACAGTATTCTTATGGCTCTGGCTAGTGAATGACATGCATCTGAGAATCCAGGATTGGATCTCTCTTTCTGGATCTAAAGCACAGTTGTTTCTTAGGGGAAGCTCAACGAGCAAAGTGCAACTTTGCTTTGCTAACAAGCGAAACAGTCAATTCCTGTCAGACAGAAGGCATCAGGACACACATTTCTTATGGCTTCGGTAAGTGAATAATGTGCATCTGAGAATCCAGGACTGGATCTTTCTTTCTCAGGAAAAACAACTTTGTTCCTTAGGGGAAGCTCATCTCGCAAAGTGCAACTTTTCTTTGCTAACAAGAGAAACAGCTGATTCTTGCAAGACAGGAAGCACAAAGACACACATTTCTTAAGGCTTTGGTAAGTGAATAATATGCATCTGAGAATCCAGGCCTGGATCTTTCTTTCTCGGTGAGAAAAACAACTGTGTTCCTTAGGGGAAACTCAACTCGCAAAGTGCAACTTTTCGTTGCTAACAAGAGAACCAGCTGATTCTTTCAAGACAGAAAGCAAAAGGACACACATTCCTTATGGTTTTGATAAGTAAGTGAATCATATGCATTCGAGAATGCAGGTCTGGAGCTTTCTTCCTTGGTGAAAACACAGTTGTTACGTACAGGAAGCTCCTATCGCAAAGCGCACCTTTGCTCTTCTAACACGTGAAACTCTTGATTTCTGACAGACAGGAGACATCAGGGCACATATTTCTTATGGCTTTGGAAAGTAAATCATAGACATCTAAAACTCCAGGGCTGGAGCTTGCTTTCACGGTGCAAAGCACAGTTGTTCCTTAGGGGAAGCTCAACGAGAAAAGTGCAACTTTGCTTTGCTAACAAGTGAAACGGTCGATTCCTGTCAGAGAGAAGACCTCAGGACACACATTTCTTAGTGCCTCGGGAAGTGAATAATATGCATCTGAGATTCCAGTACTGGATCTTTCTTTCTCAGGATAAACAACTTTGTTCCTTAGAGGAAGCTCAACGAGCAAAGTGCAACTTTTCTTCGCTAACAAGAAAAACAGCTGATTCTCTCAAGACAGGAAGCACATGGACAAACATTTCTTAGGGGCTCGGTAAGTGAATAATATGCATCTGAGAATCCAGGACTTTCTTTCTCGGTGAGAAACAACTTTGTTCCTTAGGGGAAGCTCATCTCGCAAAGCGCAACTTTTCGTTGCTAACAAGAGAAAGAGCTGATTCTTGCAAGACAGAAAGCATAAGGACACACATTTCTTATGGCTTTGGTAAGTGAATAATATGCATCTGAGAATTCAGGCCTGGATCTTTCTTTCTCGGTGAAAAACAACTTTGTTCCTTAGGGGAAACTCAACTCGCAAAGTGCAACTTTTCGTTGCTAACAAGAGAACCAGCTGACTCTTTCAAGACAGAAAGCAAAAGGACACACATTTCTTATGGCTTTGATAAGTGAATCATATGCATTCGAGAATGCAGGTCTGGAGCTTTCTTCCTTGGTGAAAACACAGTTGTTACGTACAGGAAGCTCCTATCGCAAAGTGCACCTTTGCTCTTCTAACACGTGAAACTCTTGATTTCTGACAGACAGGAGACATCAGGGCACATATTTCTTATGGTTTTGGAAAGTAAATCATATACATCTAAAACTCCAGGGCTGGAGCTTGCTTTCACGGTGCAAAGCACTGTTGTTCCTTAGGGGAAGCTCAACGAGCAAAGTGTAACTTTGCTTTGCTAACAGGCGAAACGGTCGATTCCTGTCAGACAGAAGGCATCAGAACACAGTATTCTTATGGCTCTGGCTAGTGAATGACATGCATCAGAGAATCCAGGATTGGATCTCTCTTTCTGGATCTAAAGCACAGTTGTTTTTTAGGGGAAGCTCAACGAGCAAAGTGCAACTTTGCTTTGCTAACAAGTGAAACAGTCAATTCCTGTCAGACAGAAGGAATCAGGACACACATTTCTTACGGCTTCGGTAAGTGAATAATGTGCATCTGAGAATCCAGGACTGGATTTTTCTTTCTCAGGAAAAACAACTTTGTTCCTTAGGGGAAGCTCATCTCGCAAAGCGCAACTTTTCGTTGCTAACAAGAGAAAGAGCTGATTCTTGCAAGACAGAAAGCATAAGGACACACATTTCTTATGGCTTTGGTAAGTGAATAATATGCATCTGAGAATCCAGGCCTGGATCTTTCTTTCTCGGTGAAAAACAACTTTGTTCCTTAGGGGAAACTCAACTCGCAAAGTGCAACTTTTCGTTGCTAACAAGAGAACCAGCTGACTCTTTCAAGACAGAAAGCAAAAGGACACATATTTCTTATGGCTTTGATAAGTGAATCATATGCATTCGAGAATGCAGGTCTGGAGCTTTCTTCCTTGGTGAAAACACAGTTGTTACGTACGGGAAGCTCCTATCTCAAAGCGCACCTTTCCTCTTCTAACACGTGAAACTCTTGATTTCTGACAGACAGGAGACATCAGGGCACATATTTCTTATGGTTTTGGAAAGTAAATCATATACATCTAAAACTCCAGGGCTGGAGCTTGCTTTCACGGTGCAAAGCACTGTTGTTCCTTAGGGGAAGCTCAACGAGCAAAGTGTAACTTTGCTTTGCTAACAGGCGAAACGGTCGATTCCTGTCAGACAGAAGGCATCAGGACACAGTATTCTTATGGCTCTGGCTAGTGAATGAAATGCATCAGAGAATCCAGGATTGGATCATTCTTTCTCAGGAAAAACAACTTTGTTCCTTAGGGGAAGCTCATCTCGCAAAGTGCAACTTTTCTTTGCTAACAAGAAAAACAGCTGATTCTTGCAAGACAGGAAGCACAAGGACACACATTTCTTATGGCTTTGGTAAGTGAATAATATGCATCTGAGAATCCAGGCCTGGATCTTTCTTTCTCGGGGAAAAACAACTTTGTTCCTTAGGGGAAAGTCAACGAGCAAGGTGCAACATTTCTTTGCTATCAAGTGAAACAGTCAATTCCTGTCAGACAGAAGGCATCAGGACACACATTTCTTATGGCTTCGGTAAGTGAATAATATGCATCTGAGAATCCAGGACTGGATCTTTCTTTCTCAGGAAAAACAACTTTGTTCCTTAGGGGAAGCTCATCTCGCAAAGCGCAAGTTTTCGTTGCTAACAAGAGAAATAGCTGATTCTTGCAAGACAGAAAGCATAAGGACACACATTTCTTATGGCTTTGGTAGGTGAATAATATGCATCTGCGAATCCAGGCCTGGATCTTTCTTTCTCGGTGAAAAACAGCTTTGTTCCTTAGGGGAAACTCAACTCGCAAAGTGCAACTTTTCGTTGCTAACAGAGAAACAGCTGATTCTTCAAGACAGAAAGCAAAAGGACACACATTTCTTATGGCTTTTATAAGTGAATCATATGCATTCGAGCATGCAGGTCTGGAGCTTTCTTCCTTGGTGAAAACACAGTTGTTAGGTACGGGAAGCTCCTACCGCAAAGTGCACCTTTGCTCTTCTAACACGTGAAACTCTTGATTTCTGACAGACAGGAGACATCAGGGCACATATTTCTTATGGTTTTGGAAAGTAAATCATATACATCTAAAACTCCAGGGCTGGAGCTTGCTTTCACGGTAAAAAGGACTGTTGTTCCTTAGGAGAAGCTCAGCGAGCAACGTGTAACTTTGCTTTGCTAACAGGCGGAAACGGTCGATTCCTGTCAGACAGAAGGCATCAGGACACAGTATTCTTATGGCTCTGGCTAGTGAATGACATGCATCTGAGAATCCAGGATTGGAGCTCTCGTTCTGGATGCAAAGCACAGTTGTTCCTTAGGGGAAGCTCAACGAGAAAAGTGCAACTTTGCTTTGCTAACAAGTGAAACGGTCGATTCCTGTCAGACAGAAGGCATCAGCACACACATTTCTTAGGGCCTCGGTAAGTGAATAATATGCATCTGAGAATCCAGGCCTGGATCTTTCTTTCCGGCGAAAAACAACTTTGTTCCTTAGGGGAAGCTCATCTCGCAAAGCGCAACTTTTCTTTGCTAACAAGAAAAACAGCTGATTCTTTCAAGACAGAAAGCAAAAGGACACACATTTCTTATGGCTTTGGTAAGTGAATCATATGCATTTGAGAATGCAGGTCTGGATCTTTCTTTCTCGGTGAAAAACAACTTTGTTCCTTAGGGGAAGCTCAACTCGCAAAGTGCAACTTTTCGTTGCTAACAGAGAAACAGCTGATTCTTCAAGACAGAAAGCAAAAGGACACACATTTCTTATGGCTTTGATAAGTGAATCATATGCATTCGAGAATGCAGGTCTGGAGCTTTCTTTCTTGGTGAAAACACAGTTGTTACGTACGGGAAGCTCCTATCTCAAAGCGCACCTTTCCTCTTCTAACACGTGAAACTCTTGATTTCTGACAGACAGGAGACATCAGGGCACATATTTCTTATGGTTTTGGAAAGTAAATCATATACATCTAAAACTCCAGGGCTGGAGCTTCCTTTCACGGTAAAAAGGACTGTTGTTCCTTAGGGGAAGCTCAACGAGCAAAGTGCAACTTTGCTTTGCTATCAAGTGAAACAGTCAATTCCTGTCAGACAGAAGGCATCAGGACACACATTTCTTAGGGACTCGGTAAGTGAATAATATGCATCTGCGAATTCAGGCCTGGATCTTTCTTTCTCGGTGAAAAACAACTTTGTTCCTTAGGGGAAGCTCAACTCGCAAAGTGCAACTTTTCGTTGCTAACAAGAGAATCAGCTGATTCTTTCAAGACAGAAAGCATAAGGACACACATTTCTTATGGCTTTGATAAGTGAATCATATGCATTCCTGAATGCAGGTCTGGAGCTTTCTTCCTTGGTGAAAACACCGTTGTTACGTACGGGAAGCTCCTAACGCAAAGTGCACATTTCCTCTTCTAACACGTGAAACTCTTGATTTCTGACAGACAGGAGACATCAGGGCACATATTTCTTATGGTTTTGGAAAGTAAATCATATACATCTAAAACTCCAGGGCTGGAGCTTGCTTTCACGGTGCAAAGCACTGTTGTTCCTTAGGGGAAGCTCAACGAGCAAAGTGTAACTTTGCTTTGCTAACAGGCGAAACGGTCGATTCCTGTCAGACAGAAGGCATCAGGACACAGTATTCTTATGGCTCTGGCTAGTGAATGACATGCATCTGAGAATCCAGGATTGGATCTCTCTTTCTGGATCTAAAGCACAGTTGTTTCTTAGGGGAAGCTCAACGAGCAAAGTGCAACTTTGCTTTGCTAACAAGCGAAACAGTCAATTCCTGTCAGACAGAAGGCATCAGGACACACATTTCTTATGGCTTCGGTAAGTGAATAATGTGCATCTGAGAATCCAGGACTGGATCTTTCTTTCTCAGGAAAAACAACTTTGTTCCTTAGGGGAAGCTCATCTCGCAAAGTGCAACTTTTCTTTGCTAACAAGAGAAACAGCTGATTCTTGCAAGACAGGAAGCACAAAGACACACATTTCTTAAGGCTTTGGTAAGTGAATAATATGCATCTGAGAATCCAGGCCTGGATCTTTCTTTCTCGGTGAGAAAAACAACTGTGTTCCTTAGGGGAAACTCAACTCGCAAAGTGCAACTTTTCGTTGCTAACAAGAGAACCAGCTGATTCTTTCAAGACAGAAAGCAAAAGGACACACATTCCTTATGGTTTTGATAAGTAAGTGAATCATATGCATTCGAGAATGCAGGTCTGGAGCTTTCTTCCTTGGTGAAAACACAGTTGTTACGTACAGGAAGCTCCTATCGCAAAGCGCACCTTTGCTCTTCTAACACGTGAAACTCTTGATTTCTGACAGACAGGAGACATCAGGGCACATATTTCTTATGGCTTTGGAAAGTAAATCATAGACATCTAAAACTCCAGGGCTGGAGCTTGCTTTCACGGTGCAAAGCACAGTTGTTCCTTAGGGGAAGCTCAACGAGAAAAGTGCAACTTTGCTTTGCTAACAAGTGAAACGGTCGATTCCTGTCAGAGAGAAGACCTCAGGACACACATTTCTTAGTGCCTCGGGAAGTGAATAATATGCATCTGAGATTCCAGTACTGGATCTTTCTTTCTCAGGATAAACAACTTTGTTCCTTAGAGGAAGCTCAACGAGCAAAGTGCAACTTTTCTTCGCTAACAAGAAAAACAGCTGATTCTCTCAAGACAGGAAGCACATGGACAAACATTTCTTAGGGGCTCGGTAAGTGAATAATATGCATCTGAGAATCCAGGACTTTCTTTCTCGGTGAGAAACAACTTTGTTCCTTAGGGGAAGCTCATCTCGCAAAGCGCAACTTTTCGTTGCTAACAAGAGAAAGAGCTGATTCTTGCAAGACAGAAAGCATAAGGACACACATTTCTTATGGCTTTGGTAAGTGAATAATATGCATCTGAGAATTCAGGCCTGGATCTTTCTTTCTCGGTGAAAAACAACTTTGTTCCTTAGGGGAAACTCAACTCGCAAAGTGCAACTTTTCGTTGCTAACAAGAGAACCAGCTGACTCTTTCAAGACAGAAAGCAAAAGGACACACATTTCTTATGGCTTTGATAAGTGAATCATATGCATTCGAGAATGCAGGTCTGGAGCTTTCTTCCTTGGTGAAAACACAGTTGTTACGTACAGGAAGCTCCTATCGCAAAGTGCACCTTTGCTCTTCTAACACGTGAAACTCTTGATTTCTGACAGACAGGAGACATCAGGGCACATATTTCTTATGGTTTTGGAAAGTAAATCATATACATCTAAAACTCCAGGGCTGGAGCTTGCTTTCACGGTGCAAAGCACTGTTGTTCCTTAGGGGAAGCTCAACGAGCAAAGTGTAACTTTGCTTTGCTAACAGGCGAAACGGTCGATTCCTGTCAGACAGAAGGCATCAGAACACAGTATTCTTATGGCTCTGGCTAGTGAATGACATGCATCAGAGAATCCAGGATTGGATCTCTCTTTCTGGATCTAAAGCACAGTTGTTTTTTAGGGGAAGCTCAACGAGCAAAGTGCAACTTTGCTTTGCTAACAAGTGAAACAGTCAATTCCTGTCAGACAGAAGGAATCAGGACACACATTTCTTACGGCTTCGGTAAGTGAATAATGTGCATCTGAGAATCCAGGACTGGATTTTTCTTTCTCAGGAAAAACAACTTTGTTCCTTAGGGGAAGCTCATCTCGCAAAGCGCAAGTTTTCGTTGCTAACAAGAGAAATAGCTGATTCTTGCAAGACAAAAGCATAAGGGCACACATTTCTTAAGGCTTTGGTAAGTGAATAATATGCATCTGCGAATTCAGGCCTGGATCTTTCTTTCTCGGTGAAAAACAACTTTGTTCCTTAGGGGAAGCTCAACTCGCAAAGTGCAACTTTTCGTTGCTAACAAGAGAATCAGCTGATTCTTTCAAGACAGAAAGCAAAAGGACACATATTTCTTATGGCTTTGATAAGTGAATCATATGCATTCGAGAATGCAGGTCTGGAGCTTTCTTCCTTGGTGAAAACACCGTTGTTACGTACGGGAAACTCCTATCGCAAAGTGCACATTTCCTCTTCTAACACGTGAAACTCTTGATTTCTGACAGACAGGAGACATCAGGGCACATATTTCTTATGGTTTTGGAAAGTAAATCATATACATCTAAAACTCCAGGGCTGGAGCTTGCTTTCACGGTGCAAAGCCCTGTTGCTCTTTAGGGGAAGCTCAACGAGCATAGTGTAACTTTGCTTTGCTAACAGGCGAAACGGTCGATTCCTGTCAGACAGAAGGCATCAGGACACAGTATTCTTATGGCTCTGGCTAGTGAATGACATGCATCAGAGAATCCAGGATTGGAGCTCTCTTTCTGGATGCAAAGCACAGTTGTTCCTTAGGGGAAGTTTAACGAGCAAAGTGCAACCTTGCTTTGCTAACAAGTGAAACGGTCGATTCCTGTCAGACAGAAGACATCAGGACACAGTATTCTTATGGCTCTGGCTAGTGAATGAAATGCATCAGAGAATCCAGGATTGGATCATTCTTTCTCAGGAAAAACAACTTTGTTCCTTAGGGGAAGCTCATCTCGCAAAGTGCAACTTTTCTTTGCTAACAAGAAAAAGAGCTGATTCTTGCAAGACAGGAAGCACAAGGACACACATTTCTTATGGCTTTGGTAAGTGAATAATATGCATCTGAGAATCCAGGCCTGGATCTTTCTTTCTCGGGGAAAAACAACTTTGTTCCTTAGGGGAAGGTCAACGAGCAAGGTGCAACATTGCTTTGCTATCAAGTGAAACAGTCAATTCCTGTCAGACAGAAGGCATCAGGACACACATTTCTTATGGCTTCGGTAAGTGAATAATATGCATCTGAGAATCCAGGACTGGATCTTTCTTTCTCAGGAAAAACAACTTTGTTCCTTAGGGGAAGCTCATCTCGCAAAGCGCAAGTTTTCGTTGCTAACAAGAGAAATAGCTGATTCTTGCAAGACAGAAAGCATAAGGACACACATTTCTTATGGCTTTGGTAGGTGAATAATATGCATCTGCGAATCCAGGCCTGGATCTTTCTTTCTCGGTGAAAAACAACTTTCTTCCTTAGGGGAAGCTCATCTCGCAAAGCGCAACTTTTCTTTGCTAACAAGAGAACCAGCTGATTCTTTCAAGACAGAAAGCAAAAGGACACACATTTCTTATAGCTTTGATAAGTGCATCATATGCATTCGAGAATGCAGGTCTGGAGCTTTCTTTCTCGGTGAAAAACAACTTTGTTCCTTAGGGGAAGCTCAACTCGCAAAGTGCAACTTTTCGTTGCTAACAGAGAAACAGCTGATACTTCAAGACAGAGAGCTTAAGGACACACATTTCTTATGGCTTTGATAAGTGAATCATATGCATTCGAGAATGCAGGTCTGGAGCTTTCTTCCTTGGTGAAAACACAGTTGTTGCGTACTAGAAGCTCCTATCGCAAAGTGCACCTTTGCTCTTCTAACTCGTGAAACTCTTGATTTCTGACAGACAGGAGACATCAGGGCACATATTTCTTATGGTTTTGGAAAGTAAATCATATACATCTAAAATTCCAGGGCTGGAGCTTGCTTTCACGGTGCAAAGCACTGTTGTTCCATAGGGGAAGCTCAACGAGCAAAGTGTAACTTTGCTTTGCTAACAGGCGAAACGGTCGATTCCTGTCAGACAGAAGGCATCAGGACACAGTATTCTTATGGCTCTGGCTAGTGAATGACATGCATCTGAGAATCCAGGATTGGAGCTCTCGTTCTGGGTGCAAAGCACAGTTGTTCCTTAGGGGAAGCTCAACGAGCAAATTGCAACTTTGCTTTGCTAACAAGCGAAACGGTCGATTCCTGTCAGACAGAAGGCATCAACACACACATTTCTTAGTGCCTCGGTAAGTGAATAATATGCATCTGAGAATCCAGGCCTGGATCTTTCTTTCTCGGGGAAAAACAACTTTGTTCCTTAGGGGAAGCTCAACTCGCAAAGTGCAACTTTTCGTTGCTAACAGAGAAACAGCTGATTCTTCAAGACAGAAAGCAAAAGGACACACATTTCTTATGGCTTTGATAAGTGATTCATATGCATTCGAGAATGCAGGTCTGGAGCTTTCTTTCTTGGTGAAAACACAGTTGTTACGTACGGGAAGCTCCTACCGCAAAGTGCACCTTTGCTCTTCTAACACGTGAAACTCTTGATTTCTGACAGACAGGAGACATCAGGGCACATATTTCTTATGGTTTTGGAAAGTAAATCATATACATCTAAAACTCCAGGGCTGGAGCTTGCTTTCACTGTAAAAAGGACTGTTGTTCCTTAGGGGAAGCTCAACGAGCAAAGTGCAACTTTGCTTTGCTATCAAGTGAAACAGTCAATTCCTGTCAGACAGAAGGCATCAGGACACACATTTCTTAGGGACTCGGGAAGTGAATAATATGCATCTGAGAATCCAGGACTGGATTTTTCTTTCTCAGGAAAAACAACTTTGTTCCTTAGGGGAAGCTCATCTCGCAAAGCGCAAGTTTTCGTTGCTAACAAGAGAAAGAGCTGATTCTTGCAAGACAAAAGCATAAGGGCACACATTTCTTAAGGCTTTGGTAAGTGAATAATATGCATCTGCGAATTCAGGCCTGGATCTTTCTTTCTCGGTGAAAAACAACTTTGTTCCTTAGGGGAAGCTCAACTCGCAAAGTGCAACTTTTCGTTGCTAACAAGAGAATCAGCTGATTCTTTCAAGACAGAAAGCATAAGGACACACATTTCTTATGGCTTTAATAAGTGAATCATATGCATTCGAGAATGCAGGTCTGGAGCTTTCTTCCTTGGTGAAAACACAGTTGTTACGTACAGGAAGCTCCTATCGCAAAGTGCACCTTTGCTCTTCTAACACGTGAAACTCTTGATTTCTGACAGACAGGAGACATCAGGGCACATATTTCTTATGGCTTTGGAAAGTAAATCATATACATCTAAAACTCCAGGGCTGGAGCTTGCTTTCACGGTGCAAAGCACTGTTGTTCCTTAGAGGAAGCTCAACGAGCAAAGTGTAACTTTGCTTTGCTAACAGGCGAAACGGTCGATTCCTGTCAGACAGAAGGCATCAGGACACAGTATTCTTATGGCTCTGGCTAGTGAATGACATGCATCAGAGAATCCAGGATTGGAGCTCTCGTTCTGGATGCAAAGCACAGTTGTTCCTTAGGGGAAGCTCAACGAGCAAAGTGCAACTTTGCTTTGCTAACAAGTGAAACGGTCGATTCCTGTCAGAGAGAAGACCTCAGGACACACATTTCTTAGGGCCTCGGGAAGTGAATAATATGCATCTGAGATTCCAGTACTGGATCTTTCTTTCTCAGGAAAAACAACTTTGTTCCTTAGAGGAAGCTCAACGAGCAAAGTGCAACTTTTCTTCGCTAACAAGAAAAACAGCTGATTCTCTCAAGACAGGAAGCACATGAACAAACATTTCTTAGGGGCTCGGTAAGTGAATAATATGCATCTGAGAATCCAGGACTTTCTTTCTCGGTGAGAAACAACTTTCTTCCTTAGGGGAAGCTCATCTCGCAAAGCGCAACTTTTCGTTGCTAACAAGAGAAAGAGCTGATTCTTGCAAGACAGAAAGCATAAGGACACACATTTCTTATGGCTTTGGTAAGTGAATAATATGCATCTGAGAATCCAGGCCTGGATCTTTCTTTCTCGGTGAAAAACAACTTTGTTCCTTAGGGGAAACTCAACTCGCAAAGTGCAACTTTTCGTTGCTAACAAGAGAACCAGCTGACTCTTTCAAGACAGGAAGCAAAAGGACACACATTTCTTATGGCTTTGATAAGTGAATCATATGCATTCGAGAATGCAGGTCTGGAGCTTTCTTCCTTGGTGAAAACACAGTTGTTACGTACAGGAAGCTCCTATCGCAAAGTGCACCTTTGCTCTTCTAACACGTGAAACTCTTGATTTCTGACAGGCAGGAGACATCAGGGCACATATTTCTTATGGTTTTGGAAAGTAAATCATATACATCTAAAACTCCAGGGCTGGAGCTTGCTTTCACGGTGCAAAGCACTGTTGTTCCTTAGAGGAAGCTCAACGAGCAAAGTGTAACTTTGCTTTGCTAACAGGCGAAACGGTCGATTCCTGTCAGACAGAAGGCATCAGAACACAGTATTCTTATGGCTCTGGCTAGTGAATGACATGCATCAGAGAATCCAGGATTGGATCTCTCTTTCTGGATCTAAAGCACAGTTGTTTCTTAGGGGAAGCTCAATGAGCAAAGTGCAACTTTGCTTTGCTAACAAGTGAAACAGTCAATTCCTGTCAGACAGAAGGAATCAGGACACACATTTCTTATGGCTTCGGTAAGTGAAAAATGTGCATCTGAGAATCCAGGACTGGATTTTTCTTTCTCAGGAAAAACAACTTTGTTCCTTAGGGAAAGCTCATCTCGCAAAGCGCAAGTTTTCGTTGCTAACAAGAGGAATAGCTGATTCTTGCAAGACAAAAGCATAAGGGCACACATTTCTTAAGGCTTTGGTAAGTGAATAATATGCATCTGCGGATTCAGGCCTGGATCTTTCTTTCTCGGTGAAAAACAACTTTGTTCCTTAGGGGAAGCTCAACTCGCAAAGTGCAACTTTTCGTTGCTAACAAGAGAATCAGCTGATTCTTTCAAGACAGAAAGCAAAAGGACACACATTTCTTATGGCTTTGATAAGTGAATCATATGCATTCCTGAATGCAGGTCTGGAGCTTTCTTCCTTGGTGAAAACACCGTTGTTACGTACGGGAAACTCCTATCGCAAAGTGCACCTTTGCTCTTCTAACACGTGAAACTCTTGATTTCTGACAGACAGGAGACATCAGGGCACATATTTCTTATGGCTTTGGAAAGTAAATCATATACATCTAAAACTCCAGGGCTGGAGCTTGCTTTCACGGTGCAAAGCCCTGTTGCTCTTTAGGGGAAGCTCAACGAGCATAGTGTAACTTTGCTTTGCTAACAGGCGAAACGGTCGATTCCTGTCAGACAGAAGGCATCAGGACACAGTATTCTTATGGCTCTGGCTAGTGAATGACATGCATCAGAGAATCCAGGATTGGAGCTCTCTTTCTGGATGCAAAGCACAGTTGTTCCTTAGGGGAAGTTTAACGAGCAAAGTGCAACTTTGCTTTGCTAACAAGTGAAACGGTCGATTCCTGTCAGACAGAAGACATCAGGACACAGTATTCTTATGGCTCTGGCTAGTGAATGAAATGCATCAGAGAATCCAGGATTGGATCATTCTTTCTCAGGAAAAACAACTTTGTTCCTTAGGGGAAGCTCATCTCGCAAAGTGCAACTTTTCTTTGCTAACAAGAAAAAGAGCTGATTCTAGCAAGACAGGAAGCACAAGGACACACATTTCTTATAGCTTTGATAAGTGCATCATATGCATTCGAGAATGCAGGTCTGGAGCTTTCTTCCTTGGTGAAAACACAGTTGTTGCGTACGGGAAGCTCCTATCGCAAAGTGCACCTTTGCTCTTCTAACTCGTGAAACTCTTGATTTCTGACAGACAGGAGACATCAGGGCACATATTTCTTATGGTTTTGGAAAGTAAATCATATACATCTAAAATTCCAGGGCTGGAGCTTGCTTTCACGGTGCAAAGCACTGTTGTTCCATAGGGGAAGCTCAACGAGCAAAGTGTAACTTTGCTTTGCTAACAGGCGAAACGGTCGATTCCTGTCAGACAGAAGGCATCAGGACACAGTATTCTTATGGCTCTGGCTAGTGAATGACATGCATCTCAGAATCCAGGATTGGAGCTCTCGTTCTGGGTGCAAAGCACAGTTGTTCCTTAGGGGAAGCTCAGCGAGCAAATTGCAACTTTGCTTTGCTAACAAGCGAAACGGTCGATTCCTGTCAGACAGAAGGCATCAACACACACATTTCTTAGGGCCTCGGTAAGTGAATAATATGCATCTGAGAATCCAGGACTGGATCTTTCTTTCTCGGTGAAAAACAACTTTGTTCCTTAGGGGAAGCTCAACTCGCAAAGTGCAACTTTTCGTTGCTAACAGAGAAACAGCTGATTCTTCAAGACAGAAAGCAAAAGGACACACATTTCTTATGGCTTTGATAAGTGATTCATATGCATTCGAGAATGCAGGTCTGGAGCTTTCTTTCTTCGTGAAAACACAGTTGTTACGTACGGGAAGCTCCTACCGCAAAGTGCACCTTTGCTCTTCTAACACGTGAAACTCTTGATTTCTGACAGACAGGAGACATCAGGGCACATATTTCTTATGGTTTTGGAAAGTAAATCATATACATCTAAAACTCCAGGGCTGGAGCTTGCTTTCACTGTAAAAAGGACTGTTGTTCCTTAGGGGAAGCTCAACGAGCAAAGTGCAACTTTGCTTTGCTATCAAGTGAAACAGTCGATTCCTGTCAGACAGAAGGCATCAGGACACACATTTCTTAGGGACTCGGGAAGTGAATAATATGCATCTGAGAATCCAGGACTGGATTTTTCATTCTCAGGAAAAACAACTTTGTTCCTTAGGGGAAGCTCATCTCGCAAAGCGCAAGTTTTCGTTGCTAACAAGAGAAAGAGCTGATTCTTGCAAGACAAAAGCATAAGGGCACACATTTCTTAAGGCTTTGGTAAGTGAATAATATGCATCTGCGAATTCAGGCCTGGATCTTTCTTTCTCGGTGAAAAACAACTTTGTTCCTTAGGGGAAGCTCAACTCGCAAAGTGCAACTTTTCGTTGCTAACAAGAGAATCAGCTGATTCTTTCAAGACAGAAAGCATAAGGACACACATTTCTTATGGCTTTGATAAGTGAATCATATGCATTCCTGAATGCAGGTCTGGAGCTTTCTTCCTTGGTGAAAACACCGTTGTTACGTACGGGAAGCTCCTAACGCAAAGTGCACATTTCCTCTTCTAACACGTGAAACTCTTGATTTCTGACAGACAGGAGACATCAGGGCACATATTTCTTATGGTTTTGGAAAGTAAATCATATACATCTAAAATTCCAGGGCTGGAGCTTGCTTTCACGGTGCAAAGCACTGTTGTTCCTTAGGGGAAGCTCAACGAGCAAAGTGTAACTTTGCTTTGCTAACAGGCGAAACGGTCGATTCCTGTCAGAGAGAAGACCTCAGGACACACATTTCTTAGGGCCTCGGTAAGTGAATAATATGCATCTGAGAATCCAGGACTGGATCTTTCTTTCTCAGGAAAAACAACTTTGTTCCTTAGGGGAAGCTCATCTCGCAAAGTGCAACATTTCTTTGCTAACAAGAGAAACAGCTGATTCTTGCAAGACAGGAAGCACAAGGACACACATTTCTTAAGGCTTTGGTAAGTGAATAATATGCATCTGAGAATCCTGGCCTGGATCTTTCTTTCTCGGTGAGAAAAACAACTTTGTTCCTTAGGGGAAGCTCAACTCGCAAAGTGCAACTTTTCGTTGCTAACAAGAGAACCAGCTCATTCGTTCAAGACAGAAAGCAAAAAGACACACATTTCTTATGGCTTTGATAAGTGAATCATATGCATTCGAGAATGCAGGTCTGGAGCTTTCTTCCTTGGTGAAAACACAGTTGTTACGTACAGGAAGCTCCTATCGCAAAGTGCACCTTTGCTCTTCTAACACGTGAAACTCTTGATTTCTGACAGACAGGAGACATCAGGGCACATATTTCTTATGGTTTTGGAAAGTAAATCATATACATCTAAAACTCCAGGGCTGGAGCTTGCTTTCACGGTGCAAAGCACTGTTGTTCCTTAGAGGAAGCTCAACGAGCAAAGTGTAACTTTGCTTTGCTAACAGGCGAAACGGTCGATTCCTGTCAGACAGAAGGCATCAGGACACAGTATTCTTATGGCTCTGGCTAGTGAATGACATGCATCAGAGAATCCAGGATTGGAGCTCTCGTTCTGGATGCAAAGCACAGTTGTTCCTTAGGGGAAGCTCAACGAGCAAAGTGCAACTTTGCTTTGCTAACAAGTGAAACGGTCGATTCCTGTCAGAGAGAAGACCTCAGGACACACATTTCTTAGGGCCTCGGGAAGTGAATAATATGCATCTGAGATTCCAGTACTGGATCTTTCTTTCTCAGGAAAAACAACTTTGTTCCTTAGAGGAAGCTCAACGAGCAAAGTGCAACTTTTCTTCGCTAACAAGAAAAACAGCTGATTCTCTCAAGACAGGAAGCACATGGACAAACATTTCTTAGGGGCTCGGTAAGTGAATAATATGCATCTGAGAATCCAGGACTTTCTTTCTCGGTGAGAAACAACTTTGTTCCTTAGGGGAAGCTCATCTCGCAAAGCGCAACTTTTCGTTGCTAACAAGAGAAAGAGCTGATTCTTGCAAGACAGAAAGCATAAGGACACACATTTCTTATGGCTTTGGTAAGTGAATAATATGCATCTGAGAATCCAGGCCTGGATCTTTCTTTCTCGGTGAAAAACAACTTTGTTCCTTAGGGGAAACTCAACTCGCAAAGTGCAACTTTTCGTTGCTAACAAGAGAACCAGCTGATTCTTTCAAGACAGAAAGCAAAAGGACACACATTTCTTATGGCTTTGATAAGTGAATCATATGCATTCGAGAATGCAGGTCTGGAGCTTTCTTCCTTGGTGAAAACACAGTTGTTACGTACGGGAAGCTCCTATCTCAAAGCGCACCTTTCCTCTTCTAACACGTGAAACTCTTGATTTCTGACAGACAGGAGACATCAGGGCACATATTTCTTATGGTTTTGGAAAGTAAATCATATACATCTAAAACTCCAGGGCTGGAGCTTGCTTTCACGGTGCAAAGCACTGTTGTTCCTTAGGGGAAGCTCAACGAGCAAAGTGTAACTTTGCTTTGCTAACAGGCGAAACTTTCGATTCCTGTCAGACAGAAGGCATCAGGACACAGTATTCTTATGGCTCTGGCTAGTGAATGACATGCATCTGAGAATCCAGGATTGGATCTCTCTTTCTGGATCTAAAGCACAGTTGTTTCTTAGGGGAAGCTCAACGAGCAAAGTGCAACTTTGCTTTGCTAACAAGCGAAACAGTCAATTCCTGTCAGACAGAAGGCATCAGGACACACATTTCTTATGGCTTCGGTAAGTGAATAATGTGCATCTGAGAATCCAGGACTGGATCTTTCTTTCTCAGGAAAAACAACTTTGTTCCTTAGGGGAAGCTCATCTCGCAAAGTGCAACTTTTCTTTGCTAACAAGAGAAACAGCTGATTCTTGCAAGACAGGAAGCACAAAGACACACATTTCTTAAGGCTTTGGTAAGTGAATAATATGCATCTGAGAATCCAGGCCTGGATCTTTCTTTCTCGGTGAGAAAAACAACTGTGTTCCTTAGGGGAAACTCAACTCGCAAAGTGCAACTTTTCGTTGCTAACAAGAGAACCAGCTGATTCTTTCAAGACAGAAAGCAAAAGGACACACATTCCTTATGGTTTTGATAAGTAAGTGAATCATATGCATTCGAGAATGCAGGTCTGGAGCTTTCTTCCTTGGTGAAAACACAGTTGTTACGTACGGGAAACTCCTATCGCAAAGTGCACATTTCCTCTTCTAACACGTGAAACTCTTGATTTCTGACAGACAGGAGACATCAGGGCACATATTTCTTATGGTTTTGGAAAGTAAATCATATACATCTAAAACTCCAGGGCTGGAGCTTGCTTTCACGGTGCAAAGCCCTGTTGCTCTTTAGGGGAAGCTCAACGAGCATAGTGTAACTTTGCTTTGCTAACAGGCGAAACGGTCGATTCCTGTCAGACAGAAGGCATCAGGACACAGTATTCTTATGGCTCTGGCTAGTGAATGACATGCATCAGAGAATCCAGGATTGGAGCTCTCTTTCTGGATGCAAAGCACAGTTGTTCCTTAGGGGAAGTTTAACGAGCAAAGTGCAACCTTGCTTTGCTAACAAGTGAAACGGTCGATTCCTGTCAGACAGAAGACATCAGGACACAGTATTCTTATGGCTCTGGCTAGTGAATGAAATGCATCAGAGAATCCAGGATTGGATCATTCTTTCTCAGGAAAAACAACTTTGTTCCTTAGGGGAAGCTCATCTCGCAAAGTGCAACTTTTCTTTGCTAACAAGAAAAAGAGCTGATTCTTGCAAGACAGGAAGCACAAGGACACACATTTCTTATGGCTTTGGTAAGTGAATAATATGCATCTGAGAATCCAGGCCTGGATCTTTCTTTCTCGGGGAAAAACAACTTTGTTCCTTAGGGGAAGGTCAACGAGCAAGGTGCAACATTGCTTTGCTATCAAGTGAAACAGTCAATTCCTGTCAGACAGAAGGCATCAGGACACACATTTCTTATGGCTTCGGTAAGTGAATAATATGCATCTGAGAATCCAGGACTGGATCTTTCTTTCTCAGGAAAAACAACTTTGTTCCTTAGGGGAAGCTCATCTCGCAAAGCGCAAGTTTTCGTTGCTAACAAGAGAAATAGCTGATTCTTGCAAGACAGAAAGCATAAGGACACACATTTCTTATGGCTTTGGTAGGTGAATAATATGCATCTGCGAATCCAGGCCTGGATCTTTCTTTCTCGGTGAAAAACAACTTTCTTCCTTAGGGGAAGCTCATCTCGCAAAGCGCAACTTTTCTTTGCTAACAAGAGAACCAGCTGATTCTTTCAAGACAGAAAGCAAAAGGACACACATTTCTTATAGCTTTGATAAGTGCATCATATGCATTCGAGAATGCAGGTCTGGAGCTTTCTTTCTCGGTGAAAAACAACTTTGTTCCTTAGGGGAAGCTCAACTCGCAAAGTGCAACTTTTCGTTGCTAACAGAGAAACAGCTGATACTTCAAGACAGAGAGCTTAAGGACACACATTTCTTATGGCTTTGATAAGTGAATCATATGCATTCGAGAATGCAGGTCTGGAGCTTTCTTCCTTGGTGAAAACACAGTTGTTGCGTACTAGAAGCTCCTATCGCAAAGTGCACCTTTGCTCTTCTAACTCGTGAAACTCTTGATTTCTGACAGACAGGAGACATCAGGGCACATATTTCTTATGGTTTTGGAAAGTAAATCATATACATCTAAAATTCCAGGGCTGGAGCTTGCTTTCACGGTGCAAAGCACTGTTGTTCCATAGGGGAAGCTCAACGAGCAAAGTGTAACTTTGCTTTGCTAACAGGCGAAACGGTCGATTCCTGTCAGACAGAAGGCATCAGGACACAGTATTCTTATGGCTCTGGCTAGTGAATGACATGCATCTGAGAATCCAGGATTGGAGCTCTCGTTCTGGGTGCAAAGCACAGTTGTTCCTTAGGGGAAGCTCAACGAGCAAATTGCAACTTTGCTTTGCTAACAAGCGAAACGGTCGATTCCTGTCAGACAGAAGGCATCAACACACACATTTCTTAGGGCCTCGGTAAGTGAATAATATGCATCTGAGAATCCAGGACTGGATCTTTCTTTCTCGGTGAAAAACAACTTTGTTCCTTAGGGGAAGCTCAACTCGCAAAGTGCAACTTTTCGTTGCTAACAGAGAAACAGCTGATTCTTCAAGACAGAAAGCAAAAGGACACACATTTCTTATGGCTTTGATAAGTGATTCATATGCATTCGAGAATGCAGGTCTGGAGCTTTCTTTCTTGGTGAAAACACAGTTGTTACGTACGGGAAGCTCCTACCGCAAAGTGCACCTTTGCTCTTCTAACACGTGAAACTCTTGATTTCTGACAGACAGGAGACATCAGGGCACATATTTCTTATGGTTTTGGAAAGTAAATCATATACATCTAAAACTCCAGGGCTGGAGCTTGCTTTCACTGTAAAAAGGACTGTTGTTCCTTAGGGGAAGCTCAACGAGCAAAGTGCAACTTTGCTTTGCTATCAAGTGAAACAGTCAATTCCTGTCAGACAGAAGGCATCAGGACACACATTTCTTAGGGACTCGGGAAGTGAATAATATGCATCTGAGAATCCAGGACTGGATTTTTCTTTCTCAGGAAAAACAACTTTGTTCCTTAGGGGAAGCTCATCTCGCAAAGCGCAAGTTTTCGTTGCTAACAAGAGAAACAGCTGATTCTTGCAAGACAAAAGCATAAGGGCACACATTTCTTAAGGCTTTGGTAAGTGAATAATATGCATCTGCGAATTCAGGCCTGGATCTTTCTTTCTCGGTGAAAAACAACTTTGTTCCTTAGGGGAAGCTCAACTCGCAAAGTGCAACTTTTCGTTGCTAACAAGAGAATCAGCTGATTCTTTCAAGACAGAAAGCATAAGGACACACATTTCTTATGGCTTTAATAAGTGAATCATATGCATTCGAGAATGCAGGTCTGGAGCTTTCTTCCTTGGTGAAAACACAGTTGTTACGTACAGGAAGCTCCTATCGCAAAGTGCACCTTTGCTCTTCTAACACGTGAAACTCTTGATTTCTGACAGACAGGAGACATCAGGGCACATATTTCTTATGGCTTTGGAAAGTAAATCATATACATCTAAAACTCCAGGGCTGGAGCTTGCTTTCACGGTGCAAAGCACTGTTGTTCCTTAGAGGAAGCTCAACGAGCAAAGTGTAACTTTGCTTTGCTAACAGGCGAAACGGTCGATTCCTGTCAGACAGAAGGCATCAGGACACAGTATTCTTATGGCTCTGGCTAGTGAATGACATGCATCAGAGAATCCAGGATTGGAGCTCTCGTTCTGGATGCAAAGCACAGTTGTTCCTTAGGGGAAGCTCAACGAGCAAAGTGCAACTTTGCTTTGCTAACAAGTGAAACGGTCGATTCCTGTCAGAGAGAAGACCTCAGGACACACATTTCTTAGGGCCTCGGGAAGTGAATAATATGCATCTGAGATTCCAGTACTGGATCTTTCTTTCTCAGGAAAAACAACTTTGTTCCTTAGAGGAAGCTCAACGAGCAAAGTGCAACTTTTCTTCGCTAACAAGAAAAACAGCTGATTCTCTCAAGACAGGAAGCACATGGACAAACATTTCTTAGGGGCTCGGTAAGTGAATAATATGCATCTGAGAATCCAGGACTTTCTTTCTCGGTGAGAAACAACTTTGTTCCTTAGGGGAAGCTCATCTCGCAAAGCGCAACTTTTCGTTGCTAACAAGAGAAAGAGCTGATTCTTGCAAGACAGAAAGCATAAGGACACACATTTCTTATGGCTTTGGTAAGTGAATAATATGCATCTGAGAATCCAGGCCTGGATCTTTCTTTCTCGGTGAAAAACAACTTTGTTCCTTAGGGGAAACTCAACTCGCAAAGTGCAATTTTTCGTTGCTAACAAGAGAACCAGCTGACTCTTTCAAGACAGGAAGCAAAAGGACACACATTTCTTATGGCTTTGATAAGTGAATCATATGCATTCGAGAATGCAGGTCTGGAGCTTTCTTCCTTGGTGAAAACACAGTTGTTACGTACAGGAAGCTCCTATCGCAAAGTGCACCTTTGCTCTTCTAACACGTGAAACTCTTGATTTCTGACAGGCAGGAGACATCAGGGCACATATTTCTTATGGTTTTGGAAAGTAAATCATATACATCTAAAACTCCAGGGCTGGAGCTTGCTTTCACGGTGCAAAGCACTGTTGTTCCTTAGGGGAAGCTCAACGAGCAAAGTGTAACTTTGCTTTGCTAACAGGCGAAACGGTCGATTCCTGTCAGACAGAAGGCATCAGAACACAGTATTCTTATGGCTCTGGCTAGTGAATGACATGCATCAGAGAATCTAGGATTGGATCTCTCTTTCTGGATCTAAAGCACAGTTGTTTCTTAGGGGAAGCTCAACGAGCAAAGTGCAACTTTGCTTTGCTAACAAGTGAAACAGTCAATTCCTGTCAGACAGAAGGAATCAGGACACACATTTCTTATGGCTTCGGTAAGTGAAAAATGTGCATCTGAGTATCCAGGACTGGATTTTTCTTTCTCAGGAAAAACAACTTTGTTCCTTAGGGAAAGCTCATCTCGCAAAGCGCAAGTTTTCGTTGCTAACAAGAGGAATAGCTGATTCTTGCAAGACAAAAGCATAAGGGCACACATTTCTTAAGGCTTTGGTAAGTGAATAATATGCATCTGCGGATTCAGGCCTGGATCTTTCTTTCTCGGTGAAAAACAACTTTGTTCCTTAGGGGAAGCGCAACTCGCAAAGTGCAACTTTTCGTTGCTAACAAGAGAATCAGCTGATTCTTTCAAGACAGAAAGCAAAAGGACACACATTTCTTATGGCTTTGATAAGTGAATCATATGCATTCCTGAATGCAGGTCTGGAGCTTTCTTCCTTGGTGAAAACACCGTTGTTACGTACGGGAAACTCCTATCGCAAAGTGCACCTTTGCTCTTCTAACACGTGAAACTCTTGATTTCTGACAGACAGGAGACATCAGGGCACATATTTCTTATGGCTTTGGAAAGTAAATCATATACATCTAAAACTCCAGGGCTGGAGCTTGCTTTCACGGTGCAAAGCCCTGTTGCTCTTTAGGGGAAGCTCAACGAGCATAGTGTAACTTTGCTTTGCTAACAGGCGAAACGGTCGATTCCTGTCAGACAGAAGGCATCAGGACACAGTATTCTTATGGCTCTGGCTAGTGAATGACATGCATCAGAGAATCCAGGATTGGAGCTCTCTTTCTGGATGCAAAGCACAGTTGTTCCTTAGGGGAAGTTTAACGAGCAAAGTGCAACCTTGCTTTGCTAACAAGTGAAACGGTCGATTCCTGTCAGACAGAAGACATCAGGACACAGTATTCTTATGGCTCTGGCTAGTGAATGAAATGCATCAGAGAATCCAGGATTGGATCATTCTTTCTCAGGAAAAACAACTTTGTTCCTTAGGGGAAGCTCATCTCGCAAAGTGCAACTTTTCTTTGCTAACAAGAAAAAGAGCTGATTCTAGCAAGACAGGAAGCACAAGGACACACATTTCTTATAGCTTTGATAAGTGCATCATATGCATTCGAGAATGCAGGTCTGGAGCTTTCTTCCTTGGTGAAAACACAGTTGTTGCGTACGGGAAGCTCCTATCGCAAAGTGCACCTTTGCTCTTCTAACTCGTGAAACTCTTGATTTCTGACAGACAGGAGACATCAGGGCACATATTTCTTATGGTTTTGGAAAGTAAATCATATACATCTAAAATTCCAGGGCTGGAGCTTGCTTTCACGGTGCAAAGCACTGTTGTTCCATAGGGGAAGCTCAACGAGCAAAGTGTAACTTTGCTTTGCTAACAGGCGAAACGGTCGATTCCTGTCAGACAGAAGGCATCAGGACACAGTATTCTTATGGCTCTGGCTAGTGAATGACATGCATCTGAGAATCCAGGATTGGAGCTCTCGTTCTGGGTGCAAAGCACAGTTGTTCCTTAGGGGAAGCTCAACGAGCAAATTGCAACTTTGCTTTGCTAACAAGCGAAACGGTCGATTCCTGTCAGACAGAAGGCATCAACACACACATTTCTTAGGGCCTCGGTAAGTGAATAATATGCATCTGAGAATCCAGGACTGGATCTTTCTTTCTCGGTGAAAAACAACTTTGTTCCTTAGGGGAAGCTCAACTCGCAAAGTGCAACTTTTCGTTGCTAACAGAGAAACAGCTGATTCTTCAAGACAGAAAGCAAAAGGACACACATTTCTTATGGCTTTGATAAGTGATTCATATGCATTCGAGAATGCAGGTCTGGAGCTTTCTTTCTTCGTGAAAACACAGTTGTTACGTACGGGAAGCTCCTACCGCAAAGTGCACCTTTGCTCTTCTAACACGTGAAACTCTTGATTTCTGACAGACAGGAGACATCAGGGCACATATTTCTTATGGTTTTGGAAAGTAAATCATATACATCTAAAACTCCAGGACTGGAGCTTGCTTTCACTGTAAAAAGGACTGTTGTTCCTTAGGGGAAGCTCAACGAGCAAAGTGCAACTTTGCTTTGCTATCAAGTGAAACAGTCAATTCCTGTCAGACAGAAGGCATCAGGACACACATTTCTTATGGCTTCGGTAAGTGAATAATATGCATCTGAGAATCCAGGACTGGATTTTTCTTTCTCAGGAAAAACAACTTTGTTCCTTAGGGGAAGCTCATCTCGCAAAGCGCAAGTTTTCGTTGCTAACAAGAGAAAGAGCTGATTCTTGCAAGACAAAAGCATAAGGGCACACATTTCTTAAGGCTTTGGTAAGTGAATAATATGCATCTGCGAATTCAGGCCTGGATCTTTCTTTCTCGGTGAAAAACAACTTTGTTCCTTAGGGGAAGCTCAACTCGCAAAGTGCAACTTTTCGTTGCTAACAGAGAAACAGCTGATTCTTTCAAGACAGAAAGCATAAGGACACACATTTCTTATGGCTTTAATAAGTGAATCATATGCATTCCTGAATGCAGGTCTGGAGCTTTCTTCCTTGGTGAAAACACCGTTGTTACGTACGGGAAGCTCCTATCGCAAAGTGCACATTTCCTCTTCTAACACGTGAAACTCTTGATTTCTGACAGACAGGAGACATCAGGGCACATATTTCTTATGGTTTTGTAAAGTAAATCATATACATCTAAAATTCCAGGGCTGGAGCTTGCTTTCACGGTGCAAAGCACTGTTGTTCCTTAGGGGAAGCTCAACGAGCAAAGTGTAAATTTGCTTTGCTAACAGGCGAAACGGTCGATTCCTGTCAGACAGAAGGCATCAGGACACAGTATTCTTATGGCTCTGGCTAGTGAATGACAGGCATCAGAGAATCCAGGATTGGAGCTCTCTTTCTGGATGCAAAGCACAGTTGTTCCTTAGGGGAAGCTCAACGAGCAAAGTGCAACTTTGCTTTGCTATCAAGTGAAACGGTCGATTCCTGTCAGAGAGAAGACCTCAGGACACACATTTCTTAGGGCCTCGGGAAGTGAATAATATGCATCTGAGATTCCAGTACTGGATCTTTCTTTCTCAAGAAAAACAACTTTGTTCCTTAGAGGAAGCTCAACGAGCAAAGTGCAACTTTTCTTCGCAAACAAGAAAAACAGCTGATTCTCTCAAGACAGGAAGCACATGGACAAACATTTCTTAGGGGCTCGGTAAGTGAATAATATACATCTGAGAATCCAGGACTTTCTTTCTCGGTGAGAAACAACTTTGTTCCTTAGGGGAAGCTCATCTCGCAAAGCGCAACTTTTCGTTGCTAACAAGAGAAAGAGCTGATTCTTGCAAGACAGAAAGCATAAGGACACACATTTCTTATGGCTTTGGTAAGTGAATAATATGCATCTGAGAATCCAGGCCTGGATCTTTCTTTCTCGGTGAAAAACAACTTTGTTCCTTAGGGGAAACTCAACTCGCAAAGTGCAATTTTTCGTTGCTAACAAGAGAACCAGCTGACTCTTTCAAGACAGGAAGCAAAAGGACACACATTTCTTATGGCTTTGATAAGTGAATCATATGCATTCGAGAATGCAGGTCTGGAGCTTTCTTCCTTGGTGAAAACACAGTTGTTACGTACGGGAAGCTCCTATCTCAAAGCGCACCTTTCCTCTTCTAACACGTGAAACTCTTGATTTCTGACAGACAGGAGACATCAGGGCACATATTTCTTATGGTTTTGGAAAGTAAATCATATACATCTAAAACTCACGGGCTGGAGCTTGCTTTCACGGTGCAAAGCACTGTTGTTCCTTAGGGGAAGCTCAACGAGCAAAGTGTAACTTTGCTTTGCTAACAGGCGAAACGGTCGATTCCTGTCAGACAGAAGGCATCAGGACACAGTATTCTTATGGCTCTGGCTAGTGAATGAAATGCATCAGAGAATCCAGGATTGGATCTTTCTTTCTCAGGAAAAACAACTTTGTTCCTTAGGGGAAGCTCATCTCGCAAAGTGCAACTTTTCTTTGCTAACAAGAAAAAGAGCTGATTCTTGCAAGACAGGAAGCACAAGGACACACATTTCTTATGGCTTTGGTAAGTGAATAATATGCATCTGAGAATCCAGGCCTGGATCTTTCTTTCTCGGGGAAAAACAACTTTGTTCCTTAGGGGAAGGTCAACGAGCAAGGTGCAACATTGCTTTGCTATCAAGTGAAACAGTCAATTCCTGTCAGACAGAAGGCATCAGGACACACATTTCTTATGGCTTCGGTAAGTGAATAATATGCATCTGAGAATCCAGGACTGGATCTTTCTTTCTCAGGAAAAACAACTTTGTTCCTTAGGGGAAGCTCATCTCGCAAAGCGCAAGTTTTCGTTGCTAACAAGAGAAATAGCTGATTCTTGCAAGACAGAAAGCATAAGGACACACATTTCTTATGGCTTTGGTAGGTGAATAATATGCATCTGCGAATCCAGGCCTGGATCTTTCTTTCTCGGTGAAAAACAGCTTTGTTCCTTAGGGGAAGCTCAACTCGCAAAGTGCAACTTTTCGTTGCTATTAGAGAAACAGCTGATTCTTCAAGACAGAAAGCAAAAGGACACACATTTCTTATGGCTTTGATAAGTGAATCATATGCATTCGAGCATGCAGGTCTGGAGCTTTCTTCCTTGGTGAAAACACAGTTGTTACGTACGGGAAGCTCCTACCGCAAAGTGCACCTTTGCTCTTCTAACACGTGAAACTCTTGATTTCTGACAGACAGGAGACATCAGGGCACATATTTCTTATGGTTTTGGAAAGTAAATCATATACATCTAAAACTCCAGGGCTGGAGCTTGCTTTCACTGTAAAAAGGACTGTTGTTCCTTAGGGGAAGCTCAACGAGCAAAGTGCAACTTTGCTTTGCTATCAAGTGAAACAGTCAATTCCTGTCAGACAGAAGGCATCAGGACACACATTTCTTAGGGACTCGGGAAGTGAATAATATGCATCTGAGAATCCAGGACTGGATTTTTCTTTCTCAGGAAAAACAACTTTGTTCCTTAGGGGAAGCTCATCTCGCAAAGCGCAAGTTTTCGTTGCTAACAAGAGAAAGAGCTGATTCTTGCAAGACAAAAGCATAAGGGCACACATTTCTTAAGGCTTTGGTAAGTGAATAATATGCATCTGCGAATTCAGGCCTGGATCTTTCTTTCTCGGTGAAAAACAACTTTGTTCCTTAGGGGAAGCTCAACTCGCAAAGTGCAACTTTTCGTTGCTAACAAGAGAATCAGCTGATTCTTTCAAGACAGAAAGCATAAGGACACACATTTCTTATGGCTTTAATAAGTGAATCATATGCATTCCTGAATGCAGGTCTGGAGCTTTCTTCCTTGGTGAAAACACCGTTGTTACGTACGGGAAGCTCCTATCGCAAAGTGCACATTTCCTCTTCTAACACGTGAAACTCTTGATTTCTGACAGACAGGAGACATCAGGGCACATATTTCTTATGGTTTTGTAAAGTAAATCATATACATCTAAAATTCCAGGGCTGGAGCTTGCTTTCACGGTGCAAAGCACTGTTGTTCCTTAGGGGAAGCTCAACGAGCAAAGTGTAACTTTGCTTTGCTAACAGGCGGAAACGGTCGATTCCTGTCAGACAGAAGGCATCAGGACACAGTATTCTTATGGCTCTGGCTAGTGAATGACAGGCATCAGAGAATCCAGGATTGGAGCTTTCTTTCTGGATGCAAAGCACAGTTGTTCCTTAGGGGAAGCTCAACGAGAAAAGTGCAACTTTGCTTTGCTAACAAGTGAAACGGTCGATTCCTGTCAGACAGAAGGCATCAGCACACACATTTCTTAGGGCCTCGGTAAGTGAATAATATGCATCTGAGAATCCAGGACTGGATCTTTCTTTCCGGCGAAAAACAACTTTGTTCCTTAGGGGAAGCTCATCTCGCAAAGCGCAACTTTTCTTTGCTAACAAGAAAAACAGCTGATTCTTTCAAGACAGAAAGCAAAAGGACACACATTTCTTATGGCTTTGGTAAGTGAATCATATGCATTTGAGAATGCAGGTCTGGATCTTTCTTTCTCGGTGAAAAACAACTTTGTTCCTTAGGGGAAGCTCAACTCGCAAAGTGCAACTTTTCGTTGCTAACAGAGAAACAGCTGATTCTTCAAGACAGAAAGCAAAAGGACACACATTTCTTATGGCTTTGATAAGTGAATCATATGCATTCGAGAATGCAGGTCTGGAGCTTTCTTTCTTGGTGAAAACACAGTTGTTACGTACGGGAAGCTCCTATCTCAAAGCGCACCTTTCCTCTTCTAACACGTGAAACTCTTGATTTCTGACAGACAGGAGACATCAGGGCACATATTTCTTATGGTTTTGGAAAGTAAATCATATACATCTAAAACTCCAGGGCTGGAGCTTCCTTTCACGGTAAAAAGGACTGTTGTTCCTTAGGGGAAGCTCAACGAGCAAAGTGCAACTTTGCTTTGCTATCAAGTTAAACAGTCAATTCCTGTCAGACAGAAGGCATCAGGACACACATTTCTTAGGGACTCGGTAAGTGAATAATATGCATCTGCGAATTCAGGCCTGGATCTTTCTTTCTCGGTGAAAAACAACTTTGTTCCTTAGGGGAAGCTCAACTCGCAAAGTGCAACTTTTCGTTGCTAACAAGAGAATCAGCTGATTCTTTCAAGACAGAAAGCATAAGGACACACATTTCTTATGGCTTTGATAAGTGAATCATATGCATTCCTGAATGCAGGTCTGGAGCTTTCTTCCTTGGTGAAAACACCGTTGTTACGTACGGGAAGCTCCTAACGCAAAGTGCACCTTTGCTATTCTAACTCGTGAAACTCTTGATTTCTGACAGACAGGAGACATCAGGGCACATATTTCTTATGGTTTTGGAAAGTAAATCATATACATCTAAAATTCCAGGGCTGGAGCTTGCTTTCACGGTGCAAAGCACTGTTGTTCCTTAGGGGAAGCTCAACGAGCAAAGTGTAACTTTGCTTTGCTAACAGGCGAAACGGTCGATTCCTGTCAGAGAGAAGACCTCAGGACACACATTTCTTAGGGCCTCGGTAAGTGAATAATATGCATCTGAGAATCCAGGACTGGATCTTTCTTTCTCAGGAAAAACAACTTTGTTCCTTAGGGGAAGCTCATCTCGCAAAGTGCAACATTTCTTTGCTAACAAGAGAAACAGCTGATTCTTGCAAGACAGGAAGCACAAGGACACACATTTCTTAAGGCTTTGGTAAGTGAATAATATGCATCTGAGAATCCTGGCCTGGATCTTTCTTTCTCGGTGAGAAAAACAACTTTGTTCCTTAGGGGAAGCTCAACTCGCAAAGTGCAACTTTTCGTTGCTAACAAGAGAACCAGCTCATTCGTTCAAGACAGAAAGCAAAAAGACACACATTTCTTATGGCTTTGGTAAGTGAATCATATGCATTCGAGAATGCAGGTCTGGAGCTTTCTTCCTTGGTGAAAACACAGTTGTTACGTACAGGAAGCTCCTATCGCAAAGTGCACCTTTGCTCTTCTAACACGTGAAACTCTTGATTTCTGACAGACAGGAGACATCAGGGCACATATTTCTTATGGCTTTGGAAAGTAAATCATATACATCTAAAACTCCAGGGCTGGAGCTTGCTTTCACGGTGCAAAGCACTGTTGTTCCTTAGAGGAAGCTCAACGAGCAAAGTGTAACTTTGCTTTGCTAACAGGCGAAACGGTCGATTCCTGTCAGACAGAAGGCATCAGGACACAGTATTCTTATGGCTCTGGCTAGTGAATGACATGCATCAGAGAATCCAGGATTGGAGCTCTCGTTCTGGATGCAAAGCACAGTTGTTCCTTAGGGGAAGCTCAACGAGCAAAGTGCAACTTTGCTTTGCTAACAAGTGAAACGGTCGATTCCTGTCAGAGAGAAGACCTCAGGACACACATTTCTTAGGGCCTCGGGAAGTGAATAATATGCATCTGAGATTCCAGTACTGGATCTTTCTTTCTCAGGAAAAACAACTTTGTTCCTTAGGGGAAGCTCAACGAGCAAAGTGCAACTTTTCTTCGCTAACAAGAAAAACAGCTGATTCTCTCAAGACAGGAAGCACATGGACAAACATTTCTTAGGGGCTCGGTAAGTGAATAATATGCATCTGAGAATCCAGGACTTTCTTTCTCGGTGAGAAACAACTTTGTTCCTTAGGGGAAGCTCATCTCGCAAAGCGCAACTTTTCGTTGCTAACAAGAGAAAGAGCTGATTCTTGCAAGACAGAAAGCATAAGGACACACATTTCTTATGGCTTTGGTAAGTGAATAATATGCATCTGAGAATCCAGGCCTGGATCTTTCTTTCCGGCGAAAAACAACTTTGTTCCTTAGGGGAAGCTCATCTCGCAAAGCGCAACTTTTCTTTGCTAACAAGAAAAACAGCTGATTCTTTCAAGACAGAAAGCAAAAGGACACACATTTCTTATGGCTTTGGTAAGTGAATCATATGCATTTGAGAATGCAGGTCTGGATCTTTCTTTCTCGGTGAAAAACAACTTTGTTCCTTAGGGGAAGCTCAACTCGCAAAGTGCAACTTTTCGTTGCTAACAGAGAAACAGCTGATTCTTCAAGACAGAAAGCAAAAGGACACACATTTCTTATGGCTTTGATAAGTGAATCATATGCATTCGAGAATGCAGGTCTGGAGCTTTCTTTCTTGGTGAAAACACAGTTGTTACGTACGGGAAGCTCCTATCTCAAAGCGCACCTTTCCTCTTCTAACACGTGAAACTCTTGATTTCTGACAGACAGGAGACATCAGGGCACATATTTCTTATGGTTTTGGAAAGTAAATCATATACATCTAAAACTCCAGGGCTGGAGCTTCCTTTCACGGTAAAAAGGACTGTTGTTCCTTAGGGGAAGCTCAACGAGCAAAGTGCAACTTTGCTTTGCTATCAAGTGAAACAGTCAATTCCTGTCAGACAGAAGGCATCAGGACACACATTTCTTAGGGACTCGGTAAGTGAATAATATGCATCTGCGAATTCAGGCCTGGATCTTTCTTTCTCGGTGAAAAACAACTTTGTTCCTTAGGGGAAGCTCAACTCGCAAAGTGCAACTTTTCGTTGCTAACAAGAGAATCAGCTGATTCTTTCAAGACAGAAAGCATAAGGACACACATTTCTTATGGCTTTGATAAGTGAATCATATGCATTCCTGAATGCAGGTCTGGAGCTTTCTTCCTTGGTGAAAACACCGTTGTTACGTACGGGAAGCTCCTAACGCAAAGTGCACATTTCCTCTTCTAACACGTGAAACTCTTGATTTCTGACAGACAGGAGACATCAGGGCACATATTTCTTATGGTTTTGGAAAGTAAATCATATACATCTAAAACTCCAGGGCTGGAGCTTGCTTTCACGGTGCAAAGCACTGTTGTTCCTTAGGGGAAGCTCAACGAGCAAAGTGTAACTTTGCTTTGCTAACAGGCGAAACGGTCGATTCCTGTCAGACAGAAGGCATCAGGACACAGTATTCTTATGGCTCTGGCTAGTGAATGACATGCATCTGAGAATCCAGGATTGGATCTCTCTTTCTGGATCTAAAGCACAGTTGTTTCTTAGGGGAAGCTCAACGAGCAAAGTGCAACTTTGCTTTGCTAACAAGCGAAACAGTCAATTCCTGTCAGACAGAAGGCATCAGGACACACATTTCTTATGGCTTCGGTAAGTGAATAATGTGCATCTGAGAATCCAGGACTGGATCTTTCTTTCTCAGGAAAAACAACTTTGTTCCTTAGGGGAAGCTCATCTCGCAAAGTGCAACTTTTCTTTGCTAACAAGAGAAACAGCTGATTCTTGCAAGACAGGAAGCACAAAGACACACATTTCTTAAGGCTTTGGTAAGTGAATAATATGCATCTGAGAATCCAGGCCTGGATCTTTCTTTCTCGGTGAGAAAAACAACTGTGTTCCTTAGGGGAAACTCAACTCGCAAAGTGCAACTTTTCGTTGCTAACAAGAGAACCAGCTGATTCTTTCAAGACAGAAAGCAAAAGGACACACATTCCTTATGGTTTTGATAAGTAAGTGAATCATATGCATTCGAGAATGCAGGTCTGGAGCTTTCTTCCTTGGTGAAAACACAGTTGTTACGTACAGGAAGCTCCTATCGCAAAGCGCACCTTTGCTCTTCTAACACGTGAAACTCTTGATTTCTGACAGACAGGAGACATCAGGGCACATATTTCTTATGGCTTTGGAAAGTAAATCATAGACATCTAAAACTCCAGGGCTGGAGCTTGCTTTCACGGTGCAAAGCACAGTTGTTCCTTAGGGGAAGCTCAACGAGAAAAGTGCAACTTTGCTTTGCTAACAAGTGAAACGGTCGATTCCTGTCAGAGAGAAGACCTCAGGACACACATTTCTTAGTGCCTCGGGAAGTGAATAATATGCATCTGAGATTCCAGTACTGGATCTTTCTTTCTCAGGATAAACAACTTTGTTCCTTAGAGGAAGCTCAACGAGCAAAGTGCAACTTTTCTTCGCTAACAAGAAAAACAGCTGATTCTCTCAAGACAGGAAGCACATGGACAAACATTTCTTAGGGGCTCGGTAAGTGAATAATATGCATCTGAGAATCCAGGACTTTCTTTCTCGGTGAGAAACAACTTTGTTCCTTAGGGGAAGCTCATCTCGCAAAGCGCAACTTTTCGTTGCTAACAAGAGAAAGAGCTGATTCTTGCAAGACAGAAAGCATAAGGACACACATTTCTTATGGCTTTGGTAAGTGAATAATATGCATCTGAGAATTCAGGCCTGGATCTTTCTTTCTCGGTGAAAAACAACTTTGTTCCTTAGGGGAAACTCAACTCGCAAAGTGCAACTTTTCGTTGCTAACAAGAGAACCAGCTGACTCTTTCAAGACAGAAAGCAAAAGGACACACATTTCTTATGGCTTTGATAAGTGAATCATATGCATTCGAGAATGCAGGTCTGGAGCTTTCTTCCTTGGTGAAAACACAGTTGTTACGTACAGGAAGCTCCTATCGCAAAGTGCACCTTTGCTCTTCTAACACGTGAAACTCTTGATTTCTGACAGACAGGAGACATCAGGGCACATATTTCTTATGGTTTTGGAAAGTAAATCATATACATCTAAAACTCCAGGGCTGGAGCTTGCTTTCACGGTGCAAAGCACTGTTGTTCCTTAGGGGAAGCTCAACGAGCAAAGTGTAACTTTGCTTTGCTAACAGGCGAAACGGTCGATTCCTGTCAGACAGAAGGCATCAGAACACAGTATTCTTATGGCTCTGGCTAGTGAATGACATGCATCAGAGAATCCAGGATTGGATCTCTCTTTCTGGATCTAAAGCACAGTTGTTTTTTAGGGGAAGCTCAACGAGCAAAGTGCAACTTTGCTTTGCTAACAAGTGAAACAGTCAATTCCTGTCAGACAGAAGGAATCAGGACACACATTTCTTACGGCTTCGGTAAGTGAATAATGTGCATCTGAGAATCCAGGACTGGATTTTTCTTTCTCAGGAAAAACAACTTTGTTCCTTAGGGGAAGCTCATCTCGCAAAGCGCAAGTTTTCGTTGCTAACAAGAGAAATAGCTGATTCTTGCAAGACAAAAGCATAAGGGCACACATTTCTTAAGGCTTTGGTAAGTGAATAATATGCATCTGCGAATTCAGGCCTGGATCTTTCTTTCTCGGTGAAAAACAACTTTGTTCCTTAGGGGAAGCTCAACTCGCAAAGTGCAACTTTTCGTTGCTAACAAGAGAATCAGCTGATTCTTTCAAGACAGAAAGCAAAAGGACACATATTTCTTATGGCTTTGATAAGTGAATCATATGCATTTGAGAATGCAGGTCTGGAGCTTTCTTCCTTGGTGAAAACACCGTTGTTACGTACGGGAAACTCCTATCGCAAAGTGCACATTTCCTCTTCTAACACGTGAAACTCTTGATTTCTGACAGACAGGAGACATCAGGGCACATATTTCTTATGGTTTTGGAAAGTAAATCATATACATCTAAAACTCCAGGGCTGGAGCTTGCTTTCACGGTGCAAAGCCCTGTTGCTCTTTAGGGGAAGCTCAACGAGCATAGTGTAACTTTGCTTTGCTAACAGGCGAAACGGTCGATTCCTGTCAGACAGAAGGCATCAGGACACAGTATTCTTATGGCTCTGGCTAGTGAATGACATGCATCAGAGAATCCAGGATTGGAGCTCTCTTTCTGGATGCAAAGCACAGTTGTTCCTTAGGGGAAGTTTAACGAGCAAAGTGCAACCTTGCTTTGCTAACAAGTGAAACGGTCGATTCCTGTCAGACAGAAGACATCAGGACACAGTATTCTTATGGCTCTGGCTAGTGAATGAAATGCATCAGAGAATCCAGGATTGGATCATTCTTTCTCAGGAAAAACAACTTTGTTCCTTAGGGGAAGCTCATCTCGCAAAGTGCAACTTTTCTTTGCTAACAAGAAAAAGAGCTGATTCTTGCAAGACAGGAAGCACAAGGACACACATTTCTTATGGCTTTGGTAAGTGAATAATATGCATCTGAGAATCCAGGCCTGGATCTTTCTTTCTCGGGGAAAAACAACTTTGTTCCTTAGGGGAAGGTCAACGAGCAAGGTGCAACATTGCTTTGCTATCAAGTGAAACAGTCAATTCCTGTCAGACAGAAGGCATCAGGACACACATTTCTTATGGCTTCGGTAAGTGAATAATATGCATCTGAGAATCCAGGACTGGATCTTTCTTTCTCAGGAAAAACAACTTTGTTCCTTAGGGGAAGCTCATCTCGCAAAGCGCAAGTTTTCGTTGCTAACAAGAGAAATAGCTGATTCTTGCAAGACAGAAAGCATAAGGACACACATTTCTTATGGCTTTGGTAGGTGAATAATATGCATCTGCGAATCCAGGCCTGGATCTTTCTTTCTCGGTGAAAAACAACTTTCTTCCTTAGGGGAAGCTCATCTCGCAAAGCGCAACTTTTCTTTGCTAACAAGAGAACCAGCTGATTCTTTCAAGACAGAAAGCAAAAGGACACACATTTCTTATAGCTTTGATAAGTGCATCATATGCATTCGAGAATGCAGGTCTGGAGCTTTCTTTCTCGGTGAAAAACAACTTTGTTCCTTAGGGGAAGCTCAACTCGCAAAGTGCAACTTTTCGTTGCTAACAGAGAAACAGCTGATACTTCAAGACAGAGAGCTTAAGGACACACATTTCTTATGGCTTTGATAAGTGAATCATATGCATTCGAGAATGCAGGTCTGGAGCTTTCTTCCTTGGTGAAAACACAGTTGTTGCGTACTAGAAGCTCCTATCGCAAAGTGCACCTTTGCTCTTCTAACTCGTGAAACTCTTGATTTCTGACAGACAGGAGACATCAGGGCACATATTTCTTATGGTTTTGGAAAGTAAATCATATACATCTAAAATTCCAGGGCTGGAGCTTGCTTTCACGGTGCAAAGCACTGTTGTTCCATAGGGGAAGCTCAACGAGCAAAGTGTAACTTTGCTTTGCTAACAGGCGAAACGGTCGATTCCTGTCAGACAGAAGGCATCAGGACACAGTATTCTTATGGCTCTGGCTAGTGAATGACATGCATCTGAGAATCCAGGATTGGAGCTCTCGTTCTGGGTGCAAAGCACAGTTGTTCCTTAGGGGAAGCTCAACGAGCAAATTGCAACTTTGCTTTGCTAACAAGCGAAACGGTCGATTCCTGTCAGACAGAAGGCATCAACACACACATTTCTTAGTGCCTCGGTAAGTGAATAATATGCATCTGAGAATCCAGGCCTGGATCTTTCTTTCTCGGGGAAAAACAACTTTGTTCCTTAGGGGAAGCTCAACTCGCAAAGTGCAACTTTTCGTTGCTAACAGAGAAACAGCTGATTCTTCAAGACAGAAAGCAAAAGGACACACATTTCTTATGGCTTTGATAAGTGATTCATATGCATTCGAGAATGCAGGTCTGGAGCTTTCTTTCTTGGTGAAAACACAGTTGTTACGTACGGGAAGCTCCTACCGCAAAGTGCACCTTTGCTCTTCTAACACGTGAAACTCTTGATTTCTGACAGACAGGAGACATCAGGGCACATATTTCTTATGGTTTTGGAAAGTAAATCATATACATCTAAAACTCCAGGGCTGGAGCTTGCTTTCACTGTAAAAAGGACTGTTGTTCCTTAGGGGAAGCTCAACGAGCAAAGTGCAACTTTGCTTTGCTATCAAGTGAAACAGTCAATTCCTGTCAGACAGAAGGCATCAGGACACACATTTCTTAGGGACTCGGGAAGTGAATAATATGCATCTGAGAATCCAGGACTGGATTTTTCTTTCTCAGGAAAAACAACTTTGTTCCTTAGGGGAAGCTCATCTCGCAAAGCGCAAGTTTTCGTTGCTAACAAGAGAAAGAGCTGATTCTTGCAAGACAAAAGCATAAAGGCACACATTTCTTAAGGCTTTGGTAAGTGAATAATATGCATCTGCGAATTCAGGCCTGGATCTTTCTTTCTCGGTGAAAAACAACTTTGTTCCTTAGGGGAAGCTCAACTCGCAAAGTGCAACTTTTCGTTGCTAACAAGAGAATCAGCTGATTCTTTCAAGACAGAAAGCATAAGGACACACATTTCTTATGGCTTTAATAAGTGAATCATATGCATTCGAGAATGCAGGTCTGGAGCTTTCTTCCTTGGTGAAAACACAGTTGTTACGTACAGGAAGCTCCTATCGCAAAGTGCACCTTTGCTCTTCTAACACGTGAAACTCTTGATTTCTGACAGACAGGAGACATCAGGGCACATATTTCTTATGGCTTTGGAAAGTAAATCATATACATCTAAAACTCCAGGGCTGGAGCTTGCTTTCACGGTGCAAAGCACTGTTGTTCCTTAGAGGAAGCTCAACGAGCAAAGTGTAACTTTGCTTTGCTAACAGGCGAAACGGTCGATTCCTGTCAGACAGAAGGCATCAGGACACAGTATTCTTATGGCTCTGGCTAGTGAATGACATGCATCAGAGAATCCAGGATTGGAGCTCTCGTTCTGGATGCAAAGCACAGTTGTTCCTTAGGGGAAGCTCAACGAGCAAAGTGCAACTTTGCTTTGCTAACAAGTGAAACGGTCGCTTCCTGTCAGAGAGAAGACCTCAGGACACACATTTCTTAGGGCCTCGGGAAGTGAATAATATGCATCTGAGATTCCAGTACTGGATCTTTCTTTCTCAGGAAAAACAACTTTGTTCCTTAGAGGAAGCTCAACGAGCAAAGTGCAACTTTTCTTCGCTAACAAGAAAAACAGCTGATTCTCTCAAGACAGGAAGCACATGAACAAACATTTCTTAGGGGCTCGGTAAGTGAATAATATGCATCTGAGAATCCAGGACTTTCTTTCTCGGTGAGAAACAACTTTGTTCCTTAGGGGAAGCTCATCTCGCAAAGCGCAACTTTTCGTTGCTAACAAGAGAAAGAGCTGATTCTTGCAAGACAGAAAGCATAAGGACACACATTTCTTATGGCTTTGGTAAGTGAATAATATGCATCTGAGAATCCAGGCCTGGATCTTTCTTTCTCGGTGAAAAACAACTTTGTTCCTTAGGGGAAACTCAACTCGCAAAGTGCAACTTTTCGTTGCTAACAAGAGAACCAGCTGACTCTTTCAAGACAGGAAGCAAAAGGACACACATTTCTTATGGCTTTGATAAGTGAATCATATGCATTCGAGAATGCAGGTCTGGAGCTTTCTTCCTTGGTGAAAACACAGTTGTTACGTACAGGAAGCTCCTATCGCAAAGTGCACCTTTGCTCTTCTAACACGTGAAACTCTTGATTTCTGACAGGCAGGAGACATCAGGGCACATATTTCTTATGGTTTTGGAAAGTAAATCATATACATCTAAAACTCCAGGGCTGGAGCTTGCTTTCACGGTGCAAAGCACTGTTGTTCCTTAGAGGAAGCTCAACGAGCAAAGTGTAACTTTGCTTTGCTAACAGGCGAAACGGTCGATTCCTGTCAGACAGAAGGCATCAGAACACAGTATTCTTATGGCTCTGGCTAGTGAATGACATGCATCAGAGAATCCAGGATTGGATCTCTCTTTCTGGATCTAAAGCACAGTTGTTTCTTAGGGGAAGCTCAATGAGCAAAGTGCAACTTTGCTTTGCTAACAAGTGAAACAGTCAATTCCTGTCAGACAGAAGGAATCAGGACACACATTTCTTATGGCTTCGGTAAGTGAAAAATGTGCATCTGAGAATCCAGGACTGGATTTTTCTTTCTCAGGAAAAACAACTTTGTTCCTTAGGGAAAGCTCATCTCGCAAAGCGCAAGTTTTCGTTGCTAACAAGAGGAATAGCTGATTCTTGCAAGACAAAAGCATAAGGGCACACATTTCTTAAGGCTTTGGTAAGTGAATAATATGCATCTGCGGATTCAGGCCTGGATCTTTCTTTCTCGGTGAAAAACAACTTTGTTCCTTAGGGGAAGCTCAACTCGCAAAGTGCAACTTTTCGTTGCTAACAAGAGAATCAGCTGATTCTTTCAAGACAGAAAGCAAAAGGACACACATTTCTTATGGCTTTGATAAGTGAATCATATGCATTCCTGAATGCAGGTCTGGAGCTTTCTTCCTTGGTGAAAACACCGTTGTTACGTACGGGAAACTCCTATCGCAAAGTGCACCTTTGCTCTTCTAACACGTGAAACTCTTGATTTCTGACAGACAGGAGACATCAGGGCACATATTTCTTATGGCTTTGGAAAGTAAATCATATACATCTAAAACTCCAGGGCTGGAGCTTGCTTTCACGGTGCAAAGCCCTGTTGCTCTTTAGGGGAAGCTCAACAAGCATAATGTAACTTTGCTTTGCTAACAGGCGAAACGGTCGATTCCTGTCAGACAGAAGGCATCAGGACACAGTATTCTTATGGCTCTGGCTAGTGAATGACATGCATCAGAGAATCCAGGATTGGAGCTCTCTTTCTGGATGCAAAGCACAGTTGTTCCTTAGGGGAAGTTTAACGAGCAAAGTGCAACTTTGCTTTGCTAACAAGTGAAACGGTCGATTCCTGTCAGACAGAAGACATCAGGACACAGTATTCTTATGGCTCTGGCTAGTGAATGAAATGCATCAGAGAATCCAGGATTGGATCATTCTTTCTCAGGAAAAACAACCTTGTTCCTTAGGGGAAGCTCATCTCGCAAAGTGCAACTTTTCTTTGCTAACAAGAAAAAGAGCTGATTCTAGCAAGACAGGAAGCACAAGGACACACATTTCTTATAGCTTTGATAAGTGCATCATATGCATTCGAGAATGCAGGTCTGGAGCTTTCTTCCTTGGTGAAAACACAGTTGTTGCGTACGGGAAGCTCCTATCGCAAAGTGCACCTTTGCTCTTCTAACTCGTGAAACTCTTGATTTCTGACAGACAGGAGACATCAGGGCACATATTTCTTATGGTTTTGGAAAGTAAATCATATACATCTAAAATTCCAGGGCTGGAGCTTGCTTTCACGGTGCAAAGCACTGTTGTTCCATAGGGGAAGCTCAACGAGCAAAGTGTAACTTTGCTTTGCTAACAGGCGAAACGGTCGATTCCTGTCAGACAGAAGGCATCAGGACACAGTATTCTTATGGCTCTGGCTAGTGAATGACATGCATCTGAGAATCCAGGATTGGAGCTCTCGTTCTGGGTGCAAAGCACAGTTGTTCCTTAGGGGAAGCTCAGCGAGCAAATTGCAACTTTGCTTTGCTAACAAGCGAAACGGTCGATTCCTGTCAGACAGAAGGCATCAACACACACATTTCTTAGGGCCTCGGTAAGTGAATAATATGCATCTGAGAATCCAGGACTGGATCTTTCTTTCTCGGTGAAAAACAACTTTGTTCCTTAGGGGAAGCTCAACTCGCAAAGTGCAACTTTTCGTTGCTAACAGAGAAACAGCTGATTCTTCAAGACAGAAAGCAAAAGGACACACATTTCTTATGGCTTTGATAAGTGATTCATATGCATTCGAGAATGCAGGTCTGGAGCTTTCTTTCTTCGTGAAAACACAGTTGTTACGTACGGGAAGCTCCTACCGCAAAGTGCACCTTTGCTCTTCTAACACGTGAAACTCTTGATTTCTGACAGACAGGAGACATCAGGGCACATATTTCTTATGGTTTTGGAAAGTAAATCATATACATCTAAAACTCCAGGGCTGGAGCTTGCTTTCACTGTAAAAAGGACTGTTGTTCCTTAGGGGAAGCTCAACGAGCAAAGTGCAACTTTGCTTTGCTATCAAGTGAAACAGTCGATTCCTGTCAGACAGAAGGCATCAGGACACACATTTCTTAGGGACTCGGGAAGTGAATAATATGCATCTGAGAATCCAGGACTGGATTTTTCATTCTCAGGAAAAACAACTTTGTTCCTTAGGGGAAGCTCATCTCGCAAAGCGCAAGTTTTCGTTGCTAACAAGAGAAAGAGCTGATTCTTGCAAGACAAAAGCATAAGGGCACACATTTCTTAAGGCTTTGGTAAGTGAATAATATGCATCTGCGAATTCAGGCCTGGATCTTTCTTTCTCGGTGAAAAACAACTTTGTTCCTTAGGGGAAGCTCAACTCGCAAAGTGCAACTTTTCGTTGCTAACAAGAGAATCAGCTGATTCTTTCAAGACAGAAAGCATAAGGACACACATTTCTTATGGCTTTGATAAGTGAATCATATGCATTCCTGAATGCAGGTCTGGAGCTTTCTTCCTTGGTGAAAACACCGTTGTTACGTACGGGAAGCTCCTAACGCAAAGTGCACATTTCCTCTTCTAACACGTGAAACTCTTGATTTCTGACAGACAGGAGACATCAGGGCACATATTTCTTATGGTTTTGGAAAGTAAATCATATACATCTAAAATTCCAGGGCTGGAGCTTGCTTTCACGGTGCAAAGCACTGTTGTTCCTTAGGGGAAGCTCAACGAGCAAAGTGTAACTTTGCTTTGCTAACAGGCGAAACGGTCGATTCCTGTCAGAGAGAAGACCTCAGGACACACATTTCTTAGGGCCTCGGTAAGTGAATAATATGCATCTGAGAATCCAGGACTGGATCTTTCTTTCTCAGGAAAAACAACTTTGTTCCTTAGGGGAAGCTCATCTCGCAAAGTGCAACATTTCTTTGCTAACAAGAGAAACAGCTGATTCTTGCAAGACAGGAAGCACAAGGACACACATTTCTTAAGGCTTTGGTAAGTGAATAATATGCATCTGAGAATCCTGGCCTGGATCTTTCTTTCTCGGTGAGAAAAACAACTTTGTTCCTTAGGGGAAGCTCAACTCGCAAAGTGCAACTTTTCGTTGCTAACAAGAGAACCAGCTCATTCGTTCAAGACAGAAAGCAAAAAGACACACATTTCTTATGGCTTTGATAAGTGAATCATATGCATTCGAGAATGCAGGTCTGGAGCTTTCTTCCTTGGTGAAAACACAGTTGTTACGTACAGGAAGCTCCTATCGCAAAGTGCACCTTTGCTCTTCTAACACGTGAAACTCTTGATTTCTGACAGACAGGAGACATCAGGGCACATATTTCTTATGGTTTTGGAAAGTAAATCATATACATCTAAAACTCCAGGGCTGGAGCTTGCTTTCACGGTGCAAAGCACTGTTGTTCCTTAGAGGAAGCTCAACGAGCAAAGTGTAACTTTGCTTTGCTAACAGGCGAAACGGTCGATTCCTGTCAGACAGAAGGCATCAGGACACAGTATTCTTATGGCTCTGGCTAGTGAATGACATGCATCAGAGAATCCAGGATTGGAGCTCTCGTTCTGGATGCAAAGCACAGTTGTTCCTTAGGGGAAGCTCAACGAGCAAAGTGCAACTTTGCTTTGCTAACAAGTGAAACGGTCGATTCCTGTCAGAGAGAAGACCTCAGGACACACATTTCTTAGGGCCTCGGGAAGTGAATAATATGCATCTGAGATTCCAGTACTGGATCTTTCTTTCTCAGGAAAAACAACTTTGTTCCTTAGAGGAAGCTCAACGAGCAAAGTGCAACTTTTCTTCGCTAACAAGAAAAACAGCTGATTCTCTCAAGACAGGAAGCACATGGACAAACATTTCTTAGGGGCTCGGTAAGTGAATAATATGCATCTGAGAATCCAGGACTTTCTTTCTCGGTGAGAAACAACTTTGTTCCTTAGGGGAAGCTCATCTCGCAAAGCGCAACTTTTCGTTGCTAACAAGAGAAAGAGCTGATTCTTGCAAGACAGAAAGCATAAGGACACACATTTCTTATGGCTTTGGTAAGTGAATAATATGCATCTGAGAATCCAGGCCTGGATCTTTCTTTCTCGGTGAAAAACAACTTTGTTCCTTAGGGGAAACTCAACTCGCAAAGTGCAACTTTTCGTTGCTAACAAGAGAACCAGCTGATTCTTTCAAGACAGAAAGCAAAAGGACACACATTTCTTATGGCTTTGATAAGTGAATCATATGCATTCGAGAATGCAGGTCTGGAGCTTTCTTCCTTGGTGAAAACACAGTTGTTACGTACGGGAAGCTCCTATCTCAAAGCGCACCTTTCCTCTTCTAACACGTGAAACTCTTGATTTCTGACAGACAGGAGACATCAGGGCACATATTTCTTATGGTTTTGGAAAGTAAATCATATACATCTAAAACTCCAGGGCTGGAGCTTGCTTTCACGGTGCAAAGCACTGTTGTTCCTTAGGGGAAGCTCAACGAGCAAAGTGTAACTTTGCTTTGCTAACAGGCGAAACTTTCGATTCCTGTCAGACAGAAGGCATCAGGACACAGTATTCTTATGGCTCTGGCTAGTGAATGACATGCATCTGAGAATCCAGGATTGGATCTCTCTTTCTGGATCTAAAGCACAGTTGTTTCTTAGGGGAAGCTCAACGAGCAAAGTGCAACTTTGCTTTGCTAACAAGCGAAACAGTCAATTCCTGTCAGACAGAAGGCATCAGGACACACATTTCTTATGGCTTCGGTAAGTGAATAATGTGCATCTGAGAATCCAGGACTGGATCTTTCTTTCTCAGGAAAAACAACTTTGTTCCTTAGGGGAAGCTCATCTCGCAAAGTGCAACTTTTCTTTGCTAACAAGAGAAACAGCTGATTCTTGCAAGACAGGAAGCACAAAGACACACATTTCTTAAGGCTTTGGTAAGTGAATAATATGCATCTGAGAATCCAGGCCTGGATCTTTCTTTCTCGGTGAGAAAAACAACTGTGTTCCTTAGGGGAAACTCAACTCGCAAAGTGCAACTTTTCGTTGCTAACAAGAGAACCAGCTGATTCTTTCAAGACAGAAAGCAAAAGGACACACATTCCTTATGGTTTTGATAAGTAAGTGAATCATATGCATTCGAGAATGCAGGTCTGGAGCTTTCTTCCTTGGTGAAAACACAGTTGTTACGTACGGGAAACTCCTATCGCAAAGTGCACATTTCCTCTTCTAACACGTGAAACTCTTGATTTCTGACAGACAGGAGACATCAGGGCACATATTTCTTATGGTTTTGGAAAGTAAATCATATACATCTAAAACTCCAGGGCTGGAGCTTGCTTTCACGGTGCAAAGCCCTGTTGCTCTTTAGGGGAAGCTCAACGAGCATAGTGTAACTTTGCTTTGCTAACAGGCGAAACGGTCGATTCCTGTCAGACAGAAGGCATCAGGACACAGTATTCTTATGGCTCTGGCTAGTGAATGACATGCATCAGAGAATCCAGGATTGGAGCTCTCTTTCTGGATGCAAAGCACAGTTGTTCCTTAGGGGAAGTTTAACGAGCAAAGTGCAACCTTGCTTTGCTAACAAGTGAAACGGTCGATTCCTGTCAGACAGAAGACATCAGGACACAGTATTCTTATGGCTCTGGCTAGTGAATGAAATGCATCAGAGAATCCAGGATTGGATCATTCTTTCTCAGGAAAAACAACTTTGTTCCTTAGGGGAAGCTCATCTCGCAAAGTGCAACTTTTCTTTGCTAACAAGAAAAAGAGCTGATTCTTGCAAGACAGGAAGCACAAGGACACACATTTCTTATGGCTTTGGTAAGTGAATAATATGCATCTGAGAATCCAGGCCTGGATCTTTCTTTCTCGGGGAAAAACAACTTTGTTCCTTAGGGGAAGGTCAACGAGCAAGGTGCAACATTGCTTTGCTATCAAGTGAAACAGTCAATTCCTGTCAGACAGAAGGCATCAGGACACACATTTCTTATGGCTTCGGTAAGTGAATAATATGCATCTGAGAATCCAGGACTGGATCTTTCTTTCTCAGGAAAAACAACTTTGTTCCTTAGGGGAAGCTCATCTCGCAAAGCGCAAGTTTTCGTTGCTAACAAGAGAAATAGCTGATTCTTGCAAGACAGAAAGCATAAGGACACACATTTCTTATGGCTTTGGTAGGTGAATAATATGCATCTGCGAATCCAGGCCTGGATCTTTCTTTCTCGGTGAAAAACAACTTTCTTCCTTAGGGGAAGCTCATCTCGCAAAGCGCAACTTTTCTTTGCTAACAAGAGAACCAGCTGATTCTTTCAAGACAGAAAGCAAAAGGACACACATTTCTTATAGCTTTGATAAGTGCATCATATGCATTCGAGAATGCAGGTCTGGAGCTTTCTTTCTCGGTGAAAAACAACTTTGTTCCTTAGGGGAAGCTCAACTCGCAAAGTGCAACTTTTCGTTGCTAACAGAGAAACAGCTGATACTTCAAGACAGAGAGCTTAAGGACACACATTTCTTATGGCTTTGATAAGTGAATCATATGCATTCGAGAATGCAGGTCTGGAGCTTTCTTCCTTGGTGAAAACACAGTTGTTGCGTACTAGAAGCTCCTATCGCAAAGTGCACCTTTGCTCTTCTAACTCGTGAAACTCTTGATTTCTGACAGACAGGAGACATCAGGGCACATATTTCTTATGGTTTTGGAAAGTAAATCATATACATCTAAAATTCCAGGGCTGGAGCTTGCTTTCACGGTGCAAAGCACTGTTGTTCCATAGGGGAAGCTCAACGAGCAAAGTGTAACTTTGCTTTGCTAACAGGCGAAACGGTCGATTCCTGTCAGACAGAAGGCATCAGGACACAGTATTCTTATGGCTCTGGCTAGTGAATGACATGCATCTGAGAATCCAGGATTGGAGCTCTCGTTCTGGGTGCAAAGCACAGTTGTTCCTTAGGGGAAGCTCAACGAGCAAATTGCAACTTTGCTTTGCTAACAAGCGAAACGGTCGATTCCTGTCAGACAGAAGGCATCAACACACACATTTCTTAGGGCCTCGGTAAGTGAATAATATGCATCTGAGAATCCAGGACTGGATCTTTCTTTCTCGGTGAAAAACAACTTTGTTCCTTAGGGGAAGCTCAACTCGCAAAGTGCAACTTTTCGTTGCTAACAGAGAAACAGCTGATTCTTCAAGACAGAAAGCAAAAGGACACACATTTCTTATGGCTTTGATAAGTGATTCATATGCATTCGAGAATGCAGGTCTGGAGCTTTCTTTCTTGGTGAAAACACAGTTGTTACGTACGGGAAGCTCCTACCGCAAAGTGCACCTTTGCTCTTCTAACACGTGAAACTCTTGATTTCTGACAGACAGGAGACATCAGGGCACATATTTCTTATGGTTTTGGAAAGTAAATCATATACATCTAAAACTCCAGGGCTGGAGCTTGCTTTCACTGTAAAAAGGACTGTTGTTCCTTAGGGGAAGCTCAACGAGCAAAGTGCAACTTTGCTTTGCTATCAAGTGAAACAGTCAATTCCTGTCAGACAGAAGGCATCAGGACACACATTTCTTAGGGACTCGGGAAGTGAATAATATGCATCTGAGAATCCAGGACTGGATTTTTCTTTCTCAGGAAAAACAACTTTGTTCCTTAGGGGAAGCTCATCTCGCAAAGCGCAAGTTTTCGTTGCTAACAAGAGAAACAGCTGATTCTTGCAAGACAAAAGCATAAGGGCACACATTTCTTAAGGCTTTGGTAAGTGAATAATATGCATCTGCGAATTCAGGCCTGGATCTTTCTTTCTCGGTGAAAAACAACTTTGTTCCTTAGGGGAAGCTCAACTCGCAAAGTGCAACTTTTCGTTGCTAACAAGAGAATCAGCTGATTCTTTCAAGACAGAAAGCATAAGGACACACATTTCTTATGGCTTTAATAAGTGAATCATATGCATTCGAGAATGCAGGTCTGGAGCTTTCTTCCTTGGTGAAAACACAGTTGTTACGTACAGGAAGCTCCTATCGCAAAGTGCACCTTTGCTCTTCTAACACGTGAAACTCTTGATTTCTGACAGACAGGAGACATCAGGGCACATATTTCTTATGGCTTTGGAAAGTAAATCATATACATCTAAAACTCCAGGGCTGGAGCTTGCTTTCACGGTGCAAAGCACTGTTGTTCCTTAGAGGAAGCTCAACGAGCAAAGTGTAACTTTGCTTTGCTAACAGGCGAAACGGTCGATTCCTGTCAGACAGAAGGCATCAGGACACAGTATTCTTATGGCTCTGGCTAGTGAATGACATGCATCAGAGAATCCAGGATTGGAGCTCTCGTTCTGGATGCAAAGCACAGTTGTTCCTTAGGGGAAGCTCAACGAGCAAAGTGCAACTTTGCTTTGCTAACAAGTGAAACGGTCGATTCCTGTCAGAGAGAAGACCTCAGGACACACATTTCTTAGGGCCTCGGGAAGTGAATAATATGCATCTGAGATTCCAGTACTGGATCTTTCTTTCTCAGGAAAAACAACTTTGTTCCTTAGAGGAAGCTCAACGAGCAAAGTGCAACTTTTCTTCGCTAACAAGAAAAACAGCTGATTCTCTCAAGACAGGAAGCACATGGACAAACATTTCTTAGGGGCTCGGTAAGTGAATAATATGCATCTGAGAATCCAGGACTTTCTTTCTCGGTGAGAAACAACTTTGTTCCTTAGGGGAAGCTCATCTCGCAAAGCGCAACTTTTCGTTGCTAACAAGAGAAAGAGCTGATTCTTGCAAGACAGAAAGCATAAGGACACACATTTCTTATGGCTTTGGTAAGTGAATAATATGCATCTGAGAATCCAGGCCTGGATCTTTCTTTCTCGGTGAAAAACAACTTTGTTCCTTAGGGGAAACTCAACTCGCAAAGTGCAATTTTTCGTTGCTAACAAGGTAACCAGCTGACTCTTTCAAGACAGGAAGCAAAAGGACACACATTTCTTATGGCTTTGATAAGTGAATCATATGCATTCGAGAATGCAGGTCTGGAGCTTTCTTCCTTGGTGAAAACACAGTTGTTACGTACAGGAAGCTCCTATCGCAAAGTGCACCTTTGCTCTTCTAACACGTGAAACTCTTGATTTCTGACAGGCAGGAGACATCAGGGCACATATTTCTTATGGTTTTGGAAAGTAAATCATATACATCTAAAACTCCAGGGCTGGAGCTTGCTTTCACGGTGCAAAGCACTGTTGTTCCTTAGGGGAAGCTCAACGAGCAAAGTGTAACTTTGCTTTGCTAACAGGCGAAACGGTCGATTCCTGTCAGACAGAAGGCATCAGAACACAGTATTCTTATGGCTCTGGCTAGTGAATGACATGCATCAGAGAATCTAGGATTGGATCTCTCTTTCTGGATCTAAAGCACAGTTGTTTCTTAGGGGAAGCTCAACGAGCAAAGTGCAACTTTGCTTTGCTAACAAGTGAAACAGTCAATTCCTGTCAGACAGAAGGAATCAGGACACACATTTCTTATGGCTTCGGTAAGTGAAAAATGTGCATCTGAGTATCCAGGACTGGATTTTTCTTTCTCAGGAAAAACAACTTTGTTCCTTAGGGAAAGCTCATCTCGCAAAGCGCAAGTTTTCGTTGCTAACAAGAGGAATAGCTGATTCTTGCAAGACAAAAGCATAAGGGCACACATTTCTTAAGGCTTTGGTAAGTGAATAATATGCATCTGCGGATTCAGGCCTGGATCTTTCTTTCTCGGTGAAAAACAACTTTGTTCCTTAGGGGAAGCGCAACTCGCAAAGTGCAACTTTTCGTTGCTAACAAGAGAATCAGCTGATTCTTTCAAGACAGAAAGCAAAAGGACACACATTTCTTATGGCTTTGATAAGTGAATCATATGCATTCCTGAATGCAGGTCTGGAGCTTTCTTCCTTGGTGAAAACACCGTTGTTACGTACGGGAAACTCCTATCGCAAAGTGCACCTTTGCTCTTCTAACACGTGAAACTCTTGATTTCTGACAGACAGGAGACATCAGGGCACATATTTCTTATGGCTTTGGAAAGTAAATCATATACATCTAAAACTCCAGGGCTGGAGCTTGCTTTCACGGTGCAAAGCCCTGTTGCTCTTTAGGGGAAGCTCAACGAGCATAGTGTAACTTTGCTTTGCTAACAGGCGAAACGGTCGATTCCTGTCAGACAGAAGGCATCAGGACACAGTATTCTTATGGCTCTGGCTAGTGAATGACATGCATCAGAGAATCCAGGATTGGAGCTCTCTTTCTGGATGCAAAGCACAGTTGTTCCTTAGGGGAAGTTTAACGAGCAAAGTGCAACCTTGCTTTGCTAACAAGTGAAACGGTCGATTCCTGTCAGACAGAAGACATCAGGACACAGTATTCTTATGGCTCTGGCTAGTGAATGAAATGCATCAGAGAATCCAGGATTGGATCATTCTTTCTCAGGAAAAACAACTTTGTTCCTTAGGGGAAGCTCATCTCGCAAAGTGCAACTTTTCTTTGCTAACAAGAAAAAGAGCTGATTCTAGCAAGACAGGAAGCACAAGGACACACATTTCTTATAGCTTTGATAAGTGCATCATATGCATTCGAGAATGCAGGTCTGGAGCTTTCTTCCTTGGTGAAAACACAGTTGTTGCGTACGGGAAGCTCCTATCGCAAAGTGCACCTTTGCTCTTCTAACTCGTGAAACTCTTGATTTCTGACAGACAGGAGACATCAGGGCACATATTTCTTATGGTTTTGGAAAGTAAATCATATACATCTAAAATTCCAGGGCTGGAGCTTGCTTTCACGGTGCAAAGCACTGTTGTTCCATAGGGGAAGCTCAACGAGCAAAGTGTAACTTTGCTTTGCTAACAGGCGAAACGGTCGATTCCTGTCAGACAGAAGGCATCAGGACACAGTATTCTTATGGCTCTGGCTAGTGAATGACATGCATCTGAGAATCCAGGATTGGAGCTCTCGTTCTGGGTGCAAAGCACAGTTGTTCCTTAGGGGAAGCTCAACGAGCAAATTGCAACTTTGCTTTGCTAACAAGCGAAACGGTCGATTCCTGTCAGACAGAAGGCATCAACACACACATTTCTTAGGGCCTCGGTAAGTGAATAATATGCATCTGAGAATCCAGGACTGGATCTTTCTTTCTCGGTGAAAAACAACTTTGTTCCTTAGGGGAAGCTCAACTCGCAAAGTGCAACTTTTCGTTGCTAACAGAGAAACAGCTGATTCTTCAAGACAGAAAGCAAAAGGACACACATTTCTTATGGCTTTGATAAGTGATTCATATGCATTCGAGAATGCAGGTCTGGAGCTTTCTTTCTTCGTGAAAACACAGTTGTTACGTACGGGAAGCTCCTACCGCAAAGTGCACCTTTGCTCTTCTAACACGTGAAACTCTTGATTTCTGACAGACAGGAGACATCAGGGCACATATTTCTTATGGTTTTGGAAAGTAAATCATATACATCTAAAACTCCAGGACTGGAGCTTGCTTTCACTGTAAAAAGGACTGTTGTTCCTTAGGGGAAGCTCAACGAGCAAAGTGCAACTTTGCTTTGCTATCAAGTGAAACAGTCAATTCCTGTCAGACAGAAGGCATCAGGACACACATTTCTTATGGCTTCGGTAAGTGAATAATATGCATCTGAGAATCCAGGACTGGATTTTTCTTTCTCAGGAAAAACAACTTTGTTCCTTAGGGGAAGCTCATCTCGCAAAGCGCAAGTTTTCGTTGCTAACAAGAGAAAGAGCTGATTCTTGCAAGACAAAAGCATAAGGGCACACATTTCTTAAGGCTTTGGTAAGTGAATAATATGCATCTGCGAATTCAGGCCTGGATCTTTCTTTCTCGGTGAAAAACAACTTTGTTCCTTAGGGGAAGCTCAACTCGCAAAGTGCAACTTTTCGTTGCTAACAGAGAAACAGCTGATTCTTTCAAGACAGAAAGCATAAGGACACACATTTCTTATGGCTTTAATAAGTGAATCATATGCATTCCTGAATGCAGGTCTGGAGCTTTCTTCCTTGGTGAAAACACCGTTGTTACGTACGGGAAGCTCCTATCGCAAAGTGCACATTTCCTCTTCTAACACGTGAAACTCTTGATTTCTGACAGACAGGAGACATCAGGGCACATATTTCTTATGGTTTTGTAAAGTAAATCATATACATCTAAAATTCCAGGGCTGGAGCTTGCTTTCACGGTGCAAAGCACTGTTGTTCCTTAGGGGAAGCTCAACGAGCAAAGTGTAAATTTGCTTTGCTAACAGGCGAAACGGTCGATTCCTGTCAGACAGAAGGCATCAGGACACAGTATTCTTATGGCTCTGGCTAGTGAATGACAGGCATCAGAGAATCCAGGATTGGAGCTCTCTTTCTGGATGCAAAGCACAGTTGTTCCTTAGGGGAAGCTCAACGAGCAAAGTGCAACTTTGCTTTGCTATCAAGTGAAACGGTCGATTCCTGTCAGAGAGAAGACCTCAGGACACACATTTCTTAGGGCCTCGGGAAGTGAATAATATGCATCTGAGATTCCAGTACTGGATCTTTCTTTCTCAAGAAAAACAACTTTGTTCCTTAGAGGAAGCTCAACGAGCAAAGTGCAACTTTTCTTCGCAAACAAGAAAAACAGCTGATTCTCTCAAGACAGGAAGCACATGGACAAACATTTCTTAGGGGCTCGGTAAGTGAATAATATACATCTGAGAATCCAGGACTTTCTTTCTCGGTGAGAAACAACTTTGTTCCTTAGGGGAAGCTCATCTCGCAAAGCGCAACTTTTCGTTGCTAACAAGAGAAAGAGCTGATTCTTGCAAGACAGAAAGCATAAGGACACACATTTCTTATGGCTTTGGTAAGTGAATAATATGCATCTGAGAATCCAGGCCTGGATCTTTCTTTCTCGGTGAAAAACAACTTTGTTCCTTAGGGGAAACTCAACTCGCAAAGTGCAATTTTTCGTTGCTAACAAGAGAACCAGCTGACTCTTTCAAGACAGGAAGCAAAAGGACACACATTTCTTATGGCTTTGATAAGTGAATCATATGCATTCGAGAATGCAGGTCTGGAGCTTTCTTCCTTGGTGAAAACACAGTTGTTACGTACGGGAAGCTCCTATCTCAAAGCGCACCTTTCCTCTTCTAACACGTGAAACTCTTGATTTCTGACAGACAGGAGACATCAGGGCACATATTTCTTATGGTTTTGGAAAGTAAATCATATACATCTAAAACTCACGGGCTGGAGCTTGCTTTCACGGTGCAAAGCACTGTTGTTCCTTAGGGGAAGCTCAACGAGCAAAGTGTAACTTTGCTTTGCTAACAGGCGAAACGGTCGATTCCTGTCAGACAGAAGGCATCAGGACACAGTATTCTTATGGCTCTGGCTAGTGAATGAAATGCATCAGAGAATCCAGGATTGGATCTTTCTTTCTCAGGAAAAACAACTTTGTTCCTTAGGGGAAGCTCATCTCGCAAAGTGCAACTTTTCTTTGCTAACAAGAAAAACAGCTGATTCTTGCAAGACAGGAAGCACAAGGACACACATTTCTTATAACTTTGGTAAGTGAATAATATGCATCTGAGAATCCAGGCCTGGATCTTTCTTTCTCGGGGAAAAACAACTTTGTTCCTTAGGGGAAGGTCAACGAGCAAGGTGCAACATTGCTTTGCTATCAAGTGAAACAGTCAATTCCTGTCAGACAGAAGGCATCAGGACACACATTTCTTATGGCTTCGGTAAGTGAATAATATGCATCTGAGAATCCAGGACTGGATCTTTCTTTCTCAGGAAAAACAACTTTGTTCCTTAGGGGAAGCTCATCTCGCAAAGCGCAAGTTTTCGTTGCTAACAAGAGAAATAGCTGATTCTTGCAAGACAGAAAGCATAAGGACACACATTTCTTATGGCTTTGGTAGGTGAATAATATGCATCTGCGAATCCAGGCCTGGATCTTTCTTTCTCGGTGAAAAACAGCTTTGTTCCTTAGGGGAAGCTCAACTCGCAAAGTGCAACTTTTCGTTGCTATTAGAGAAACAGCTGATTCTTCAAGACAGAAAGCAAAAGGACACACATTTCTTATGGCTTTGATAAGTGAATCATATGCATTCGAGCATGCAGGTCTGGAGCTTTCTTCCTTGGTGAAAACACAGTTGTTACGTACGGGAAGCTCCTACCGCAAAGTGCACCTTTGCTCTTCTAACACGTGAAACTCTTGATTTCTGACAGACAGGAGACATCAGGGCACATATTTCTTATGGTTTTGGAAAGTAAATCATATACATCTAAAACTCCAGGGCTGGAGCTTGCTTTCACTGTAAAAAGGACTGTTGTTCCTTAGGGGAAGCTCAACGAGCAAAGTGCAACTTTGCTTTGCTATCAAGTGAAACAGTCAATTCCTGTCAGACAGAAGGCATCAGGACACACATTTCTTAGGGACTCGGGAAGTGAATAATATGCATCTGAGAATCCAGGACTGGATTTTTCTTTCTCAGGAAAAACAACTTTGTTCCTTAGGGGAAGCTCATCTCGCAAAGCGCAAGTTTTCGTTGCTAACAAGAGAAAGAGCTGATTCTTGCAAGACAAAAGCATAAGGGCACACATTTCTTAAGGCTTTGGTAAGTGAATAATATGCATCTGCGAATTCAGGCCTGGATCTTTCTTTCTCGGTGAAAAACAACTTTGTTCCTTAGGGGAAGCTCAACTCGCAAAGTGCAACTTTTCGTTGCTAACAAGAGAATCAGCTGATTCTTTCAAGACAGAAAGCATAAGGACACACATTTCTTATGGCTTTAATAAGTGAATCATATGCATTCCTGAATGCAGGTCTGGAGCTTTCTTCCTTGGTGAAAACACCGTTGTTACGTACGGGAAGCTCCTATCGCAAAGTGCACATTTCCTCTTCTAACACGTGAAACTCTTGATTTCTGACAGACAGGAGACATCAGGGCACATATTTCTTATGGTTTTGTAAAGTAAATCATATACATCTAAAATTCCAGGGCTGGAGCTTGCTTTCACGGTGCAAAGCACTGTTGTTCCTTAGGGGAAGCTCAACGAGCAAAGTGTAACTTTGCTTTGCTAACAGGCGGAAACGGTCGATTCCTGTCAGACAGAAGGCATCAGGACACAGTATTCTTATGGCTCTGGCTAGTGAATGACAGGCATCAGAGAATCCAGGATTGGAGCTTTCTTTCTGGATGCAAAGCACAGCTGTTCCTTAGGGGAAGCTCAACGAGCAAAGTGCAACTTTGCTTTGCTAACAAGTGAAACGGTCGATTCCTGTCAGAGAGAAGACCTCAGGACACACATTTCTTAGGGCCTCGGGAAGTGAATAATATGCATCTGAGATTCCAGTACTGGATCTTTCTTTCTCAAGAAAAACAACTTTGTTCCTTAGAGGAAGCTCAACGAGCAAAGTGCAACTTTTCTTCGCTAACAAGAAAAACAGCTGATTCTCTCAAGACAGGAAGCACATGGACAAACATTTCTTAGGGGCTCGGTAAGTGAATAATATACATCTGAGAATCCAGGACTTTCTTTCTCGGTGAGAAACAACTTTGTTCCTTAGGGGAAGCTCATCTCGCAAAGCGCAACTTTTCGTTGCTAACAAGAGAAAGAGCTGATTCTTGCAAGACAGAAAGCATAAGGACACACATTTCTTATGGCTTTGGTAAGTGAATAATATGCATCTGAGAATCCAGGCCTGGATCTTTCTTTCTCGGTGAAAAACAACTTTGTTCCTTAGGGGAAACTCAACTCGCAAAGTGCAACTTTTCGTTGCTAACAAGAGAACCAGCTGATTCTTTCAAGACAGAAAGCAAAAGGACACACATTTCTTATGGCTTTGATAAGTGAATCATATGCATTCGAGAATGCAGGTCTGGAGCTTTCTTCCTTGGTGAAAACACAGTTGTTACGTACGGGAAGCTCCTATCTCAAAGCGCACCTTTCCTCTTCTAACACGTGAAACTCTTGATTTCTGACAGACAGGAGACATCAGGGCACATATTTCTTATGGTTTTGGAAAGTAAATCATATACATCTAAAACTCCAGGGCTGGAGCTTGCTTTCACGGTGCAAAGCACTGTTGTTCCTTAGGGGAAGCTCAACGAGCAAAGTGTAACTTTGCTTTGCTAACAGGCGAAACGGTCGATTCCTGTCAGACAGAAGGCATCAGGACACAGTATTCTTATGGCTCTGGCTAGTGAATGAAATGCATCAGAGAATCCAGGATTGGATCTTTCTTTCTCAGGAAAAACAACTTTGTTCCTTAGGGGAAGCTCATCTCGCAAAGTGCAACTTTTCTTTGCTAACAAGAAAAACAGCTGATTCTTGCAAGACAGGAAGCACAAGGACACACATTTCTTATGGCTTTGGTAAGTGAATAATATGCATCTGAGAATCCAGGCCTGGATCTTTCTTTCTCGGGGAAAAACAACTTTGTTCCTTAGGGGAAGGTCAACGAGCAAGGTGCAACATTGCTTTGCTATCAAGTGAAACAGTCAATTCCTGTCAGACAGAAGGCATCAGGACACACATTTCTTATGGCTTCGGTAAGTGAATAATATGCATCTGAGAATCCAGGACTGGATCTTTCTTTCTCAGGAAAAACAACTTTGTTCCTTAGGGGAAGCTCATCTCGCAAAGCGCAAGTTTTCGTTGCTAACAAGAGAAATAGCTGATTCTTGCAAGACAGAAAGCATAAGGACACACATTTCTTATGGCTTTGGTAGGTGAATAATATGCATCTGCGAATCCAGGCCTGGATCTTTCTTTCTCGGTGAAAAACAGCTTTGTTCCTTAGGGGAAGCTCAACTCGCAAAGTGCAACTTTTCGTTGCTAACAGAGAAACAGCTGATTCTTCAAGACAGAAAGCAAAAGGACACACATTTCTTATGGCTTTGATAAGTGAATCATATGCATTCGAGCATGCAGGTCTGGAGCTTTCTTCCTTGGTGAAAACACAGTTGTTAGGTACGGGAAGCTCCTACCGCAAAGTGCACCTTTGCTCTTCTAACACGTGAAACTCTTGATTTCTGACAGACAGGAGACATCAGGGCACATATTTCTTATGGTTTTGGAAAGTAAATCATATACATCTAAAACTCCAGGGCTGGAGGTTGCTTTCACGGTAAAAAGGACTGTTGTTCCTTAGGGGAAGCTCAGCGAGCAACGTGTAACTTTGCTTTGCTAACAGGCGGAAATGGTCGATTCCTGTCAGACAGAAGGCATCAGGACACAGTATTCTTATGGCTCTGGCTAGTGAATGACATGCATCTGAGAATCCAGGATTGGAGCTCTCGTTCTGGATGCAAAGCACAGTTGTTCCTTAGGGGAAGCTCAACGAGCAAAGTGCAACTTTGCTTTGCTAACAAGTGAAACGGTCGATTCCTGTCAGACAGAAGGCATCAGCACACACATTTCTTAGGGCCTCGGTAAGTGAATAATATGCATCTGAGAATCCAGGACTGGATCTTTCTTTCCGGCGAAAAACAACATTGTTCCTTAGAGGAAGCTCATCTCGCAAAGCGCAACTTTTCTTTGCTAACAAGAAAAAGAGCTGATTCTTGCAAGACAGGAAGCACAAGGACACGCATTTCTTATGGCTTTGGTAAGTGAATAATATGCATCTGAGAATCCAGGCCTGGATCTTTCTTTCTCGGGGAAAAACAACTTTGTTCCTTAGGGGAAGGTCAACGAGCAAGGTGCAACATTGCTTTGCTATCAAGTGAAACAGTCAATTCCTGTCAGACAGAAGGCATCAGGACACACATTTCTTATGGCTTCGGTAAGTGAATAATATGCATCTGAGAATCCAGGACTGGATCTTTCTTTCTCAGGAAAAACAACTTTGTTCCTTAGGGGAAGCTCATCTCGCAAAGCGCAAGTTTTCGTTGCTAACAAGAGAAATAGCTGATTCTTGCAAGACAGAAAGCATAAGGACACACATTTCTTATGGCTTTGGTAGGTGAATAATATGCATCTGCGAATCCAGGCCTGGATCTTTCTTTCTCGGTGAAAAACAACTTTCTTCCTTAGGGGAAGCTCATCTCGCAAAGCGCAACTTTTCTTTGCTAACAAGAGAACCAGCTGATTCTTTCAAGACAGAAAGCAAAAGGACACACATTTCTTATAGCTTTGATAAGTGCATCATATGCATTCGAGAATGCAGGTCTGGAGCTTTCTTTCTCGGTGAAAAACAACTTTGTTCCTTAGGGGAAGCTCAACTCGCAAAGTGCAACTTTTCGTTGCTAACAGAGAAACAGCTGATACTTCAAGACAGAGAGCTTAAGGACACACATTTCTTATGGCTTTGATAAGTGAATCATATGCATTCGAGAATGCAGGTCTGGAGCTTTCTTCCTTGGTGAAAACACAGTTGTTGCGTACGGGAAGCTCCTATCGCAAAGTGCACCTTTGCTCTTCTAACTCGTGAAACTCTTGATTTCTGACAGACAGGAGACATCAGGGCACATATTTCTTATGGTTTTGGAAAGTAAATCATATACATCTAAAATTCCAGGGCTGGAGCTTGCTTTCACGGTGCAAAGCACTGTTGTTCCATAGGGGAAGCTCAACGAGCAAAGTGTAACTTTGCTTTGCTAACAGGCGAAACGGTCGATTCCTGTCAGACAGAAGGCATCAGGACACAGTATTCTTATGGCTCTGGCTAGTGAATGACATGCATCTGAGAATCCAGGATTGGAGCTCTCGTTCTGGGTGCAAAGCACAGTTGTTCCTTAGGGGAAGCTCAACGAGCAAATTGCAACTTTGCTTTGCTAACAAGCGAAACGGTCGATTCCTGTCAGACAGAAGGCATCAACACACACATTTCTTAGGGCCTCGGTAAGTGAATAATATGCATCTGAGAATCCAGGACTGGATCTTTCTTTCTCGGTGAAAAACAACTTTGTTCCTTAGGGGAAGCTCAACTCGCAAAGTGCAACTTTTCGTTGCTAACAGAGAAACAGCTGATTCTTCAAGACAGAAAGCAAAAGGACACACATTTCTTATGGCTTTGATAAGTGATTCATATGCATTCGAGAATGCAGGTCTGGAGCTTTCTTTCTTGGTGAAAACACAGTTGTTACGTACGGGAAGCTCCTACCGCAAAGTGCACCTTTGCTCTTCTAACACGTGAAACTCTTGATTTCTGACAGACAGGAGACATCAGGGCACATATTTCTTATGGTTTTGGAAAGTAAATCATATACATCTAAAACTCCAGGGCTGGAGCTTGCTTTCACTGTAAAAAGGACTGTTGTTCCTTAGGGGAAGCTCAACGAGCAAAGTGCAACTTTGCTTTGCTATCAAGTGAAACACTCAATTCCTGTCAGACAGAAGGCATCAGGACACACATTTCTTAGGGACTCGGGAAGTGAATAATATGCATCTGAGATTCCAGTACTGGATCTTTCTTTCTCAGGAAAAACAACTTTGTTCCTTAGAGGAAGCTCAACGAGCAAAGTGCAACTTTTCTTCGCTAACAAGAAAAACAGCTGATTCTCTCAAGACAGGAAGCACATGGACAAACATTTCTTAGGGGCTCGGTAAGTGAATAATATGCATCTGAGAATGCAGGACTTTCTTTCTCGGTGAAAAACAACTTTGTTCCTTAGGGGAAGCTCATCTCGCAAAGCGCAACTTTTCGTTGCTAACAAGAGAAAGAGCTGATTCTTGCAAGACAGAAAGCATAAGGGCACACATTTCTTATGGCTTTGGTAGGTGAATAATATGCATCTGAGAATCCAGGCCTGGATCTTTCTTTCTCGGTGAAAAACAACTTTGTTCCTTAGGGGAAACTCAACTCGCAAAGTGCAACTTTTCGTTGCTAACAAGAGAACCAGCTGACTCTTTCAAGACAGGAAGCAAAAGGACACACATTTCTTATGGCTTTGATAAGTGAATCATATGCATTCGAGAATGCAGGTCTGGAGCTTTCTTCCTTGGTGAAAACACAGTTGTTACGTACAGGAAGCTCCTATCGCAAAGTGCACCTTTGCTCTTCTAACACGTGAAACTCTTGATTTCTGACAGGCAGGAGACATCAGGGCACATATTTCTTATGGTTTTGGAAAGTAAATCATATACATCTAAAACTCCAGGGCTGGAGCTTGCTTTCACAGTGCAAAGCACTGTTGTTCCTTAGGGGAAGCTCAACGAGCAAAGTGTAACTTTGCTTTGCTAACAGGCGAAACGGTCGATTCCTGTCAGACAGAAGGCATCAGAACACAGTATTCTTATGGCTCTGGCTAGTGAATGACATGCATCAGAGAATCCAGGATTGGATCTCTCTTTCTCGATCTAAAGCACAGTTGTTTCTTAGGGGAAGCTCAACGAGCAAAGTGCAACTTTGCTTTGCTAACAAGTGAAACAGTCAATTCCTGTCAGACAGAAGGAATCAGGACACACATTTCTTATGGCTTCGGTAAGTGAATAATGTGCATCTGAGAATCCAGGACTGGATTTTTCTTTCTCAGGAAAAACAACTTTGTTCCTTAGGGGAAGCTCATCTCGCAAAGCGCAAGTTTTCGTTGCTAACAAGAGAAAGAGCTGATTCTTGCAAGACAAAAGCATAAGGGCACACATTTCTTAAGGCTTTGGTAAGTGAATAATATGCATCTGCGAATTCAGGCCTGGATCTTTCTTTCTCGGTGAAAAACAACTTTGTTCCTTAGGGGAAGCTCAACTCGCAAAGTGCAACTTTTCGTTGCTAACAAGAGAATCAGCTGATTCTTTCAAGACAGAAAGCAAAAGGACACATATTTCTTATGGCTTTGATAAGTGAATCATATGCATTCCTGAATGCAGGTCTGGAGCTTTCTTCCTTGGTGAAAACACCGTTGTTACGTACGGGAAACTCCTATCGCAAAGTGCACATTTCCTCTTCTAACACGTGAAACTCTTGATTTCTGACAGACAGGAGACATCAGGGCACATATTTCTTATGGCTTTGGAAAGTAAATCATATACATCTAAAACTCCAGGGCTGGAGCTTGCTTTCACGGTGCAAAGCCCTGTTGCTCTTTAGGGGAAGCTCAACGAGCATAGTGTAACTTTGCTTTGCTAACAGGCGAAACGGTCGATTCCTGTCAGACAGAAGGCATCAGGACACAGTATTCTTATGGCTCTGGCTAGTGAATGACATGCATCAGAGAATCCAGGATTGGAGCTCTCTTTCTGGATGCAAAGCACAGTTGTTCCTTAGGGGAAGTTTAACGAGCAAAGTGCAACCTTGCTTTGCTAACAAGTGAAACGGTCGATTCCTGTCAGACAGAAGACATCAGGACACAGTATTCTTATGGCTCTGGCTAGTGAATGAAATGCATCAGAGAATCCAGGATTCGATCATTCTTTCTCAGGAAAAACAACTTTGTTCCTTAGGGGAAGCTCATCTCGCAAAGTGCAACTTTTCTTTGCTAACAAGAAAAAGAGCTGATTCTTGCAAGACAGGAAGCACAAGGACACACATTTCTTATGGCTTTGGTAAGTGAATAATATGCATCTGAGAATCCAGGCCTGGATCTTTCTTTCTTGGTGAAAAACAACTTTGTTCCTTAGGGGAAGGTCAACGAGCAAGGTGCAACATTGCTTTGCTATCAAGTGAAACAGTCAATTCCTGTCAGACAGAAGGCATCAGGACACACATTTCTTATGGCTTCGGTAAGTGAATAATATGCATCTGAGAATCCAGGACTGGATCTTTCTTTCTCAGGAAAAACAACTTTGTTCCTTAGGGGAAGCTCATCTCGCAAAGCGCAAGTTTTCGTTGCTAACAAGAGAAATAGCTGATTCTTGCAAGACAGAAAGCATAAGGACACACATTTCTTATGGCTTTGGTAGGTGAATAATATGCATCTGCGAATCCAGGCCTGGATCTTTCTTTCTCGGTGAAAAACAACTTTCTTCCTTAGGGGAAGCTCATCTCGCAAAGCGCAACTTTTCTTTGCTAACAAGAGAACCAGCTGATTCTTTCAAGACAGAAAGCAAAAGGACACACATTTCTTATAGCTTTGATAAGTGCATCATATGCATTCGAGAATGCAGGTCTGGAGCTTTCTTTCTCGGTGAAAAACAACTTTGTTCCTTAGGGGAAGCTCAACTCGCAAAGTGCAACTTTTCGTTGCTAACAGAGAAACAGCTGATACTTCAAGACAGAGAGCTTAAGGACACACATTTCTTATGGCTTTGATAAGTGAATCATATGCATTCGAGAATGCAGGTCTGGAGCTTTCTTCCTTGGTGAAAACACAGTTGTTGCGTACGGGAAGCTCCTATCGCAAAGTGCACCTTTGCTCTTCTAACTCGTGAAACTCTTGATTTCTGACAGACAGGAGACATCAGGGCACATATTTCTTATGGTTTTGGAAAGTAAATCATATACATCTAAAATTCCAGGGCTGGAGCTTGCTTTCACGGTGCAAAGCACTGTTGTTCCATAGGGGAAGCTCAACGAGCAAAGTGTAACTTTGCTTTGCTAACAGGCGAAACGGTCGATTCCTGTCAGACAGAAGGCATCAGGACACAGTATTCTTATGGCTCTGGCTAGTGAATGACATGCATCTGAGAATCCAGGATTGGAGCTCTCGTTCTGGGTGCAAAGCACAGTTGTTCCTTAGGGGAAGCTCAACGAGCAAATTGCAACTTTGCTTTGCTAACAAGCGAAACGGTCGATTCCTGTCAGACAGAAGGCATCAGGACACACATTTCTTAGGGACTCGGGAAGTGAATAATATGCATCTGAGAATCCAGGACTGGATTTTTCTTTCTCAGGAAAAACAACTTTGTTCCTTAGGGGAAGCTCATCTCGCAAAGCGCAAGTTTTCGTTGCTAACAAGAGAAAGAGCTGATTCTTGCAAGACAAAAGCATAAGGGCACACATTTCTTAAGGCTTTGGTAAGTGAATAATATGCATCTGCGAATTCAGGCCTGGATCTTTCTTTCTCGGTGAAAAACAACTCTGTTCCTTAGGGGAAGCTCAACTCGCAAAGTGCAACTTTTCGTTGCTAACAAGAGAATCAGCTGATTCTTTCAAGACAGAAAGCATAAGGACACACATTTCTTATGGCTTTAATAAGTGAATCATATGCATTCCTGAATGCAGGTCTGGAGCTTTCTTCCTTGGTGAAAACACCGTTGTTACGTACGGGAAACTCCTATCGCAAAGTGCACATTTCCTCTTCTAACACGTGAAACTCTTGATTTCTGACAGACAGGAGACATCAGGGCACATATTTCTTATGGTTTTGTAAAGTAAATCATATACATCTAAAATTCCAGGGCTGGAGCTTGCTTTCACGGTGCAAAGCACTGTTGTTCCTTAGGGGAAGCTCAACGAGCAAAGTGTAACTTTGCTTTGCTAACAGGCGAAACGGTCGATTCCTGTCAGACAGAAGGCATCAGGACACAGTATTCTTATGGCTCTGGCTAGTGAATGACAGGCATCAGAGAATCCAGGATTGGAGCTCTCTTTCTGGATGCAAAGCACAGTTGTTCCTTAGGGGAAGCTCAACGAGCAAAGTGCAACTTTGCTTTGCTAACAAGTGAAACGGTCGATTCCTGTCAGAGAGAAGACCTCAGGACACACATTTCTTAGGGCCTCGGGAAGTGAATAATATGCATCTGAGATTCCAGTACTGGATCTTTCTTTCTCAGGAAAAACAACTTTGTTCCTTAGAGGAAGCTCAACGAGCAAAGTGCAACTTTTCTTCGCTAACAAGAAAAACAGCTGATTCTCTCAAGACAGGAAGCACATGGACAAACATTTCTTAGGGGCTCGGTAAGTGAATAATATGCATCTGAGAATCCAGGACTTTCTTTCTCGGTGAGAAACAACTTTGTTCCTTAGGGGAAGCTCATCTCGCAAAGCGCAACTTTTCGTTGCTAACAAGAGAAAGAGCTGATTCTTGCAAGACAGAAAGCATAAGGACACACATTTCTTATGGCTTTGGTAAGTGAATAATATGCATCTGAGAATCCAGGCCTGGATCTTTCTTTCTCGGTGAAAAACAACTTTGTTCCTTAGGGGAAACTCAACTCGCAAAGTGCAACTTTTCGTTGCTAACAAGAGAACCAGCTGATTCTTTCAAGACAGAAAGCAAAAGGACACACATTTCTTATGGCTTTGATAAGTGAATCATATGCATTCGAGAATGCAGGTCTGGAGCTTTCTTCCTTGGTGAAAACACAGTTGTTACGTACGGGAAGCTCATATCTCAAAGCGCACCTTTCCTCTTCTAACACGTGAAACTCTTGATTTCTGACAGACAGGAGACATCAGGGCACATATTTCTTATGGTTTTGGAAAGTAAATCATATACATCTAAAATTCCAGGGCTGGAGCTTGCTTTCACGGTGCAAAGCACTGTTGTTCCTTAGGGGAAGCTCAACGAGCAAAGTGTAACTTTGCTTTGCTAACAGGCGAAACGGTCGATTCCTGTCAGAGAGAAGACCTCAGGACAAACATTTCTTAGGGCCTCGGTAAGTGAATAATATGCATCTGAGAATCCAGGACTGGATCTTTCTTTCTCAGGAAAAACAACTTTGTTCCTTAGGGGAAGCTCATCTCGCAAAGTGCAACATTTCTTTGCTAACAAGAGAAACAGCTGATTCTTGCAAGACAGGAAGCACAAGGACACACATTTCTTAAGGCTTTGGTAAGTGAATAATATGCATCTGAGAATCCTGGCCTGGATCTTTCTTTCTCGGTGAGAAAAACAACTTTGTTCCTTAGGGGAAGCTCAACTCGCAAAGTGCAACTTTTCGTTGCTAACAAGAGAACCAGCTCATTCGTTCAAGACAGAAAGCAAAAAGACACACATTTCTTATGGCTTTGATAAGTGAATCATATGCATTCGAGAATGCAGGTCTGGAGCTTTCTTCCTTGGTGAAAACACAGTTGTTACGTACAGGAAGCTCCTATCGCAAAGTGCACCTTTGCTCTTCTAACACGTGAAACTCTTGATTTCTGACAGACAGGAGACATCAGGGCACATATTTCTTATGGCTTTGGAAAGTAAATCATATACATCTAAAACTCCAGGGCTGGAGCTTGCTTTCACGGTGCAAAGCACTGTTGTTCCTTAGAGGAAGCTCAACGAGCAAAGTGTAACTTTGCTTTGCTAACAGGCGAAACGGTCGATTCCTGTCAGACAGAAGGCATCAGGACACAGTATTCTTATGGCTCTGGCTAGTGAATGACATGCATCAGAGAATCCAGGTTTGGAGCTCTCGTTCTGGATGCAAAGCACAGTTGTTCCTTAGGGGAAGCTCAACGAGCAAAGTGCAACTTTGCTTTGCTAACAAGTGAAACGGTCGATTCCTGTCAGAGAGAAGACCTCAGGACACACATTTCTTAGGGCCTCGGGAAGTGAATAATATGCATCTGAGATTCCAGTACTGGATCTTTCTTTCTCAGGAAAAACAACTTTGTTCCTTAGAGGAAGCTCAACGACCAAAGTGCAACTTTTCTTCGCTAACAAGAAAAACAGCTGATTCTCTCAAGACAGGAAGCACATGGACAAACATTTCTTAGGGGCTCGGTAAGTGAATAATATGCATCTGAGAATCCAGGACTTTCTTTCTCGGTGAGAAACAACTTTGTTCCTTAGGGGAAGCTCATCTCGCAAAGCGCAACTTTTCGTTGCTAACAAGAGAAAGAGCTGATTCTTGCAAGACAGAAAGCATAAGGACACACATTTCTTATGGCTTTGGTAAGTGAATAATATGCATCTGAGAATCCAGGCCTGGATCTTTCTTTCTCGGTGAAAAACAACTTTGTTCCTTAGGGGAAACTCAACTCGCAAAGTGCAACTTTTCGTTGCTAACAAGAGAACCAGCTGATTCTTTCAAGACAGAAAGCAAAAGGACACACATTTCTTATGGCTTTGATAAGTGAATCATATGCATTCGAGAATGCAGGTCTGGAGCTTTCTTCCTTGGTGAAAACACAGTTGTTACGTACGGGAAGCTCCTATCTCAAAGCGCACCTTTCCTCTTCTAACACGTGAAACTCTTGATTTCTGACAGACAGGAGACATCAGGGCACATATTTCTTATGGTTTTGGAAAGTAAATCATATACATCTAAAACTCCAGGGCTGGAGCTTGCTTTCACGGTGCAAAGCACTGTTGTTCCTTAGGGGAAGCTCAACGAGCAAAGTGTAACTTTGCTTTGCTAACAGGCGAAACGGTCGATTCCTGTCAGACAGAAGGCATCAGGACACAGTATTCTTATGGCTCTGGCTAGTGAATGACATGCATCTGAGAATCCAGGATTGGATCTCTCTTTCTGGATCTAAAGCACAGTTGTTTCTTAGGGGAAGCTCAACGAGCAAAGTGCAACTTTGCTTTGCTAACAAGCGAAACAGTCAATTCCTGTCAGACAGAAGGCATCAGGACACACATTTCTTATGGCTTCGGTAAGTGAATAATGTGCATCTGAGAATCCAGGACTGGATCTTTCTTTCTCAGGAAAAACAACTTTGTTCCTTAGGGGAAGCTCATCTCGCAAAGTGCAACTTTTCTTTGCTAACAAGAGAAAGAGCTGATTCTTGCAAGACAGGAAGCACAAAGACACACATTTCTTAAGGCTTTGGTAAGTGAATAATATGCATCTGAGAATCCAGGCCTGGATCTTTCTTTCTCGGTGAGAAAAACAACTGTGTTCCTTAGGGGAAACTCAACTCGCAAAGTGCAACTTTTCGTTGCTAACGAGAGAACCAGCTGATTCTTTCAAGACAGAAAGCAAAAAGACACACGTTCCTTATGGTTTTGATAAGTAAGTGAATCATATGCATTCGAGAATGCAGGTCTGGAGCTTTCTTCCTTGGTGAAAACACAGTTGTTACGTACGGGAAGCTCCTATCGCAAAGCGCACCTTTGCTCTTCTAACACGTGAAACTCTTGATTTCTGACAGACAGGAGACATCAGGGCACATATTTCTTATGGCTTTGGAAAGTAAATCATATACATCTAAAACTCCAGGGCTGGAGCTTGCTTTCACGGTGCAAAGCACTGTTGTTCCTTAGAGGAAGCTCAACGAGCAAAGTGTAACTTTGCTTTGCTAACAGGCGAAACGGTCGATTCCTGTCAGACAGAAGGCATCAGGACACAGTATTCTTATGGCTCTGGCTAGTGAATGACATGCATCAGAGAATCCAGGATTGGAGCTCTCGTTCTGGATGCAAAGCACAGTTGTTCCTTAGGGGAAGCTCAACGAGCAAATTGCAACTTTGCTTTGCTAACAAGTGAAACAGTCAATTCCTGTCAGACAGAAGGAATCAGGACACACATTTCTTATGGCTTCGGTAAGTGAATAATGTGCATCTGAGAATCCAGGACTGGATTTTTCTTTCTCAGGAAAAACAACTTTGTTCCTTAGGGGAAGCTCATCTCGCAAAGCGCAAGTTTTCGTTGCTAACAAGAGAAATAGCTGATTCTTGCAAGACAAAAGCATAAGGGCACACATTTCTTAAGGCTTTGGTAAGTGAATAATATGCATCTGCGAATTCAGGCCTGGATCTTTCTTTCTCGGTGAAAAACAACTTTGTTCCTTAGGGGAAGCTCAACTCGCAAAGTGCAACTTTTCGTTGCTAACAAGAGAATCAGCTGATTCTTTCAAGACAGAAAGCAAAAGGACACATATTTCTTATGGCTTTGATAAGTGAATCATATGCATTCCTGAATGCAGGTCTGGAGCTTTCTTCCTTGGTGAAAACACCGTTGTTACGTACGGGAAACTCCTATCGCAAAGTGCACCTTTGCTCTTCTAACACGTGAAACTCTTGATTTCTGACAGACAGGAGACATCAGGGCACATATTTCTTATGGCTTTGGAAAGTAAATCATATACATCTAAAACTCCAGGGCTGGAGCTTGCTTTCACGGTGCAAAGCCCTGTTGCTCTTTAGGGGAAGCTCAGCGAGCAACGTGTAACTTTGCTTTGCTAACAGGCGAAACGGTCGATTCCTGTCAGACAGAAGGCATCAGGACACAGTATTCTTATGGCTCTGGCTAGTGAATGACATGCATCAGAGAATCCAGGATTGGAGCTCTCGTTCTGGATGCAAAGCACAGTTGTTCCTTAGGGGAAGCTCAACGAGCAAAGTGCAACTTTGCTTTGCTAACAAGTGAAACGGTCGATTCCTGTCAGAGAGAAGACCTCAGGACACACATTTCTTAGTGCCTCGGGAAGTGAATAATATGCATCTGAGATTCCAGTACTGGATCTTTCTTTCTCAGGAAAAACAACTTTGTTCCTTAGGGGAAGCTCAACGAGCAAAGTGCAACTTTTCTTCGCTAACAAGAAAAACAGCTGATTCTCTCAAGACAGGAAGCACATGGACAAACATTTCTTAGGGGCTCGGTAAGTGAATAATATGCATCTGAGAATCCAGGACTTTCTTTCTCGGTGAGAAACAACTTTGTTCCTTAGGGGAAGCTCATCTCGCAAAGCGCAACTTTTCGTTGCTAACAAGAGAAAGAGCTGATTCTTGCAAGACAGAAAGCATAAGGACACACATTTCTTATGGCTTTGGTAAGTGAATAATATGCATCTGAGAATCCAGGCCTGGATCTTTCTTTCCGGCGAAAAACAACTTTGTTCCTTAGGGGAAGCTCATCTCGCAAAGCGCAACTTTTCTTTGCTAACAAGAAAAACAGCTGATTCTTTCAAGACAGAAAGCAAAAGGACACACATTTCTTATGGCTTTGGTAAGTGAATCATATGCATTTGAGAATCCAGGCCTGGATCTTTCTTTCTCGGTGAAAAACAACTTTGTTCCTTAGGGGAAGCTCAACTCGCAAAGTGCAACTTTTCGTTGCTAACAGAGAAACAGCTGATTCTTCAAGACAGAAAGCAAAAGGACACACATTTCTTATGGCTTTGATAAGTGAATCATATGCATTCGAGAATGCAGGTCTGGAGCTTTCTTTCTTGGTGAAAACACAGTTGTTACGTACGGGAAGCTCCTATCTCAAAGCGCACCTTTCCTCTTTTAACACGTGAAACTCTTGATTTCTGACAGACAGGAGACATCAGGGCACATATTTCTTATGGTTTTGGAAAGTAAATCATATACATCTAAAACTCCAGGGCTGGAGCTTCCTTTCACGGTAAAAAGGACTGTTGTTCCTTAGGGGAAGCTCAACGAGCAAAGTGCAACTTTGCTTTGCTATCAAGTGAAACAGTCAATTCCTGTCAGACAGAAGGCATCAGGACACACATTTCTTAGGGACTCGGTAAGTGAATAATATGCATCTGCGAATTCAGGCCTGGATCTTTCTTTCTCGGTGAAAAACAACTTTGTTCCTTAGGGGAAGCTCAACTCGCAAAGTGCAACTTTTCGTTGCTAACAAGAGAATCAGCTGATTCTTTCAAGACAGAAAGCATAAGGACACACATTTCTTATGGCTTTGATAAGTGAATCATATGCATTCCTGAATGCAGGTCTGGAGCTTTCTTCCTTGGTGAAAACACCGTTGTTACGTACGGGAAGCTCCTAACGCAAAGTGCACATTTCCTCTTCTAACACGTGAAACTCTTGATTTCTGACAGACAGGAGACATCAGGGCACATATTTCTTATGGTTTTGTAAAGTAAATCATATACATCTAAAATTCCAGGGCTGGAGCTTGCTTTCACGGTGCAAAGCACTGTTGTTCCTTAGGGGAAGCTCAACGAGCAAAGTGTAACTTTGCTTTGCTAACAGGCGAAACGGTCGATTCCTGTCAGAGAGAAGACCTCAGGACACACATTTCTTAGGGCTTCGGTAAGTGAATAATGTGCATCTGAGAATCCAGGACTGGATCTTTCTTTCTCAGGAAAAACAACTTTGTTCCTTAGGGGAAGCTCATCTCGCAAAGTGCAACTTTTCTTTGCTAACAAGAGAAAGAGCTGATTCTTGCAAGACAGGAAGCACAAAGACACACATTTCTTAAGGCTTTGGTAAGTGAATAATATGCATCTGAGAATCCAGGCCTGGATCTTTCTTTCTCGGTGAGAAAAACAACTGTGTTCCTTAGGGGAAACTCAACTCGCAAAGTGCAACTTTTCGTTGCTAACGAGAGAACCAGCTGATTCTTTCAAGACAGAAAGCAAAAGGACACACATTCCTTATGGTTTTGATAAGTAAGTGAATCATATGCATTCGAGAATGCAGGTCTGGAGCTTTCTTCCTTGGTGAAAACACAGTTGTTACGTACAGGAAGCTCCTATCGCAAAGCGCACCTTTGCTCTTCTAACACGTGAAACTCTTGATTTCTGACAGACAGGAGACATCAGGGCACATATTTCTTATGGCTTTGGAAAGTAAATCATATACATCTAAAACTCCAGGGCTGGAGCTTGCTTTCACGGTGCAAAGCACTGTTGTTCCTTAGAGGAAGCTCAACGAGCAAAGTGTAACTTTGCTTTGCTAACAGGCGAAACGGTCGATTCCTGTCAGACAGAAGGCATCAGGACACAGTATTCTTATGGCTCTGGCTAGTGAATGACATGCATCAGAGAATCCAGGATTGGAGCTCTCGTTCTGGATGCAAAGCACAGTTGTTCCTTAGGGGAAGCTCAACGAGCAAAGTGCAACTTTGCTTTGCTAACAAGTGAAACGGTCGATTCCTGTCAGAGAGAAGACCTCAGGACACACATTTCTTAGTGCCTCGGGAAGTGAATAATATGCATCTGAGATTCCAGTACTGGATCTTTCTTTCTCAGGAAAAACAACTTTGTTCCTTAGGGGAAGCTCAACGAGCAAAGTGCAACTTTTCTTCGCTAACAAGAAAAACAGCTGATTCTCTCAAGACAGGAAGCACATGGACAAACATTTCTTAGGGGCTCGGTAAGTGAATAATATGCATCTGAGAATCCAGGACTTTCTTTCTCGGTGAGAAACAACTTTGTTCCTTAGGGGAAGCTCATCTCGCAAAGCGCAACTTTTCGTTGCTAACAAGAGAAAGAGCTGATTCTTGCAAGACAGAAAGCATAAGGACACACATTTCTTATGGCTTTGGTAAGTGAATAATATGCATCTGAGAATCCAGGCCTGGATCTTTCTTTCTCGGTGAAAAACAACTTTGTTCCTTAGGGGAAACTCAACTCGCAAAGTGCAACTTTTCGTTGCTAACAAGAGAACCAGCTGACTCTTTCAAGACAGGAAGCAAAAAGACACACATTTCTTATGGCTTTGATAAGTGAATCATATGCATTCGAGAATGCAGGTCTGGAGCTTTCTTCCTTGGTGAAAACACAGTTGTTACGTACAGGAAGCTCCTATCGCAAAGCGCACCTTTGCTCTTCTAACACGTGAAACTCTTGATTTCTGACAGACAGGAGACATCAGGGCACATATTTCTTATGGTTTTGGAAAGTAAATCATATACATCTAAAACTCCAGGGCTGGAGCTTGCTTTCACGGTGCAAAGCACTGTTGTTCCTTAGGGGAAGCTCAACGAGCAAAGTGTAACTTTGCTTTGCTAACAGGCGAAACGGTCGATTCCTGTCAGACAGAAGGCATCAGAACACAGTATTCTTATGGCTCTGGCTAGTGAATGACATGCATCAGAGAATCCAGGATTGGATCTCTCTTTCTCGATCTAAAGCACAGTTGTTTCTTAGGGGAAGCTCAACGAGCAAAGTGCAACTTTGCTTTGCTAACAAGTGAAACAGTCAATTCCTGTCAGACAGAAGGAATCAGGACACACATTTCTTATGGCTTCGGTAAGTGAATAATGTGCATCTGAGAATCCAGGACTGGATTTTTCTTTCTCAGGAAAAACAACTTTGTTCCTTAGGGGAAGCTCATCTCGCAAAGCGCAAGTTTTCGTTGCTAACAAGAGAAATAGCTGATTCTTGCAAGACAAAAGCATAAGGGCACACATTTCTTAAGGCTTTGGTAAGTGAATAATATGCATCTGCGAATTCAGGCCTGGATCTTTCTTTCTCGGTGAAAAACAACTTTGTTCCTTAGGGGAAGCTCAACTCGCAAAGTGCAACTTTTCGTTGCTAACAAGAGAATCAGCTGATTCTTTCAAGACAGAAAGCAAAAGGACACATATTTCTTATGGCTTTGATAAGTGAATCATATGCATTCCTGAATGCAGGTCTGGAGCTTTCTTCCTTGGTGAAAACACCGTTGTTACGTACGGGAAACTCCTATCGCAAAGTGCACCTTTGCTCTTCTAACACGTGAAACTCTTGATTTCTGACAGACAGGAGACATCAGGGCACATATTTCTTATGGCTTTGGAAAGTAAATCATATACATCTAAAACTCCAGGGCTGGAGCTTGCTTTCACGGTGCAAAGCCCTGTTGCTCTTTAGGGGAAGCTCAGCGAGCAACGTGTAACTTTGCTTTGCTAACAGGCGAAACGGTCGATTCCTGTCAGACAGAAGGCATCAGGACACAGTATTCTTATGGCTCTGGCTAGTGAATGACATGCATCAGAGAATCCAGGATTGGAGCTCTCGTTCTGGATGCAAAGCACAGTTGTTCCTTAGGGGAAGCTCAACGAGCAAAGTGCAACTTTGCTTTGCTAACAAGTGAAACGGTCGATTCCTGTCAGAGAGAAGACCTCAGGACACACATTTCTTAGTGCCTCGGGAAGTGAATAATATGCATCTGAGATTCCAGTACTGGATCTTTCTTTCTCAGGAAAAACAACTTTGTTCCTTAGGGGAAGCTCAACGAGCAAAGTGCAACTTTTCTTCGCTAACAAGAAAAACAGCTGATTCTCTCAAGACAGGAAGCACATGGACAAACATTTCTTAGGGGCTCGGTAAGTGAATAATATGCATCTGAGAATCCAGGACTTTCTTTCTCGGTGAGAAACAACTTTGTTCCTTAGGGGAAGCTCATCTCGCAAAGCGCAACTTTTCGTTGCTAACAAGAGAAAGAGCTGATTCTTGCAAGACAGAAAGCATAAGGACACACATTTCTTATGGCTTTGGTAAGTGAATAATATGCATCTGAGAATCCAGGCCTGGATCTTTCTTTCCGGCGAAAAACAACTTTGTTCCTTAGGGGAAGCTCATCTCGCAAAGCGCAACTTTTCTTTGCTAACAAGAAAAACAGCTGATTCTTTCAAGACAGAAAGCAAAAGGACACACATTTCTTATGGCTTTGGTAAGTGAATCATATGCATTTGAGAATCCAGGCCTGGATCTTTCTTTCTCGGTGAAAAACAACTTTGTTCCTTAGGGGAAGCTCAACTCGCAAAGTGCAACTTTTCGTTGCTAACAGAGAAACAGCTGATTCTTCAAGACAGAAAGCAAAAGGACACACATTTCTTATGGCTTTGATAAGTGAATCATATGCATTCCTGAATGCAGGTCTGGAGCTTTCTTTCTTGGTGAAAACACAGTTGTTACGTACGGGAAGCTCCTATCTCAAAGCGCACCTTTCCTCTTTTAACACGTGAAACTCTTGATTTCTGACAGACAGGAGACATCAGGGCACATATTTCTTATGGTTTTGGAAAGTAAATCATATACATCTAAAACTCCAGGGCTGGAGCTTCCTTTCACGGTAAAAAGGACTGTTGTTCCTTAGGGGAAGCTCAACGAGCAAAGTGCAACTTTGCTTTGCTATCAAGTGAAACAGTCAATTCCTGTCAGACAGAAGGCATCAGGACACACATTTCTTAGGGACTCGGTAAGTGAATAATATGCATCTGCGAATTCAGGCCTGGATCTTTCTTTCTCGGTGAAAAACAACTTTGTTCCTTAGGGGAAGCTCAACTCGCAAAGTGCAACTTTTCGTTGCTAACAAGAGAATCAGCTGATTCTTTCAAGACAGAAAGCATAAGGACACACATTTCTTATGGCTTTGATAAGTGAATCATATGCATTCCTGAATGCAGGTCTGGAGCTTTCTTCCTTGGTGAAAACACCGTTGTTACGTACGGGAAGCTCCTAACGCAAAGTGCACATTTCCTCTTCTAACACGTGAAACTCTTGATTTCTGACAGACAGGAGACATCAGGGCACATATTTCTTATGGTTTTGTAAAGTAAATCATATACATCTAAAATTCCAGGGCTGGAGCTTGCTTTCACGGTGCAAAGCACTGTTGTTCCTTAGGGGAAGCTCAACGAGCAAAGTGTAACTTTGCTTTGCTAACAGGCGAAACGGTCGATTCCTGTCAGAGAGAAGACCTCAGGACACACATTTCTTAGGGCCTCGGGAAGTGAATAATATTCATCTGAGAATCCAGGACTGGATCTTTCTTTCTCAGGAAAAACAACTTTGTTCCTTAGGGGAAGCTCATCTCGCAAAGTGCAACATTTCTTTGCTAACAAGAGAAACAGCTGATTCTTGCAAGACAGGAAGCACAAGGACACACATTTCTTAAGGCTTTGGTAAGTGAATAATATGCATCTGAGAATCCTGGCCTGGATCTTTCTTTCTCGGTGAGAAAAACAACTTTGTTCCTTAGGGGAAGCTCAACTCGCAAAGTGCAACTTTTCGTTGCTAACAAGAAAAACAGCTGATTCTCTCAAGACAGGAAGCACATGGACAAACATTTCTTAGGGGCTCGGTAAGTGAATAATATGCATCTGAGAATCCAGGACTTTCTTTCTCGGTGAGAAACAACTTTGTTCCTTAGGGGAAGCTCATCTCGCAAAGCGCAACTTTTCGTTGCTAACAAGAGAAAGAGCTGATTCTTGCAAGACAGAAAGCATAAGGACACACATTTCTTATGGCTTTGGTAAGTGAATAATATGCATCTGAGAATCCAGGCCTGGATCTTTCTTTCTCGGTGAAAAACAACTTTGTTCCTTAGGGGAAACTCAACTCGCAAAGTGCAACTTTTCGTTGCTAACAAGAGAACCAGCTGACTCTTTCAAGACAGGAAGCAAAAAGACACACATTTCTTATGGCTTTGATAAGTGAATCATATGCATTCGAGAATGCAGGTCTGGAGCTTTCTTCCTTGGTGAAAACACAGTTGTTACGTACAGGAAGCTCCTATCGCAAAGCGCACCTTTGCTCTTCTAACACGTGAAACTCTTGATTTCTGACAGACAGGAGACATCAGGGCACATATTTCTTATGGTTTTGGAAAGTAAATCATATACATCTAAAACTCCAGGGCTGGAGCTTGCTTTCACGGTGCAAAGCACTGTTGTTCCTTAGGGGAAGCTCAACGAGCAAAGTGTAACTTTGCTTTGCTAACAGGCGAAACGGTCGATTCCTGTCAGACAGAAGGCATCAGAACACAGTATTCTTATGGCTCTGGCTAGTGAATGACATGCATCAGAGAATCCAGGATTGGATCTCTCTTTCTCGATCTAAAGCACAGTTGTTTCTTAGGGGAAGCTCAACGAGCAAAGTGCAACTTTGCTTTGCTAACAAGTGAAACAGTCAATTCCTGTCAGACAGAAGGAATCAGGACACACATTTCTTATGGCTTCGGTAAGTGAATAATGTGCATCTGAGAATCCAGGACTGGATTTTTCTTTCTCAGGAAAAACAACTTTGTTCCTTAGGGGAAGCTCATCTCGCAAAGCGCAAGTTTTCGTTGCTAACAAGAGAAATAGCTGATTCTTGCAAGACAAAAGCATAAGGGCACACATTTCTTAAGGCTTTGGTAAGTGAATAATATGCATCTGCGAATTCAGGCCTGGATCTTTCTTTCTCGGTGAAAAACAACTTTGTTCCTTAGGGGAAGCTCAACTCGCAAAGTGCAACTTTTCGTTGCTAACAAGAGAATCAGCTGATTCTTTCAAGACAGAAAGCAAAAGGACACATATTTCTTATGGATTTGATAAGTGAATCATATGCATTCCTGAATGCAGGTCTGGAGCTTTCTTCCTTGGTGAAAACACCGTTGTTACGTACGGGAAACTCCTATCGCAAAGTGCACCTTTGCTCTTCTAACACGTGAAACTCTTGATTTCTGACAGACAGGAGACATCAGGGCACATATTTCTTATGGTTTTGGAAAGTAAATCATATACATCTAAAACTCCAGGGCTGGAGCTTGCTTTCACGGTGCAAAGCCCTGTTGCTCTTTAGGGGAAGCTCAGCGAGCAACGTGTAACTTTGCTTTGCTAACAGGCGAAACGGTCGATTCCTGTCAGACAGAAGGCATCAGGACACAGTATTCTTATGGCTCTGGCTAGTGAATGACATGCATCAGAGAATCCAGGATTGGAGCTCTCGTTCTGGATGCAAAGCACAGTTGTTCCTTAGGGGAAGCTCAACGAGCAAAGTGCAACTTTGCTTTGCTAACAAGTGAAACGGTCGATTCCTGTCAGAGAGAAGACCTCAGGACACACATTTCTTAGTGCCTCGGGAAGTGAATAATATGCATCTGAGATTCCAGTACTGGATCTTTCTTTCTCAGGAAAAACAACTTTGTTCCTTAGGGGAAGCTCAACGAGCAAAGTGCAACTTTTCTTCGCTAACAAGAAAAACAGCTGATTCTCTCAAGACAGGAAGCACATGGACAAACATTTCTTAGGGGCTCGGTAAGTGAATAATATGCATCTGAGAATCCAGGACTTTCTTTCTCGGTGAGAAACAACTTTGTTCCTTAGGGGAAGCTCATCTCGCAAAGCGCAACTTTTCGTTGCTAACAAGAGAAAGAGCTGATTCTTGCAAGACAGAAAGCATAAGGACACACATTTCTTATGGCTTTGGTAAGTGAATAATATGCATCTGAGAATCCAGGCCTGGATCTTTCTTTCCGGCGAAAAACAACTTTGTTCCTTAGGGGAAGCTCATCTCGCAAAGCGCAACTTTTCTTTGCTAACAAGAAAAACAGCTGATTCTTTCAAGACAGAAAGCAAAAGGACACACATTTCTTATGGCTTTGGTAAGTGAATCATATGCATTTGAGAATCCAGGCCTGGATCTTTCTTTCTCGGTGAAAAACAACTTTGTTCCTTAGGGGAAGCTCAACTCGCAAAGTGCAACTTTTCGTTGCTAACAGAGAAACAGCTGATTCTTCAAGACAGAAAGCAAAAGGACACACATTTCTTATGGCTTTGATAAGTGAATCATATGCATTCGAGAATGCAGGTCTGGAGCTTTCTTTCTTGGTGAAAACACAGTTGTTACGTACGGGAAGCTCCTATCTCAAAGCGCACCTTTCCTCTTTTAACACGTGAAACTCTTGATTTCTGACAGACAGGAGACATCAGGGCACATATTTCTTATGGTTTTGGAAAGTAAATCATATACATCTAAAACTCCAGGGCTGGAGCTTCCTTTCACGGTAAAAAGGACTGTTGTTCCTTAGGGGAAGCTCAACGAGCAAAGTGCAACTTTGCTTTGCTATCAAGTGAAACAGTCAATTCCTGTCAGACAGAAGGCATCAGGACACACATTTCTTAGGGACTCGGTAAGTGAATAATATGCATCTGCGAATTCAGGCCTGGATCTTTCTTTCTCGGTGAAAAACAACTTTGTTCCTTAGAGGAAGCTCAACTCGCAAAGTGCAACTTTTCGTTGCTAACAAGAGAATCAGCTGATTCTTTCAAGACAGAAAGCATAAGGACACACATTTCTTATGGCTTTGATAAGTGAATCATATGCATTCCTGAATGCAGGTCTGGAGCTTTCTTCCTTGGTGAAAACACCGTTGTTACGTACGGGAAGCTCCTAACGCAAAGTGCACATTTCCTCTTCTAACACGTGAAACTCTTGATTTCTGACAGACAGGAGACATCAGGGCACATATTTCTTATGGTTTTCGAAAGTAAATCATATACATCTAAAATTCCAGGGCTGGAGCTTGCTTTCACGGTGCAAAGCACTGTTGTTCCTTAGGGGAAGCTCAACGAGCAAAGTGTAACTTTGCTTTGCTAACAGGCGAAACGGTCGATTCCTGTCAGAGAGAAGACCTCAGGACACACATTTCTTAGGGCCTCGGGAAGTGAATAATATGCATCTGAGAATCCAGGACTGGATCTTTCTTTCTCAGGAAAAACAACTTTGTTCCTTAGGGGAAGCTCATCTCGCAAAGTGCAACATTTCTTTGCTAACAAGAGAAACAGCTGATTCTTGCAAGACAGGAAGCACAAGGACACACATTTCTTAAGGCTTTGGTAAGTGAATAATATGCATCTGAGAATCCTGGCCTGGATCTTTCTTTCTCGGTGAGAAAAACAACTTTGTTCCTTAGGGGAAGCTCAACTCGCAAAGTGCAACTTTTCGTTGCTAACAAGAGAACCAGCTCATTCGTTCAAGACAGAAAGCAAAAAGACACACATTTCTTATGGCTTTGATAAGTGAATCATATGCATTCGAGAATGCAGGTCTGGAGCTTTCTTCCTTGGTGAAAACACAGTTGTTACGTACAGGAAGCTCCTATCGCAAAGTGCACCTTTGCTCTTCTAACACGTGAAACTCTTGATTTCTGACAGACAGGAGACATCAGGGCACATATTTCTTATGGTTTTGGAAAGTAAATCATATACATCTAAAACTCCAGGGCTGGAGCTTGCTTTCACGGTGCAAAGCACTGTTGTTCCTTAGAGGAAGCTCAACGAGCAAAGTGTAACTTTGCTTTGCTAACAGGCGAAACGGTCGATTCCTGTCAGACAGAAGGCATCAGGACACAGTATTCTTATGGCTCTGGCTAGTGAATGACATGCATCAGAGAATCCAGGATTGGAGCTCTCGTTCTGGATGCAAAGCACAGTTGTTCCTTAGGGGAAGCTCAACGAGCAAAGTGCAACTTTGCTTTGCTAACAAGTGAAACGGTCGATTCCTGTCAGAGAGAAGACCTCAGGACACACATTTCTTAGGGCCTCGGGAAGTGAATAATATGCATCTGAGATTCCAGTACTGGATCTTTCTTTCTCAGGAAAAACAACTTTGTTCCTTAGAGGAAGCTCAACGAGCAAAGTGCAACTTTTCTTCGCTAACAAGAAAAACAGCTGATTCTCTCAAGACAGGAAGCACATGGACAAACATTTCTTAGGGGCTCGGTAAGTGAATAATATGCATCTGAGAATCCAGGACTTTCTTTCTCGGTGAGAAACAACTTTGTTCCTTAGGGGAAGCTCATCTCGCAAAGCGCAACTTTTCGTTGCTAACAAGAGAAAGAGCTGATTCTTGCAAGACAGAGAGCTTAAGGACACACATTTCTTATGGCTTTGATAAGTGAATCATATGCATTCGAGAATGCAGGTCTGGAGCTTTCTTTCTTGGTGAAAACACAGTTGTTACGTACGGGAAGCTCCTACCGCAAAGTGCACCTTTGCTCTTCTAACACGTGAAACTCTTGATTTCTGACAGACAGGAGACATCAGGGCACATATTTCTTATGGTTTTGGAAAGTAAATCATATACATCTAAAACTCCAGGGCTGGAGCTTGCTTTCACTGTAAAAAGGACTGTTGTTCCTTAGGGGAAGCTCAACGAGCAAAGTGCAACTTTGCTTTGCTAACAAGTGAAACAGTCAATTCCTGTCAGACAGAAGGCATCAGGACACACATTTCTTAGGGACTCGGGAAGTGAATAATATGCATCTGAGAATCCAGGACTGGATTTTTCTTTCTCAGGAAAAACAACTTTGTTCCTTAGGGGAAGCTCATCTCGCAAAGCGCAAGTTTTCGTTGCTAACAAGAGAAAGAGCTGATTCTTGCAAGACAAAAGCATAAGGGCACACATTTCTTAAGGCTTTGGTAAGTGAATAATATGCATCTGCGAATTCAGGCCTGGATCTTTCTTTCTCGGTGAAAAACAACTTTGTTCCTTAGGGGAAGCTCAACTCGCAAAGTGCAACTTTTCGTTGCTAACAAGAGAATCAGCTGATTCTTTCAAGACAGAAAGCATAAGGACACACATTTCTTATGGCTTTAATAAGTGAATCATATGCATTCCTGAATGCAGGTCTGGAGCTTTCTTCCTTGGTGAAAACACCGTTGTTACGTACGGGAAGCTCCTATCGCAAAGTGCACATTTCCTCTTCTAACACGTGAAACTCTTGATTTCTGACAGACAGGAGACATCAGGGCACATATTTCTTATGGTTTTGTAAAGTAAATCATATACATCTAAAATTCCAGGGCTGGAGCTTGCTTTCACGGTGCAAAGCACTGTTGTTCCTTAGGGGAAGCTCAACGAGCAAAGTGTAACTTTGCTTTGCTAACAGGCGAAACGGTCGATTCCTGTCAGACAGAAGGCATCAGGACACAGTATTCTTATGGCTCGGGCTAGTGAATGACAGGCATCAGAGAATCCAGGATTGGAGCTCTCTTTCTGGATGCAAAGCACAGTTTTTCCTTAGGGGAAGCTCAACGAGCAAAGTGCAACTTTGCTTTGCTAACAAGTGAAACGGTCGATTCCTGTCAGAGAGAAGACCTCAGGACACACATTTCTTAGGGCCTCGGGAAGTGAATAATATGCATCTGAGATTCCAGTACTGGATCTTTCTTTCTCAAGAAAAACAACTTTGTTCCTTAGAGGAAGCTCAACGAGCAAAGTGCAACTTTTCTTCGCTAACAAGAAAAACAGCTGATTCTCTCAAGACAGGAAGCACATGGACAAACATTTCTTAGGGGCTCGGTAAGTGAATAATATGCATCTGAGAATCCAGGACTTTCTTTCTCGGTGAGAAACAACTTTGTTCCTTAGGGGAAGCTCATCTCGCAAAGCGCAACTTTTCGTTGCTAACAAGAGAAAGAGCTGATTCTTGCAAGACAGAAAGCATAAGGACACACATTTCTTATGGCTTTGGTAAGTGAATAATATGCATCTGAGAATCCAGGCCTGGATCTTTCTTTCTCGGTGAAAAACAACTTTGTTCCTTAGGGGAAACTCAACTCGCAAAGTGCAACTTTTCGTTGCTAACAAGAGAACCAGCTGATTCTTTCAAGACAGAAAGCAAAAGGACACACATTTCTTATGGCTTTGATAAGTGAATCATATGCATTCGAGAATGCAGGTCTGGAGCTTTCTTCCTTGGTGAAAACACAGTTGTTACGTACGGGAAGCTCCTATCTCAAAGCGCACCTTTCCTCTTCTAACACGTGAAACTCTTGATTTCTGACAGACAGGAGACATCAGGGCACATATTTCTTATGGTTTTGGAAAGTAAATCATATACATCTAAAACTCCAGGGCTGGAGCTTGCTTTCACGGTGCAAAGCACTGTTGTTCCTTAGGGGAAGCTCAACGAGCAAAGTGTAACTTTGCTTTGCTAACAGGCGAAACGGTCGATTCCTGTCAGACAGAAGGCATCAGGACACAGTATTCTTATGGCTCTGGCTAGTGAATGAAATGCATCAGAGAATCCAGGATTGGATCTTTCTTTCTCAGGAAAAACAACTTTGTTCCATAGGGGAAGCTCATCTCGCAAAGTGCAACTTTTCTTTGCTAACAAGAAAAACAGCTGATTCTTGCAAGACAGGAAGCACAAGGACACACATTTCTTATGGCTTTGGTAAGTGAATAATATGCATCTGAGAATCCAGGCCTGGATCTTTCTTTCTCGGGGAAAAACAACATTGTTCCTTAGGGGAAGGTCAACGAGCAAGGTGCAACATTGCTTTGCTATCAAGTGAAACAGTCAATTCCTGTCAGACAGAAGGCATCAGGACACACATTTCTTATGGCTTCGGTAAGTGAATAATATGCATCTGAGAATCCAGGACTGGATCTTTCTTTCTCAGGAAAAACAACTTTGTTCCTTAGGGGAAGCTCATCTCGCAAAGCGCAACTTTTCGTTGCTAACAAGAGAAAGAGCTGATTCTTGCAAGACAGAAAGCATAAGGACACACATTTCTTATGGCTTTGGTAGGTGAATAATATGCATCTGCGAATCCAGGCCTGGATCTTTCTTTCTCGGTGAAAAACAGCTTTGTTCCTTAGGGGAAGCTCAACTCGCAAAGTGCAACTTTTCGTTGCTAACAGAGAAACAGCTGATTCTTCAAGACAGAAAGCAAAAGGACACACATTTCTTATGGCTTTGATAAGTGAATCATATGCATTCGAGCATGCAGGTCTGGAGCTTTCTTCCTTGGTGAAAACACAGTTGTTAGGTACGGGAAGCTCCTACCGCAAAGTGCACCTTTGCTCTTCTAACACGTGAAACTCTTGATTTCTGACAGACAGGAGACATCAGGGCACATATTTCTTATGGTTTTGGAAAGTAAATCATATACATCTAAAACTCCAGGGCTGGAGGTTGCTTTCACGGTAAAAAGGACTGTTGTTCCTTAGGGGAAGCTCAGCGAGCAACGTGTAACTTTGCTTTGCTAACAGGCGGAAACGGTCGATTCCTGTCAGACAGAAGGCATCAGGACACAGTATTCTTATGGCTCTGGCTAGTGAATGACATGCATCTGAGAATCCAGGATTGGAGCTCTCGTTCTGGATGCAAAGCACAGTTGTTCCTTAGGGGAAGCTCAACGAGAAAAGTGCAACTTTGCTTTGCTAACAAGTGAAACGGTCGATTCCTGTCAGACAGAAGGCATCAGCACACACATTTCTTAGGGCCTCGGTAAGTGAATAATATGCATCTGAGAATCCAGGACTGGATCTTTCTTTCCGGCGAAAAACAACATTGTTCCTTAGGGGAAGCTCATCTCGCAAAGCGCAACTTTTCTTTGCTAACAAGAAAAAGAGCTGATTCTTGCAAGACAGGAAGCACAAGGACACACATTACTTATGGCTTTGGTAAGTGAATAATATGCATCTGAGAATCCAGGCCTGGATCTTTCTTTCTCGGGGAAAAACAACTTTGTTCCTTAGGGGAAGGTCAACGAGCAAGGTGCAACATTGCTTTGCTATCAAGTGAAACAGTCAATTCCTGTCAGACAGAAGGCATCAGGACACACATTTCTTATGGCTTCGGTAAGTGAATAATATGCATCTGAGAATCCAGGACTGGATCTTTCTTTCTCAGGAAAAACAACTTTGTTCCTTAGGGGAAGCTCATCTCGCAAAGCGCAAGTTTTCGTTGCTAACAAGAGAAATAGCTGATTCTTGCAAGACAGAAAGCATAAGGACACACATTTCTTATGGCTTTGGTAGGTGAATAATATGCATCTGCGAATCCAGGCCTGGATCTTTCTTTCTCGGTGAAAAACAACTTTCTTCCTTAGGGGAAGGTCATCTCGCAAAGCGCAACTTTTCTTTGCTAACAAGAGAACCAGCTGATTCTTTCAAGACAGAAAGCAAAAGGACACACATTTCTTATAGCTTTGATAAGTGCATCATATGCATTCGAGAATGCAGGTCTGGAGCTTTCTTTCTCGGTGAAAAACAACTTTGTTCCTTAGGGGAAGCTCAACTCGCAAAGTGCAACTTTTCGTTGCTAACAGAGAAACAGCTGATACTTCAAGACAGAGAGCTTAAGGACACACATTTCTTATGGCTTTGATAAGTGAATCATATGCATTCGAGAATGCAGGTCTGGAGCTTTCTTCCTTGGTGAAAACACCGTTGTTACGTACGGGAAGCTCCTAACGCAAAGTGCACCTTTGCTATTCTAACTCGTGAAACTCTTGATTTCTGACAGACAGGAGACATCAGGGCACATATTTCTTATGGTTTTGGAAAGTAAATCATATACATCTAAAATTCCAGGGCTGGAGCTTGCTTTCACGGTGCAAAGCACTGTTGTTCCTTAGGGGAAGCTCAACGAGCAAAGTGTAACTTTGCTTTGCTAACAGGCGAAACGGTCAATTCCTGTCAGAGAGAAGACCTCAGGACACACATTTCTTAGGGCCTCGGTAAGTGAATAATATGCATCTGAGAATCCAGGACTGGATCTTTCTTTCTCAGGAAAAACAACTTTGTTCCTTAGGGGAAGCTCATCTCGCAAAGTGCAACATTTCTTTGCTAACAAGAGAAACAGCTGATTCTTGCAAGACAGGAAGCACAAGGACACACATTTCTTAAGGCTTTGGTAAGTGAATAATATGCATCTGAGAATTTTGGCCTGGATCTTTCTTTCTCGGTGAGAAAAACAACTTTGTTCCTTAGGGGAAGCTCAACTCGCAAAGTGCAACTTTTCGTTGCTAACAAGAGAACCAGCTCATTCGTTCAAGACAGAAAGCAAAAAGACACACATTTCTTATGGCTTTGATAAGTGAATCATATGCATTCGAGAATGCAGGTCTGGAGCTTTCTTCCTTGGTGAAAACACAGTTGTTACGTACAGGAAGCTCCTATCGCAAAGTGCACCTTTGCTCTTCTAACACGTGAAACTCTTGATTTCTGACAGACAGGAGACATCAGGGCACATATTTCTTATGGTTTTGGAAAGTAAATCATATACATCTAAACTCCAGGACTGGAGCTTGCTTTCACGGTGCAAAGCACTGTTGTTCCTTAGGGGAAGCTCAACGAGCAAAGTGTAACTTTGCTTTGCTAACAGGCGAAACGGTCGATTCCTGTCAGACAGAAGGCATCAGAACACAGTATTCTTATGTCTCTGGCTAGTGAATGACATGCATCAGAGAATCCAGGATTGGAGATCTCTTTCTGGATGCAAAGCACAGTTGTTCCTTAGGGGAAGCTCAACGAGCAAATTGCAACTTTGCTTTGCTAACAAGTGAAAGGGTCGATTCCTGTCAGACAGAAGACATCAGGACACACATTTCTTAGGGCCTCGGTAAGTGAATAATATGCATCTGCGAATCCAGGACTTTCTTTCTCGGTGAAAAACAACTTTGTTCCTTAGGGGAAGCTCATCTCGCAAAGTGCAACTTTTCGTTGCGAACAAGAGAAAGAGCTGATTCTTGCAAGACAGGAAGTACAAGGGCACACATTTCTTAAGGCTTTGGTAAGTGAATAATATGCATCTGAGAATCCAGGCCTGGATCTTTCTTTCTCGGCGAAAAACAACTTTGTTCCTTAGGGGAAGCTCAACTCGCAAAGTGCAACTTTTCGTTGCTAACAAGAGAATCAGCTGATTCTTTCAAGACAGAAAGCATAAGGACACACATTTCTTATGGCTTTGATAAGTGAATCATATGCATTCGAGAATGCAGGTCTGGAGCTTTCTTCCTTGGTGAAAACACCGTTGTTACCTACGGGAAGCTCCTATCGCAAAGGGCACATTTCCTCTTCTAACACGTGAAACTCTTGATTAATGACAGACAGGAGACATCAGGGCACATATTTCTTATGGCTTTGGAAAGTAAATCATATACATCTAAAACTCCAGGGCTGGAGCTTGCTTTCACGGTGCAAAGCACTGTTGTTCCTTAGAGGAAGCTCAACGAGCAAAGTGTAACTTTGCTTTGCTAACAGGCGAAACGGTCGATTCCTGTCAGACAGAAGGCATCAGGACACAGTATTCTTATGGCTCTGGCTAGTGAATGACATGCATCAGAGAATCCAGGACTGGAGCTCTCGTTCTGGATGCAAAGCACAGTTGTTCCTTAGGGGAAGCTCAACGAGCAAAGTGCAACTTTGCTTTGCTAACAAGTGAAACGGTCGATTCCTGTCAGAGAGAAGACCTCAGGACACACATTTCTTAGGGCCTCGGGAAGTGAATAATATGCATCTGAGATTCCAGTACTGGATCTTTCTTTCTCAGGAAAAACAACTTTGTTCCTTAGAGGAAGCTCAACGAGCAAAGTGCAACTTTTCTTCGCTAACAAGAAAAACAGCTGATTCTCTCAAGACAGGAAGCACATGGACAAACATTTCTTAGGGGCTCGGTAAGTGAATAATATACATCTGAGAATCCAGGACTTTCTTTCTCGGTGAGAAACAACTTTGTTCCTTAGGGGAAGCTCATCTCGCAAAGCGCAACTTTTTGTTGCTAACAAGAGAAAGAGCTGATTCTTGCAAGACAGAAAGCATAAGGACACACATTTCTTATGGCTTTGGTAAGTGAATAATATGCATCTGAGAATCCAGGCCTGGATCTTTCTTTCTCGGTGAAAAACAACTTTGTTCCTTAGGGGAAACTCAACTCGCAAAGTGCAACTTTTCGTTGCTAACAAGAGAACCAGCTGATTCTTTCAAGACAGAAAGCAAAAGGACACACATTTCTTATGGCTTTGATAAGTGAATCATATGCATTCGAGAATGCAGGTCTGGAGCTTTCTTCCTTGGTGAAAACACAGTTGTTACGTACGGGAAGCTCCTATCTCAAAGCGCACCTTTCCTCTTCTAACTCGTGAAACTCTTGATTTCTGACAGACAGGAGACATCAGGGCACATATTTCTTATGGTTTTGGAAAGTAAATCATATACATCTAAAACTCCAGGGCTGGAGCTTGCTTTCACGGTGCAAAGCACTGTTGTTCCTTAGGGGAAGCTCAACGAGCAAAGTGTAACTTTGCTTTGCTAACAGGCGAAACGGTCGATTCCTGTCAGACAGAAGGCATCAGGACACAGTATTCTTATGGCTCTGGCTAGTGAATGAAATGCATCAGAGAATCCAGGATTGGATCTTTCTTTCTCAGGAAAAACAACTTTGTTCCTTAGGGGAAGCTCATCTCGCAAAGTGCAACTTTTCTTTGCTAACAAGAAAAACAGCTGATTCTTGCAAGACAGGAAGCACAAGGACACACATTTCTTATGGCTTTGGTAAGTGAATAATATGCATCTGAGAATCCAGGCCTGGATCTTTCTTTCTCGGGGAAAAACAACTTTGTTCCTTAGGGGAAGGTCAACGAGCAAGGTGCAACATTGCTTTGCTATCAAGTGAAACAGTCAATTCCTGTCAGACAGAAGGCATCAGGACACACATTTCTTATGGCTTCGGTAAGTGAATAATATGCATCTGAGAATCCAGGACTGGATCTTTCTTTCTCAGGAAAAACAACTTTGTTCCTTAGGGGAAGCTCATCTCGCAAAGCGCAACTTTTCGTTGCTAACAAGAGAAATAGCTGATTCTTGCAAGACAGAAAGCATAAGGACACACATTTCTTATGGCTTTGGTAGGTGAATAATATGCATCTGCGAATCCAGGCCTGGATCTTTCTTTCTCGGTGAAAAACAGCTTTGTTCCTTAGGGGAAGCTCAACTCGCAAAGTGCAACTTTTCGTTGCTAACAGAGAAACAGCTGATTCTTCAAGACAGAAAGCAAAAGGACACACATTTCTTATGGCTTTGATAAGTGAATCATATGCATTCGAGCATGCAGGTCTGGAGCTTTCTTCCTTGGTGAAAACACAGTTGTTAGGTACGGGAAGCTCCTACCGCAAAGTGCACCTTTGCTCTTCTAACACGTGAAACTCTTGATTTCTGACAGACAGGAGACATCAGGGCACATATTTCTTATGGTTTTGGAAAGTAAATCATATACATCTAAAACTCCAGGGCTGGAGGTTGCTTTCACGGTAAAAAGGACTGTTGTTCCTTAGGGGAAGCTCAGCGAGCAACGTGTAACTTTGCTTTGCTAACAGGCGGAAACGGTCGATTCCTGTCAGACAGAAGGCATCAGGACACAGTATTCTTATGGCTCTGGCTAGTGAATGACATGCATCTGAGAATCCAGGATTGGAGCTCTCGTTCTGGATGCAAAGCACAGTTGTTCCTTAGGGGAAGCTCAACGAGAAAAGTGCAACTTTGCTTTGCTAACAAGTGAAACGGTCGATTCCTGTCAGACAGAAGGCATCAGCACACACATTTCTTAGGGCCTCGGTAAGTGAATAATATGCATCTGAGAATCCAGGACTGGATCTTTCTTTCCGGCGAAAAACAACATTGTTCCTTAGGGGAAGCTCATCTCGCAAAGCGCAACTTTTCTTTGCTAACAAGAAAAAGAGCTGATTCTTGCAAGACAGGAAGCACAAGGACACACATTTCTTATGGCTTTGGTAAGTGAATAATATGCATCTGAGAATCCAGGCCTGGATCTTTCTTTCTCGGGGAAAAACAACTTTGTTCCTTAGGGGAAGGTCAACGAGCAAGGTGCAACATTGCTTTGCTATCAAGTGAAACAGTCAATTCCTGTCAGACAGAAGGCATCAGGACACACATTTCTTATGGCTTCGGTAAGTGAATAATATGCATCTGAGAATCCAGGACTGGATCTTTCTTTCTCAGGAAAAACAACTTTGTTCCTTAGGGGAAGCTCATCTCGCAAAGCGCAAGTTTTCGTTGCTAACAAGAGAAATAGCTGATTCTTGCAAGACAGAAAGCATAAGGACACACATTTCTTATGGCTTTGGTAGGTGAATAATATGCATCTGCGAATCCAGGCCTGGATCTTTCTTTCTCGGTGAAAAACAACTTTCTTCCTTAGGGGAAGGTCATCTCGCAAAGCGCAACTTTTCTTTGCTAACAAGAGAACCAGCTGATTCTTTCAAGACAGAAAGCAAAAGGACACACATTTCTTATGGCTTTGATAAGTGCATCATATGCATTCGAGAATGCAGGTCTGGAGCTTTCTTTCTCGGTGAAAAACAACTTTGTTCCTTAGGGGAAGCTCAACTCGCAAAGTGCAACTTTTCGTTGCTAACAGAGAAACAGCTGATACTTCAAGACAGAGAGCTTAAGGACACACATTTCTTATGGCTTTGATAAGTGAATCATATGCATTCGAGAATGCAGGTCTGGAGCTTTCTTCCTTGGTGAAAACACCGTTGTTACGTACGGGAAGCTCCTAACGCAAAGTGCACCTTTGCTATTCTAACTCGTGAAACTCTTGATTTCTGACAGACAGGAGACATCAGGGCACATATTTCTTATGGTTTTGGAAAGTAAATCATATACATCTAAAATTCCAGGGCTGGAGCTTGCTTTCACGGTGCAAAGCACTGTTGTTCCTTAGGGGAAGCTCAACGAGCAAAGTGTAACTTTGCTTTGCTAACAGGCGAAACGGTCGATTCCTGTCAGAGAGAAGACCTCAGGACACACATTTCTTAGGGCCTCGGTAAGTGAATAATATGCATCTGAGAATCCAAAACTGGATCTTTCTTTCTCAGGAAAAACAACTTTGTTCCTTAGGGGAAGCTCATCTCGCAAAGTGCAACATTTCTTTGCTAACAAGAGAAACAGCTGATTCTTGCAAGACAGGAAGCACAAGGACACACATTTCTTAAGGCTTTGGTAAGTGAATAATATGCATCTGAGAATCCTGGCCTGGATCTTTCTTTCTCGGTGAGAAAAACAACTTTGTTCCTTAGGGGAAGCTCAACTCGCAAAGTGCAACTTTTCGTTGCTAACAAGAGAACCAGCTGATTCTTTCAAGACAGAAAGCAAAAGGACACACATTTCTTATGGCTTTGATAAGTGCATCATATGCATTCGAGAATGCAGGTCTGGAGCTTTCTTTCTCGGTGAAAAACAACTTTGTTCCTTAGGGGAAGCTCAACTCGCAAAGTGCAACTTTTCGTTGCTAACAGAGAAACAGCTGATACTTCAAGACAGAGAGCTTAAGGACACACATTTCTTATGGCTTTGATAAGTGAATCATATGCATTCGAGAATGCAGGTCTGGAGCTTTCTTCCTTGGTGAAAACACCGTTGTTACGTACGGGAAGCTCCTAACGCAAAGTGCACCTTTGCTATTCTAACTCGTGAAACTCTTGATTTCTGACAGACAGGAGACATCAGGGCACATATTTCTTATGGTTTTGGAAAGTAAATCATATACATCTAAAATTCCAGGGCTGGAGCTTGCTTTCACGGTGCAAAGCACTGTTGTTCCTTAGGGGAAGCTCAACGAGCAAAGTGTAACTTTGCTTTGCTAACAGGCGAAACGGTCGATTCCTGTCAGAGAGAAGACCTCAGGACACACATTTCTTAGGGCCTCGGTAAGTGAATAATATGCATCTGAGAATCCAAAACTGGATCTTTCTTTCTCAGGAAAAACAACTTTGTTCCTTAGGGGAAGCTCATCTCGCAAAGTGCAACATTTCTTTGCTAACAAGAGAAACAGCTGATTCTTGCAAGACAGGAAGCACAAGGACACACATTTCTTAAGGCTTTGGTAAGTGAATAATATGCATCTGAGAATCCTGGCCTGGATCTTTCTTTCTCGGTGAGAAAAACAACTTTGTTCCTTAGGGGAAGCTCAACTCGCAAAGTGCAACTTTTCGTTGCTAACAAGAGAACCAGCTCATTCGTTCAAGACAGAAAGCAAAAAGACACACATTTCTTATGGCTTTGATAAGTGAATCATATGCATTCGAGAATGCAGGTCTGGAGCTTTCTTCCTTGGTGAAAACACAGTTGTTACGTACAGGAAGCTCCTATCGCAAAGTGCACCTTTGCTCTTCTAACACGTGAAACTCTTGATTTCTGACAGACAGGAGACATCAGGGCACATATTTCTTATGGTTTTGGAAAGTAAATCATATACATCTAAAACTCCAGGGCTGGAGCTTGCTTTCACGGTGCAAAGCACTGTTGTTCCTTAGGGGAAGCTCAACGAGCAAAGTGTAACTTTGCTTTGCTAACAGGCGAAACGGTCGATTCCTGTCAGACAGAAGGCATCAGAACACAGTATTCTTATGTCTCTGGCTAGTGAATGACATGCATCAGAGAATCCAGGATTGGAGATCTCTTTCTGGATGCAAAGCACAGTTGTTCCTTAGGGGAAGCTCAACGAGCAAATTGCAACTTTGCTTTGCTAACAAGTGAAAGGGTCGATTCCTGTCAGACAGAAGACATCAGGACACACATTTCTTAGGGCCTCGGTAAGTGAATAATATGCATCTGCGAATCCAGGACTTTCTTTCTCGGTGAAAAACAACTTTGTTCCTTAGGGGAAGCTCAACTCGCAAAGTGCAACTTTTCGTTGCTAACAAGAGAATCAGCTGATTCTTCAAGACAGAAAGCAAAAGGACACACATTTCTTATGGCTTTGATAAGTGAATCATATGCATTCGAGCATGCAGGTCTGGAGCTTTCTTCCTTGGTGAAAACACAGTTGTTAGGTACGGGAAGCTCCTACCGCAAAGTGCACCTTTGCTCTTCTAACACGTGAAACTCTTGATTTCTGACAGACAGGAGACATCAGGGCACATATTTCTTATGGTTTTGGAAAGTAAATCATATACATCTAAAACTCCAGGGCTGGAGCTTCCTTTCACGGTAAAAAGGACTGTTGTTCCTTAGGGGAAGCTCAGCGAGCAACGTGTAACTTTGCTTTGCTAACAGGCGGAAACGGTCGATTCCTGTCAGACAGAAGGCATCAGGACACAGTATTCTTATGGCTCTGGCTAGTGAATGACATGCATCTGAGAATCCAGGATTGGAGCTCTCGTTCTGGATGCAAAGCACAGTTGTTCCTTAGGGGAAGCTCAACGAGAAAAGTGCAACTTTGCTTTGCTAACAAGTGAAACGGTCGATTCCTGTCAGACAGAAGGCATCAGCACACACATTTCTTAGGGCCTCGGTAAGTGAATAATATGCATCTGAGAATCCAGGACTGGATCTTTCTTTCCGGCGAAAAACAACATTGTTCCTTAGGGGAAGCTCATCTCGCAAAGCGCAACTTTTCTTTGCTAACAAGAAAAAGAGCTGATTCTTGCAAGACAGGAAGCACAAGGACACACATTTCTTATGGCTTTGGTAAGTGAATAATATGCATCTGAGAATCCAGGCCTGGATCTTTCTTTCTCGGGGAAAAACAACTTTGTTCCTTAGGGGAAGGTCAACGAGCAAGGTGCAACATTGCTTTGCTATCAAGTGAAACAGTCAATTCCTGTCAGACAGAAGGCATCAGGACACACATTTCTTATGGCTTCGGTAAGTGAATAATATGCATCTGAGAATCCAGGACTGGATCTTTCTTTCTCAGGAAAAACAACTTTGTTCCTTAGGGGAAGCTCATCTCGCAAAGCGCAAGTTTTCGTTGCTAACAAGAGAAATAGCTGATTCTTGCAAGACAGAAAGCATAAGGACACACATTTCTTATGGCTTTGGTAGGTGAATAATATGCATCTGCGAATCCAGGCCTGGATCTTTCTTTCTCGGTGAAAAACAACTTTCTTCCTTAGGGGAAGCTCATCTCGCAAAGCGCAACTTTTCTTTGCTAACAAGAGAACCAGCTGATTCTTTCAAGACAGAAAGCAAAAGGACACACATTTCTTATGGCTTTGATAAGTGCATCATATGCATTCGAGAATGCAGGTCTGGAGCTTTCTTTCTCGGTGAAAAACAACTTTGTTCCTTAGGGGAAGCTCAACTCGCAAAGTGCAACTTTTCGTTGCTAACAGAGAAACAGCTGATACTTCAAGACAGAGAGCTTAAGGACACACATTTCTTATGGCTTTGATAAGTGAATCATATGCATTCGAGAATGCAGGTCTGGAGCTTTCTTCCTTGGTGAAAACACCGTTGTTACGTACGGGAAGCTCCTAACGCAAAGTGCACCTTTGCTATTCTAACTCGTGAAACTCTTGATTTCTGACAGACAGGAGACATCAGGGCACATATTTCTTATGGTTTTGGAAAGTAAATCATATACATCTAAAATTCCAGGGCTGGAGCTTGCTTTCACGGTGCAAAGCACTGTTGTTCCTTAGGGGAAGCTCAACGAGCAAAGTGTAACTTTGCTTTGCTAACAGGCGAAACGGTCGATTCCTGTCAGAGAGAAGACCTCAGGACACACATTTCTTAGGGCCTCGGTAAGTGAATAATATGCATCTGAGAATCCAAAACTGGATCTTTCTTTCTCAGGAAAAACAACTTTGTTCCTTAGGGGAAGCTCATCTCGCAAAGTGCAACATTTCTTTGCTAACAAGAGAAACAGCTGATTCTTGCAAGACAGGAAGCACAAGGACACACATTTCTTAAGGCTTTGGTAAGTGAATAATATGCATCTGAGAATCCTGGCCTGGATCTTTCTTTCTCGGTGAGAAAAACAACTTTGTTCCTTAGGGGAAGCTCAACTCGCAAAGTGCAACTTTTCGTTGCTAACAAGAGAACCAGCTCATTCGTTCAAGACAGAAAGCAAAAAGACACACATTTCTTATGGCTTTGATAAGTGAATCATATGCATTCGAGAATGCAGGTCTGGAGCTTTCTTCCTTGGTGAAAACACAGTTGTTACGTACAGGAAGCTCCTATCGCAAAGTGCACCTTTGCTCTTCTAACACGTGAAACTCTTGATTTCTGACAGACAGGAGACATCAGGGCACATATTTCTTATGGTTTTGGAAAGTAAATCATATACATCTAAAACTCCAGGGCTGGAGCTTGCTTTCACGGTGCAAAGCACTGTTGTTCCTTAGGGGAAGCTCAACGAGCAAAGTGTAACTTTGCTTTGCTAACAGGCGAAACGGTCGATTCCTGTCAGACAGAAGGCATCAGAACACAGTATTCTTATGTCTCTGGCTAGTGAATGACATGCATCAGAGAATCCAGGATTGGAGATCTCTTTCTGGATGCAAAGCACAGTTGTTCCTTAGGGGAAGCTCAACGAGCAAATTGCAACTTTGCTTTGCTAACAAGTGAAAGGGTCGATTCCTGTCAGACAGAAGACATCAGGACACACATTTCTTAGGGCCTCGGTAAGTGAATAATATGCATCTGCGAATCCAGGACTTTCTTTCTCGGTGAAAAACAACTTTGTTCCTTAGGGGAAGCTCAACTCGCAAAGTGCAACTTTTCGTTGCTAACAGAGAAACAGCTGATTCTTCAAGACAGAAAGCAAAAGGACACACATTTCTTATGGCTTTGATAAGTGAATCATATGCATTCGAGCATGCAGGTCTGGAGCTTTCTTCCTTGGTGAAAACACAGTTGTTAGGTACGGGAAGCTCCTACCGCAAAGTGCACCTTTGCTCTTCTAACACGTGAAACTCTTGATTTCTGACAGACAGGAGACATCAGGGCACATATTTCTTATGGTTTTGGAAAGTAAATCATATACATCTAAAACTCCAGGGCTGGAGGTTGCTTTCACGGTAAAAAGGACTGTTGTTCCTTAGGGGAAGCTCAGCGAGCAACGTGTAACTTTGCTTTGCTAACAGGCGGAAACGGTCGATTCCTGTCAGACAGAAGGCATCAGGACACAGTATTCTTATGGCTCTGGCTAGTGAATGACATGCATCTGAGAATCCAGGATTGGAGCTCTCGTTCTGGATGCAAAGCACAGTTGTTCCTTAGGGGAAGCACAACGAGAAAAGTGCAACTTTGCTTTGCTAACAAGTGAAACGGTCGATTCCTGTCAGACAGAAGGCATCAGCACACACATTTCTTAGGGCCTCGGTAAGTGAATAATATGCATCTGAGAATCCAGGACTGGATCTTTCTTTCCGGCGAAAAACAACATTGTTCCTTAGGGGAAGCTCATCTCGCAAAGCGCAACTTTTCTTTGCTAACAAGAAAAAGAGCTGATTCTTGCAAGACAGGAAGCACAAGGACACACATTTCTTATGGCTTTGGTAAGTGAATAATATGCATCTGAGAATCCAGGCCTGGATCTTTCTTTCTCGGGGAAAAACAACTTTGTTCCTTAGGGGAAGGTCAACGAGCAAGGTGCAACATTGCTTTGCTATCAAGTGAAACAGTCAATTCCTGTCAGACAGAAGGCATCAGGACACACATTTCTTATGGCTTCGGTAAGTGAATAATATGCATCTGAGAATCCAGGACTGGATCTTTCTTTCTCAGGAAAAACAACTTTGTTCCTTAGGGGAAGCTCATCTCGCAAAGCGCAACTTTTCGTTGCTAACAAGAGAAATAGCTGATTCTTGCAAGACAGAAAGCATAAGGACACACATTTCTTATGGCTTTGGTAGGTGAATAATATGCATCTGCGAATCCAGGCCTGGATCTTTCTTTCTCGGTGAAAAACAACTTTCTTCCTTAGGGGAAGCTCATCTCGCAAAGCGCAACTTTTCTTTGCTAACAAGAGAACCAGCTGATTCTTTCAAGACAGAAAGCAAAAGGACACACATTTCTTATAGCTTTGATAAGTGCATCATATGCATTCGAGAATGCAGGTCTGGAGCTTTCTTTCTCGGTGAAAAACAACTTTGTTCCTTAGGGGAAGCTCAACTCGCAAAGTGCAACTTTTCGTTGCTAACAGAGAAACAGCTGATACTTCAAGACAGAGAGCTTAAGGACACACATTTCTTATGGCTTTGATAAGTGAATCATATGCATTCGAGAATGCAGGTCTGGAGCTTTCTTCCTTGGTGAAAACACCGTTGTTACGTACGAGAAGCTCCTAACGCAAAGTGCACCTTTGCTATTCTAACTCGTGAAACTCTTGATTTCTGACAGACAGGAGACATCAGGGCACATATTTCTTATGGTTTTGGAAAGTAAATCATATACATCTAAAATTCCAGGGCTGGAGCTTGCTTTCACGGTGCAAAGCACTGTTGTTCCATAGGGGAAGCTCAACGAGCAAAGTGTAACTTTGCTTTGCTAACAGGCGAAACGGTCGATTCCTGTCAGAGAGAAGACCTCAGGACACACATTTCTTAGGGCCTCGGTAAGTGAATAATATGCATCTGAGAATCCAAAACTGGATCTTTCTTTCTCAGGAAAAACAACTTTGTTCCTTAGGGGAAGCTCATCTCGCAAAGTGCAACATTTCTTTGCTAACAAGAGAAACAGCTGATTCTTGCAAGACAGGAAGCACAAGGACACACATTTCTTAAGGCTTTGGTAAGTGAATAATATGCATCTGAGAATCCTGGCCTGGATCTTTCTTTCTCGGTGAGAAAAACAACTTTGTTCCTTAGGGGAAGCTCAACTCGCAAAGTGCAACTTTTCGTTGCTAACAAGAGAACCAGCTCATTCGTTCAAGACAGAAAGCAAAAAGACACACATTTCTTATGGCTTTGATAAGTGAATCATATGCATTCGAGAATGCAGGTCTGGAGCTTTCTTCCTTGGTGAAAACACAGTTGTTACGTACAGGAAGCTCCTATCGCAAAGTGCACCTTTGCTCTTCTAACACGTGAAACTCTTGATTTCTGACAGACAGGAGACATCAGGGCACATATTTCTTATGGCTTTGGAAAGTAAATCATATACATCTAAAACTCCAGGGCTGGAGCTTGCTTTCACGGTGCAAAGCACTGTTGTTCCTTAGGGGAAGCTCAACGAGCAAAGTGTAACTTTGCTTTGCTAACAGGAAAACGGTCGATTCCTGTCAGACAGAAGGCATCGGAACACAGTATTCTTATGGCTCTGGCTAGTGAATGACATGCATCAGAGAATCCAGGATTGGAGATCTCTTTCTGGATGCAAAGCACAGTTGTTCCTTAGGGGAAGCTCAACGAGCAAATTGCAACTTTGCTTTGCTAACAAGTGAAAGGGTCGATTCCTGTCAGACAGAAGACATCAGGACACACATTTCTTAGGGCCTCGGTAAGTGAATAATATGCATCTGCGAATCCAGGACTTTCTTTCTCGGTGAAAAACAACTTTGTTCCTTAGGGGAAGCTCATCTCGCAAAGTGCAACTTTTCGTTGCGAACAAGAGAAACAGCTGATTCTTGCAAGACAGGAAGTACAAGGGCACACATTTCTTAAGGCTTTGGTAAGTGAATAATATGCATCTGAGAATCCAGGCCTGGATCTTTCTTTCTCGGCGAAAAACAACTTTGTTCCTTAGGGGAAGCTCAACTCGCAAAGTGCAACTTTTCGTTGCTAACAAGAGAATCAGCTGATTCTTTCAAGACAGAAAGCATAAGGACACACATTTCTTATGGCTTTGATAAGTGAATCATATGCATTCGAGAATGCAGGTCTGGAGCTTTCTTCCTTGGTGAAAACACCTTTGTTACCTACGGGAAGCTCATATCGCAAAGTGCACATTTCCTCTTCTAACACGTGAAACTCTTGATTTCTGACAGACAGGAGACATCAGGGCACATATTTCTTATGGTTTTGGAAAGTAAATCATATACATCTAAAATTCCAGGGCTGGAGCTTGCTTTCACGGTGCAAAGCACTGTTGTTCCTTAGGGGAAGCTCAACGAGCAAAGTGTAACTTTGCTTTGCTAACAGGCGAAACGGTCGATTCCTGTCAGAGAGAAGACCTCAGGACACACATTTCTTAGGGCCTCGGGAAGTGAATAATATGCATCTGAGAATCCAGGACTGGATCTTTCTTTCTCAGGAAAAACAACTTTGTTCCTTAGGGGAAGCTCATCTCGCAAAGTGCAACATTTCGTTGCTAACAAGAGAAACAGCTGATTCTTGCAAGACAGGAAGCACAAGGACACACATTTCTTAAGGCTTTGGTAAGTGAATAATATGCATCTGAGAATCCTGGCCTGGATCTTTCTTTCTCGGTGAGAAAAACAACTTTGTTCCTTAGGGGAAGCTCAACTCGCAAAGTGCAACTTTTCGTTGCTAACAAGAGAACCAGCTCATTCGTTCAAGACAGAAAGCAAAAAGACACACATTTCTTATGGCTTTGATAAGTGAATCATATGCATTCGAGAATGGAGGTCTGGAGCTTTATTTCTTGGTGAAAACACAGTTGTTACGTACAGGAAGCTCCTATCGCAAAGTGCACCTTTGCTCTTCTAACACGTGAAACTCTTGATTTCTGACAGACAGGAGACATCAGGGCACATATTTCTTATGGCTTTGGAAAGTAAATCATATACATCTAAAACTCCAGGGCTGGAGCTTGCTTTCACGGTGCAAAGCACTGTTGTTCCTTAGAGGAAGCTCAACGAGCAAAGTGTAACTTTGCTTTGCTAACAGGCGAAACGGTCGATTCCTGTCAGACAGAAGGCATCAGGACACAGTATTCTTATGGCTCTGGCTAGTGAATGACATGCATCAGAGAATCCAGGATTGGAGCTCTCGTTCTGGATGCAAAGCACAGTTGTTCCTTAGGGGAAGCTCAACGAGCAAAGTGCAACTTTGCTTTGCTAACAAGTGAAACGGTCGATTCCTGTCAGAGAGAAGACCTCAGGGCACACATTTCTTAGGGCCTCGGGAAGTGAATAATATGCATCTGAGATTCCAGTACTGGATCTTTCTTTCTCAGGAAAAACAACTTTGTTCCTTAGAGGAAGCTCAACGAGCAAAGTGCAACTTTTCTTCGCTAACAAGAAAAACAGCTGATTCTCTCAAGACAGGAAGCACATGGACAAACATTTCTTAGGGGCTCGGTAAGTGAATAATATGCATCTGAGAATCCAGGACTTTCTTTCTCGGTGAGAAACAACTTTGTTCCTTAGGGGAAGCTCATCTCGCAAAGCGCAACTTTTCGTTGCTAACAAGAGAAAGAGCTGATTCTTGCAAGACAGAAAGCATAAGGACACACATTTCTTATGTCTTTGGTAAGTGAATAATATGCATCTGAGAATCCAGGCCTGGATCTTTCTTTCTCGGTGAAAAACAACTTTGTTCCTTAGGGGAAACTCAACTCGCAAATTGCAACTTTTCGTTGCTAACAAGAGAACCAGCTGACTCTTTCAAGACAGGAAGCAAAAGGACACACATTTCTTATGGCTTTGATAAGTGAATCATATGCATTCGAGAATGCAGGTCTGGAGCTTTCTTCCTTGGTGAAAACACAGTTGTTACGTACGGGAAGCTCCTATCTCAAAGCGCACCTTTCCTCTTCTAACACGTGAAACTCTTGATTTCTGACAGACAGGAGACATCAGGGCACATATTTCTTATGGTTTTGGAAAGTAAATCATATACATCTAAAACTCCAGGGCTGGAGCTTGCTTTCACGGTGCAAAGCACTGTTGTTCCTTAGGGGAAGCTCAACGAGCAAAGTGTAACTTTGCTTTGCTAACAGGCGAAACGGTCGATTCCTGTCAGACAGAAGGCATCAGAACACAGTATTCTTATGGCTCTGGCTAGTGAATGACATGCATCAGAGAATCCAGGATTGGATCTCTCTTTCTGGATCTAAAGCACAGTTGTTTCTTAGGGGAAGCTCAACGAGCAAAGTGCAACTTTGCTTTGCTAACAAGTGAAACAGTCAATTCCTGTCAGACAGAAGGCATCAGGACACACATTTCTTATGGCTTCGGTAAGTGAATAATGTGCATCTGAGAATCCAGGACTGGATTTTTCTTTCTCAAGAAAAATAACTTTGTTCCTTAGGGGAAGCTCATCTCGCAAAGCGCAAGTTTTCGTTGCTAACAAGAGAAATAGCTGATTCTTGCAAGACAAAAGCATAAGGGCACACATTTCTTAAGGCTTTGGTAAGTGAATAATATGCATCTGCGAATTCAGGCCTGGATCTTTCTTTCTCGGTGAAAAACAACTTTGTTCCTTAGGGGAAGCTCAACTCGCAAAGTGCAACTTTTCGTTGCTAACAAGAGAATCAGCTGATTCTTGCAAGACAGAAAGCAAAAGGACACATATTTCTTATGGCTTTGATAAGTGAATCATATGCATTCCTGAATGCAGGTCTGGAGCTTTCTTCCTTGGTGAAAACACCGTTGTTACGTACGGGAAACTCCTATCGCAAAGTGCACATTTCCTCTTCTAACACGTGAAACTCTTGATTTCTGACAGACAGGAGACATCAGGGCACAAATTTCTTATGGCTTTGGAAAGTAAATCATATACATCTAAAACTCCAGGGCTGGAGCTTCCTTTCACGGTGCAAAGCCCTGTTGCTCTTTAGGGGAAGCTCAACGAGCATAGTGTAACTTTGCTTTGCTAACAGGCGAAACGGTCGATTCCTGTCAGACAGAAGGCATCAGGACACAGTATTCTTATGGCTCTGGCTAGTGAATGACATGCATCAGAGAATCCAGGATTGGAGCTCTCTTTCTGGATGAAAAGCACAGTTGTTCCTTAGGGGAAGTTTAACGAGCAAAGTGCAACCTTGCTTTGCTAACAAGTGAAACGGTCGATTCCTGTCAGACAGAAGACATCAGGACACACATTTCTTAGGGCCTCGGTAAGTGAATAATATGCATCTGAGAATCCAGGCCTGGATCTTTCTTTCTCGGGGAAAAACAACTTTGTTCCTTAGGGGAAGGTCAACGAGCAAGGTGCAACATTGCTTTGCTATCAAGTGAAACAGTCAATTCCTGTCAGACAGAAGGCATCAGGACACACATTTCTTATGGCTTCGGTAAGTGAATAATATGCATCTGAGAATCCAGGACTGGATCTTTCTTTCTCAGGAAAAACAACTTTGTTCCTTAGGGGAAGCTCATCTCGCAAAGCGCAAGTTTTCGTTGCTAACAAGAGAAATAGCTGATTCTTGCAAGACAGAAAGCATAAGGACACACATTTCTTATGGCTTTGGTAGGTGAATAATATGCATCTGCGAATCCAGGCCTGGATCTTTCTTTCTCGGTGAGAAACAACTTTCTTCCTTAGGGGAAGCTCATCTCGCAAAGCGCAACTTTTCTTTGCTAACAAGAGAACCAGCTGATTCTTTCAAGACAGAAAGCAAAAGGACACACATTTCTTATAGCTTTGATAAGTGCATCATATGCATTCGAGAATGCAGGTCTGGAGCTTTCTTTCTCGGTGAAAAACAACTTTGTTCCTTAGGGGAAGCTCAACTCGCAAAGTGCAACTTTTCGTTGCTAACAGAGAAACAGCTGATACTTCAAGACAGAGAGCTTAAGGACACACATTTCTTATGGCTTTGATAAGTGAATCATATGCATTCGAGAATGCAGGTCTGGAGCTTTCTTCCTTGGTGAAAACACAGTTGTTGCGTACGGGAAGCTCCTATCGCAAAGTGCACCTTTGCTCTTCTAACTCGTGAAACTCTTGATTTCTGACAGACAGGAGACATTAGGGCACATATTTCTTATGGTTTTGGAAAGTAAATCATATACATCTAAAATTCCAGGGCTGGAGCTTGCTTTCACGGTGCAAAGCACTGTTGTTCCATAGGGGAAGCTCAACGAGCAAAGTGTAACTTTGCTTTGCTAACAGGCGAAACGGTCGATTCCTGTCAGACAGAAGGCATCAGGACACAGTATTCTTATGGCTCTGGCTAGTGAATGACATGCATCTGAGAATCCAGGATTGGAGCTCTCGTTCTGGGTGCAAAGCACAGTTGTTCCTTAGGGGAAGCTCAACGAGCAAATTGCAACTTTGCTTTGCTAACAAGCGAAACGGTCGATTCCTGTCAGACAGAAGGCATCAACACACACATTTCTTAGGGCCTCGGTAAGTGAATAATATGCATCTGAGAATCCAGGACTGGATCTTTCTTTCTCGGTGAAAAACAACTTTGTTCCTTAGGGGAAGCTCAACTCGCAAAGTGCAACTTTTCGTTGCTAACAGAGAAACAGCTGATTCTTCAAGACAGAAAGCAAAAGGACACACATTTCTTATGGCTTTGATAAGTGATTCATATGCATTCGAGAATGCAGGTCTGGAGCTTTCTTTCTTGGTGAAAACACAGTTGTTACGTACGGGAAGCTCCTACCGCAAAGTGCACCTTTGCTCTTCTAACACGTGAAACTCTTGATTTCTGACAGACAGGAGACATCAGGGCACATATTTCTTATGGTTTTGGAAAGTAAATCATATACATCTAAAACTCCAGGGCTGGAGCTTGCTTTCACTGTAAAAAGGACTGTTGTTCCTTAGGGGAAGCTCAACGAGCAAAGTGCAACTTTGCTTTGCTAACAAGTGAAACAGTCAATTCCTGTCAGACAGAAGGCATCAGGACACACATTTCTTAGGGACTCGGGAAGTGAATAATATGCATCTGAGAATCCAGAACTGGATTTTTCATTCTCAGGAAAAACAACTTTGTTCCTTAGGGGAAGCTCATCTCGCAAAGCGCAAGTTTTCGTTGCTAACAAGAGAAAGAGCTGATTCTTGCAAGACAAAAGCATAAGGGCACACATTTCTTAAGGCTTTGGTAAGTGAATAATATGCATCTGCGAATTCAGGCCTGGATCTTTCTTTCTCGGTGAAAAACAACTTTGTTCCTTAGGGGAAGCTCAACTCGCAAAGTGCAACTTTTCGTTGCTAACAAGAGAATCAGCTGATTCTTTCAAGACAGAAAGCATAAGGACACACATTTCTTATGGCTTTAATAAGTGAATCATATGCATTCCTGAATGCAGGTCTGGAGCTTTCTTCCTTGGTGAAAACACAGTTGTTACGTACGGGAAGCTCCTATCGCAAAGTGCACCTTTGCTCTTCTAACACGTGAAACTCTTGATTTCTGACAGACAGGAGACATCAGGGCACATATTTCTTATGGCTTTGGAAAGTAAATCATATACATCTAAAACTCCAGGGCTGGAGCTTGCTTTCACGGTGCAAAGCACTGTTGTTCCTTAGGGGAAGCTCAACGAGCAAAGTGTAACTTTGCTTTGCTAACAGGCGAAACGGTCGATTCCTGTCAGACAGAAGGCATCAGGACACAGTATTCTTATGGCTCTGGCTAGTGAATGACATGCATCAGAGAATCCAGGATTGGAGCTCTCGTTCTGGATGCAAAGCACAGTTGTTCCTTAGGGGAAGCTCAACGAGCAAAGTGCAACTTTGCTTTGCTAACAAGTGAAACGGTCGATTCCTGTCAGAGAGAAGACCTCAGGACACACATTTCTTAGGGCCTCGGGAAGTGAATAATATGCATCTGAGATTCCAGTACTGGATCTTTCTTTCTCAGGAAAAACAACTTTGTTCCTTAGAGGAAGCTCAACGAGCAAAGTGCAACTTTTCTTCGCTAACAAGAAAAACAGCTGATTCTCTCAAGACAGGAAGCACATGGACAAACATTTCTTAGGGGCTCGGTAAGTGAATAATATGCATCTGAGAATCCAGGACTTTCTTTCTCGGTGAGAAACAACTTTGTTCCTTAGGGGAAGCTCATCTCGCAAAGCGCAACTTTTCGTTGCTAACAAGAGAAAGAGCTGATTCTTGCAAGACAGAAAGCATAAGGACACACATTTCTTATGGCTTTGGTAAGTGAATAATATGCATCTGAGAATCCAGGCCTGGATCTTTCTTTCTCGGTGAAAAACAACTTTGTTCCTTAGGGGAAACTCAACTCGCAAAGTGCAACTTTTCGTTGCTAACAAGAGAACCAGCTGACTCTTTCAAGACAGGAAGCAAAAGGACACACATTTCTTATGGCTTTGATAAGTGAATCATATGCATTCGAGAATGCAGGTCTGGAGCTTTCTTCCTTGGTGAAAACACAGTTGTTACGTACAGGAAGCTCCTATCGCAAAGTGCACCTTTGCTCTTCTAACACGTGAAACTCTTGATTTCTGACATGCAGGAGACATCAGGGCACATATTTCTTATGGTTTTGGAAAGTAAATCATATACATCTAAAACTCCAGGGCTGGAGCTTGCTTTCACGGTGCAAAGCACTGTTGTTCCTTAGGGGAAGCTCAACGAGCAAAGTGTAACTTTGCTTTGCTAACAGGCGAAACGGTCGATTCCTGTCAGACAGAAGGCATCAGAACACAGTATTCTTATGGCTCTGGCTAGTGAATGACATGCATCAGAGAATCCAGGATTGGATCTCTCTTCCTGGATCTAAAGCACAGTTGTTTCTTAGGGGAAGCTCAACGAGCAAAGTGCAACTTTGCTTTGCTAACAAGTGAAACAGTCAATTCCTGTCAGACAGAAGGCATCAGGACACACATTTCTTAGGGACTCGGGAAGTGAATAATGTGCATCTGAGAATCCAGGACTGGATTTTTCTTTCTCAGGAAAAACAACTTTGTTCCTTAGGGGAAGCTCATCTCGCAAAGCGCAAGTTTTCGTTGCTAACAAGAGAAATAGCTGATTCTTGCAAGACAAAAGCATAAGGGCACACATTTCTTAAGGCTTTGGTAAGTGAATAATATGCATCTGCGAATTCAGGCCTGGATCTTTCTTTCTCGGTGAAAAACAACTTTGTTCCTTAGGGGAAGCTCAACTCGCAAAGTGCAACTTTTCGTTGCTAACAAGAGAATCAGCTGATTCTTTCAAGACAGAAAGCAAAAGGACACATATTTCTTATGGCTTTGATAAGTGAATAATATGCATCTGAGAATCCAGGCCTGGATCTTTCTTTCTCGGTGAAAAACAACTTTGTTCCTTAGGGGAAACTCAACTCGCAAAGTGCAACTTTTCGTTGCTAACAAGAGAACCAGCTGACTCTTTCAAGACAGGAAGCAAAAGGACACACATATCTTATGGCTTTGATAAGTGAATCATATGCATTCGAGAATGCAGGTCTGGAGCTTTCTTCCTTGGTGAAAACACAGTTGTTACGTACAGGAAGCTCCTATCGCAAAGTGCACCTTTGCTCTTCTAACACGTGAAACTCTTGATTTCTGACATGCAGGAGACATCAGGGCACATATTTCTTATGGTTTTGGAAAGTAAATCATATACATCTAAAACTCCAGGGCTGGAGCTTGCTTTCACGGTGCAAAGCACTGTTGTTCCTTAGGGGAAGCTCAACGAGCAAAGTGTAACTTTGCTTTGCTAACAGGCAAAACGGTCGATTCCTGTCAGACAGAAGGCATCAGAACACAGTATTCTTATGGCTCTGGCTAGTGAATGACATGCATCAGAGAATCCAGGATTGGATCTCTCTTTCTGGATCTAAAGCACAGTTGTTTCTTAGGGGAAGCTCAACGAGCAAAGTGCAACTTTGCTTTGCTAACAAGTGAAACAGTCAATTCCTGTCAGACAGAAGGCATCAGGACACACATTTCTTAGGGACTCGGGAAGTGAATAATGTGCATCTGAGAATCCAGGACTGGATTTTTCTTTCTCAGGAAAAACAACTTTGTTCCTTAGGGGAAGCTCATCTCGCAAAGCGCAAGTTTTCGTTGCTAACAAGAGAAAGAGCTGATTCTTGCAAGACAAAAGCATAAGGGCACACATTTCTTAAGGCTTTGGTAAGTGAATAATATGCATCTGCGAATTCAGGCCTGGATCTTTCTTTCTCGGTGAAAAACAACTTTGTTCCTTAGGGGAAGCTCAACTCGCAAAGTGCAACTTTTCGTTGCTAACAAGAGAATCAGCTGATTCTTGCAAGACAGAAAGCAAAAGGACACATATTTCTTATGGCTTTGATAAGTGAATCATATGCATTCCTGAATGCAGGTCTGGAGCTTTCTTCCTTGGTGAAAACACCGTTGTTACGTACGGGAAACTCCTATCGCAAAGTGCACCTTTGCTCTTCTAACACGTGAAACTCTTGATTTCTGACAGACAGGAGACATCAGGGCACATATTTCTTATGGCTTTGGAAAGTAAATCATATACATCTAAAACTCCAGGGCTGGAGTTTGCTTTCACGGTGCAAAGCACTGTTGTTCCATAGGGGAAGCTTAACGAGCATAGTGTAACTTTGCTTTGCTAACAGGCGAAACGGTCGATTCCTGTCAGACAGAAGGCATCAGGACACAGTATTCTTATGGCTCTGGCTAGTGAATGACATGCATCAGAGAATCCAGGATTGGAGCTCTCTTTCTGGATGCAAAGCACAGTTGTTCCTTAGGGGAAGTTTAACGAGCAAAGTGCAACCTTGCTTTGCTAACAAGTGAAACGGTCGATTCCTGTCAGACAGAAGACATCAGGACACAGTATTCTTATGGCTCTGGCTAGTGAATGAAATGCATCAGAGAATCCAGGATTGGATCATTCTTTCTCAGGAAAAACAACTTTGTTCCTTAGGGGAAGCTCATCTCGCAAAGTGCAACTTTTCTTTGCTAAAAAGAAAAACAGCTGATTCTTGCAAGACAGGAAGTACAAGGACACACATTTCTTATGGCTTTGGTAAGTGAATAATATGCATCTGAGAATCCAGGCCTGGATCTTTCTTTCTCGGGGAAAAACAACTTTGTTCCTTAGGGGAAGGTCAACGAGCAAGGTGCAACATTGCTTTGCTATCAAGTGAAACAGTCAATTCCTGTCAGACAGAAGGCATCAGGACACACATTTCTTATGGCTTCGGTAAGTGAATAATATGCATCTGAGAATCCAGGACTGGATCTTTCTTTCTCAGGAAAAACAGCTTTGTTCCTTAGGGGAAGCTCATCTCGCAAAGCGCAAGTTTTCGTTGCTAACAAGAGAAATAGCTGATTCTTGCAAGACAGAAAGCATAAGGACACACATTTCTTATGGCTTTGGTAGGTGAATAATATGCATCTGCGAATCCAGGCCTGGATCTTTCTTTCTCGGTGAAAAACAACTTTCTTCCTTAGGGGAAGCTCATCTCGCAAAGCGCAACTTTTCTTTGCTAACAAGAGAACCAGCTGATTCTTTCAAGACAGAAAGCAAAAGGACACACATTTCTTATAGCTTTGATAAGTGCATCATATGCATTCGAGAATGCAGGTCTGGAGCTTTCTTTCTCGGTGAAAAACAACTTTGTTCCTTAGGGGAAGCTCAACTCGCAAAGTGCAACTTTTCGTTGCTAACAGAGAAACAGCTGATACTTCAAGACAGAGAGCTTAAGGACACACATTTCTTATGGCTTTGATAAGTGAATCATATGCATTCGAGAATGCAGGTCTGGAGCTTTCTTCCTTGGTGAAAACACAGTTGTTGCGTACGGGAAGCTCCTATCGCAAAGTGCACCTTTGCTCTTCTAACTCGTGAAACTCTTGATTTCTGACAGACAGGAGACATCAGGGCACATATTTCTTATGGTTTTGGAAAGTAAATCATATACATCTAAAATTCCAGGGCTGGAGCTTGCTTTCACGGTGCAAAGCACTGTTGTTCCATAGGGGAAGCTCAACGAGCAAAGTGTAACTTTGCTTTGCTAACAGGCGAAACGGTCGATTCCTGTCAGACAGAAGGCATCAGGACACAGTATTCTTATGGCTCTGGCTAGTGAATGACATGCATCTGAGAATCCAGGATTGGAGCTCTCGTTCTGGGTGCAAAGCACAGTTGTTCCTTAGGGGAAGCTCAACGAGCAAATTGCAACTTTGCTTTGCTAACAAGCGAAACGGTCGATTCCTGTCAGACAGAAGGCATCAACACACACATTTCTTAGGGCCTCGGTAAGTGAATAATATGCATCTGAGAATCCAGGACTGGATCTTTCTTTCTCGGTGAAAAACAACTTTGTTCCTTAGGGGAAGCTCAACTCGCAAAGTGCAACTTTTCGTTGCTAACAGAGAAACAGCTGATTCTTCAAGACAGAAAGCAAAAGGACAGACATTTCTTATGGCTTTGATAAGTGATTCATATGCATTCGAGAATGCAGGTCTGGAGCTTTCTTTCTTGGTGAAAACACAGTTGTTACGTACGGGAAGCTCCTACCGCAAAGTGCACCTTTGCTCTTCTAACACGTGAAACTCTTGATTTCTGACAGACAGGAGACATCAGGGCACATATTTCTTATGGCTTTGGAAAGTAAATCATATACATCTAAAACTCCAGGGCTGGAGCTTGCTTTCACTGTAAAAAGGACTGTTGTTCCTTAGGGGAAGCTCAACGAGCAAAGTGCAACTTTGCTTTGCTATCAAGTGAAACAGTCAATTCCTGTCAGACAGAAGGCATCAGGACACACATTTCTTAGGGACTCGGGAAGTGAATAATATGCATCTGAGAATCCAGGACTGGATTTTTCTTTCTCAGGAAAAACAACTTTGTTCCTTAGGGGAAGCTCATCTCGCAAAGCGCAAGTTTTCGTTGCTAACAAGAGAAAGAGCTGATTCTTGCAAGACAAAAGCATAAGGGCACACATTTCTTAAGGCTTTGGTAAGTGAATAATATGCATCTGCGAATTCAGGCCTGGATCTTTCTTTCTCGGTGAAAAACAACTTTGTTCCTTAGGGGAAGCTCAACTCGCAAAGTGCAACTTTTCGTTGCTAACAAGAGAATCAGCTGATTCTTTCAAGACAGAAAGCATAAGGACACACATTTCTTATGGCTTTAATAAGTGAATCATATGCATTCCTGAATGCAGGTCTGGAGCTTTCTTCCTTGGTGAAAACACCGTTCTTACGTACGGGAAGCTCCTATCGCAAAGTGCACATTTCCTCTTCTAACACGTGAAACTCTTGATTTCTGACAGACAGGAGACATCAGGGCACATATTTCTTATGGTTTTGTAAAGTAAATCATATACATCTAAAATTCCAGGGCTGGAGCTTGCTTTCACGGTGCAAAGCACTGTTGTTCCTTAGGGGAAGCTCAACGAGCAAAGTGTAACTTTGCTTTGCTAACAGGCGAAACGGTCGATTCCTGTCAGACAGAAGGCATCAGGACACAGTATTCTTATGGCTCTGGCTAGTGAATGACAGGCATCAGAGAATCCAGGATTGGAGCTCTCTTTCTGGATGCAAAGCACAATTGTTCCTTAGGGGAAGCTCAACGAGCAAAGTGCAACTTTGCTTTGCTAACAAGTGAAACGGTCGATTCCTGTCAGAGAGAAGACCTCAGGACACACATTTCTTAGGGCCTCGGGAAGTGAATAATATGCATCTGAGATTCCAGTACTGGATCTTTCTTTCTCAAGAAAAACAACTTTGTTCCTTAGAGGAAGCTCAACGAGCAAAGTGCAACTTTTCTTCGCTAACAAGAAAAACAGCTGATTCTCTCAAGACAGGAAGCACATGGACAAACATTTCTTAGGGGCTCGGTAAGTGAATAATATACATCTGAGAATCCAGGACTTTCTTTCTCGGTGAGAAACAACTTTGTTCCTTAGGGGAAGCTCATCTCGCAAAGCGAAACTTTTCGTTGCTAACAAGAGAAAGAGCTGATTCTTGCAAGACAGAAAGCATAAGGACACACATTTCTTATGGCTTTGGTAAGTGAATAATATGCATCTGAGAATCCAGGCCTGGATCTTTCTTTCTCGGTGAAAAACAACTTTGTTCCTTAGGGGAAACTCAACTCGCAAAGTGCAACTTTTCGTTGCTAACAAGAGAACCAGCTGATTCTTTCAAGACAGAAAGCAAAAGGACACACATTTCTTATGGCTTTGATAAGTGAATCATATGCATTCGAGAATGCAGGTCTGGAGCTTTCTTCCTTGGTGAAAACACAGTTGTTACGTACGTGAAGCTCCTATCTCAAAGCGCACCTTTCCTCTTCTAACACGTGAAACTCTTGATTTCTGAGAGACAGGAGACATCAGGGAACATATTTCTTATGGTTTTGGAAAGTAAATCATATACATCTAAAACTCCAGGGCTGGAGCTTGCTTTCACGGTGCAAAGCACTGTTGTTCCTTAGGGGAAGCTCAACGAGCAAAGTGTAACTTTGCTTTGCTAACAGGCGAAACGGTCGATTCCTGTCAGACAGAAGGCATCAGGACACAGTATTCTTATGGCTCTGGCTAGTGAATGAAATGCATCAGAGAATCCAGGATTGGATCTTTCTTTCTCAGGAAAAACAACTTTGTTCCTTAGGGGAAGCTCATCTCGCAAAGTGCAACTTTTCTTTGCTAACAAGAAAAACAGCTGATTCTTGCAAGACAGGAAGCACAAGGACACACATTTCTTATGGCTTTGGTAAGTGAATAATATGCATCTGAGAATCCAGGCCTGGATCTTTCTTTCTCGGGGAAAAACAACTTTGTTCCTTAGGGGAAGGTCAACGAGCAAGGTGCAACATTGCTTTGCTATCAAGTGAAACAGTCAATTCCTGTCAGACAGAAGGCATCAGGACACACATTTCTTATGGCTTCGGTAAGTGAATAATATGCATCTGAGAATCCAGGACTGGATCTTTCTTTCTCAGGAAAAACAACTTTGTTCCTTAGGGGAAGCTCATCTCGCAAAGCGCAACTTTTCGTTGCTAACAAGAGAAAGAGCTGATTCTTGCAAGACAGAAAGCATAAGGACACACATTTCTTATGGCTTTGGTAGGTGAATAATATGCATCTGCGAATCCAGGCCTGGATCTTTCTTTCTCGGTGAAAAACAGCTTTGTTCCTTAGGGGAAGCTCAACTCGCAAAGTGCAACTTTTCGTTGCTAACAGAGAAACAGCTGATTCTTCAAGACAGAAAGCAAAAGGACACACATTTCTTATGGCTTTGATAAGTGAATCATATGCATTCGAGCATGCAGGTCTGGAGCTTTCTTCCTTGGTGAAAACACAGTTGTTAGGTACGGGAAGCTCCTACCGCAAAGTGCACCTTTGCTCTTCTAACACGTGAAACTCTTGATTTCTGACAGACAGGAGACATCAGGGCACATATTTCTTATGGTTTTGGAAAGTAAATCATATACATCTAAAACTCCAGGGCTGGAGCTTGCTTTCACGGTGCAAAGCCCTGTTGCTCTTTAGGGGAAGCTCAACGAGCATAGTGTAACTTTGCTTTGCTAACAGGCGAAACGGTCGATTCCTGTCAGACAGAAGGCATCAGGACACAGTATTCTTATGGCTCTGGCTAGTGAATGACATGCATCTGAGAATCCAGGATTGGAGCTCTCGTTCTGGATGCAAAGCACAGTTGTTCCTTAGGGGAAGCTCAACGAGAAAAGTGCAACTTTGCTTTGCTAACAAGTGAAACGGTCGATTCCTGTCAGACAGAAGGCATCAGCACACACATTTCTTAGGGCCTCGGTAAGTGAATAATATGCATCTGAGAATCCAGGACTGGATCTTTCTTTCCGGCGAAAAACAACATTGTTCCTTAGGGGAAGCTCATCTCGCAAAGCGCAACTTTTCTTTGCTAACAAGAAAAAGAGCTGATTCTTGCAAGACAGGAAGCACAAGGACACACATTTCTTATGGCTTTGGTAAGTGAATAATAGGCATCTGAGAATCCAGGCCTGGATCTTTCTTTCTCGGGGAAAAACAACTTTGTTCCTTAGGGGAAGGTCAACGAGCAAGGTGCAACATTGCTTTGCTATCAAGTGAAACAGTCAATTCCTGTCAGACAGAAGGCATCAGGACACACATTTCTTATGGCTTCGGTAAGTGAATAATATGCATCTGAGAATCCAGGACTGGATCTTTCTTTCTCAGGAAAAACAACTTTGTTCCTTAGGGGAAGCTCATCTCGCAAAGCGCAAATTTTCGTTGCTAACAAGAGAAATAACTGATTCTTGCAAGACAGAAAGCATAAGGACACACATTTCTTATGGCTTTGGTAGGTGAATAATATGCATCTGCGAATCCAGGCCTGGATCTTTCTTTCTCGGTGAAAAACAACTTTCTTCCTTAGGGGAATCTCATCTCGCAAAGCGCAACTTTTCTTTGCTAACAAGAGAACCAGCTGATTCTTTCAAGACAGAAAGCAAAAGGACACACATTTCTTATAGCTTTGATAAGTGCATCATATGCATTCGAGAATGCAGGTCTGGAGCTTTCTTTCTCGGTGAAAAACAACTTTGTTCCTTAGGGGAAGCTCAACTCGCAAAGTGCAACTTTTCGTTGCTAACAGAGAAACAGCTGATACTTCAAGACAGAGAGCTTAAGGACACACATTTCTTATGGCTTTGATAAGTGAATCATATGCATTCGAGAATGCAGGTCTGGAGCTTTCTTCCTTGGTGAAAACACCGTTGTTACGTACGGGAAGCTCCTAACGCAAAGTGCACCTTTGCTATTCTAACTCGTAAAACTCTTGATTTCTGACAGACAGGAGACATCAGGGCACATATTTCTTATGGTTTTGGAAAGTAAATCATATACATCTAAAATTCCAGGGCTGGAGCTTGCTTTCACGGTGCAAAGCACTGTTGTTCCTTAGGGGAAGCTCAACGAGCAAAGTGTAACTTTGCTTTGCTAACAGGCGAAACGGTCGATTCCTGTCAGAGAGAAGACTTCAGGACACACATTTCTTAGGGCCTCGGTAAGTGAATAATATGCATCTGAGAATCCAAAACTGGATCTTTCTTTCTCAGGAAAAACAACTTTGTTCCTTAGGGGAAGCTCATCTCGCAAAGTGCAACATTTCTTTGCTAACAAGAGAAACAGCTGATTCTTGCAAGACAGGAAGCACAAGGACACACATTTCTTAAGGCTTTGGTAAGTGAATAATATGCATCTGAGAATCCTGGCCTGGATCTTTCTTTCTCGGTGAGAAAAACAACTTTGTTCCTTAGGGGAAGCTCAACTCGCAAAGTGCAACTTTTCGTTGCTAACAAGAGAACCAGCTCATTCGTTCAAGACAGAAAGCAAAAAGACACACATTTCTTATGGCTTTGATAAGTGAATCATATGCATTCGAGAATGCAGGTCTGGAGCTTTCTTCCTTGGTGAAAACACAGTTGTTACGTACAGGAAGCTCCTATCGCAAAGTGCACCTTTGCTCTTCTAACACGTGAAACTCTTGATTTCTGACAGACAGGAGACATCAGGGCACATATTTCTTATGGTTTTGGAAAGTAAATCATATACATCTAAAACTCCAGGGCTGGAGCTTGCTTTCACGGTGCAAAGCACTGTTGTTCCTTAGGGGAAGCTCAACGAGCAAAGTGTAACTTTGCTTTGCTAACAGGCGAAACGGTCGATTCCTGTCAGACAGAAGGCATCAGAACACAGTATTCTTATGTCTCTGGCTAGTGAATGACATGCATCAGAGAATCCAGGATTGGAGATCTCTTTCTGGATGCAAAGCACAGTTGTTCCTTAGGGGAAGCTCAACGAGCAAATTGCAACTTTGCTTTGCTAACAAGTGAAAGGGTCGATTCCTGTCAGACAGAAGACATCAGGACACACATTTCTTAGGGCCTCGGTAAGTGAATAATATGCATCTGCGAATCCAGGACTTTCTTTCTCGGTGAAAAACAACTTTGTTCCTTAGGGGAAGCTCATCTCGCAAAGTGCAACTTTTCGTTGCGAACAAGAGAAACAGCTGATTCTTGCAAGACAGGAAGTACAAGGGCACACATTTCTTAAGGCTTTGGTAAGTGAATAATATGCATCTGAGAATCCAGGCCTGGATCTTTCTTTCTCGGTGAAAAACAACTTTGTTCCTTAGGGGAAGCTCAACTCGCAAAGTGCAACTTTTCGTTGCTAACAAGAGAATCAGCTGATTCTTTCAAGACAGAAAGCATAAGGACACACATTTCTTATGGCTTTGATAAGTGAATCATATGCATTCGAGAATGCAGGTCTGGAGCTTTCTTCCTTGGTGAAAACACCGTTGTTACCTACGGGAAGCTCCTATCGCAAAGTGCACATTTCCTCTTCTAACACGTGAAACTCTTGATTTCTGACAGACAGGAGACATCAGGGCACATATTTCTTATGGTTTTGGAAAGTAAATCATATACATCTAAAATTCCAGGGCTGGAGCTTGCTTTCACGGTGCAAAGCACTGTTGTTCCTTAGGGGAAGCTCAACGAGCAAAGTGTAACTTTGCTTTGCTAACAGGCGAAACGGTCGATTCCTGTCAGAGAGAAGACCTCAGGACACACATTTCTTAGGGCCTCGGGAAGTGAATAATATGCATCTGAGAATCCAGGACTGGATCTTTCTTTCTCAGGAAAAACAACTTTGTTCCTTAGGGGAAGCTCATCTCGCAAAGTGCAACATTTCGTTGCTAACAAGAGAAACAGCTGATTCTTGCAAGACAGGAAGCACAAGGACACACATTTCTTAAGGCTTTGGTAAGTGAATAATATGCATCTGAGAATCCTGGCCTGGATCTTTCTTTCTTGGTGAGAAAAACAACTTTGTTCCTTAGGGGAAGCTCAACTCGCAAAGTGCAACTTTTCGTTGCTAACAAGAGAACCAGCTCATTCGTTCAAGACAGAAAGCAAAAAGACACACATTTCTTATGGCTTTGATAAGTGAATCATATGCATTCGAGAATGCAGGTCTGGAGCTTTATTCCTTGGTGAAAACACCGTTGTTACGTACAGGAAGCTCCTATCGCAAAGTGCACCTTTGCTCTTCTAACACGTGAAACTCTTGATTTCTGACAGACAGGAGACATCAGGGCACATATTTCTTATGGCTTTGGAAAGTAAATCATATACATCTAAAACTCCAGGGCTGGAGCTTGCTTTCACGGTGCAAAGCACTGTTGTTCCTTAGAGGAAGCTCAACGAGCAAAGTGTAACTTTGCTTTGCTAACAGGCGAAACGGTCGATTCCTGTCAGACAGAAGGCATCAGGACACAGTATTCTTATGGCTCTGGCTAGTGAATGACAGGCATCAGAGAATCCAGGATTGGAGCTCTCGTTCTGGATGCAAAGCACAGTTGTTCCTTAGGGGAAGCTCAACGAGCAAAGTGCAACTTTGCTTTGCTAACAAGTGAAACGGTCGATTCCTGTCAGAGAGAAGACCTCAGGACACACATTTCTTAGGGCCTCGGGAAGTGAATAATATGCGTCTGAGATTCCAGTACTGGATCTTTCTTTCTCAGGAAAAACAACTTTGTTCCTTAGAGGAAGCTCAACGAGCAAAGTGCAACTTTTCTTCGCTAACAAGAAAAACAGCTGATTCTCTCAAGACAGGAAGCACATGGACAAACATTTCTTAGGGGCTCGGTAAGTGAATAATATGCATCTGAGAATCCAGGACTTTCTTTCTCGGTGAGAAACAACTTTGTTCCTTAGGGGAAGCTCATCTCGCAAAGCGCAACTTTTCGTTGCTAACAAGAGAAAGAGCTGATTCTTGCAAGACAGAAAGCATAAGGACACACATTTCTTATGGCTTTGGTAAGTGAATAATATGCATCTGAGAATCCAGGCCTGGATCTTTCTTTCTCGGTGAAAAACAACTTTGTTCCTTAGAGGAAGCTCAACGAGCAAAGTGCAACTTTTCTTCGCTAACAAGAAAAACAGCTGATTCTCTCAAGACAGGAAGCACATGGACAAACATTTCTTAGGGGCTCGGTAAGTGAATAATATGCATCTGAGAATCCAGGACTTTCTTTCTCGGTGAGAAACAACTTTGTTCCTTAGGGGAAGCTCATCTCGCAAAGCGCAACTTTTCGTTGCTAACAAGAGAAAGAGCTGATTCTTGCAAGACAGAAAGCATAAGGACACACATTTCTTATGGCTTTGGTAAGTGAATAATATGCATCTGAGAATCCAGGCCTGGATCTTTCTTTCTCGGTGAAAAACAACTTTGTTCCTTAGGGGAAACTCAACTCGCAAAGTGCAACTTTTCGTTGCTAACAAGAGAACCAGCTGACTCTTTCAAGACAGGAAGCAAAAGGACACACATTTCTTATGGCTTTGATAAGTGAATCATATGCATTCGAGAATGCAGGTCTGGAGCTTTCTTCCTTGGTGAAAACACAGTTGTTACGTACGGGAAGCTCCTATCTCAAAGCGCACCTTTCCTCTTCTAACACGTGAAACTCTTGATTTCTGACAGACAGGAGACATCAGGGCACATATTTCTTATGGCTTTGGAAAGTAAATCATATACATCTAAAACTCCAGGGCTGGAGCTTGCTTTCACGGTGCAAAGCACTGTTGTTCCTTAGGGGAAGCTCAACGAGCAAAGTGTAACTTTGCTTTGCTAACAGGCAAAACGGTCGATTCCTGTCAGACAGAAGGCATCAGAACACAGTATTCTTATGGCTCTGGCTAGTGAATGACATGCATCTGAGAATCCAGGATTGGATCTCTCTTTCTGGATCTAAAGCACAGTTGTTTCTTAGGGGAAGCTCAACGAGCAAAGTGCAACTTTGCTTTGCTAACAAGTGAAACAGTCAATTCCTGTCAGACAGAAGGCATCAGGACACACATTTCTTATGGCTTCGGTAAGTGAATAATGTGCATCTGAGAATCCAGGACTGGATTTTTCTTTCTCAAGAAAAACAACTTTGTTCCTTAGGGGAAGCTCATCTCGCAAAGCGCAAGTTTTCGTTGCTAACAAGAGAAATAGCTGATTCTTGCAAGACAAAAGCATAAGGGCACACATTTCTTAAGGCTTTGGTAAGTGAATAATATGCATCTGCGAATTCAGGCCTGGATCTTTCTTTCTCGGTGAAAAACAACTTTGTTCCTTAGGGGAAGCTCAACTCGCAAAGAGCAACTTTTCGTTGCTAACAAGAGAATCAGCTGATTCTTTCAAGACAGAAAGCAAAAGGACACATATTTCGTATGGCTTTGATAAGTGAATCATATGCATTCCTGAATGCAGGTCTGGAGCTTTCTTCCTTGGTGAAAACACCGTTGTTACGTACGGGAAACTCCTATCGCAAAGTGCACATTTCCTCTTCTAACACGTGAAACTCTTGATTTCTGACAGACAGGAGACATCAGGGCACATATTTCTTATGGCTTTGGAAAGTAAATCATATACATCTAAAACTCCAGGGCTGGAGCTTGCTTTCACGGTGCAAAGCCCTGTTGCTCTTTAGGGGAAGCTCAACGAGCATAGTGTAACTTTGCTTTGCTAACAGGCGAAACGGTCGATTCCTGTCAGACAGAAGGCATCAGGACACAGTATTCTTATGGCTCTGGCTAGTGAATGACATGCATCAGAGAATCCAGGATTGGAGCTCTCGTTCTGGATGAAAAGCACAGTTGTTCCTTAGGGGAAGTTTAACGAGCAAAGTGCAACCTTGCTTTGCTAACAAGTGAAACGGTCGATTCCTGTCAGACAGAAGACATCAGGACACACATTTCTTAGGGACTCGGGAAGTGAATAATATGCATCTGAGAATCCAGGACTGGATCTTTCTTTCTCGGGGAAAAACAACTTTGTTCCTTAGGGGAAGGTCAACGAGCAAGGTGCAACATTGCTTTGCTATCAAGTGAAACAGTCAATTCCTGTCAGACAGAAGGCATCAGGACACACATTTCTTATGGCTTCGGTAAGTGAATAATATGCATCTGAGAATCCAGGACTGGATCTTTCTTTCTCAGGAAAAACAACTTTGTTCCTTAGGGGAAGCTCATCTCGCAAAGCGCAAGTTTTCGTTGCTAACAAGAGAAATAGCTGATTCTTGCAAGACAGAAAGCATAAGGACACACATTTCTTATGGCTTTGGTAGGTGAATAATATGCATCTGCGAATCCAGGCCTGGATCTTTCTTTCTCGGTGAAAAACAGCTTTGTTCCTTAGGGGAAGCTCAACTCGCAAAGTGCAACTTTTCGTTGCTAACAGAGAAACAGCTGATTCTTCAAGACAGAAAGCAAAAGGACACACATTTCTTATGGCTTTGATAAGTGAATCATATGCATTCGAGCATGCAGGTCTGGAGCTTTCTTCCTTGGTGAAAACACAGTTGTTAGGTACGGGAAGCTCCTACCGCAAAGTGCACCTTTGCTCTTCTAACACGTGAAACTCTTGATTTCTGACAGACAGGAGACATCAGGGCACATATTTCTTATGGTTTTGGAAAGTAAATCATATACATCTAAAACTCCAGGGCTGGAGGTTGCTTTCACGGTAAAAAGGACTGTTGTTCCATAGGGGAAGCTCAGCGAGCAACGTGTAACTTTGCTTTGCTAACAGGCGGAAACGGTCGATTCCTGTCAGACAGAAGGCATCAGGACACAGTATTCTTATGGCTCTGGCTAGTGAATGACATGCATCTGAGAATCCAGGATTGGAGCTCTCGTTCTGGATGCAAAGCACAGTTGTTCCTTAGGGGAAGCTCAACGAGAAAAGTGCAACTTTGCTTTGCTAACAAGTGAAACGGTCGATTCCTGTCAGACAGAAGGCATCAGCACACACATTTCTTAGGGCCTCGGTAAGTGAATAATATGCATCTGAGAATCCAGGACTGGATCTTTCTTTCCGGCGAAAAACAACATTGTTCCTTAGGGGAAGCTCATCTCGCAAAGCGCAACTTTTCTTTGCTAACAAGAAAAAGAGCTGATTCTTGCAAGACAGGAAGCACAAGGACACACATTTCTTATGGCTTTGGTAAGTGAATAATAGGCATCTGAGAATCCAGGCCTGGATCTTTCTTTCTCGGGGAAAAACAACTTTGTTCCTTAGGGGAAGGTCAACGAGCAAGGTGCAACATTGCTTTGCTATCAAGTGAAACAGTCAATTCCTGTCAGACAGAAGGCATCAGGACACACAATTCTTATGGCTTCGGTAAGTGAATAATATGCATCTGAGAATCCAGGACTGGATCTTTCTTTCTCAGGAAAAACAACTTTGTTCCTTAGGGGAAGCTCATCTCGCAAAGCGCAAGTTTTCGTTGCTAACAAGAGAAATAGCTGATTCTTGCAAGACAGAAAGCATAAGGACACACATTTCTTATGGCTTTGGTAGGTGAATAATATGCATCTGCGAATCCAGGCCTGGATCTTTCTTTCTCGGTGAAAAACAACTTTCTTCCTTAGGGGAAGCTCATCTCGCAAAGCGCAACTTTTCTTTGCTAACAAGAGAACCAGCTGATTCTTTCAAGACAGAAAGCAAAAGGACACACATTTCTTATAGCTTTGATAAGTGCATCATATGCATTCGAGAATGCAGGTCTGGAGCTTTCTTTCTCGGTGAAAAACAACTTTGTTCCTTAGGGGAAGCTCAACTCGCAAAGTGCAACTTTTCGTTGCTAACAGAGAAACAGCTGATTCTTCAAGACAGAAAGCAAAAGGACACACATTTCTTATGGCTTTGATAAGTGAATCATATGCATTCGAGCATGCAGGTCTGGAGCTTTCTTCCTTGGTGAAAACACAGTTGTTAGGTACGGGAAGCTCCTACCGCAAAGTGCACCTTTGCTCTTCTAACACGTGAAACTCTTGATTTCTGACAGACAGGAGACATCAGGGCACATATTTCTTATGGTTTTGGAAAGTAAATCATATACATCTAAAACTCCAGGGCTGGAGGTTGCTTTCACGGTAAAAAGGACTGTTGTTCCATAGGGGAAGCTCAGCGAGCAACGTGTAACTTTGCTTTGCTAACAGGCGGAAACGGTCGATTCCTGTCAGACAGAAGGCATCAGGACACAGTATTCTTATGGCTCTGGCTAGTGAATGACATGCATCTGAGAATCCAGGATTGGAGCTCTCGTTCTGGATGCAAAGCACAGTTGTTCCTTAGGGGAAGCTCAACGAGAAAAGTGCAACTTTGCTTTGCTAACAAGTGAAACGGTCGATTCCTGTCAGACAGAAGGCATCAGCACACACATTTCTTAGGGCCTCGGTAAGTGAATAATATGCATCTGAGAATCCAGGACTGGATCTTTCTTTCCGGCGAAAAACAACATTGTTCCTTAGGGGAAGCTCATCTCGCAAAGCGCAACTTTTCTTTGCTAACAAGAAAAAGAGCTGATTCTTGCAAGACAGGAAGCACAAGGACACACATTTCTTATGGCTTTGGTAAGTGAATAATAGGCATCTGAGAATCCAGGCCTGGATCTTTCTTTCTCGGGGAAAAACAACTTTGTTCCTTAGGGGAAGGTCAACGAGCAAGGTGCAACATTGCTTTGCTATCAAGTGAAACAGTCAATTCCTGTCAGACAGAAGGCATCAGGACACACAATTCTTATGGCTTCGGTAAGTGAATAATATGCATCTGAGAATCCAGGACTGGATCTTTCTTTCTCAGGAAAAACAACTTTGTTCCTTAGGGGAAGCTCATCTCGCAAAGCGCAAGTTTTCGTTGCTAACAAGAGAAATAGCTGATTCTTGCAAGACAGAAAGCATAAGGACACACATTTCTTATGGCTTTGGTAGGTGAATAATATGCATCTGCGAATCCAGGCCTGGATCTTTCTTTCTCGGTGAAAAACAACTTTCTTCCTTAGGGGAAGCTCATCTCGCAAAGCGCAACTTTTCTTTGCTAACAAGAGAACCAGCTGATTCTTTCAAGACAGAAAGCAAAAGGACACACATTTCTTATAGCTTTGATAAGTGCATCATATGCATTCGAGAATGCAGGTCTGGAGCTTTCTTTCTCGGTGAAAAACAACTTTGTTCCTTAGGGGAAGCTCAACTCGCAAAGTGCAACTTTTCGTTGCTAACAGAGAAACAGCTGATACTTCAAGACAGAGAGCTTAAGGACACACATTTCTTATGGCTTTGATAAGTGAATCATATGCATTCGAGAATGCAGGTCTGGAGCTTTCTTCCTTGGTGAAAACACAGTTGTTGCGTACGGGAAGCTCCTATCGCAAAGTGCACCTTTGCTCTTCTAACTCGTGAAACTCTTGATTTCTGACAGACAGGAGACATCAGGGCACATATTTCTTATGGTTTTGGAAAGTAAATCATATACATCTAAAATTCCAGGGCTGGAGCTTGCTTTCACGGTGCAAAGCACTGTTGTTCCATAGGGGAAGCTCAACGAGCAAAGTGTAACTTTGCTTTGCTAACAGGCGAAACGGTCGATTCCTGTCAGACAGAAGGCATCAGGACACAGTATTCTTATGGCTCTGGCTAGTGAATGACATGCATCTGAGAATCCAGGATTGGAGCTCTCGTTCTGGGTGCAAAGCACAGTTGTTCCTTAGGGGAAGCTCAACGAGCAAATTGCAACTTTGCTTTGCTAACAAGCGAAACGGACGATTCCTGTCAGACAGAAGGCATCAACACACACATTTCTTAGGGCCTCGGTAAGTGAATAATATGCATCTGAGAATCCAGGACTGGATCTTTCTTTCTCGGTGAAAAACAACTTTGTTCCTTAGGGGAAGCTCAACTCGCAAAGTGCAACTTTTCGTTGCTAACAGAGAAACAGCTGATTCTTCAAGACAGAAAGCAAAAGGACACACATTTCTTATGGCCTTGATAAGTGATTCATATGCATTCGAGAATGCAGGTCTGGAGCTTTCTTTCTTCGTGAAAACACAGTTGTTACGTACGGGAAGCTCCTACCGCAAAGTGCACCTTTGCTCTTCTAACACGTGAAACTCTTGATTTCTGACAGACAGGAGACATCAGGGCACATATTTCTTATGGTTTTGGAAAGTAAATCATATACATCTAAAACTCCAGGGCTGGAGCTTGCTTTCACTGTAAAAAGGACTGTTGTTCCTTAGGGGAAGCTCAACGAGCAAAGTGCAACTTTGCTTTGCTATCAAGTGAAACAGTCAATTCCTGTCAGACAGAAGGCATCAGGACACACATTTCTAATGGCTTCGGTAAGTGAATAATATGCATCTGAGAATCCAGGACTGGATCTTTCTTTCTCGGGGAAAAACAACTTTGTTCCTTAGGGGAAGGTCAACGAGCAAGGTGCAACATTGCTTTGCTATCAAGTGAAACAGTCAATTCCTGTCAGACAGAAGGCATCAGGACACACATTTCTAATGGCTTCGGTAAGTGAATAATATGCATCTGAGAATCCAGGACTGGATCTTTCTTTCTCAGGAAAAACAACTTTGTTCCTTAGGGGAAGCTCATCTCGCAAAGCGCAAGTTTTCGTTGCTAACAAGAGAAATAGCTGATTCTTGCAAGACAGAAAGCATAAGGACACACATTTCTTATGGCTTTGGTAGGTGAATAATATGCATCTGCGAATCCAGGCCTGGATCTTTCTTTCTCGGTGAAAAACAACTTTCTTCCTTAGGGGAAGCTCATCTCGCAAAGCGCAACTTTTCTTTGCTAACAAGAGAACCAGCACATTTTTTCAAGACAGAAAGCAAAAGGACACACATTTCTTATGGCTTTGATAAGTGAATCATATGCATTCGAGAATGCAGGTCTGGAGCTTTCTTCCTTGGTGAAAACACAGTTGTTGCGTACGGGAAGCTCCTATCGCAAAGTGCACCTTTGCTCTTCTAACTCGTGAAACTCTTGATTTCTGACAGACAGGAGACATCAGGGCACATATTTCTTATGGTTTTGGAAAGTAAATCATATACATCTAAAATTCCAGGGCTGGAGCTTGCTTTCACGGTGCAAAGCACTGTTGTTCCATAGGGGAAGCTCAACGAGCAAAGTGTAACTTTGCTTTGCTAACAGGCGAAACGGTCGATTCCTGTCAGACAGAAGGCATCAGGACACAGTATTCTTATGGCTCTGGCTAGTGAATGACATGCATCTGAGAATCCAGGATTGGAGCTCTCGTTCTGGGTGCAAAGCACAGTTGTTCCTTAGGGGAAGCTCAACGAGCAAATTGCAACTTTACTTTGCTAACAAGCGAAACGGTCGATTCCTGTCAGACAGAAGGCATCAACACACACATTTCTTAGGGCCTCGGTAAGTGAATAATATGCATCTGAGAATCCAGGACTGGATCTTTCTTTCTCGGTGAAAAACAACTTTGTTCCTTAGGGGAAGCTCAACTCGCAAAGTGCAACTTTTCGTTGCTAACAGAGAAACAGCTGATTCTTCAAGACAGAAAGCAAAAGGACACACATTTCTTATGGCTTTGATAAGTGATTCATATGCCTTCGAGAATGCAGGTCTGGAGCTTTCTTTCTTGGTGAAAACACAGTTGTTACGTACGGGAAGCTCCTACCGCAAAGTGCACCTTTGCTCTTCTAACACGTGAAACTCTTGATTTCTGACAGACAGGAGACATCAGGGCACATATTTCTTATGGTTTTGGAAAGTAAATCATATACATCTAAAACTCCAGGGCTGGAGCTTGCTTTCACTGTAAAAAGGACTGTTGTTCCTTAGGGGAAGCTCAACGAGCAAAGTGCAACTTTGCTTTGCTATCAAGTGAAACAGTCAATTCCTGTCAGACAGAAGGCATCAGGACACACATTTCTTAGGGACTCGGGAAGTGAATAATATGCATCTGAGAATCCAGGACTGGATTTTTCTTTCTCAGGAAAAACAACTTTGTTCCTTAGGGGAAGCTCATCTCGCAAAGCGCAAGTTTTCGTTGCTAACAAGAAAAAGAGCTGATTCTTGCAAGACAGGAAGCACAAGGACACACATTTCTTATGGCTTTGGTAAGTGAATAATAGGCATCTGAGAATCCAGGCCTGGATCTTTCTTTCTCGGGGAAAAACAACTTTGTTCCTTAGGGGAAGGTCAACGAGCAAGGTGCAACATTGCTTTGCTATCAAGTGAAACAGTCAATTCCTGTCAGACAGAAGGCATCAGGACACACATTTCTTATGGCTTCGGTAAGTGAATAATATGCATCTGAGAATCCAGGACTGGATCTTTCTTTCTCAGGAAAAACAACTTTGTTCCTTAGGGGAAGCTCATCTCGCAAAGCGCAAGTTTTCGTTGCTAACAAGAGAAATAGCTGATTCTTGCAAGACAGAAAGCATAAGGACACACATTTCTTATGGCTTTGGTAGGTGAATAATATGCATCTGCGAATCCAGGCCTGGATCTTTCTTTCTCGGTGAAAAACAACTTTCTTCCTTAGGGGAAGCTCATCTCGCAAAGCGCAACTTTTCTTTGCTAACAAGAGAACCAGCTGATTCTTTCAAGACAGAAAGCAAAAGGACACACATTTCTTATAGCTTTGATAAGTGCATCATATGCATTCGAGAATGCAGGTCTGGAGCTTTCTTTCTCGGTGAAAAACAACTTTGTTCCTTAGGGGAAGCTCAACTCGCAAAGTGCAACTTTTCGTTGCTAACAGAGAAACAGCTGATACTTCAAGACAGAGAGCTTAAGGACACACATTTCTTATGGCTTTGATAAGTGAATCATATGCATTCGAGAATGCAGGTCTGGAGCTTTCTTCCTTGGTGAAAACACAGTTGTTGCGTACGGGAAGCTCCTATCGCAAAGTGCACCTTTGCTCTTCTAACTCGTGAAACTCTTGATTTCTGACAGACAGGAGACATCAGGGCACATATTTCTTATGGTTTTGGAAAGTAAATCATATACATCTAAAATTCCAGGGCTGGAGCTTGCTTTCACGGTGCAAAGCACTGTTGTTCCATAGGGGAAGCTCAACGAGCAAAGTGTAACTTTGCTTTGCTAACAGGCGAAACGGTCGATTCCTGTCAGACAGAAGGCATCAGGACACAGTATTCTTATGGCTCTGGCTAGTGAATGACATGCATCTGAGAATCCAGGATTGGAGCTCTCGTTCTGGGTGCAAAGCACAGTTGTTCCTTAGGGGAAGCTCAACGAGCAAATTGCAACTTTGCTTTGCTAACAAGCGAAACGGTCGATTCCTGTCAGACAGAAGGCATCAACACACACATTTCTTAGGGCCTCGGTAAGTGAATAATATGCATCTGAGAATCCAGGACTGGATCTTTCTTTCTCGGTGAAAAACAACTTTGTTCCTTAGGGGAAGCTCAACTCGCAAAGTGCAACTTTTCGTTGCTAACAGAGAAACAGCTGATTCTTCAAGACAGAAAGCAAAAGGACACACATTTCTTATGGCTTTGATAAGTGATTCATATGCATTCGAGAATGCAGGTCTGGAGCTTTCTTTCTTGGTGAAAACACAGTTGTTACGTACGGGAAGCTCCTACCGCAAAGTGCACCTTTGCTCTTCTAACACGTGAAACTCTTGATTTCTGACAGACAGGAGACATCAGGGCACATATTTCTTATGGTTTTGGAAAGTAAATCATATACATCTAAAACTCCAGGGCTGGAGCTTGCTTTCACTGTAAAAAGGACTGTTGTTCCTTAGGGGAAGCTCAACGAGCAAAGTGCAACTTTGCTTTGCTATCAAGTGAAACAGTCAATTCCTGTCAGACAGAAGGCATCAGGACACACATTTCTTAGGGACTCGGGAAGTGAATAATATGCATCTGAGAATCCAGGACTGGATTTTTCTTTCTCAGGAAAAACAACTTTGTTCCTTAGGGGAAGCTCATCTCGCAAAGCGCAAGTTTTCGCTGCTAACAAGAGAAAGAGCTGATTCTTGCAAGACAAAAGCATAAGGGCACACATTTCTTAAGGCTTTGGTAAGTGAATAATATGCATCTGCGAATTCAGGCCTGGATCTTTCTTTCTCGGTGAAAAACAACTTTGTTCCTTAGGGGAAGCTCAACTCGCAAAGTGCAACTTTTCGTTGCTAACAAGAGAATCAGCTGATTCTTTCAAGACAGAAAGCATAAGGACACACATTTCTTATGGCTTTAATAAGTGAATCATATGCATTCGAGAATGCAGGTCTGGAGCTTTCTTCCTTGGTGAAAACACAGTTGTTACGTACGGGAAGCTCCTATCGCAAAGTGCACCTTTGCTCTTCTAACACGTGAAACTCTTGATTTCTGACAGACAGGAGACATCAGGGCACATATTTCTTATGGCTTTGGAAAGTAAATCATATACATCTAAAACTCCAGGGCTGGAGCTTGCTTTCACGGTGCAAAGCACTGTTGTTCCTTAGAGGAAGCTCAACGAGCAAAGTGTAACTTTGCTTTGCTAACAGGCGAAACGGTCGATTCCTGTCAGACAGAAGGCATCAGGACACAGTATTCTTATGGCTCTGGCTAGTGAATGACATGCATCAGAGAATCCAGGATTGGAGCTCTCGTTCTGGATGCAAAGCACAGTTGTTCCTTAGGGGAAGCTCAACGAGCAAAGTGCAACTTTGCTTTGCTAACAAGTGAAACGGTCGATTCCTGTCAGAGAGAAGACCTCAGGACACACATTTCTTAGGGCCTCGGGAAGTGAATAATATGCATCTGAGATTCCAGTACTTGATCTTTCTTTCTCAGGAAAAACAACTTTGTTCCTTAGAGGAAGCTCAACGAGCAAAGTGCAACTTTTCTTCGCTAACAAGAAAAACAGCTGATTCTCTCAAGACAGGAAGCACATGGACAAACATTTCTTAGGGGCTCGGTAAGTGAATAATATGCATCTGAGAATCCAGGACTTTCTTTCTCGGTGAGAAACAACTTTGTTCCTTAGGGGAAGCTCATCTCGCAAAGCGCAACTTTTCGTTGCTAACAAGAGAAAGAGCTGATTCTTGCAAGACAGAAAGCATAAGGACACACATTTCTTATGGCTTTGGTAAGTGAATAATATGCATCTGAGAATCCAGGCCTGGATCTTTCTTTCTCGGTGAAAAACAACTTTGTTCCTTAGGGGAAACTCAACTCGCAAAGTGCAACTTTTCGTTGCTAACAAGAGAACCAGCTGACTCTTTCAAGACAGGAAGCAAAAGGACACACATTTCTTATGGCTTTGATAAGTGAATCATATGCATTCGAGAATGCAGGTCTGGAGCTTTCTTCCTTGGTGAAAACACAGTTGTTACGTACAGGAAGCTCCTATCGCAAAGTGCACCTTTGCTCTTCTAACACGTGAAACTCTTGATTTCTGACATGCAGGAGACATCAGGGCACATATTTCTTATGGTTTTGGAAAGTAAATCATATACATCTAAAACTCCAGGGCTGGAGCTTGCTTTCACGGTGCAAAGCACTGTTGTTCCTTAGGGGAAGCTCAACGAGCAAAGTGTAACTTTGCTTTGCTAACAGGCGAAACGGTCGATTCCTGTCAGACAGAAGGCATCAGAACACAGTATTCTTATGGCTCTGGCTAGTGAATGACATGCATCAGAGAATCCAGGATTGGATCTCTCTTTCTGGATCTAAAGCACAGTTGTTTCTTAGGGGAAGCTCAACGAGCAAAGTGCAACTTTGCTTTGCTAACAAGTGAAACAGTCAATTCCTGTCAGACAGAAGGCATCAGGACACACATTTCTTAGGGACTCGGGAAGTGAATAATGTGCATCTGAGAATCCAGGACTGGATTTTTCTTTCTCAGGAAAAACAACTTTGTTCCTTAGGGGAAGCTCATCTCGCAAAGCGCAAGTTTTCGTTGCTAACAAGAGAAATAGCTGATTCTTGCAAGACAAAAGCATAAGGGCACACATTTCTTAAGGCTTTGGTAAGTGAATAATATGCATCTGCGAATTCAGGCCTGGATCTTTCTTTCTCGGTGAAAAACAACTTTGTTCCTTAGGGGAAGCTCAACTCGCAAAGTGCAACTTTTCGTTGCTAACAAGAGAATCAGCTGATTCTTTCAAGACAGAAAGCAAAAGGACACATATTTCTTATGGCTTTGATAAGTGAATCATATGCAATCCTGAATGCAGGTCTGGAGCTTTCTTCCTTGGTGAAGACACCGTTGTTACGTACGGGAAACTCCTATCGCAAAGTGCACCTTTGCTCTTCTAACACGTGAAACTCTTGATTTCTGACAGACAGGAGACATCAGGGCACATATTTCTTATGGCTTTGGAAAGTAAATCATATACATCTAAAACTCCAGGGCTGGAGCTTGCTTTCACGGTGCAAAGCACTGTTGTTCCATAGGGGAAGCTCAACGAGCATAGTGTAACTTTGCTTTGCTAACAGGCGAAACGGTCGATTCCTGTCAGACAGAAGGCATCAGGACACAGTATTCTTATGGCTCTGGCTAGTGAATGACATGCATCAGAGAATCCAGGATTGGAGCTCTCTTTCTGGATGCAAAGCACAGTTGTTCCTTAGGGGAAGTTTAACGAGCAAAGTGCAACCTTGCTTTGCTAACAAGTGAAACGGTCGATTCCTGTCAGACAGAAGACATCAGGACACAGTATTCTTATGGCTCTGGCTAGTGAATGAAATGCATCAGAGAATCCAGGATTGGATCTTTCTTTCTCAGGAAAAACAACTTTGTTCCTTAGGGGAAGCTCATCTCGCAAAGTGCAACTTTTCTTTGCTAACAAGAAAAAGAGCTGATTCTTGCAAGACAGGAAGCACAAGGACACACATTTCTTATGGCTTTGGTAAGTGAATAATAGGCATCTGAGAATCCAGGCCTGGATCTTTCTTTCTCGGGGAAAAACAACTTTGTTCCTTAGGGGAAGGTCAACGAGCAAGGTGCAACATTGCTTTGCTATCAAGTGAAACAGTCAATTCCTGTCAGACAGAAGGCATCAGGACACACATTTCTTATGGCTTCGGTAAGTGAATAATATGCATCTGAGAATCCAGGACTGGATCTTTCTTTCTCAGGAAAAACAACTTTGTTCCTTAGGGGAAGCACATCTCGCAAAGCGCAAGTTTTCGTTGCTAACAAGAGAAATAGCTGATTCTTGCAAGACAGAAAGCATAAGGACACACATTTCTTATGGCTTTGGTAGGTGAATAATATGCATCTGCGTATCCAGGCCTGGATCTTTCTTTCTCGGTGAAAAACAACTTTCTTCCTTAGGGGAAGCTCATCTCGCAAAGCGCAACTTTTCTTTGCTAACAAGAGAACCAGCTGATTCTTTCAAGACAGAAAGCAAAAGGACACACATTTCTTATAGCTTTGATAAGTGCATCATATGCATTCGAGAATGCAGGTCTGGAGCTTTCTTTCTCGGTGAAAAACAACTTTGTTCCTTAGGGGAAGCTCAACTCGCAAAGTGCAACTTTTCGTTGCTAACAGAGAAACAGCTGATACTTCAAGACAGAGAGCTTAAGGACACACATTTCTTATGGCTTTGATAAGTGAATCATATGCATTCGAGAATGCAGGTCTGGAGCTTTCTTCCTTGGTGAAAACACAGTTGTTGCGTACGGGAAGCTCCTATCGCAAAGTGCACCTTTGCTCTTCTAACTCGTGAAACTCTTGATTTCTGACAGACAGGAGACATCAGGGCACATATTTCTTATGGTTTTGGAAAGTAAATCATATACATCTAAAATTCCAGGGCTGGAGCTTGCTTTCACGGTGCAAAGCACTGTTGTTCCATAGGGGAAGCTCAACGAGCAAAGTGTAACTTTGCTTTGCTAACAGGCGAAACGGTCGATTCCTGTCAGACAGAAGGCATCAGGACACAGTATTCTTATGGCTCTGGCTAGTGAATGACATGCATCTGAGAATCCAGGATTGGAGCTCTCGTTCTGGGTGCAAAGCACAGTTGTTCCTTAGGGGAAGCTCAACGAGCAAATTGCAACTTTGCTTTGCTAACAAGCGAAACGGTCGATTCCTGTCAGACAGAAGGCATCAACACACACATTTCTTAGGGCCTCGGTAAGTGAATAATATGCATCTGAGAATCCAGGACTGGATCTTTCTTTCTCGGTGAAAAACAACTTTGTTCCTTAGGGGAAGCTCAACTCGCAAAGTGCAACTTTTCGTTGCTAACAGAGAAACAGCTGATTCTTCAAGACAGAAAGCAAAAGGACACACATTTCTTATGGCTTTGATAAGTGATTCATATGCATTCGAGAATGCAGGTCTGGAGCTTTCTTTCTTGGTGAAAACACAGTTGTTACGTACGGGAAGCTCCTACCGCAAAGTGCACCTTTGCTCTTCTAACACGTGAAACTCTTGATTTCTGACAGACAGGAGACATCAGGGCACATATTTCTTATGGTTTTGGAAAGTAAATCATATACATCTAAAACTCCAGGGCTGGAGCTTGCTTTCACTGTAAAAAGGACTGTTGTTCCTTAGGGGAAGCTCAACGAGCAAAGTGCAACTTTGCTTTGCTATCAAGTGAAACAGTCAATTCCTGTCAGACAGAAGGCATCAGGACACACATTTCTTAGGGACTCGGGAAGTGAATAATATGCATCTGAGAATCCAGGACTGGATTTTTCTTTCTCAGGAAAAACAACTTTGTTCCTTAGGGGAAGCTCATCTCGCAAAGCGCAAGTTTTCGTTGCTAACAAGAGAAAGAGCTGATTCTTGCAAGACAAAAGCATAAGGGCACACATTTCTTAAGGCTTTGGTAAGTGAATAATATGCATCTGCGAATTCAGGCCTGGATCTTTCTTTCTCGGTGAAAAACAACTTTGTTCCTTAGGGGAAGCTCAACTCGCAAAGTGCAACTTTTCGTTGCTAACAAGAGAATCAGCTGATTCTTTCAAGACAGAAAGCATAAGGACACACATTTCTTATGGCTTTAATAAGTGAATCATATGCATTCCTGAATGCAGGTCTGGAGCTTTCTTCCTTGGTGAAAACACCGTTGTTACGTACGGGAAGCTCCTATCGCAAAGTGCACATTTCCTCTTCTAACACGTGAAACTCTTGATTTCTGACAGACAGGAGACATCAGGGCACATATTTCTTATGGTTTTGTAAGGTAAATCATATACATCTAAAATTCCAGGGCTGGAGCTTGCTTTCACGGTGCAAAGCACTGTTGTTCCTTAGGGGAAGCTCAACGAGCAAAGTGTAACTTTGCTTTGCTAACAGGCGAAACGGTCGATTCCTGTCAGACAGAAGGCATCAGGACACAGTATTCTTATGGCTCTGGCTAGTGAATGACAGGCATCAGAGAATCCAGGATTGGAGCTCTCTTTCTGGATGCAAAGCACAGTTGTTCCTTAGGGGAAGCTCAACGAGCAAAGTGCAACTTTGCTTTGCTAACAAGTGAAACGGTCGATTCCTGTCAGAGAGAAGACCTCAGGACACACATTTCTTAGGGCCTCGGGAAGTGAATAATATGCATCTGAGATTCCAGTACTGGATCTTTCTTTCTCAAGAAAAACAACTTTGTTCCTTAGAGGAAGCTCAACGAGCAAAGTGCAACATTTCTTCGCTAACAAGAAAAACAGCTGATTCTCTCAAGACAGGAAGCACATGGACAAACATTTCTTAGGGGCTCGGTAAGTGAATAATATACATCTGAGAATCCAGGACTTTCTTTCTCGGTGAGAAACAACTTTGTTCCTTAGGGGAAGCTCATCTCGCAAAGCGCAACTTTTCGTTACTAACAAGAGAAAGAGCTGATTCTTGCAAGACAGAAAGCATAAGGACACACATTTCTTATGGCTTTGGTAAGTGAATAATATGCATCTGAGAATCCAGGACTGTATCTTTCTTTCTCGGTGAAAAACAACTTTGTTCCTTAGGGGAAACTCAACTCGCAAAGTGCAACTTTTCGTTGCTAACAAGAGAACCAGCTGATTCTTTCAAGACAGAAAGCAAAAGGACACACATTTCTTATGGCTTTGATAAGTGAATCATATGCATTCGAGAATGCAGGTCTGGAGCTTTCTTCCTTGGTGAAAACACAGTTGTTACGTACGGGAAGCTCCTATCTCAAAGCGCACCTTTCCTCTTCTAACACGTGAAACTCTTGATTTCTGACAGACAGGAGACATCAGGGCACATATTTCTTATGGTTTTGGAAAGTAAATCATATACATCTAAAACTCCAGGGCTGGAGCTTGCTTTCACGGTGCAAAGCACTGTTGTTCCTTAGGGGAAGCTCAACGAGCAAAGTGTAACTTTGCTTTGCTAACAGGCGAAACGGTCGATTCCTGTCAGACAGAAGGCATCAGGACACAGTATTCTTATGGCTCTGGCTAGTGAATGAAATGCATCAGAGAATCCAGGATTGGATCTTTCTTTCTCAGGAAAAACAACTTTGTTCCTTAGGGGAAGCTCATCTCGCAAAGTGCAACTTTTCTTTGCTAACAAGAAAAACAGCTGATTCTTGCAAGACAGGAAGCACAAGGACACACATTTCTTATGGCTTTGGTAAGTGAATAATATGCATCTGAGAATCCAGGCCTGGATCTTTCTTTCTCGGGGAAAAACAACTTTGTTCCTTAGGGGAAGGTCAACGAGCAAGGTGCAACATTGCTTTGCTATCAAGTGAAACAGTCAATTCCTGTCAGACAGAAGGCATCAGGACACACATTTCTTATGGCTTCGGTAAGTGAATAATATGCATCTGAGAATCCAGGACTGGATCTTTCTTTCTCAGGAAAAACAACTTTGTTCCTTAGGGGAAGCTCATCTCGCAAAGCGCAACTTTTCGTTGCTAACAAGAGAAAGAGCTGATTCTTGCAAGACAGAAAGCATAAGGACACACATTTCTTATGGCTTTGGTAGGTGAATAATATGCATCTGCGTATCCAGGCCTGGATCTTTCTTTCTTGGTGAAAAACAGCTTTGTTCCTTAGGGGAAGCTCAACTCGCAAAGTGCAACTTTTCGTTGCTAACAGAGAAACAGCTGATTCTTCAAGACAGAAAGCAAAAGGACACACATTTCTTATGGCTTTGATAAGTGAATCATATGCATTCGAGCATGCAGGTCTGGAGCTTTCTTCCTTGGTGAAAACACAGTTGTTAGGTACGGGAAGCTCCTACCGCAAAGTGCACCTTTGCTCTTCTAACACGTGAAACTCTTGATTTCTGACAGACAGGAGACATCAGGGCACATATTTCTTATGGTTTTGGAAAGTAAATCATATACATCTAAAACTCCAAGGCTGGAGGTTGCTTTCACGGTAAAAAGGACTGTTGTTCCTTAGGGGAAGCTCAGCGAGCAACGTGTAACTTTGCTTTGCTAACAGGCGGAAACGGTCGATTCCTGTCAGACAGAAGGCATCAGGACACAGTATTCTTATGGCTCTGGCTAGTGAATGACATGCATCTGAGAATCCAGGATTGGAGCTCTCGTTCTGGATGCAAAGCACAGTTGTTCCTTAGGGAAGCTCAACGAGAAAAGTGCAACTTTGCTTTGCTAACAAGTGAAACGGTCGATTCCTGTCAGACAGAAGGCATCAGCACACACATTTCTTAGGGCCTCGGTAAGTGAATAATATGCATCTGAGAATCCAGGACTGGATCTTTCTTTCCAGCGAAAAACAACATTGTTCCTTAGGGGAAGCTCATCTCGCAAAGCGCAACTTTTCTTTGCTAACAAGAAAAAGAGCTGATTCTTGCAAGACAGGAAGCACAAGGACACACATTTCTTAAGGCTTTGGTAAGTGAATAATATGCATCTGAGAATCCTGGCCTGGATCTTTCTTTCTCGGTGAGAAAAACAACTTTGTTCCTTAGGGGAAGCTCAACTCGCAAAGTGCAACTTTTCGTTGCTAACAAGAGAACCAGCTCATTCGTTCAAGACAGAAAGCAAAAAGACACACATTTCTTATGGCTTTGATAAGTGAATCATATGCATTCGAGAATGCAGGTCTGGAGCTTTCTTCCTTGGTGAAAACACAGTTGTTACGTACAGGAAGCTCCTATCGCAAAGTGCACCTTTGCTCTTCTAACACGTGAAACTCTTGATTTCTGACAGACAGGAGACATCAGGGCACATATTTCTTATGGTTTTGGAAAGTAAATCATATACATCTAAAACTCCAGGGCTGGAGCTTGCTTTCACGGTGCAAAGCACTGTTGTTCCTTAGGGGAAGCTCAACGAGCAAAGTGTAACTTTGCTTTGCTAACAGGCGAAACGGTCGATTCCTGTCAGACAGAAGGCATCAGAACACAGTATTCTTATGTCTCTGGCTAGTGAATGACATGCATCAGAGAATCCAGGATTGGAGCTCTCGTTCTGGATGCAAAGCACAGTTGTTCCTTAGGGGAAGCTCAACGAGCAAATTGCAACTTTGCTTTGCTAACAAGTGAAAGGGTCGATTCCTGTCAGACAGAAGACATCAGGACACACATTTCTTAGGGCCTCGGTAAGTGAATAATATGCATCTGCGAATCCAGGACTTTCTTTCTCGGTGAAAAACAACTTTGTTCCTTAGGGGAAGCTCATCTCGCAAAGTGCAACTTTTCGTTGCGAACAAGAGAAACAGCTGATTCTTGCAAGACAGGAAGTACAAGGGCACACATTTCTTAAGGCTTTGGTAAGTGAATAATATGCATCTGAGAATCCAGGCCTGGATCTTTCTTTCTCGGTGAAAAACAACTTTCTTCCTTAGGGGAAGCTCAACTCGCAAAGTGCAACTTTTCGTTGCTAACAAGAGAATCAGCTGATTCTTTCAAGACAGAAAGCATAAGGACACACATTTCTTATGGCTTTGATAAGTGAATCATATGCATTCGAGAATGCAGGTCTGGAGCTTTCTTCCTTGGTGAAAACACCGTTGTTACCTACGGGAAGCTCCTATCGCAAAGTGCACATTTCCTCTTCTAACACGTGAAACTCTTGATTTCTGACAGACAGGAGACATCAGGGCACATATTTCTTATGGTTTTGGAAAGTAAATCATATACATCTAAAATTCCAGGGCTGGAGCTTGCTTTCACGGTGCAAAGCACTGTTGTTCCTTAGGGGAAGCTCAACGAGCAAAGTGTAACTTTGCTTTGCTAACAGGCGAAACGGTCGATTCCTGTCAGAGAGAAGACCTCAGGACACACATTTCTTAGGGCCTCGGGAAGTGAATAATATGCATCTGAGAATCCAGGACTGGATCTTTCTTTCTCAGGAAAAACAACTTTGTTCCTTAGGGGAAGCTCATCTCGCAAAGTGCAACATTTCGTTGCTAACAAGAGAAACAGCTGATTCTTGCATAACAGGAAGCACAAGGACACACATTTCTTAAGGCTTTGGTAAGTGAATAATATGCATCTGAGAATCCTGGCCTGGATCTTTCTTTCTCGGTGAGAAAAACAACTTTGTTCCTTAGGGGAAGCTCAACTCGCAAAGTGCAACTTTTCGTTGCTAACAAGAGAACCAGCTCATTCGTTCAAGACAGAAAGCAAAAAGACACACATTTCTTATGGCTTTGATAAGTGAATCATATGCATTCGAGAATGCAGGTCTGGAGCTTTATTCCTTGGTGAAAACACAGTTGTTACGTACAGGAAGCTCCTATCGCAAAGTGCACCTTTGCTCTTCTAACACGTGAAACTCTTGATTTCTGACAGACAGGAGACATCAGGGCACATATTTCTTATGGCTTTGGAAAGTAAATCATATACATCTAAAACTCCAGGGCTGGAGCTTGCTTTCACGGTGCAAAGCACTGTTGTTCCTTAGAGGAAGCTCAACGAGCAAAGTGTAACTTTGCTTTGCTAACAGGCGAAACGGTCGATTCCTGTCAGACAGAAGGCATCAGGACACAGTATTCTTATGGCTCTGGCTAGTGAATGACATGCATCAGAGAATCCAGGATTGGAGCTCTCGTTCTGGATGCAAAGCACAGTTGTTCCTTAGGGGAAGCTAAACGAGCAAAGTGCAACTTTGCTTTGCTAACAAGTGAAACGGTCGATTCCTGTCAGAGAGAAGACCTCAGGACACACATTTCTTAGGGCCTCGGGAAGTGAATAATATGCATCTGAGATTCCAGTACTGGATCTTTCTTTCTCAGGAAAAACAACTTTGTTCCTTAGAGGAAGCTCAACGAGCAAAGTGCAACTTTTCTTCGCTAACAAGAAAAACAGCTGATTCTCTCAAGACAGGAAGCACATGGACAAACATTTCTTAGGGGCTCGGTAAGTGAATAATATGCATCTGAGAATCCAGGACTTTCTTTCTCGGTGAGAAACAACTTTGTTCCTTAGGGGAAGCTCATCTCGCAAAGCGCAACTTTTCGTTGCTAACAAGAGAAAGAGCTGATTCTTGCAAGACAGAAAGCATAAGGACACACATTTCTTATGGCTTTGGTAAGTGAATAATATGCATCTGAGAATCCAGGCCTGGATCTTTCTTTCTCGGTGAAAAACAACTTTGTTCCTTAGAGGAAGCTCAACGAGCAAAGTGCAACTTTTCTTCGCTAACAAGAAAAACAGCTGATTCTCTCAAGACAGGAAGCACATGGACAAACATTTCTTAGGGGCTCGGTAAGTGAATAATATGCATCTGAGAATCCAGGACTTTCTTTCTCGGTGAGAAACAACTTTGTTCCTTAGGGGAAGCTCATCTCGCAAAGCGCAACTTTTCGTTGCTAACAAGAGAAAGAGCTGATTCTTGCAAGACAGAAAGCATAAGGACACAGATTTCTTATGGCTTTGGTAAGTGAATAATATGCATCTGAGAATCCAGGCCTGGATCTTTCTTTCTCGGTGAAAAACAACTTTGTTCCTTAGGGGAAACTCAACTCGCAAAGTGCAACTTTTCGTTGCTAACAAGAGAACCAGCTGACTCTTTCAAGACAGGAAGCAAAAGGACACACATTTCTTATGGCTTTGATAAGTGAATCATATGCATTCGAGAATGCAGGTCTGGAGCTTTCTTCCTTGGTGAAAACACAGTTGTTACGTACGGGAAGCTCCTATCTCAAAGTGCACCTTTCCTCTTCTAACACGTGAAACTCTTGATTTCTGACAGACAGGAGACATCAGGGCACATATTTCTTATGGTTTTGGAAAGTAAATCATATACATCTAAAACTCCAGGGCTGGAGCTTGCTTTCACGGTGCAAAGCACTGTTGTTCCTTAGGGGAAGCTCAACGAGCAAAGTGTAACTTTGCTTTGCTAACAGGCGAAACGGTCGATTCCTGTCAGACAGAAGGCATCAGAACACAGTATTCTTATGGCTCTGGCTAGTGAATGACATGCATCAGAGAATCCAGGATTGGATCTCTCTTTCTGGATCTAAAGCACAGTTGTTTCTTAGGGGAAGCTCAACGAGCAAAGTGCAACTTTGCTTTGCTAACAAGTGAAACAGTCAATTCCTGTCAGACAGAAGGCATCAGGACACACATTTCTTATGGCTTCGGTAAGTGAATAATGTGCATCTGAGAATCCAGGACTGGATTTTTCTTTCTCAAGAAAAACAACTTTGTTCCTTAGGGGAAGCTCATCTCGCAAAGCGCAAGTTTTCGTTGCTAACAAGAGAAATAGCTGATTCTTGCAAGACAAAAGCATAAGGGCACACATTTCTTAAGGCTTTGGTAAGTGAATAATATGCATCTGCGAATTCAGGCCTGGATCTTTCTTTCTCGGTGAAAAACAACTTTGTTCCTTAGGGGAAGCTCAACTCGCAAAGTGCAACTTTTCGTTGCTAACAAGAGAATCAGCTGATTCTTTCAAGACAGAAAGCAAAAGGACACATATTTCTTATGGCTTTGATAAGTGAATCATATGCATTCCTGAATGCAGGTCTGGAGCTTTCTTCCTTGGTGAAAACACCGTTGTTACGTACGGGAAACTCCTATCGCAAAGTGCACATTTCCTCTTCTAACACGTGAAACTCTTGATTTCTGACAGACAGGAGACATCAGGGCACATATTTCTTATGGCTTTGGAAAGTAAATCATATACATCTAAAACTCCAGGGCTGGAGCTTGCTTTCACGGTGCAAAGCCCTGTTGCTCTTTAGGGGAAGCTCAACGAGCATAGTGTAACTTTGCTTTGCTAACAGGCGAAACGGTCGATTCCTGTCAGACAGAAGGCATCAGGACACAGTATTCTTATGGCTCTGGCTAGTGAATGACATGCATCAGAGAATCCAGGATTGGAGCTCTCGTTCTGGATGAAAAGCACAGTTGTTCCTTAGGGGAAGTTTAACGAGCAAAGTGCAACCTTGCTTTGCTAACAAGTGAAACGGTCGATTCCTGTCAGACAGAAGACATCAGGACACACATTTCTTAGGGACTCGGGAAGTGAATAATATGCATCTGAGAATCCAGGACTGGATCTTTCTTTCTCGGGGAAAAACAACTTTGTTCCTTAGGGGAAGGTCAACGAGCAAGGTGCAACATTGCTTTGCTATCAAGTGAAACAGTCAATTCCTGTCAGACAGAAGGCATCAGGACACACATTTCTTATGGCTTCGGTAAGTGAATAATATGCATCTGAGAATCCAGGACTGGATCTTTCTTTCTCAGGAAAAACAACTTTGTTCCTTAGGGGAAGCTCATCTCGCAAAGCGCAAGTTTTCGTTGCTAACAAGAGAAATAGCTGATTCTTGCAAGACAGAAAGCATAAGGACACACATTTCTTATGGCTTTGGTAAGTGAATAATATGCATCTGCGAATCCAGGCCTGGATCTTTCTTTCTCGGTGAAAAACAGCTTTGTTCCTTAGGGGAAGCTCAACTCGCAAAGTGCAACTTTTCGTTGCTAACAGAGAAACAGCTGATTCTTCAAGACAGAAAGCAAAAGGACACACATTTCTTATGGCTTTGATAAGTGAATCATATGCATTCGAGCATGCAGGTCTGGAGCTTCCTTCCTTGGTGAAAACACAGTTGTTAGGTACGGGAAGCTCCTACCGCAAAGTGCACCTTTGCTCTTCTAACACGTGAAACTCTTGATTTCTGACAGACAGGAGACATCAGGGCACATATTTCTTATGGTTTTGGAAAGTAAATCATATACATCTAAAACTCCAGGGCTGGAGGTTGCTTTCACGGTAAAAAGGACTGTTGTTCCTTAGGGGAAGCTCAGCGAGCAACGTGTAACTTTGCTTTGCTAACAGGCGGAAACGGTCGATTCCTGTCAGACAGAAGGCATCAGGACACAGTATTCTTATGGCTCTGGCTAGTGAATGACATGCATCTGAGAATCCAGGATTGGAGCTCTCGTTCTGGATGCAAAGCACAGTTGTTCCTTAGGGGAAGCTCAACGAGAAAAGTGCAACTTTGCTTTGCTAACAAGTGAAACGGTCGATTCCTGTCAGACAGAAGGCATCAGCACACACATTTCTTAGGGCCTCGGTAAGTGAATAATATGCATCTGAGAATCCAGGCCTGGATCTTTCTTTCTCGGGGAAAAACAACTTTGTTCCTTAGGGGAAGGTCAACGAGCAAGGTGCAACATTGCTTTGCTATCAAGTGAAACAGTCAATTCCTGTCAGACAGAAGGCATCAGGACACACATTTCTTATGGCTTCGGTAAGTGAATAATATGCATCTGAGAATCCAGGACTGGATCTTTCTTTCTCAGGAAAAACAGCTTTGTTCCTTAGGGGAAGCTCATCTCGCAAAGCGCAAGTTTTCGTTGCTAACAAGAGAAATAGCTGATTCTTGCAAGACAGAAAGCATAAGGACACACATTTCTTATGGCTTTGGTAGGTGAATAATATGCATCTGCGAATCCAGGCCTGGATCTTTCTTTCTCGGTGAAAAACAACTTTCTTCCTTAGGGGAAGCTCATCTCGCAAAGCGCAACTTTTCTTTGCTAACAAGAGAACCAGCTGATTCTTTCAAGACAGAAAGCAAAAGGACACACATTTCTTATAGCTTTGATAAGTGCATCATATGCATTCGAGAATGCAGGTCTGGAGCTTTCTTTCTCGGTGAAAAACAACTTTGTTCCTTAGGGGAAGCTCAACTCGCAAAGTGCAACTTTTCGTTGCTAACAGAGAAACAGCTGATACTTCAAGACAGAGAGCTTAAGGACACACATTTCTTATGGCTTTGATAAGTGAATCATATGCATTCGAGAATGCAGGTCTGGAGCTTTCTTCCTTGGTGAAAACACAGTTGTTGCGTACGGGAAGCTCCTATCGCAAAGTGCACCTTTGCTCTTCTAACTCGTGAAACTCTTGAATTCTGACAGACAGGAGACATCAGGGCACATATTTCTTATGGTTTTGGAAAGTAAATCATATACATCTAAAATTCCAGGGCTGGAGCTTGCTTTCACGGTGCAAAGCACTGTTGTTCCATAGGGGAAGCTCAACGAGCAAAGTGTAACTTTGCTTTGCTAACAGGCGAAACGGTCGATTCCTGTCAGACAGAAGGCATCAGGACACAGTATTCTTATGGCTCTGGCTAGTGAATGACATGCATCTGAGAATCCAGGATTGGAGCTCTCGTTCTGGGTGCAAAGCACAGTTGTTCCTTAGGGGAAGCTCAACGAGCAAATTGCAACTTTGCTTTGCTAACAAGCGAAACGGTCGATTCCTGTCAGACAGAAGGCATCAACACACACATTTCTTAGGGCCTCGGTAAGTGAATAATATGCATCTGAGAATCCAGGACTGGATCTTTCTTTCTCGGTGAAAAACAACTTTGTTCCTTAGGGGAAGATCAACTCGCAAAGTGCAACTTTTCGTTGCTAACAGAGAAACAGCTGATTCTTCAAGACAGAAAGCAAAAGGACACACATTTCTTATGGCTTTGATAAGTGATTCATATGCATTCGAGAATGCAGGTCTGGAGCTTTCTTTCTTGGTGAAAACACAGTTGTTACGTACGGGAAGCTCCTACCGCAAAGTGCACCTTTGCTCTTCTAACACGTGAAACTCTTGATTTCTGACAAACAGGAGACATCAGGGCACATATTTCTTATGGCTTTGGAAAGTAAATCATATACATCTAAAACTCCAGGGCTGGAGCTTGCTTTCACTGTAAAAAGGACTGTTGTTCCTTAGGGGAAGCTCAACGAGCAAAGTGCAACTTTGCTTTGCTATCAAGTGAAACAGTCAATTCCTGTCAGACAGAAGGCATCAGGACACACATTTCTTAGGGACTCGGGAAGTGAATAATATGCATCTGAGAATCCAGGACTGGATTTTTCTTTCTCAGGAAAAACAACTTTGTTCCTTAGGGGAAGCTCATCTCGCAAAGCGCAAGTTTTCGTTGCTAACAAGAGAAAGAGCTGATTCTTGCAAGACAAAAGCATAAGGGCACACATTTCTTAAGGCTTTGGTAAGTGAATAATATGCATCTGCGAATTCAGGCCTGGATCTTTCTTTCTCGGTGAAAAACAACTTTGTTCCTTAGGGGAAGCTCAACTCGCAAAGTGCAACTTTTCGTTGCTAACAAGAGAATCAGCTGATTCTTTCAAGACAGAAAGCATAAGGACACACATTTCTTATGGCTTTAATAAGTGAATCATATGCATTCCTGACTGCAGGTCTGGAGCTTTCTTCCTTGGTGAAAACACCGTTCTTACGTACGGGAAGCTCCTATCGCAAAGTGCACATTTCCTCTTCTAACACGTGAAACTCTTGATTTCTGACAGACAGGAGACATCAGGGCACATATTTCTTATGGTTTTGTAAAGTAAATCATATACATCTAAAATTCCAGGGCTGGAGCTTGCTTTCACGGTGCAAAGCACTGTTGTTCCTTAGGGGAAGCTCAACGAGCAAAGTGTAACTTTGCTTTGCTAACAGGCGAAACGGTCGATTCCTGTCAGACAGAAGGCATCAGGACACAGTATTCTTATGGCTCTGGCTAGTGAATGACAGGCATCAGAGAATCCAGGATTGGAGCTCTCTTTCTGGATGCAAAGCACAATTGTTCCTTAGGGGAAGCTCAACGAGCAAAGTGCAACTTTGCTTTGCTAACAAGTGAAACGGTCGATTCCTGTCAGAGAGAAGACCTCAGGACACACATTTCTTAGGGCCTCGGGAAGTGAATAATATGCATCTGAGATTCCAGTACTGGATCTTTCTTTCTCAAGAAAAACAACTTTGTTCCTTAGAGGAAGCTCAACGAGCAAAGTGCAACTTTTCTTCGCTAACAAGAAAAACAGCTGATTCTCTCAAGACAGGAAGCACATGGACAAACATTTCTTAGGGGCTCGGTAAGTGAATAATATACATCTGAGAATCCAGGACTTTCTTTCTCGGTGAGAAACAACTTTGTTCCTTAGGGGAAGCTCATCTCGCAAAGCGCAACTTTTCGTTGCTAACAAGAGAAAGAGCTGATTCTTGCAAGACAGAAAGCATAAGGACACACATTTCTTATGGCTTTGGTAAGTGAATAATATGCATCTGAGAATCCAGGCCTGGATCTTTCTTTCTCGGTGAAAAACAACTTTGTTCCTTAGGGGAAACTCAACTCGCATAGTGCAACTTTTCGTTGCTAACAAGAGAACCAGCTGATTCTTTCAAGACAGAAAGCAAAAGGACACACATTTCTTATGGCTTTGATAAGTGAATGATATGCATTCGAGAATGCAGGTCTGGAGCTTTCTTCCTTGGTGAAAACACAGTTGTTACGTACGGGAAACTCCTATCTCAAAGCGCACCTTTCCTCTTCTAACACGTGAAACTCTTGATTTCTGACAGACAGGAGACATCAGGGCACATATTTCTTATGGTTTTGGAAAGTAAATCATATACATCTAAAACTCCAGGGCTGGAGCTTGCTTTCACGGTGCAAAGCACTGTTGTTCCTTAGGGGAAGCTCAACGAGCAAAGTGTAACTTTGCTTTGCTAACAGGCGAAACGGTCGATTCCTGTCAGACAGAAGGCATCAGGACACAGTATTCTTATGGCTCTGGCTAGTGAATGAAATGCATCAGAGAATCCAGGATTGGATCTTTCTTTCTCAGGAAAAACAACTTTGTTCCTTAGGGGAAGCTCATCTCGCAAAGTGCAACTTTTCTTTGCTAACAAGAAAAACAGCTGATTCTTGCAAGACAGGAAGCACAAGGACACACATTTCTTATGGCTTTGGTAAGTGAATAATATGCATCTGAGAATCCAGGCCTGGATCTTTCTTTCTCGGGGAAAAACAACTTTGTTCCTTAGGGGAAGGTCAACGAGCAAGGTGCAACATTGCTTTGCTATCAAGTGAAACAGTCAATTCCTGTCAGACAGAAGGCATCAGGACACACATTTCTTATGGCTTCGGTAAGTGAATAATATGCATCTGAGAATCCAGGACTGGATCTTTCTTTCTCAGGAAAAACAACTTTGTTCCTTAGGGGAAGCTCATCTCGCAAAGCGCAACTTTTCGTTGCTAACAAGAGAAAGAGCTGATTCTTGCAAGACAGAAAGCATAAGGACACACATTTCTTATGGCTTTGGTAGGTGAATAATATGCATCTGCGAATCCAGGCCTGGATCTTTCTTTCTCGGTGAAAAACAGCTTTGTTCCTTAGGGGAAGCTCAACTCGCAAAGTGCAACTTTTCGTTGCTAACAGAGAAACAGCTGATTCTTCAAGACAGAAAGCAAAAGGACACACATTTCTTATGGCTTTGATAAGTGAATCATATGCATTCGAGCATGCAGGTCTGGAGCTTTCTTCCTTGGTGAAAACACAGTTGTTAGGTACGGGAAGCTCCTACCGCAAAGTGCACCTTTGCTCTTCTAACACGTGAAACTCTTGATTTCTGACAGACAGGAGACATCAGGGCACATATTTCTTATGGTTTTGGAAAGTAAATCATATACATCTAAAACTCCAGGGCTGGAGGTTGCTTTCACGGTGCAAAGCCCTGTTGCTCTTTAGGGGAAGCTCAACGAGCATAGTGTAACTTTGCTTTGCTAACAGGCGAAACGGTCGATTCCTGTCAGACAGAAGGCATCAGGACACAGTATTCTTATGGCTCTGGCTAGTGAATGACATGCATCTGAGAATCCAGGATTGGAGCTCTCGTTCTGGATGCAAAGCACAGTTGTTCCTTAGGGGAAGCTCAACGAGAAAAGTGCAACTTTGCTTTGCTAACAAGTGAAACGGTCGATTCCTGTCAGACAGAAGGCATCAGCACACACATTTCTTAGGGCCTCGGTAAGTGAATAATATGCATCTGAGAATCCAGGACTGGATCTTTCTTTCCGGCGAAAAACAACATTGTTCCTTAGGGGAAGCTCATCTCGCAAAGCGCAACTTTTCTTTGCTAACAAGAAAAAGAGCTGATTCTTGCAAGACAGGAAGCACAAGGACACACATTTCTTATGGCTTTGGTAAGTGAATAATATGCATCTGAGAATCCAGGCCTGGATCTTTCTTTCTCGGGGAAAAACAACTTTGTTCCTTAGGGGAAGGTCAACGAGCAAGGTGCAACATTGCTTTGCTATCAAGTGAAACAGTCAATTCCTGTCAGACAGAAGGCATCAGGACACACATTTCTTATGGCTTCGGTAAGTGAATAATATGCATCTGAGAATCCAGGACTGGATCTTTCTTTCTCAGGAAAAACAACTTTGTTCCTTAGGGGAAGCTCATCTCGCAAAGCGCAAGTTTTCGTTGCTAACAAGAGAAATAGCTGATTCTTGCAAGACAGAAAGCATAAGGACACACATTTCTTATGGCTTTGGTAGGTGAATAATATGCATCTGCGAATCCAGGCCTGGATCTTTCTTTCTCGGTGAAAAACAACTTTCTTCCTTAGGGGAATCTCATCTCGCAAAGCGCAACTTTTCTTTGCTAACAAGAGAACCAGCTGATTCTTTCAAGACAGAAAGCAAAAGGACACACATTTCTTATAGCTTTGATAAGTGCATCATATGCATTCGAGAATGCAGGTCTGGAGCTTTCTTTCTCGGTGAAAAACAACTTTGTTCCTTAGGGGAAGCTCAACTCGCAAAGTGCAACTTTTCGTTGCTAACAGAGAAACAGCTGATACTTCAAGACAGAGAGCTTAAGGACACACATTTCTTATGGCTTTGATAAGTGAATCATATGCATTCGAGAATGCAGGTCTGGAGCTTTCTTCTTTGGTGAAAACACCGTTGTTACGTACGGGAAGCTCCTAACGCAAAGTGCACCTTTGCTATTCTAACTCGTAAAACTCTTGATTTCTGACAGACAGGAGACATCAGGGCACATATTTCTTATGGTTTTGGAAAGTAAATCATATACATCTAAAATTCCAGGGCTGGAGCTTGCTTTCACGGTGCAAAGCACTGTTGTTCCTTAGGGGAAGCTCAACGAGCAAAGTGTAACTTTGCTTTGCTAACAGGCGAAACGGTCGATTCCTGTCAGAGAGAAGACTTCAGGACACACATTTCTTAGGGACTCGGGAAGTGAATAATATGCATCTGAGAATCCAAAACTGGATCTTTCTTTCTCAGGAAAAACAACTTTGTTCCTTAGGGGAAGCTCATCTCGCAAAGTGCAACATTTCGTTGCTAACAAGAGAAACAGCTGATTCTTGCAAGACAGGAAGCACAAGGACACACATTTCTTAAGGCTTTGGTAAGTGAATAATATGCATCTGAGAATCCTGGCCTGGATCTTTCTTTCTCGGTGAGAAAAACAACTTTGTTCCTTAGGGGAAGCTCAACTCGCAAAGTGCAACTTTTCGTTGCTAACAAGAGAACCAGCTCATTCGTTCAAGACAGAAAGCAAAAAGACACACATTTCTTATGGCTTTGATAAGTGAATCATATGCATTCGAGAATGCAGGTCTGGAGCTTTCTTCCTTGGTGAAAACACAGTTGTTACGTACAGGAAGCTCCTATCGCAAAGTGCACCTTTGCTCTTCTAACACGTGAAACTCTTGATTTCTGACAGACAGGAGACATCAGGGCACATATTTCTTATGGTTTTGGAAAGTAAATCATATACATCTAAAACTCCAGGGCTGGAGCTTGCTTTCACGGTGCAAAGCACTGTTGTTCCTTAGGGGAAGCTCAACGAGCAAAGTGTAACTTTGCTTTGCTAACAGGCGAAACGGTCGATTCATGTCAGACAGAAGGCATCAGAACACAGTATTCTTATGTCTCTGGCTAGTGAATGACATGCATCAGAGAATCCAGGATTGGAGATCTCTTTCTGGATGCAAAGCACAGTTGTTCCTTAGGGGAAGCTCAACGAGCAAATTGCAACTTTGCTTTGCTAACAAGTGAAAGGGTCGATTCCTGTCAGACAGAAGACATCAGGACACACATTTCTTAGGGCCTCGGTAAGTGAATAATATGCATCTGCGAATCCAGGACTTTCTTTCTCGGTGAAAAACAACTTTGTTCCTTAGGGGAAGCTCATCTCGCAAAGTGCAACTTTTCGTTGCGAACAAGAGAAACAGCTGATTCTTGCAAGACAGGAAGTACAAGGGCACACATTTCTTAAGGCTTTGGTAAGTGAATAATATGCATCTGAGAATCCAGGCCTGGATCTTTCTTTCTCGGTGAAAAACAACTTTGTTCCTTAGGGGAAGCTCAACTCGCAAAGTGCAACTTTTCGTTGCTAACAAGAGAATCAGCTGATTCTTTCAAGACAGAAAGCATAAGGACACACATTTCTTATGGCTTTGATAAGTGAATCATATGCATTCGAGAATGCAGGTCTGGAGCTTTCTTCCTTGGTGAAAACACCGTTGTTACCTACGGGAAGCTCCTATCGCAAAGTGCACATTTCCTCTTCTAACACGTGAAACTCTTGATTTCTGACAGACAGGAGACATCAGGGCACATATTTCTTATGGTTTTGGAAAGTAAATCATATACATCTAAAATTCCAGGGCTGGAGCTTGCTTTCACGGTGCAAAGCACTGTTGTTCCTTAGGGGAAGCTCAACGAGCAAAGTGTAACTTTGCTTTGCTAACAGGCGAAACGGTCGATTCCTGTCAGAGAGAAGACCTCAGGACACACATTTCTTAGGGCCTCGGGAAGTGAATAATATGCATCTGAGAATCCAGGACTGGATCTTTCTTTCTCAGGAAAAACAACTTTGTTCCTTAGGGGAAGCTCATCTCGCAAAGTGCAACATTTCGTTGCTAACAAGAGAAACAGCTGATTCTTGCAAGACAGGAAGCACAAGGACACACATTTCTTAAGGCTTTGGTAAGTGAATAATATGCATCTGAGAATCCTGGCCTGGATCTTTCTTTCTCGGTGAGAAAAACAACTTTGTTCCTTAGGGGAAGCTCAACTCGCAAAGTGCAACTTTTCGTTGCTAACAAGAGAACCAGCTCATTCGTTCAAGACAGAAAGCAAAAAGACACACATTTCTTATGGCTTTGATAAGTGAATCATATGCATTCGAGAATGCAGGTCTGGAGCTTTATTCCTTGGTGAAAACACCGTTGTTACGTACAGGAAGCTCCTATCGCAAAGTGCACCTTTGCTCTTCTAACACGTGAAACTCTTGATTTCTGACAGACAGGAGACATCAGGGCACATATTTCTTATGGCTTTGGAAAGTAAATCATATACATCTAAAACTCCAGGGCTGGAGCTTGCTTTCACGGTGCAAAGCACTGTTGTTCCTTAGAGGAAGCTCAACGAGCAAAGTGTAACTTTGCTTTGCTAACAGGCGAAACGGTCGATTCCTGTCAGACAGAAGGCATCAGGACACAGTATTCTTATGGCTCTGGCTAGTGAATGACAGGCATCAGAGAATCCAGGATTGGAGCTCTCGTTCTGGATGCAAAGCACAGTTGTTCCTTAGGGGAAGCTCAACGAGCAAAGTGCAACTTTGCTTTGCTAACAAGTGAAACGGTCGATTCCTGTCAGAGAGAAGACCTCAGGACACACATTTCTTAGGGCCTCGGGAAGTGAATAATATGCATCTGAGATTCCAGTACTGGATCTTTCTTTCTCAGGAAAAACAACTTTGTTCCTTAGAGGAAGCTCAACGAGCAAAGTGCAACTTTTCTTCGCTAACAAGAAAAACAGCTGATTCTCTCAAGACAGGAAGCACATGGACAAACATTTCTTAGGGGCTCGGTAAGTGAATAATATGCATCTGAGAATCCAGGACTTTCTTTCTCGGTGAGAAACAACTTTGTTCCTTAGGGGAAGCTCATCTCGCAAAGCGCAACTTTTCGTTGCTAACAAGAGAAAGAGCTGATTCTTGCAAGACAGAAAGCATAAGGACACACATTTCTTATGGCTTTGGTAAGTGAATAATATGCATCTGAGAATCCAGGCCTGGATCTTTCTTTCTCGGTGAAAAACAACTTTGTTCCTTAGAGGAAGCTCAACGAGCAAAGTGCAACTTTTCTTCGCTAACAAGAAAAACAGCTGATTCTCTCAAGACAGGAAGCACATGGACAAACATTTCTTAGGGGCTCGGTAAGTGAATAATATGCATCTGAGAATCCAGGACTTTCTTTCTCGGTGAGAAACAACTTTGTTCCTTAGGGGAAGCTCATCTCGCAAAGCGCAACTTTTCGTTGCTAACAAGAGAAAGAGCTGATTCTTGCAAGACAGAAAGCATAAGGACACACATTTCTTATGGCTTTGGTAAGTGAATAATATGCATCTGAGAATCCAGGCCTGGATCTTTCTTTCTCGGTGAAAAACAACTTTGTTCCTTAGGGGAAACTCAACTCGCAAAGTGCAACTTTTCGTTGCTAACAAGAGAACCAGCTGACTCTTTCAAGACAGGAAGCAAAAGGACACACATTTCTTATGGCTTTGATAAGTGAATCATATGCATTCGAGAATGCAGGTCTGGAGCTTTCTTCCTTGGTGAAAACACAGTTGTTACGTACGGGAAGCTCCTATCTCAAAGCGCACCTTTCCTCTTCTAACGCGTGAAACTCTTGATTTCTGACAGACAGGAGACATCAGGGCACATATTTCTTATGGTTTTGGAAAGTAAATCATATACATCTAAAACTCCAGGGCTGGAGCTTGCTTTCACGGTGCAAAGCACTGTTGTTCCTTAGGGGAAGCTCAACGAGCAAAGTGTAACTTTGCTTTGCTAACAGGCAAAACGGTCGATTCCTGTCAGACAGAAGGCATCAGAACACAGTATTCTTATGTCTCTGGCTAGTGAATGACATGCATCAGAGAATCCAGGATTGGATCTCTCTTTCTGGATCTAAAGCACAGTTGTTTCTTAGGGGAAGCTCAACGAGCAAAGTGCAACTTTGCTTTGCTAACAAGTGAAACAGTCAATTCCTGTCAGACAGAAGGCATCAGGACACACATTTCTTATGGCTTCGGTAAGTGAATAATGTGCATCTGAGAATCCAGGACTGGATTTTTCTTTCTCAAGAAAAACAACTTTGTTCCATAGGGGAAGCTCATCTCGCAAAGCGCAAGTTTTCGTTGCTAACAAGAGAAATAGCTGATTCTTGCAAGACAAAAGCATAAGGGCACACATTTCTTAAGGCTTTGGTAAGTGAATAATATGCATCTGCGAATTCAGGCCTGGATCTTTCTTTCTCGGTGAAAAACAACTTTGTTCCTTAGGGGAAGCTCAACTCGCAAAGAGCAACTTTTCGTTGCTAACAAGAGAATCAGCTGATTCTTTCAAGACAGAAAGCAAAAGGACACATATTTCGTATGGCTTTGATAAGTGAATCATATGCATTCCTGAATGCAGGTCTGGAGCTTTCTTCCTTGGTGAAAACACCGTTGTTACGTACGGGAAACTCCTATCGCAAAGTGCACATTTCCTCTTCTAACACGTGAAACTCTTGATTTCTGACAGACAGGAGACATCAGGGCACATATTTCTTATGGCTTTGGAAAGTAAATCATATACATCTAAAACTCCAGGGCTGGAGCTTGCTTTCACGGTGCAAAGCCCTGTTGCTCTTTAGGGGAAGCTCAACGAGCATAGTGTAACTTTGCTTTGCTAACAGGCGAAACGGTCGATTCCTGTCAGACAGAAGGCATCAGGACACAGTATTCTTATGGCTCTGGCTAGTGAATGACATGCATCAGAGAATCCAGGATTGGAGCTCTCGTTCTGGATGAAAAGCACAGTTGTTCCTTAGGGGAAGTTTAACGAGCAAAGTGCAACCTTGCTTTGCTAACAAGTGAAACGGTCGATTCCTGTCAGACAGAAGACATCAGGACACACATTTCTTAGGGACTCGGGAAGTGAATAATATGCATCTGAGAATCCAGGACTGGATCTTTCTTTCTCGGGGAAAAACAACTTTGTTCCTTAGGGGAAGGTCAACGAGCAAGGTGCAACATTGCTTTGCTATCAAGTGAAACAGTCAATTCCTGTCAGACAGAAGGCATCAGGACACACATTTCTTATGGCTTCGGTAAGTGAATAATATGCATCTGAGAATCCAGGACTGGATCTTTCTTTCTCAGGAAAAACAACTTTGTTCCTTAGGGGAAGCTCATCTCGCAAAGCGCAAGTTTTCGTTGCTAACAAGAGAAAGAGCTGATTCTTGCAAGACAGAAAGCATAAGGACACACATTTCTTATGGCTTTGGTAGGTGAATAATATGCATCTGCGAATCCAGGCCTGGATCTTTCTTTCTCGGTGAAAAACAGCTTTGTTCCTTAGGGGAAGCTCAACTCGCAAAGTGCAACTTTTCGTTGCTAACAGAGAAACAGCTGATTCTTCAAGACAGAAAGCAAAAGGACACACATTTCTTATGGCTTTGATAAGTGAATCATATGCATTCGAGCATGCAGGTCTGGAGCTTTCTTCCTTGGTGAAAACACAGTTGTTAGGTACGGGAAGCTCCTACCGCAAAGTGCACCTTTGCTCTTCTAACACGTGAAACTCTTGATTTCTGACAGACAGGAGACATCAGGGCACATATTTCTTATGGTTTTGGAAAGTAAATCATATACATCTAAAACTCCAGGGCTGGAGGTTGCTTTCACGGTAAAAAGGACTGTTGTTCCATAGGGGAAGCTCAGCGAGCAACGTGTAACTTTGCTTTGCTAACAGGCGGAAACGGTCGATTCCTGTCAGACAGAAGGCATCAGGACACAGTATTCTTATGGCTCTGGCTAGTGAATGACATGCATCTGAGAATCCAGGATTGGAGCTCTCGTTCTGGATGCAAAGCACAGTTGTTCCTTAGGGGAAGCTCAACGAGAAAAGTGCAACTTTGCTTTGCTAACAAGTGAAACGGTCGATTCCTGTCAGACAGAAGGCATCAGCACACACATTTCTTAGGGCCTCGGTAAGTGAATAATATGCATCTGAGAATCCAGGACTGGATCTTTCTTTCCGGCGAAAAACAACATTGTTCCTTAGGGGAAGCTCATCTCGCAAAGCGCAACTTTTCTTTGCTAACAAGAAAAAGAGCTGATTCTTGCAAGACAGGAAGCACAAGGACACACATTTCTTATGGCTTTGGTAAGTGAATAATAGGCATCTGAGAATCCAGGCCTGGATCTTTCTTTCTCGGGGAAAAACAACTTTGTTCCTTAGGGGAAGGTCAACGAGCAAGGTGCAACATTGCTTTGCTATCAAGTGAAACAGTCAATTCCTGTCAGACAGAAGGCATCAGGACACACATTTCTTATGGCTTCGGTAAGTGAATAATATGCATCTGAGAATCCAGGACTGGATCTTTCTTTCTCAGGAAAAACAACTTTGTTCCTTAGGGGAAGCTCATCTCGCAAAGCGCAAGTTTTCGTTGCTAACAAGAGAAATAGCTGATTCTTGCAAGACAGAAAGCATAAGGACACACATTTCTTATGGCTTTGGTAGGTGAATAATATGCATCTGCGAATCCAGGCCTGGATCTTTCTTTCTCGGTGAAAAACAACTTTCTTCCTTAGGGGAAGCTCATCTCGCAAAGCGCAACTTTTCTTTGCTAACAAGAGAACCAGCTGATTCTTTCAAGACAGAAAGCAAAAGGACACACATTTCTTATAGCTTTGATAAGTGCATCATATGCATTCGAGAATGCAGGTCTGGAGCTTTCTTTCTTGGTGAAAAACAACTTTGTTCCTTAGGGGAAGCTCAACTCGCAAAGTGCAACTTTTCGTTGCTAACAGAGAAACAGCTGATACTTCAAGACAGAGAGCTTAAGGACACACATTTCTTATGGCTTTGATAAGTGAATCATATGCATTCGAGAATGCAGGTCTGGAGCTTTCTTCCTTGGTGAAAACACAGTTGTTGCGTACGGGAAGCTCCTATCGCAAAGTGCACCTTTGCTCTTCTAACTCGTGAAACTCTTGATTTCTGACAGACAGGAGACATCAGGGCACATATTTCTTATGGTTTTGGAAAGTAAATCATATACATCTAAAATTCCAGGGCTGGAGCTTGCTTTCACGGTGCAAAGCACTGTTGTTCCATAGGGGAAGCTCAACGAGCAAAGTGTAACTTTGCTTTGCTAACAGGCGAAACGGTCGATTCCTGTCAGACAGAAGGCATCAGGACACAGTATTCTTATGGCTCTGGCTAGTGAATGACATGCATCTGAGAATCCAGGATTGGAGCTCTCGTTCTGGGTGCAAAGCACAGTTGTTCCTTAGGGGAAGCTCAACGAGCAAATTGCAACTTTGCTTTGCTAACAAGCGAAACGGTCGATTCCTGTCAGACAGAAGGCATCAACACACACATTTCTTAGGGCCTCGGTAAGTGAATAATATGCATCTGAGAATCCAGGACTGGATCTTTCTTTCTCGGTGAAAAACAACTTTGTTCCTTAGGGGAAGCTCAACTCGCAAAGTGCAACTTTTCGTTGCTAACAGAGAAACAGCTGATTCTTCAAGACAGAAAGCAAAAGGACACACATTTCTTATGGCTTTGATAAGTGATTCATATGCATTCGAGAATGCAGGTCTGGAGCTTTCTTTCTTCGTGAAAACACAGTTGTTACGTACGGGAAGCTCCTACCGCAAAGTGCACCTTTGCTCTTCTAACACGTGAAACTCTTGATTTCTGACAGACAGGAGACATCAGGGCACATATTTCTTATGGTTTTGGAAAGTAAATCATATACATCTAAAACTCCAGGGCTGGAGCTTGCTTTCACTGTAAAAAGGACTGTTGTTCCTTAGGGGAAGCTCAACGAGCAAAGTGCAACTTTGCTTTGCTATCAAGTGAAACAGTCAATTCCTGTCAGACAGAAGGCATCAGGACACACATTTCTTAGGGACTCGGGAAGTGAATAATATGCATCTGAGAATCCAGGACTGGATTTTTCTTTCTCAGGAAAAACAACTTTCTTCCTTAGGGGAAGCTCATCTCGCAAAGCGCAAGTTTTCGTTGCTAACAAGAAAAAGAGCTGATTCTTGCAAGACAGGAAGCACAAGGACACACATTTCTTATGGCTTTGGTAAGTGAATAATAGGCATCTGAGAATCCAGGCCTGGATCTTTCTTTCTCGGGGAAAAACAACTTTGTTCCTTAGGGGAAGGTCAACGAGCAAGGTGCAACATTGCTTTGCTATCAAGTGAAACAGTCAATTCCTGTCAGACAGAAGGCATCAGGACACACATTTCTTATGGCTTCGGTAAGTGAATAATATGCATCTGAGAATCCAGGACTGGATCTTTCTTTCTCAGGAAAAACAACTTTGTTCCTTAGGGGAAGCTCATCTCGCAAAGCGCAAGTTTTCGTTGCTAACAAGAGAAATAGCTGATTCTTGCAAGACAGAAAGCATAAGGACACACATTTCTTATGGCTTTGGTAGGTGAATAATATGCATCTGCGAATCCAGGCCTGGATCTTTCTTTCTCGGTGAAAAACAACTTTCTTCCTTAGGGGAAGCTCATCTCGCAAAGCGCAACTTTTCTTTGCTAACAAGAGAACCAGCTGATTCTTTCAAGACAGAAAGCAAAAGGACACACATTTCTTATGGCTTTGATAAGTGAATCATATGCATTCGAGAATGCAGGTCTGGAGCTTTCTTCCTTGGTGAAAACACAGTTGTTGCGTACGGGAAGCTCCTATCGCAAAGTGCACCTTTGCTCTTCTAACTCGTGAAACTCTTGATTTCTGACAGACAGGAGACATCAGGGCACATATTTCTTATGGTTTTGGAAAGTAAATCATATACATCTAAAATTCCAGGGCTGGAGCTTGCTTTCACGGTGCAAAGCACTGTTGTTCCATAGGGGAAGCTCAACGAGCAAAGTGTAACTTTGCTTTGCTAACAGGCGAAACGGTCGATTCCTGTCAGACAGAAGGCATCAGGACACAGTATTCTTATGGCTCTGGCTAGTGAATGACATGCATCTGAGAATCCAGGATTGGAGCTCTCGTTCTGGGTGCAAAGCACAGTTGTTCCTTAGGGGAAGCTCAACGAGCAAATTGCAACTTTGCTTTGCTAACAAGCGAAACGGTCGATTCCTGTCAGACAGAAGGCATCAACACACACATTTCTTAGGGCCTCGGTAAGTGAATAATATGCATCTGAGAATCCAGGACTGGATCTTTCTTTCTCGGTGAAAAACAACTTTGTTCCTTAGGGGAAGCTCAACTCGCAAAGTGCAACTTTTCGTTGCTAACAGAGAAACAGCTGATTCTTCAAGACAGAAAGCAAAAGGACACACATTTCTTATGGCTTTGATAAGTGATTCATATGCATTCGAGAATGCAGGTCTGGAGCTTTCTTTCTTGGTGAAAACACAGTTGTTACGTACGGGAAGCTCCTACCGCAAAGTGCACCTTTGCTCTTCTAACACGTGAAACTCTTGATTTCTGACAGACAGGAGACATCAGGGCACATATTTCTTATGGTTTTGGAAAGTAAATCATATACATCTAAAACTCCAGGGCTGGAGCTTGCTTTCACTGTAAAAAGGACTGTTGTTCCTTAGGGGAAGCTCAACGAGCAAAGTGCAACTTTGCTTTGCTATCAAGTGAAACAGTCAATTCCTGTCAGACAGAAGGCATCAGGACACACATTTCTTAGGGACTCGGGAAGTGAATAATATGCATCTGAGAATCCAGGACTGGATTTTTCTTTCTCAGGAAAAACAACTTTGTTCCTTAGGGGAAGCTCATCTCGCAAAGCGCAAGTTTTCGTTGCTAACAAGAAAAAGAGCTGATTCTTGCAAGACAGGAAGCACAAGGACACACATTTCTTATGGCTTTGGTAAGTGAATAATAGGCATCTGAGAATCCAGGCCTGGATCTTTCTTTCTCGGGGAAAAACAACTTTGTTCCTTAGGGGAAGGTCAACGAGCAAGGTGCAACATTGCTTTGCTATCAAGTGAAACAGTCAATTCCTGTCAGACAGAAGGCATCAGGACACACATTTCTTATGGCTTCGGTAAGTGAATAATATGCATCTGAGAATCCAGGACTGGATCTTTCTTTCTCAGGAAAAACAACTTTGTTCCTTAGGGGAAGCTCATCTCGCAAAGCGCAAGTTTTCGTTGCTAACAAGAGAAATAGCTGATTCTTGCAAGACAGAAAGCATAAGGACACACATTTCTTATGGCTTTGGTAGGTGAATAATATGCATCTGCGAATCCAGGCCTGGATCTTTCTTTCTCGGTGAAAAACAACTTTCTTCCTTAGGGGAAGCTCATCTCGCAAAGCGCAACTTTTCTTTGCTAACAAGAGAACCAGCTGATTCTTTCAAGACAGAAAGCAAAAGGACACACATTTCTTATAGCTTTGATAAGTGCATCATATGCATTCGAGAATGCAGGTCTGGAGCTTTCTTTCTCGGTGAAAAACAACTTTGTTCCTTAGGGGAAGCTCAACTCGCAAAGTGCAACTTTTCGTTGCTAACAGAGAAACAGCTGATACTTCAAGACAGAGAGCTTAAGGACACACATTTCTTATGGCTTTGATAAGTGAATCATATGCATTCGAGAATGCAGGTCTGGAGCTTTCTTCCTTGGTGAAAACACAGTTGTTGCGTACGGGAAGCTCCTATCGCAAAGTGCACCTTTGCTCTTCTAACTCGTGAAACTCTTGATTTCTGACAGACAGGAGACATCAGGGCACATATTTCTTATGGTTTTGGAAAGTAAATCATATACATCTAAAATTCCAGGGCTGGAGCTTGCTTTCACGGTGCAAAGCACTGTTGTTCCATAGGGGAAGCTCAACGAGCAAAGTGTAACTTTGCTTTGCTAACAGGCGAAACGGTCGATTCCTGTCAGACAGAAGGCATCAGGACACAGTATTCTTATGGCTCTGGCTAGTGAATGACATGCATCTGAGAATCCAGGATTGGAGCTCTCGTTCTGGGTGCAAAGCACAGTTGTTCCTTAGGGGAAGCTCAACGAGCAAATTGCAACTTTGCTTTGCTAACAAGCGAAACGGTCGATTCCTGTCAGACAGAAGGCATCAACACACACATTTCTTAGGGCCTCGGTAAGTGAATAATATGCATCTGAGAATCCAGGACTGGATCTTTCTTTCTCGGTGAAAAACAACTTTGTTCCTTAGGGGAAGCTCAACTCGCAAAGTGCAACTTTTCGTTGCTAACAGAGAAACAGCTGATTCTTCAAGACAGAAAGCAAAAGGACACACATTTCTTATGGCTTTGATAAGTGATTCATATGCATTCGAGAATGCAGGTCTGGAGCTTTCTTTCTTGGTGAAAACACAGTTGTTACGTACGGGAAGCTCCTACCGCAAAGTGCACCTTTGCTCTTCTAACACGTGAAACTCTTGATTTCTGACAGACAGGAGACATCAGGGCACATATTTCTTATGGTTTTGGAAAGTAAATCATATACATCTAAAATTCCAGGGCTGGAGCTTGCTTTCACTGTAAAAAGGACTGTTGTTCCTTAGGGGAAGCTCAACGAGCAAAGTGCAACTTTGCTTTGCTATCAAGTGAAACAGTCAATTCCTGTCAGACAGAAGGCATCAGGACACACATTTCTTAGGGACTCGGGAAGTGAATAATATGCATCTGAGAATCCAGGACTGGATTTTTCTTTCTCAGGAAAAACAACTTTGTTCCTTAGGGGAAGCTCATCTCGCAAAGCGCAACTTTTCGCTGCTAACAAGAGAAAGAGCTGATTCTTGCAAGACAAAAGCATAAGGGCACACATTTCTTAAGGCTTTGGTAAGTGAATAATATGCATCTGCGAATTCAGGCCTGGATCTTTCTTTCTCGGTGAAAAACAACTTTGTTCCTTAGGGGAAGCTCAACTCGCAAAGTGCAACTTTTCGTTGCTAACAAGAGAATCAGCTGATTCTTTCAAGACAGAAAGCATAAGGACACACATTTCTTATGGCTTTAATAAGTGAATCATATGCATTCGAGAATGCAGGTCTGGAGCTTTCTTCCTTGGTGAAAACACAGTTGTTACGTACAGGAAGCTCCTATCGCAAAGTGCACCTTTGCTCTTCTAACACGTGAAACTCTTGATTTCTGACAGACAGGAGACATCAGGGCACATATTTCTTATGGCTTTGGAAAGTAAATCATATACATCTAAAACTCCAGGGCTGGAGCTTGCTTTCACGGTGCAAAGCACTGTTGTTCCTTAGAGGAAGCTCAACGAGCAAAGTGTAACTTTGCTTTGCTAACAGGCGAAACGGTCGATTCCTGTCAGACAGAAGGCATCAGGACACAGTATTCTTATGGCTCTGGCTAGTGAATGACATGCATCAGAGAATCCAGGATTGGAGCTCTCGTTCTGGATGCAAAGCACAGTTGTTCCTTAGGGGAAGCTCAACGAGCAAAGTGCAACTTTGCTTTGCTAACAAGTGAAACGGTCGATTCCTGTCAGAGAGAAGACCTCAGGACACACATTTCTTAGGGCCTCGGGAAGTGAATAATATGCATCTGAGATTCCAGTACTGGATCTTTCTTTCTCAAGAAAAACAACTTTGTTCCTTAGAGGAAGCTCAACGAGCAAAGTGCAACATTTCTTCGCTAACAAGAAAAACAGCTGATTCTCTCAAGACAGGAAGCACATGGACAAACATTTCTTAGGGGCTCGGTAAGTGAATAATATACATCTGAGAATCCAGGACTTTCTTTCTCGGTGAGAAACAACTTTGTTCCTTAGGGGAAGCTCATCTCGCAAAGCGCAACTTTTCGTTACTAACAAGAGAAAGAGCTGATTCTTGCAAGACAGAAAGCATAAGGACACACATTTCTTATGGCTTTGGTAAGTGAATAATATGCATCTGAGAATCCAGGACTGTATCTTTCTTTCTCGGTGAAAAACAACTTTGTTCCTTAGGGGAAACTCAACTCGCAAAGTGCAACTTTTCGTTGCTAACAAGAGAACCAGCTGATTCTTTCAAGACAGAAAGCAAAAGGACACACATTTCTTATGGCTTTGATAAGTGAATCATATGCATTCGAGAATGCAGGTCTGGAGCTTTCTTCCTTGGTGAAAACACAGTTGTTACGTACGGGAAGCTCCTATCTCAAAGCGCACCTTTCCTCTTCTAACACGTGAAACTCTTGATTTCTGACAGACAGGAGACATCAGGGCACATATTTCTTATGGTTTTGGAAAGTAAATCATATACATCTAAAACTCCAGGGCTGGAGCTTGCTTTCACGGTGCAAAGCACTGTTGTTCCTTAGGGGAAGCTCAACGAGCAAAGTGTAACTTTGCTTTGCTAACAGGCGAAACGGTCGATTCCTGTCAGACAGAAGGCATCAGGACACAGTATTCTTATGGCTCTGGCTAGTGAATGACATGCATCAGAGAATCCAGGATTGGAGCTCTCGTTCTGGATGCAAAGCACAGTTGTTCCTTAGGGGAAGCTAAACGAGCAAAGTGCAACTTTGCTTTGCTAACAAGTGAAACGGTCGATTCCTGTCAGAGAGAAGACCTCAGGACACACATTTCTTAGGGCCTCGGGAAGTGAATAATATGCATCTGAGATTCCAGTACTGGATCTTTCTTTCTCAGGAAAAACAACTTTGTTCCTTAGAGGAAGCTCAACGAGCAAAGTGCAACTTTTCTTCGCTAACAAGAAAAACAGCTGATTCTCTCAAGACAGGAAGCACATGGACAAACATTTCTTAGGGGCTCGGTAAGTGAATAATATGCATCTGAGAATCCAGGACTTTCTTTCTCGGTGAGAAACAACTTTGTTCCTTAGGGGAAGCTCATCTCGCAAAGCGCAACTTTTCGTTGCTAACAAGAGAAAGAGCTGATTCTTGCAAGACAGAAAGCATAAGGACACACATTTCTTATGGCTTTGGTAAGTGAATAATATGCATCTGAGAATCCAGGCCTGGATCTTTCTTTCTCGGTGAAAAACAACTTTGTTCCTTAGAGGAAGCTCAACGAGCAAAGTGCAACTTTTCTTCGCTAACAAGAAAAACAGCTGATTCTCTCAAGACAGGAAGCACATGGACAAACATTTCTTAGGGGCTCGGTAAGTGAATAATATGCATCTGAGAATCCAGGACTTTCTTTCTCGGTGAGAAACAACTTTGTTCCTTAGGGGAAGCTCATCTCGCAAAGCGCAACTTTTCGTTGCTAACAAGAGAAAGAGCTGATTCTTGCAAGACAGAAAGCATAAGGACACAGATTTCTTATGGCTTTGGTAAGTGAATAATATGCATCTGAGAATCCAGGCCTGGATCTTTCTTTCTCGGTGAAAAACAACTTTGTTCCTTAGGGGAAACTCAACTCGCAAAGTGCAACTTTTCGTTGCTAACAAGAGAACCAGCTGACTCTTTCAAGACAGGAAGCAAAAGGACACACATTTCTTATGGCTTTGATAAGTGAATCATATGCATTCGAGAATGCAGGTCTGGAGCTTTCTTCCTTGGTGAAAACACAGTTGTTACGTACGGGAAGCTCCTATCTCAAAGTGCACCTTTCCTCTTCTAACACGTGAAACTCTTGATTTCTGACAGACAGGAGACATCAGGGCACATATTTCTTATGGTTTTGGAAAGTAAATCATATACATCTAAAACTCCAGGGCTGGAGCTTGCTTTCACGGTGCAAAGCACTGTTGTTCCTTAGGGGAAGCTCAACGAGCAAAGTGTAACTTTGCTTTGCTAACAGGCGAAACGGTCGATTCCTGTCAGACAGAAGGCATCAGAACACAGTATTCTTATGGCTCTGGCTAGTGAATGACATGCATCAGAGAATCCAGGATTGGATCTCTCTTTCTGGATCTAAAGCACAGTTGTTTCTTAGGGGAAGCTCAACGAGCAAAGTGCAACTTTGCTTTGCTAACAAGTGAAACAGTCAATTCCTGTCAGACAGAAGGCATCAGGACACACATTTCTTATGGCTTCGGTAAGTGAATAATGTGCATCTGAGAATCCAGGACTGGATTTTTCTTTCTCAAGAAAAACAACTTTGTTCCTTAGGGGAAGCTCATCTCGCAAAGCGCAAGTTTTCGTTGCTAACAAGAGAAATAGCTGATTCTTGCAAGACAAAAGCATAAGGGCACACATTTCTTAAGGCTTTGGTAAGTGAATAATATGCATCTGCGAATTCAGGCCTGGATCTTTCTTTCTCGGTGAAAAACAACTTTGTTCCTTAGGGGAAGCTCAACTCGCAAAGTGCAACTTTTCGTTGCTAACAAGAGAATCAGCTGATTCTTTCAAGACAGAAAGCAAAAGGACACATATTTCTTATGGCTTTGATAAGTGAATCATATGCATTCCTGAATGCAGGTCTGGAGCTTTCTTCCTTGGTGAAAACACCGTTGTTACGTACGGGAAACTCCTATCGCAAAGTGCACATTTCCTCTTCTAACACGTGAAACTCTTGATTTCTGACAGACAGGAGACATCAGGGCACATATTTCTTATGGCTTTGGAAAGTAAATCATATACATCTAAAACTCCAGGGCTGGAGCTTGCTTTCACGGTGCAAAGCCCTGTTGCTCTTTAGGGGAAGCTCAACGAGCATAGTGTAACTTTGCTTTGCTAACAGGCGAAACGGTCGATTCCTGTCAGACAGAAGGCATCAGGACACAGTATTCTTATGGCTCTGGCTAGTGAATGACATGCATCAGAGAATCCAGGATTGGAGCTCTCGTTCTGGATGAAAAGCACAGTTGTTCCTTAGGGGAAGTTTAACGAGCAAAGTGCAACCTTGCTTTGCTAACAAGTGAAACGGTCGATTCCTGTCAGACAGAAGACATCAGGACACACATTTCTTAGGGACTCGGGAAGTGAATAATATGCATCTGAGAATCCAGGACTGGATCTTTCTTTCTCGGGGAAAAACAACTTTGTTCCTTAGGGGAAGGTCAACGAGCAAGGTGCAACATTGCTTTGCTATCAAGTGAAACAGTCAATTCCTGTCAGACAGAAGGCATCAGGACACACATTTCTTATGGCTTCGGTAAGTGAATAATATGCATCTGAGAATCCAGGACTGGATCTTTCTTTCTCAGGAAAAACAACTTTGTTCCTTAGGGGAAGCTCATCTCGCAAAGCGCAAGTTTTCGTTGCTAACAAGAGAAATAGCTGATTCTTGCAAGACAGAAAGCATAAGGACACACATTTCTTATGGCTTTGGTAAGTGAATAATATGCATCTGCGAATCCAGGCCTGGATCTTTCTTTCTCGGTGAAAAACAGCTTTGTTCCTTAGGGGAAGCTCAACTCGCAAAGTGCAACTTTTCGTTGCTAACAGAGAAACAGCTGATTCTTCAAGACAGAAAGCAAAAGGACACACATTTCTTATGGCTTTGATAAGTGAATCATATGCATTCGAGCATGCAGGTCTGGAGCTTCCTTCCTTGGTGAAAACACAGTTGTTAGGTACGGGAAGCTCCTACCGCAAAGTGCACCTTTGCTCTTCTAACACGTGAAACTCTTGATTTCTGACAGACAGGAGACATCAGGGCACATATTTCTTATGGTTTTGGAAAGTAAATCATATACATCTAAAACTCCAGGGCTGGAGGTTGCTTTCACGGTAAAAAGGACTGTTGTTCCTTAGGGGAAGCTCAGCGAGCAACGTGTAACTTTGCTTTGCTAACAGGCGGAAACGGTCGATTCCTGTCAGACAGAAGGCATCAGGACACAGTATTCTTATGGCTCTGGCTAGTGAATGACATGCATCTGAGAATCCAGGATTGGAGCTCTCGTTCTGGATGCAAAGCACAGTTGTTCCTTAGGGGAAGCTCAACGAGCAAAGTGCAACTTTGCTTTGCTAACAAGTGAAACGGTCGATTCCTGTCAGACAGAAGGCATCAGCACACACATTTCTTAGGGCCTCGGTAAGTGAATAATATGCATCTGAGAATCCAGGCCTGGATCTTTCTTTCTCGGGGAAAAACAACTTTGTTCCTTAGGGGAAGGTCAACGAGCAAGGTGCAACATTGCTTTGCTATCAAGTGAAACAGTCAATTCCTGTCAGACAGAAGGCATCAGGACACACATTTCTTATGGCTTCGGTAAGTGAATAATATGCATCTGAGAATCCAGGACTGGATTTTTCTTTCTCAGGAAAAACAGCTTTGTTCCTTAGGGGAAGCTCATCTCGCAAAGCGCAAGTTTTCGTTGCTAACAAGAGAAATAGCTGATTCTTGCAAGACAGAAAGCATAAGGACACACATTTCTTATGGCTTTGGTAGGTGAATAATATGCATCTGCGAATCCAGGCCTGGATCTTTCTTTCTCGGTGAAAAACAACTTTCTTCCTTAGGGGAAGCTCATCTCGCAAAGCGCAACTTTTCTTTGCTAACAAGAGAACCAGCTGATTCTTTCAAGACAGAAAGCAAAAGGACACACATTTCTTATAGCTTTGATAAGTGCATCATATGCATTCGAGAATGCAGGTCTGGAGCTTTCTTTCTCGGTGAAAAACAACTTTGTTCCTTAGGGGAAGCTCAACTCGCAAAGTGCAACTTTTCGTTGCTAACAGAGAAACAGCTGATACTTCAAGACAGAGAGCTTAAGGACACACATTTCTTATGGCTTTGATAAGTGAATCATATGCATTCGAGAATGCAGGTCTGGAGCTTTCTTCCTTGGTGAAAACACAGTTGTTGCGTACGGGAAGCTCCTATCGCAAAGTGCACCTTTGCTCTTCTAACTCGTGAAACTCTTGAATTCTGACAGACAGGAGACATCAGGGCACATATTTCTTATGGTTTTGGAAAGTAAATCATATACATCTAAAATTCCAGGGCTGGAGCTTGCTTTCACGGTGCAAAGCACTGTTGTTCCATAGGGGAAGCTCAACGAGCAAAGTGTAACTTTGCTTTGCTAACAGGCGAAACGGTCGATTCCTGTCAGACAGAAGGCATCAGGACACAGTATTCTTATGGCTCTGGCTAGTGAATGACATGCATCTGAGAATCCAGGATTGGAGCTCTCGTTCTGGGTGCAAAGCACAGTTGTTCCTTAGGGGAAGCTCAACGAGCAAATTGCAACTTTGCTTTGCTAACAAGCGAAACGGTCGATTCCTGTCAGACAGAAGGCATCAACACACACATTTCTTAGGGCCTCGGTAAGTGAATAATATGCATCTGAGAATCCAGGACTGGATCTTTCTTTCTCGGTGAAAAACAACTTTGTTCCTTAGGGGAAGATCAACTCGCAAAGTGCAACTTTTCGTTGCTAACAGAGAAACAGCTGATTCTTCAAGACAGAAAGCAAAAGGACACACATTTCTTATGGCTTTGATAAGTGATTCATATGCATTCGAGAATGCAGGTCTGGAGCTTTCTTTCTTGGTGAAAACACAGTTGTTACGTACGGGAAGCTCCTACCGCAAAGTGCACCTTTGCTCTTCTAACACGTGAAACTCTTGATTTCTGACAAACAGGAGACATCAGGGCACATATTTCTTATGGCTTTGGAAAGTAAATCATATACATCTAAAACTCCAGGGCTGGAGCTTGCTTTCACTGTAAAAAGGACTGTTGTTCCTTAGGGGAAGCTCAACGAGCAAAGTGCAACTTTGCTTTGCTATCAAGTGAAACAGTCAATTCCTGTCAGACAGAAGGCATCAGGACACACATTTCTTAGGGACTCGGGAAGTGAATAATATGCATCTGAGAATCCAGGACTGGATTTTTCTTTCTCAGGAAAAACAACTTTGTTCCTTAGGGGAAGCTCATCTCGCAAAGCGCAAGTTTTCGTTGCTAACAAGAGAAAGAGCTGATTCTTGCAAGACAAAAGCATAAGGGCACACATTTCTTAAGGCTTTGGTAAGTGAATAATATGCATCTGCGAATTCAGGCCTGGATCTTTCTTTCTCGGTGAAAAACAACTTTGTTCCTTAGGGGAAGCTCAACTCGCAAAGTGCAACTTTTCGTTGCTAACAAGAGAATCAGCTGATTCTTTCAAGACAGAAAGCATAAGGACACACATTTCTTATGGCTTTAATAAGTGAATCATATGCATTCCTGACTGCAGGTCTGGAGCTTTCTTCCTTGGTGAAAACACCGTTCTTACGTACGGGAAGCTCCTATCGCAAAGTGCACATTTCCTCTTCTAACACGTGAAACTCTTGATTTCTGACAGACAGGAGACATCAGGGCACATATTTCTTATGGTTTTGTAAAGTAAATCATATACATCTAAAATTCCAGGGCTGGAGCTTGCTTTCACGGTGCAAAGCACTGTTGTTCCTTAGGGGAAGCTCAACGAGCAAAGTGTAACTTTGCTTTGCTAACAGGCGAAACGGTCGATTCCTGTCAGACAGAAGGCATCAGGACACAGTATTCTTATGGCTCTGGCTAGTGAATGACAGGCATCAGAGAATCCAGGATTGGAGCTCTCTTTCTGGATGCAAAGCACAATTGTTCCTTAGGGGAAGCTCAACGAGCAAAGTGCAACTTTGCTTTGCTAACAAGTGAAACGGTCGATTCCTGTCAGAGAGAAGACCTCAGGACACACATTTCTTAGGGCCTCGGGAAGTGAATAATATGCATCTGAGATTCCAGTACTGGATCTTTCTTTCTCAAGAAAAACAACTTTGTTCCTTAGAGGAAGCTCAACGAGCAAAGTGCAACTTTTCTTCGCTAACAAGAAAAACAGCTGATTCTCTCAAGACAGGAAGCACATGGACAAACATTTCTTAGGGGCTCGGTAAGTGAATAATATACATCTGAGAATCCAGGACTTTCTTTCTCGGTGAGAAACAACTTTGTTCCTTAGGGGAAGCTCATCTCGCAAAGCGCAACTTTTCGTTGCTAACAAGAGAAAGAGCTGATTCTTGCAAGACAGAAAGCATAAGGACACACATTTCTTATGGCTTTGGTAAGTGAATAATATGCATCTGAGAATCCAGGCCTGGATCTTTCTTTCTCGGTGAAAAACAACTTTGTTCCTTAGGGGAAACTCAACTCGCATAGTGCAACTTTTCGTTGCTAACAAGAGAACCAGCTGATTCTTTCAAGACAGAAAGCAAAAGGACACACATTTCTTATGGCTTTGATAAGTGAATCATATGCATTCGAGAATGCAGGTCTGGAGCTTTCTTCCTTGGTGAAAACACAGTTGTTACGTACGGGAAACTCCTATCTCAAAGCGCACCTTTCCTCTTCTAACACGTGAAACTCTTGATTTCTGACAGACAGGAGACATCAGGGCACATATTTCTTATGGTTTTGGAAAGTAAATCATATACATCTAAAACTCCAGGGCTGGAGCTTGCTTTCACGGTGCAAAGCACTGTTGTTCCTTAGGGGAAGCTCAACGAGCAAAGTGTAACTTTGCTTTGCTAACAGGCGAAACGGTCGATTCCTGTCAGACAGAAGGCATCAGGACACAGTATTCTTATGGCTCTGGCTAGTGAATGAAATGCATCAGAGAATCCAGGATTGGATCTTTCTTTCTCAGGAAAAACAACTTTGTTCCTTAGGGGAAGCTCATCTCGCAAAGTGCAACTTTTCTTTGCTAACAAGAAAAACAGCTGATTCTTGCAAGACAGGAAGCACAAGGACACACATTTCTTATGGCTTTGGTAAGTGAATAATATGCATCTGAGAATCCAGGCCTGGATCTTTCTTTCTCGGGGAAAAACAACTTTGTTCCTTAGGGGAAGGTCAACGAGCAAGGTGCAACATTGCTTTGCTATCAAGTGAAACAGTCAATTCCTGTCAGACAGAAGGCATCAGGACACACATTTCTTATGGCTTCGGTAAGTGAATAATATGCATCTGAGAATCCAGGACTGGATCTTTCTTTCTCAGGAAAAACAACTTTGTTCCTTAGGGGAAGCTCATCTCGCAAAGCGCAACTTTTCGTTGCTAACAAGAGAAAGAGCTGATTCTTGCAAGACAGAAAGCATAAGGACACACATTTCTTATGGCTTTGGTAGGTGAATAATATGCATCTGCGAATCCAGGCCTGGATCTTTCTTTCTCGGTGAAAAACAGCTTTGTTCCTTAGGGGAAGCTCAACTCGCAAAGTGCAACTTTTCGTTGCTAACAGAGAAACAGCTGATTCTTCAAGACAGAAAGCAAAAGGACACACATTTCTTATGGCTTTGATAAGTGAATCATATGCATTCGAGCATGCAGGTCTGGAGCTTTCTTCCTTGGTGAAAACACAGTTGTTAGGTACGGGAAGCTCCTACCGCAAAGTGCACCTTTGCTCTTCTAACACGTGAAACTCTTGATTTCTGACAGACAGGAGACATCAGGGCACATATTTCTTATGGTTTTGGAAAGTAAATCATATACATCTAAAACTCCAGGGCTGGAGGTTGCTTTCACGGTGCAAAGCCCTGTTGCTCTTTAGGGGAAGCTCAACGAGCATAGTGTAACTTTGCTTTGCTAACAGGCGAAACGGTCGATTCCTGTCAGACAGAAGGCATCAGGACACAGTATTCTTATGGCTCTGGCTAGTGAATGACATGCATCTGAGAATCCAGGATTGGAGCTCTCGTTCTGGATGCAAAGCACAGTTGTTCCTTAGGGGAAGCTCAACGAGAAAAGTGCAACTTTGCTTTGCTAACAAGTGAAACGGTCGATTCCTGTCAGACAGAAGGCATCAGCACACACATTTCTTAGGGCCTCGGTAAGTGAATAATATGCATCTGAGAATCCAGGACTGGATCTTTCTTTCCGGCGAAAAACAACATTGTTCCTTAGGGGAAGCTCATCTCGCAAAGCGCAACTTTTCTTTGCTAACAAGAAAAAGAGCTGATTCTTGCAAGACAGGAAGCACAAGGACACACATTTCTTATGGCTTTGGTAAGTGAATAATATGCATCTGAGAATCCAGGCCTGGATCTTTCTTTCTCGGGGAAAAACAACTTTGTTCCTTAGGGGAAGGTCAACGAGCAAGGTGCAACATTGCTTTGCTATCAAGTGAAACAGTCAATTCCTGTCAGACAGAAGGCATCAGGACACACATTTCTTATGGCTTCGGTAAGTGAATAATATGCATCTGAGAATCCAGGACTGGATCTTTCTTTCTCAGGAAAAACAACTTTGTTCCTTAGGGGAAGCTCATCTCGCAAAGCGCAAGTTTTCGTTGCTAACAAGAGAAATAGCTGATTCTTGCAAGACAGAAAGCATAAGGACACACATTTCTTATGGCTTTGGTAGGTGAATAATATGCATCTGCGAATCCAGGCCTGGATCTTTCTTTCTCGGTGAAAAACAACTTTCTTCCTTAGGGGAATCTCATCTCGCAAAGCGCAACTTTTCTTTGCTAACAAGAGAACCAGCTGATTCTTTCAAGACAGAAAGCAAAAGGACACACATTTCTTATAGCTTTGATAAGTGCATCATATGCATTCGAGAATGCAGGTCTGGAGCTTTCTTTCTCGGTGAAAAACAACTTTGTTCCTTAGGGGAAGCTCAACTCGCAAAGTGCAACTTTTCGTTGCTAACAGAGAAACAGCTGATACTTCAAGACAGAGAGCTTAAGGACACACATTTCTTATGGCTTTGATAAGTGAATCATATGCATTCGAGAATGCAGGTCTGGAGCTTTCTTCTTTGGTGAAAACACCGTTGTTACGTACGGGAAGCTCCTAACGCAAAGTGCACCTTTGCTATTCTAACTCGTAAAACTCTTGATTTCTGACAGACAGGAGACATCAGGGCACATATTTCTTATGGTTTTGGAAAGTAAATCATATACATCTAAAATTCCAGGGCTGGAGCTTGCTTTCACGGTGCAAAGCACTGTTGTTCCTTAGGGGAAGCTCAACGAGCAAAGTGTAACTTTGCTTTGCTAACAGGCGAAACGGTCGATTCCTGTCAGAGAGAAGACTTCAGGACACACATTTCTTAGGGACTCGGGAAGTGAATAATATGCATCTGAGAATCCAAAACTGGATCTTTCTTTCTCAGGAAAAACAACTTTGTTCCTTAGGGGAAGCTCATCTCGCAAAGTGCAACATTTCGTTGCTAACAAGAGAAACAGCTGATTCTTGCAAGACAGGAAGCACAAGGACACACATTTCTTAAGGCTTTGGTAAGTGAATAATATGCATCTGAGAATCCTGGCCTGGATCTTTCTTTCTCGGTGAGAAAAACAACTTTGTTCCTTAGGGGAAGCTCAACTCGCAAAGTGCAACTTTTCGTTGCTAACAAGAGAACCAGCTCATTCGTTCAAGACAGAAAGCAAAAAGACACACATTTCTTATGGCTTTGATAAGTGAATCATATGCATTCGAGAATGCAGGTCTGGAGCTTTCTTCCTTGGTGAAAACACAGTTGTTACGTACAGGAAGCTCCTATCGCAAAGTGCACCTTTGCTCTTCTAACACGTGAAACTCTTGATTTCTGACAGACAGGAGACATCAGGGCACATATTTCTTATGGTTTTGGAAAGTAAATCATATACATCTAAAACTCCAGGGCTGGAGCTTGCTTTCACGGTGCAAAGCACTGTTGTTCCTTAGGGGAAGCTCAACGAGCAAAGTGTAACTTTGCTTTGCTAACAGGCGAAACGGTCGATTCATGTCAGACAGAAGGCATCAGAACACAGTATTCTTATGTCTCTGGCTAGTGAATGACATGCATCAGAGAATCCAGGATTGGAGATCTCTTTCTGGATGCAAAGCACAGTTGTTCCTTAGGGGAAGCTCAACGAGCAAATTGCAACTTTGCTTTGCTAACAAGTGAAAGGGTCGATTCCTGTCAGACAGAAGACATCAGGACACACATTTCTTAGGGCCTCGGTAAGTGAATAATATGCATCTGCGAATCCAGGACTTTCTTTCTCGGTGAAAAACAACTTTGTTCCTTAGGGGAAGCTCATCTCGCAAAGTGCAACTTTTCGTTGCGAACAAGAGAAACAGCTGATTCTTGCAAGACAGGAAGTACAAGGGCACACATTTCTTAAGGCTTTGGTAAGTGAATAATATGCATCTGAGAATCCAGGCCTGGATCTTTCTTTCTCGGTGAAAAACAACTTTGTTCCTTAGGGGAAGCTCAACTCGCAAAGTGCAACTTTTCGTTGCTAACAAGAGAATCAGCTGATTCTTTCAAGACAGAAAGCATAAGGACACACATTTCTTATGGCTTTGATAAGTGAATCATATGCATTCGAGAATGCAGGTCTGGAGCTTTCTTCCTTGGTGAAAACACCGTTGTTACCTACGGGAAGCTCCTATCGCAAAGTGCACATTTCCTCTTCTAACACGTGAAACTCTTGATTTCTGACAGACAGGAGACATCAGGGCACATATTTCTTATGGTTTTGGAAAGTAAATCATATACATCTAAAATTCCAGGGCTGGAGCTTGCTTTCACGGTGCAAAGCACTGTTGTTCCTTAGGGGAAGCTCAACGAGCAAAGTGTAACTTTGCTTTGCTAACAGGCGAAACGGTCGATTCCTGTCAGAGAGAAGACCTCAGGACACACATTTCTTAGGGCCTCGGGAAGTGAATAATATGCATCTGAGAATCCAGGACTGGATCTTTCTTTCTCAGGAAAAACAACTTTGTTCCTTAGGGGAAGCTCATCTCGCAAAGTGCAACATTTCGTTGCTAACAAGAGAAACAGCTGATTCTTGCAAGACAGGAAGCACAAGGACACACATTTCTTAAGGCTTTGGTAAGTGAATAATATGCATCTGAGAATCCTGGCCTGGATCTTTCTTTCTCGGTGAGAAAAACAACTTTGTTCCTTAGGGGAAGCTCAACTCGCAAAGTGCAACTTTTCGTTGCTAACAAGAGAACCAGCTCATTCGTTCAAGACAGAAAGCAAAAAGACACACATTTCTTATGGCTTTGATAAGTGAATCATATGCATTCGAGAATGCAGGTCTGGAGCTTTATTCCTTGGTGAAAACACCGTTGTTACGTACAGGAAGCTCCTATCGCAAAGTGCACCTTTGCTCTTCTAACACGTGAAACTCTTGATTTCTGACAGACAGGAGACATCAGGGCACATATTTCTTATGGCTTTGGAAAGTAAATCATATACATCTAAAACTCCAGGGCTGGAGCTTGCTTTCACGGTGCAAAGCACTGTTGTTCCTTAGAGGAAGCTCAACGAGCAAAGTGTAACTTTGCTTTGCTAACAGGCGAAACGGTCGATTCCTGTCAGACAGAAGGCATCAGGACACAGTATTCTTATGGCTCTGGCTAGTGAATGACAGGCATCAGAGAATCCAGGATTGGAGCTCTCGTTCTGGATGCAAAGCACAGTTGTTCCTTAGGGGAAGCTCAACGAGCAAAGTGCAACTTTGCTTTGCTAACAAGTGAAACGGTCGATTCCTGTCAGAGAGAAGACCTCAGGACACACATTTCTTAGGGCCTCGGGAAGTGAATAATATGCATCTGAGATTCCAGTACTGGATCTTTCTTTCTCAGGAAAAACAACTTTGTTCCTTAGAGGAAGCTCAACGAGCAAAGTGCAACTTTTCTTCGCTAACAAGAAAAACAGCTGATTCTCTCAAGACAGGAAGCACATGGACAAACATTTCTTAGGGGCTCGGTAAGTGAATAATATGCATCTGAGAATCCAGGACTTTCTTTCTCGGTGAGAAACAACTTTGTTCCTTAGGGGAAGCTCATCTCGCAAAGCGCAACTTTTCGTTGCTAACAAGAGAAAGAGCTGATTCTTGCAAGACAGAAAGCATAAGGACACACATTTCTTATGGCTTTGGTAAGTGAATAATATGCATCTGAGAATCCAGGCCTGGATCTTTCTTTCTCGGTGAAAAACAACTTTGTTCCTTAGAGGAAGCTCAACGAGCAAAGTGCAACTTTTCTTCGCTAACAAGAAAAACAGCTGATTCTCTCAAGACAGGAAGCACATGGACAAACATTTCTTAGGGGCTCGGTAAGTGAATAATATGCATCTGAGAATCCAGGACTTTCTTTCTCGGTGAGAAACAACTTTGTTCCTTAGGGGAAGCTCATCTCGCAAAGCGCAACTTTTCGTTGCTAACAAGAGAAAGAGCTGATTCTTGCAAGACAGAAAGCATAAGGACACACATTTCTTATGGCTTTGGTAAGTGAATAATATGCATCTGAGAATCCAGGCCTGGATCTTTCTTTCTCGGTGAAAAACAACTTTGTTCCTTAGGGGAAACTCAACTCGCAAAGTGCAACTTTTCGTTGCTAACAAGAGAACCAGCTGACTCTTTCAAGACAGGAAGCAAAAGGACACACATTTCTTATGGCTTTGATAAGTGAATCATATGCATTCGAGAATGCAGGTCTGGAGCTTTCTTCCTTGGTGAAAACACAGTTGTTACGTACGGGAAGCTCCTATCTCAAAGCGCACCTTTCCTCTTCTAACGCGTGAAACTCTTGATTTCTGACAGACAGGAGACATCAGGGCACATATTTCTTATGGTTTTGGAAAGTAAATCATATACATCTAAAACTCCAGGGCTGGAGCTTGCTTTCACGGTGCAAAGCACTGTTGTTCCTTAGGGGAAGCTCAACGAGCAAAGTGTAACTTTGCTTTGCTAACAGGCAAAACGGTCGATTCCTGTCAGACAGAAGGCATCAGAACACAGTATTCTTATGTCTCTGGCTAGTGAATGACATGCATCAGAGAATCCAGGATTGGATCTCTCTTTCTGGATCTAAAGCACAGTTGTTTCTTAGGGGAAGCTCAACGAGCAAAGTGCAACTTTGCTTTGCTAACAAGTGAAACAGTCAATTCCTGTCAGACAGAAGGCATCAGGACACACATTTCTTATGGCTTCGGTAAGTGAATAATGTGCATCTGAGAATCCAGGACTGGATTTTTCTTTCTCAAGAAAAACAACTTTGTTCCATAGGGGAAGCTCATCTCGCAAAGCGCAAGTTTTCGTTGCTAACAAGAGAAATAGCTGATTCTTGCAAGACAAAAGCATAAGGGCACACATTTCTTAAGGCTTTGGTAAGTGAATAATATGCATCTGCGAATTCAGGCCTGGATCTTTCTTTCTCGGTGAAAAACAACTTTGTTCCTTAGGGGAAGCTCAACTCGCAAAGAGCAACTTTTCGTTGCTAACAAGAGAATCAGCTGATTCTTTCAAGACAGAAAGCAAAAGGACACATATTTCGTATGGCTTTGATAAGTGAATCATATGCATTCCTGAATGCAGGTCTGGAGCTTTCTTCCTTGGTGAAAACACCGTTGTTACGTACGGGAAACTCCTATCGCAAAGTGCACATTTCCTCTTCTAACACGTGAAACTCTTGATTTCTGACAGACAGGAGACATCAGGGCACATATTTCTTATGGCTTTGGAAAGTAAATCATATACATCTAAAACTCCAGGGCTGGAGCTTGCTTTCACGGTGCAAAGCCCTGTTGCTCTTTAGGGGAAGCTCAACGAGCATAGTGTAACTTTGCTTTGCTAACAGGCGAAACGGTCGATTCCTGTCAGACAGAAGGCATCAGGACACAGTATTCTTATGGCTCTGGCTAGTGAATGACATGCATCAGAGAATCCAGGATTGGAGCTCTCGTTCTGGATGAAAAGCACAGTTGTTCCTTAGGGGAAGTTTAACGAGCAAAGTGCAACCTTGCTTTGCTAACAAGTGAAACGGTCGATTCCTGTCAGACAGAAGACATCAGGACACACATTTCTTAGGGACTCGGGAAGTGAATAATATGCATCTGAGAATCCAGGACTGGATCTTTCTTTCTCGGGGAAAAACAACTTTGTTCCTTAGGGGAAGGTCAACGAGCAAGGTGCAACATTGCTTTGCTATCAAGTGAAACAGTCAATTCCTGTCAGACAGAAGGCATCAGGACACACATTTCTTATGGCTTCGGTAAGTGAATAATATGCATCTGAGAATCCAGGACTGGATCTTTCTTTCTCAGGAAAAACAACTTTGTTCCTTAGGGGAAGCTCATCTCGCAAAGCGCAAGTTTTCGTTGCTAACAAGAGAAAGAGCTGATTCTTGCAAGACAGAAAGCATAAGGACACACATTTCTTATGGCTTTGGTAGGTGAATAATATGCATCTGCGAATCCAGGCCTGGATCTTTCTTTCTCGGTGAAAAACAGCTTTGTTCCTTAGGGGAAGCTCAACTCGCAAAGTGCAACTTTTCGTTGCTAACAGAGAAACAGCTGATTCTTCAAGACAGAAAGCAAAAGGACACACATTTCTTATGGCTTTGATAAGTGAATCATATGCATTCGAGCATGCAGGTCTGGAGCTTTCTTCCTTGGTGAAAACACAGTTGTTAGGTACGGGAAGCTCCTACCGCAAAGTGCACCTTTGCTCTTCTAACACGTGAAACTCTTGATTTCTGACAGACAGGAGACATCAGGGCACATATTTCTTATGGTTTTGGAAAGTAAATCATATACATCTAAAACTCCAGGGCTGGAGGTTGCTTTCACGGTAAAAAGGACTGTTGTTCCATAGGGGAAGCTCAGCGAGCAACGTGTAACTTTGCTTTGCTAACAGGCGGAAACGGTCGATTCCTGTCAGACAGAAGGCATCAGGACACAGTATTCTTATGGCTCTGGCTAGTGAATGACATGCATCTGAGAATCCAGGATTGGAGCTCTCGTTCTGGATGCAAAGCACAGTTGTTCCTTAGGGGAAGCTCAACGAGAAAAGTGCAACTTTGCTTTGCTAACAAGTGAAACGGTCGATTCCTGTCAGACAGAAGGCATCAGCACACACATTTCTTAGGGCCTCGGTAAGTGAATAATATGCATCTGAGAATCCAGGACTGGATCTTTCTTTCCGGCGAAAAACAACATTGTTCCTTAGGGGAAGCTCATCTCGCAAAGCGCAACTTTTCTTTGCTAACAAGAAAAAGAGCTGATTCTTGCAAGACAGGAAGCACAAGGACACACATTTCTTATGGCTTTGGTAAGTGAATAATAGGCATCTGAGAATCCAGGCCTGGATCTTTCTTTCTCGGGGAAAAACAACTTTGTTCCTTAGGGGAAGGTCAACGAGCAAGGTGCAACATTGCTTTGCTATCAAGTGAAACAGTCAATTCCTGTCAGACAGAAGGCATCAGGACACACATTTCTTATGGCTTCGGTAAGTGAATAATATGCATCTGAGAATCCAGGACTGGATCTTTCTTTCTCAGGAAAAACAACTTTGTTCCTTAGGGGAAGCTCATCTCGCAAAGCGCAAGTTTTCGTTGCTAACAAGAGAAATAGCTGATTCTTGCAAGACAGAAAGCATAAGGACACACATTTCTTATGGCTTTGGTAGGTGAATAATATGCATCTGCGAATCCAGGCCTGGATCTTTCTTTCTCGGTGAAAAACAACTTTCTTCCTTAGGGGAAGCTCATCTCGCAAAGCGCAACTTTTCTTTGCTAACAAGAGAACCAGCTGATTCTTTCAAGACAGAAAGCAAAAGGACACACATTTCTTATAGCTTTGATAAGTGCATCATATGCATTCGAGAATGCAGGTCTGGAGCTTTCTTTCTTGGTGAAAAACAACTTTGTTCCTTAGGGGAAGCTCAACTCGCAAAGTGCAACTTTTCGTTGCTAACAGAGAAACAGCTGATACTTCAAGACAGAGAGCTTAAGGACACACATTTCTTATGGCTTTGATAAGTGAATCATATGCATTCGAGAATGCAGGTCTGGAGCTTTCTTCCTTGGTGAAAACACAGTTGTTGCGTACGGGAAGCTCCTATCGCAAAGTGCACCTTTGCTCTTCTAACTCGTGAAACTCTTGATTTCTGACAGACAGGAGACATCAGGGCACATATTTCTTATGGTTTTGGAAAGTAAATCATATACATCTAAAATTCCAGGGCTGGAGCTTGCTTTCACGGTGCAAAGCACTGTTGTTCCATAGGGGAAGCTCAACGAGCAAAGTGTAACTTTGCTTTGCTAACAGGCGAAACGGTCGATTCCTGTCAGACAGAAGGCATCAGGACACAGTATTCTTATGGCTCTGGCTAGTGAATGACATGCATCTGAGAATCCAGGATTGGAGCTCTCGTTCTGGGTGCAAAGCACAGTTGTTCCTTAGGGGAAGCTCAACGAGCAAATTGCAACTTTGCTTTGCTAACAAGCGAAACGGTCGATTCCTGTCAGACAGAAGGCATCAACACACACATTTCTTAGGGCCTCGGTAAGTGAATAATATGCATCTGAGAATCCAGGACTGGATCTTTCTTTCTCGGTGAAAAACAACTTTGTTCCTTAGGGGAAGCTCAACTCGCAAAGTGCAACTTTTCGTTGCTAACAGAGAAACAGCTGATTCTTCAAGACAGAAAGCAAAAGGACACACATTTCTTATGGCTTTGATAAGTGATTCATATGCATTCGAGAATGCAGGTCTGGAGCTTTCTTTCTTCGTGAAAACACAGTTGTTACGTACGGGAAGCTCCTACCGCAAAGTGCACCTTTGCTCTTCTAACACGTGAAACTCTTGATTTCTGACAGACAGGAGACATCAGGGCACATATTTCTTATGGTTTTGGAAAGTAAATCATATACATCTAAAACTCCAGGGCTGGAGCTTGCTTTCACTGTAAAAAGGACTGTTGTTCCTTAGGGGAAGCTCAACGAGCAAAGTGCAACTTTGCTTTGCTATCAAGTGAAACAGTCAATTCCTGTCAGACAGAAGGCATCAGGACACACATTTCTTAGGGACTCGGGAAGTGAATAATATGCATCTGAGAATCCAGGACTGGATTTTTCTTTCTCAGGAAAAACAACTTTCTTCCTTAGGGGAAGCTCATCTCGCAAAGCGCAAGTTTTCGTTGCTAACAAGAAAAAGAGCTGATTCTTGCAAGACAGGAAGCACAAGGACACACATTTCTTATGGCTTTGGTAAGTGAATAATAGGCATCTGAGAATCCAGGCCTGGATCTTTCTTTCTCGGGGAAAAACAACTTTGTTCCTTAGGGGAAGGTCAACGAGCAAGGTGCAACATTGCTTTGCTATCAAGTGAAACAGTCAATTCCTGTCAGACAGAAGGCATCAGGACACACATTTCTTATGGCTTCGGTAAGTGAATAATATGCATCTGAGAATCCAGGACTGGATCTTTCTTTCTCAGGAAAAACAACTTTGTTCCTTAGGGGAAGCTCATCTCGCAAAGCGCAAGTTTTCGTTGCTAACAAGAGAAATAGCTGATTCTTGCAAGACAGAAAGCATAAGGACACACATTTCTTATGGCTTTGGTAGGTGAATAATATGCATCTGCGAATCCAGGCCTGGATCTTTCTTTCTCGGTGAAAAACAACTTTCTTCCTTAGGGGAAGCTCATCTCGCAAAGCGCAACTTTTCTTTGCTAACAAGAGAACCAGCTGATTCTTTCAAGACAGAAAGCAAAAGGACACACATTTCTTATGGCTTTGATAAGTGAATCATATGCATTCGAGAATGCAGGTCTGGAGCTTTCTTCCTTGGTGAAAACACAGTTGTTGCGTACGGGAAGCTCCTATCGCAAAGTGCACCTTTGCTCTTCTAACTCGTGAAACTCTTGATTTCTGACAGACAGGAGACATCAGGGCACATATTTCTTATGGTTTTGGAAAGTAAATCATATACATCTAAAATTCCAGGGCTGGAGCTTGCTTTCACGGTGCAAAGCACTGTTGTTCCATAGGGGAAGCTCAACGAGCAAAGTGTAACTTTGCTTTGCTAACAGGCGAAACGGTCGATTCCTGTCAGACAGAAGGCATCAGGACACAGTATTCTTATGGCTCTGGCTAGTGAATGACATGCATCTGAGAATCCAGGATTGGAGCTCTCGTTCTGGGTGCAAAGCACAGTTGTTCCTTAGGGGAAGCTCAACGAGCAAATTGCAACTTTGCTTTGCTAACAAGCGAAACGGTCGATTCCTGTCAGACAGAAGGCATCAACACACACATTTCTTAGGGCCTCGGTAAGTGAATAATATGCATCTGAGAATCCAGGACTGGATCTTTCTTTCTCGGTGAAAAACAACTTTGTTCCTTAGGGGAAGCTCAACTCGCAAAGTGCAACTTTTCGTTGCTAACAGAGAAACAGCTGATTCTTCAAGACAGAAAGCAAAAGGACACACATTTCTTATGGCTTTGATAAGTGATTCATATGCATTCGAGAATGCAGGTCTGGAGCTTTCTTTCTTGGTGAAAACACAGTTGTTACGTACGGGAAGCTCCTACCGCAAAGTGCACCTTTGCTCTTCTAACACGTGAAACTCTTGATTTCTGACAGACAGGAGACATCAGGGCACATATTTCTTATGGTTTTGGAAAGTAAATCATATACATCTAAAACTCCAGGGCTGGAGCTTGCTTTCACTGTAAAAAGGACTGTTGTTCCTTAGGGGAAGCTCAACGAGCAAAGTGCAACTTTGCTTTGCTATCAAGTGAAACAGTCAATTCCTGTCAGACAGAAGGCATCAGGACACACATTTCTTAGGGACTCGGGAAGTGAATAATATGCATCTGAGAATCCAGGACTGGATTTTTCTTTCTCAGGAAAAACAACTTTGTTCCTTAGGGGAAGCTCATCTCGCAAAGCGCAAGTTTTCGTTGCTAACAAGAAAAAGAGCTGATTCTTGCAAGACAGGAAGCACAAGGACACACATTTCTTATGGCTTTGGTAAGTGAATAATAGGCATCTGAGAATCCAGGCCTGGATCTTTCTTTCTCGGGGAAAAACAACTTTGTTCCTTAGGGGAAGGTCAACGAGCAAGGTGCAACATTGCTTTGCTATCAAGTGAAACAGTCAATTCCTGTCAGACAGAAGGCATCAGGACACACATTTCTTATGGCTTCGGTAAGTGAATAATATGCATCTGAGAATCCAGGACTGGATCTTTCTTTCTCAGGAAAAACAACTTTGTTCCTTAGGGGAAGCTCATCTCGCAAAGCGCAAGTTTTCGTTGCTAACAAGAGAAATAGCTGATTCTTGCAAGACAGAAAGCATAAGGACACACATTTCTTATGGCTTTGGTAGGTGAATAATATGCATCTGCGAATCCAGGCCTGGATCTTTCTTTCTCGGTGAAAAACAACTTTCTTCCTTAGGGGAAGCTCATCTCGCAAAGCGCAACTTTTCTTTGCTAACAAGAGAACCAGCTGATTCTTTCAAGACAGAAAGCAAAAGGACACACATTTCTTATAGCTTTGATAAGTGCATCATATGCATTCGAGAATGCAGGTCTGGAGCTTTCTTTCTCGGTGAAAAACAACTTTGTTCCTTAGGGGAAGCTCAACTCGCAAAGTGCAACTTTTCGTTGCTAACAGAGAAACAGCTGATACTTCAAGACAGAGAGCTTAAGGACACACATTTCTTATGGCTTTGATAAGTGAATCATATGCATTCGAGAATGCAGGTCTGGAGCTTTCTTCCTTGGTGAAAACACAGTTGTTGCGTACGGGAAGCTCCTATCGCAAAGTGCACCTTTGCTCTTCTAACTCGTGAAACTCTTGATTTCTGACAGACAGGAGACATCAGGGCACATATTTCTTATGGTTTTGGAAAGTAAATCATATACATCTAAAATTCCAGGGCTGGAGCTTGCTTTCACGGTGCAAAGCACTGTTGTTCCATAGGGGAAGCTCAACGAGCAAAGTGTAACTTTGCTTTGCTAACAGGCGAAACGGTCGATTCCTGTCAGACAGAAGGCATCAGGACACAGTATTCTTATGGCTCTGGCTAGTGAATGACATGCATCTGAGAATCCAGGATTGGAGCTCTCGTTCTGGGTGCAAAGCACAGTTGTTCCTTAGGGGAAGCTCAACGAGCAAATTGCAACTTTGCTTTGCTAACAAGCGAAACGGTCGATTCCTGTCAGACAGAAGGCATCAACACACACATTTCTTAGGGCCTCGGTAAGTGAATAATATGCATCTGAGAATCCAGGACTGGATCTTTCTTTCTCGGTGAAAAACAACTTTGTTCCTTAGGGGAAGCTCAACTCGCAAAGTGCAACTTTTCGTTGCTAACAGAGAAACAGCTGATTCTTCAAGACAGAAAGCAAAAGGACACACATTTCTTATGGCTTTGATAAGTGATTCATATGCATTCGAGAATGCAGGTCTGGAGCTTTCTTTCTTGGTGAAAACACAGTTGTTACGTACGGGAAGCTCCTACCGCAAAGTGCACCTTTGCTCTTCTAACACGTGAAACTCTTGATTTCTGACAGACAGGAGACATCAGGGCACATATTTCTTATGGTTTTGGAAAGTAAATCATATACATCTAAAATTCCAGGGCTGGAGCTTGCTTTCACTGTAAAAAGGACTGTTGTTCCTTAGGGGAAGCTCAACGAGCAAAGTGCAACTTTGCTTTGCTATCAAGTGAAACAGTCAATTCCTGTCAGACAGAAGGCATCAGGACACACATTTCTTAGGGACTCGGGAAGTGAATAATATGCATCTGAGAATCCAGGACTGGATTTTTCTTTCTCAGGAAAAACAACTTTGTTCCTTAGGGGAAGCTCATCTCGCAAAGCGCAACTTTTCGCTGCTAACAAGAGAAAGAGCTGATTCTTGCAAGACAAAAGCATAAGGGCACACATTTCTTAAGGCTTTGGTAAGTGAATAATATGCATCTGCGAATTCAGGCCTGGATCTTTCTTTCTCGGTGAAAAACAACTTTGTTCCTTAGGGGAAGCTCAACTCGCAAAGTGCAACTTTTCGTTGCTAACAAGAGAATCAGCTGATTCTTTCAAGACAGAAAGCATAAGGACACACATTTCTTATGGCTTTAATAAGTGAATCATATGCATTCGAGAATGCAGGTCTGGAGCTTTCTTCCTTGGTGAAAACACAGTTGTTACGTACAGGAAGCTCCTATCGCAAAGTGCACCTTTGCTCTTCTAACACGTGAAACTCTTGATTTCTGACAGACAGGAGACATCAGGGCACATATTTCTTATGGCTTTGGAAAGTAAATCATATACATCTAAAACTCCAGGGCTGGAGCTTGCTTTCACGGTGCAAAGCACTGTTGTTCCTTAGAGGAAGCTCAACGAGCAAAGTGTAACTTTGCTTTGCTAACAGGCGAAACGGTCGATTCCTGTCAGACAGAAGGCATCAGGACACAGTATTCTTATGGCTCTGGCTAGTGAATGACATGCATCAGAGAATCCAGGATTGGAGCTCTCGTTCTGGATGCAAAGCACAGTTGTTCCTTAGGGGAAGCTCAACGAGCAAAGTGCAACTTTGCTTTGCTAACAAGTGAAACGGTCGATTCCTGTCAGAGAGAAGACCTCAGGACACACATTTCTTAGGGCCTCGGGAAGTGAATAATATGCATCTGAGATTCCAGTACTGGATCTTTCTTTCTCAGGAAAAACAACTTTGTTCCTTAGAGGAAGCTCAACGAGCAAAGTGCAACTTTTCTTCGCTAACAAGAAAAACAGCTGATTCTCTCAAGACAGGAAGCACATGGACAAACATTTCTTAGGGGCTCGGTAAGTGAATAATATGCATCTGAGAATCCAGGACTTTCTTTCTCGGTGAGAAACAACTTTGTTCCTTAGGGGAAGCTCATCTCGCAAAGCGCAACTTTTCGTTGCTAACAAGAGAAAGAGCTGATTCTTGCAAGACAGAAAGCATAAGGACACACATTTCTTATGGCTTTGGTAAGTGAATAATATGCATCTGAGAATCCAGGCCTGGATCTTTCTTTCTCGGTGAAAAACAACTTTGTTCCTTAGGGGAAACTCAACTCGCAAAGTGCAACTTTTCGTTGCTAACAAGAGAACCAGCTGACTCTTTCAAGACAGGAAGCAAAAGGACACACATTTCTTATGGCTTTGATAAGTGAATCATATGCATTCGAGAATGCAGGTCTGGAGCTTTCTTCCTTGGTGAAAACACAGTTGTTACGTACAGGAAGCTCCTATCGCAAAGTGCACCTTTGCTCTTCTAACACGTGAAACTCTTGATTTCTGACATGCAGGAGACATCAGGGCACATATTTCTTATGGTTTTGGAAAGTAAATCATATACATCTAAAACTCCAGGGCTGGAGCTTGCTTTCACGGTGCAAAGCACTGTTGTTCCTTAGGGGAAGCTCAACGAGCAAAGTGTAACTTTGCTTTGCTAACAGGCGAAACGGTCGATTCCTGTCAGACAGAAGGCATCAGAACACAGTATTCTTATGGCTCTGGCTAGTGAATGACATGCATCAGAGAATCCAGGATTGGATCTCTCTTTCTGGATCTAAAGCACAGTTGTTTCTTAGGGGAAGCTCAACGAGCAAAGTGCAACTTTGCTTTGCTAACAAGTGAAACAGTCAATTCCTGTCAGACAGAAGGCATCAGGACACACATTTCTTAGGGACTCGGGAAGTGAATAATGTGCATCTGAGAATCCAGGACTGGATTTTTCTTTCTCAGGAAAAACAACTGTGTTCCTTAGGGGAAGCTCATCTCGCAAAGCGCAAGTTTTCGTTGCTAACAAGAGAAATAGCTGATTCTTGCAAGACAAAAGCATAAGGGCACACATTTCTTAAGGCTTTGGTAAGTGAATAATATGCATCTGCGAATTCAGGCCTGGATCTTTCTTTCTCGGTGAAAAACAACTTTGTTCCTTAGGGGAAGCTCAACTCGCAAAGTGCAACTTTTCGTTGCTAACAAGAGAATCAGCTGATTCTTTCAAGACAGAAAGCAAAAGGACACATATTTCTTATGGCTTTGATAAGTGAATCATATGCATTCCTGAATGCAGGTCTGGAGCTTTCTTCCTTGGTGAAGACACCGTTGTTACGTACGGGAAACTCCTATCGCAAAGTGCACCTTTGCTCTTCTAACACGTGAAACTCTTGATTTCTGACAGACAGGAGACATCAGGGCACATATTTCTTATGGCTTTGGAAAGTAAATCATATACATCTAAAACTCCAGGGCTGGAGCTTGCTTTCACGGTGCAAAGCACTGTTGTTCCATAGGGGAAGCTCAACGAGCATAGTGTAACTTTGCTTTGCTAACAGGCGAAACGGTCGATTCCTGTCAGACAGAAGGCATCAGGACACAGTATTCTTATGGCTCTGGCTAGTGAATGACATGCATCAGAGAATCCAGGATTGGAGCTCTCTTTCTGGATGCAAAGCACAGTTGTTCCTTAGGGGAAGTTTAACGAGCAAAGTGCAACCTTGCTTTGCTAACAAGTGAAACGGTCGATTCCTGTCAGACAGAAGACATCAGGACACAGTATTCTTATGGCTCTGGCTAGTGAATGAAATGCATCAGAGAATCCAGGATTGGATCTTTCTTTCTCAGGAAAAACAACTTTGTTCCTTAGGGGAAGCTCATCTCGCAAAGTGCAACTTTTCTTTGCTAACAAGAAAAAGAGCTGATTCTTGCAAGACAGGAAGCACAAGGACACACATTTCTTATGGCTTTGGTAAGTGAATAATATGCATCTGAGAATCCAGGCCTGGATCTTTCTTTCTCGGGGAAAAACAACTTTGTTCCTTAGGGGAAGGTCAACGAGCAAGGTGCAACATTGCTTTGCTATCAAGTGAAACAGTCAATTCCTGTCAGACAGAAGGCATCAGGACACACATTTCTTATGGCTTCGGTAAGTGAATAATATGCATCTGAGAATCCAGGACTGGATCTTTCTTTCTCAGGAAAAACAACTTTGTTCCTTAGGGGAAGCTCATCTCGCAAAGCGCAAGTTTTCGTTGCTAACAAGAGAAATAGCTGATTCTTGCAAGACAGAAAGCATAAGGACACACATTTCTTATGGCTTTGGTAGGTGAATAATATGCATCTGCGAATCCAGGCCTGGACCTTTCTTTCTCGGTGAAAAACAACTTTCTTCCTTAGGGGAAGCTCATCTCGCAAAGCGCAACTTTTCTTTGCTAACAAGAGAACCAGCTGATTCTTTCAAGACAGAAAGCAAAAGGACACACATTTCTTATAGCTTTGATAAGTGCATCATATGCATTCGAGAATGCAGGTCTGGAGCTTTCTTTCTCGGTGAAAAACAACTTTGTTCCTTAGGGGAAGCTCAACTCGCAAAGTGCAACTTTTCGTTGCTAACAGAGAAACAGCTGATACTTCAAGACAGAGAGCTTAAGGACACACATTTCTTATGGCTTTGATAAGTGAATCATATGCATTCGAGAATGCAGGTCTGGAGCTTTCTTCCTTGGTGAAAACACAGTTGTTGCGTACGGGAAGCTCCTATCGCAAAGTGCACCTTTGCTCTTCTAACTCGTGAAACTCTTGATTTCTGACAGACAGGAGACATCAGGGCACATATTTCTTATGGTTTTGGAAAGTAAATCATATACATCTAAAATTCCAGGGCTGGAGCTTGCTTTCACGGTGCAAAGCACTGTTGTTCCATAGGGGAAGCTCAACGAGCAAAGTGTAACTTTGCTTTGCTAACAGGCGAAACGGTCGATTCCTGTCAGACAGAAGGCATCAGGACACAGTATTCTTATGGCTCTGGCTAGTGAATGACATGCATCTGAGAATCCAGGATTGGAGCTCTCGTTCTGGGTGCAAAGCACAGTTGTTCCTTAGGGGAAGCTCAACGAGCAAATTGCAACTTTGCTTTGCTAACAAGCGAAACGGTCGATTCCTGTCAGACAGAAGGCATCAACACACACATTTCTTAGGGCCTCGGTAAGTGAATAATATGCATCTGAGAATCCAGGACTGGATCTTTCTTTCTCGGTGAAAAACAACTTTGTTCCTTAGGGGAAGCTCAACTCGCAAAGTGCAACTTTTCGTTGCTAACAGAGAAACAGCTGATTCTTCAAGACAGAAAGCAAAAGGACACACATTTCTTATGGCTTTGATAAGTGATTCATATGCATTCGAGAATGCAGGTCTGGAGCTTTCTTTCTTGGTGAAAACACAGTTGTTACGTACGGGAAGCTCCTACCGCAAAGTGCACCTTTGCTCTTCTAACACGTGAAACTCTTGATTTCTGACAGACAGGAGACATCAGGGCACATATTTCTTATGGTTTTGGAAAGTAAATCATATACATCTAAAACTCCAGGGCTGGAGCTTGCTTTCACTGTAAAAAGGACTGTTGTTCCTTAGGGGAAGCTCAACGAGCAAAGTGCAACTTTGCTTTGCTATCAAGTGAAACAGTCAATTCCTGTCAGACAGAAGACATCAGGACACACATTTCTTAGGGCCTCGGTAAGTGAATAATATGCATCTGCGAATCCAGGACTTTCTTTCTCGGTGAAAAACAACTTTGTTCCTTAGGGGAAGCTCATCTCGCAAAGTGCAACTTTTCGTTGCGAACAAGAGAAACAGCTGATTCTTGCAAGACAGGAAGTACAAGGGCACACATTTCTTAAGGCTTTGGTAAGTGAATAATATGCATCTGAGAATCCAGGCCTGGATCTTTCTTTCTCGGTGAAAAACAACTTTGTTCCATAGGGGAAGCTCAACTCGCAAAGTGCAACTTTTCGTTGCTAACAAGAGAATCAGCTGATTCTTTCAAGACAGAAAGCATAAGGACACACATTTCTTATGGCTTTGATAAGTGAATCATATGCATTCGAGAATGCAGGTCTGGAGCTTTCTTCCTTGGTGAAAACACCGTTGTTACCTACGGGAAGCTCCTATCGCAAAGTGCACCTTTGCTCTTCTAACTCGTGAAACTCTTGATTTCTGACAGACAGGAGACATCAGGGCACATATTTCTTATGGCTTTGGAAAGTAAATCATATACATCTAAAACTCCAGGGCTGGAGCTTGCTTTCACGGTGCAAAGCACTGTTGTTCCTTAGAGGAAGCTCAACGAGCAAAGTGTAACTTTGCTTTGCTAACAGGCGAAACGGTCGATTCCTGTCAGACAGAAGGCATCAGGACACAGTATTCTTATGGCTCTGGCTAGTGAATGACAGGCATCAGAGAATCCAGGATTGGAGCTCTCGTTCTGGATGCAAAGCACAGTTGTTCCTTAGGGGAAGCTCAACGAGCAAAGTGCAACTTTGCTTTGCTAACAAGTGAAACGGTCGATTCCTGTCAGAGAGAAGACCTCAGGACACACATTTCTTAGGGCCTCGGGAAGTGAATAATATGCATCTGAGATTCCAGTACTGGATCTTTCTTTCTCAGGAAAAACAACTTTGTTCCTTAGAGGAAGCTCAACGAGCAAAGTGCAACTTTTCTTCGCTAACAAGAAAAACAGCTGATTCTCTCAAGACAGGAAGCACATGGACAAACATTTCTTAGGGGCTCGGTAAGTGAATAATATGCATCTGAGAATCCAGGACTCTCTTTCTCGGTGAGAAACAACTTTGTTCCTTAGGGGAAGCTCATCTCGCAAAGCGCAACTTTTCGTTGCTAACAAGAGAAAGAGCTGATTCTTGCAAGACAGAAAGCATAAGGACACACATTTCTTATGTCTTTGGTAAGTGAATAATATGCATCTGAGAACGCAGGTCTGGAGCTTTCTTCCTTGGTGAAAACACAGTTGTTACGTACGGGAAGCTCCTATCTCAAAGCGCACCTTTCCTCTTCTAACACGTGAAACTCTTGATTTCTGACAGACAGGAGACATCAGGGCACATATTTCTCATGGTTTTGGAAAGTAAATCATATACATCTAAAACTCCAGGGCTGGAGCTTGCTTTCACGGTGCAAAGCACTGTTGTTCCTTAGGGGAAGCTCAACGAGCAAAGTGTAACTTTGCTTTGCTAACAGGCGAAACGGTCGATTCCTGTCAGACAGAAGGCATCAGGACACAGTATTCTTATGGCTCTGGCTAGTGAATGAAATGCATCAGAGAATCCAGGATTGGATCTTTCTTTCTCAGGAAAAACAACTTTGTTCCTTAGGGGAAGCTCATCTCGCAAAGTGCAACTTTTCTTTGCTAACAAGAAAAACAGCTGATTCTTGCAAGACAGGAAGCACAAGGACACACATTTCTTATGGCTTTGGTAAGTGAATAATATGCATCTGAGAATCCAGGCCTGGATCTTTCTTTCTCGGGGAAAAACAACTTTGTTCCTTAGGGGAAGGTCAACGAGCAAGGTGCAACATTGCTTTGCTATCAAGTGAAACAGTCAATTCCTGTCAGACAGAAGGCATCAGGACACACATTTCTTATGGCTTCGGTAAGTGAATAATATGCATCTGAGAATCCAGGACTGGATCTTTCTTTCTCAGGAAAAACAACTTTGTTCCTTAGGGGAAGCTCATCTCGCAAAGCGCAAGTTTTCGTTGCTAACAAGAGAAATAGCTGATTCTTGCAAGACAGAAAGCATAAGGACACACATTTCTTATGGCTTTGGTAGGTGAATAATATGCATCTGAGAATCCAGGCCTGGATCTTTCTTTCTCGGTGAAAAACAGCTTTGTTCCTTAGGGGAAGCTCAACTCGCAAAGTGCAACTTTTCGTTGCTAACAGAGAAACAGCTGATTCTTCAAGACAGAAAGCAAAAGGACACACATTTCTTATGGCTTTGATAAGTGAATCATATGCATTCGAGCATGCAGGTCTGGAGCTTTCTTCCTTGGTGAAAACACAGTTGTTAGGTACGGGAAGCTCCTACCGCAAAGTGCACCTTTGCTCTTCTAACACGTGAAACTCTTGATTTCTGACAGACAGGAGACATCAGGGCACATATTTCTTATGGTTTTGGAAAGTAAATCATATACATCTAAAACTCCAGGGCTGGAGGTTGCTTTCACGGTAAAAAGGACTGTTGTTCCTTAGGGGAAGCTCAGCGAGCAACGTGTAACTTTGCTTTGCTAACAGGCGGAAACGGTCGATTCCTGTCAGACAGAAGGCATCAGGACACAGTATTCTTATGGCTCTGGCTAGTGAATGACATGCATCTGAGAATCCAGGATTGGAGCTCTCGTTCTGGATGCAAAGCACAGTTGTTCCTTAGGGGAAGCTCAACGAGCAAAGTGCAACTTTGCTTTGCTAACAAGTGAAACGGTCGATTCCTGTCAGACAGAAGGCATCAGCACACACATTTCTTAGGGCCTCGGTAAGTGAATAATATGCATCTGAGAATCCAGGCCTGGATCTTTCTTTCTCGGGGAAAAACAACTTTGTTCCTTAGGGGAAGGTCAACGAGCAAGGTGCAACATTGCTTTGCTATCAAGTGAAACAGTCAATTCCTGTCAGACAGAAGGCATCAGGACACACATTTCTTATGGCTTCGGTAAGTGAATAATATGCATCTGAGAATCCAGGACTGGATCTTTCTTTCTCAGGAAAAACAACTTTGTTCCTTAGGGGAAGCTCATCTCGCAAAGCGCAAGTTTTCGTTGCTAACAAGAGAAATAGCTGATTCTTGCAAGACAGAAAGCATAAGGACACACATTTCTTATGGCTTTGGTAGGTGAATAATATGCATCTGCGAATCCAGGCCTGGACCTTTCTTTCTCGGTGAAAAACAACTTTCTTCCTTAGGGGAAGCTCATCTCGCAAAGCGCAACTTTTCTTTGCTAACAAGAGAACCAGCTGATTCTTTCAAGACAGAAAGCAAAAGGACACACATTTCTTATAGCTTTGATAAGTGCATCATATGCATTCGAGAATGCAGGTCTGGAGCTTTCTTTCTCGGTGAAAAACAACTTTGTTCCTTAGGGGAAGCTCAACTCGCAAAGTGCAACTTTTCGTTGCTAACAGAGAAACAGCTGATACTTCAAGACAGAGAGCTTAAGGACACACATTTCTTATGGCTTTGATAAGTGAATCATATGCATTCGAGAATGCAGGTCTGGAGCTTTCTTCCTTGGTGAAAACACAGTTGTTGCGTACGGGAAGCTCCTATCGCAAAGTGCACCTTTGCTCTTCTAACTCGTGAAACTCTTGATTTCTGACAGACAGGAGACATCAGGGCACATATTTCTTATGGTTTTGGAAAGTAAATCATATACATCTAAAATTCCAGGGCTGGAGCTTGCTTTCACGGTGCAAAGCACTGTTGTTCCATAGGGGAAGCTCAACGAGCAAAGTGTAACTTTGCTTTGCTAACAGGCGAAACGGTCGATTCCTGTCAGACAGAAGGCATCAGGACACAGTATTCTTATGGCTCTGGCTAGTGAATGACATGCATCTGAGAATCCAGGATTGGAGCTCTCGTTCTGGGTGCAAAGCACAGTTGTTCCTTAGGGGAAGCTCAACGAGCAAATTGCAACTTTGCTTTGCTAACAAGCGAAACGGTCGATTCCTGTCAGACAGAAGGCATCAACACACACATTTCTTAGGGCCTCGGTAAGTGAATAATATGCATCTGAGAATCCAGGACTGGATCTTTCTTTCTCGGTGAAAAACAACTTTGTTCCTTAGGGGAAGCTCAACTCGCAAAGTGCAACTTTTCGTTGCTAACAGAGAAACAGCTGATTCTTCAAGACAGAAAGCAAAAGGACACACATTTCTTATGGCTTTGATAAGTGATTCATATGCATTCGAGAATGCAGGTCTGGAGCTTTCTTTCTTGGTGAAAACACAGTTGTTACGTACGGGAAGCTCCTACCGCAAAGTGCACCTTTGCTCTTCTAACACGTGAAACTCTTGATTTCTGACAGACAGGAGACATCAGGGCACATATTTCTTATGGTTTTGGAAAGTAAATCATATACATCTAAAACTCCAGGGCTGGAGCTTGCTTTCACTGTAAAAAGGACTGTTGTTCCTTAGGGGAAGCTCAACGAGCAAAGTGCAACTTTGCTTTGCTATCAAGTGAAACAGTCAATTCCTGTCAGACAGAAGACATCAGGACACACATTTCTTAGGGCCTCGGTAAGTGAATAATATGCATCTGCGAATCCAGGACTTTCTTTCTCGGTGAAAAACAACTTTGTTCCTTAGGGGAAGCTCATCTCGCAAAGTGCAACTTTTCGTTGCGAACAAGAGAAACAGCTGATTCTTGCAAGACAGGAAGTACAAGGGCACACATTTCTTAAGGCTTTGGTAAGTGAATAATATGCATCTGAGAATCCAGGCCTGGATCTTTCTTTCTCGGTGAAAAACAACTTTGTTCCATAGGGGAAGCTCAACTCGCAAAGTGCAACTTTTCGTTGCTAACAAGAGAATCAGCTGATTCTTTCAAGACAGAAAGCATAAGGACACACATTTCTTATGGCTTTGATAAGTGAATCATATGCATTCGAGAATGCAGGTCTGGAGCTTTCTTCCTTGGTGAAAACACCGTTGTTACCTACGGGAAGCTCCTATCGCAAAGTGCACCTTTGCTCTTCTAACTCGTGAAACTCTTGATTTCTGACAGACAGGAGACATCAGGGCACATATTTCTTATGGCTTTGGAAAGTAAATCATATACATCTAAAACTTCAGGGCTGGAGCTTGCTTTCACGGTGCAAAGCACTGTTGTTCCTTAGAGGAAGCTCAACGAGCAAAGTGTAACTTTGCTTTGCTAACAGGCGAAACGGTCGATTCCTGTCAGACAGAAGGCATCAGGACACAGTATTCTTATGGCTCTGGCTAGTGAATGACAGGCATCAGAGAATCCAGGATTGGAGCTCTCGTTCTGGATGCAAAGCACAGTTGTTCCTTAGGGGAAGCTCAACGAGCAAAGTGCAACTTTGCTTTGCTAACAAGTGAAACGGTCGATTCCTGTCAGAGAGAAGACCTCAGGACACACATTTCTTAGGGCCTCGGGAAGTGAATAATATGCATCTGAGATTCCAGTACTGGATCTTTCTTTCTCAGGAAAAACAACTTTGTTCCTTAGAGGAAGCTCAACGAGCAAAGTGCAACTTTTCTTCGCTAACAAGAAAAACAGCTGATTCTCTCAAGACAGGAAGCACATGGACAAACATTTCTTAGGGGCTCGGTAAGTGAATAATATGCATCTGAGAATCCAGGACTTTCTTTCTCGGTGAGAAACAACTTTGTTCCTTAGGGGAAGCTCATCTCGCAAAGCGCAACTTTTCGTTGCTAACAAGAGAAAGAGCTGATTCTTGCAAGACAGAAAGCATAAGGACACACATTTCTTATGTCTTTGGTAAGTGAATAATATGCATCTGAGAACGCAGGTCTGGAGCTTTCTTCCTTGGTGAAAACACAGTTGTTACGTACGGGAAGCTCCTATCTCAAAGCGCACCTTTCCTCTTCTAACACGTGAAACTCTTGATTTCTGACAGACAGGAGACATCAGGGCACATATTTCTTATGGTTTTGGAAAGTAAATCATATACATCTAAAACTCCAGGGCTGGAGCTTGCTTTCACGGTGCAAAGCACTGTTGTTCCTTAGGGGAAGCTCAACGAGCAAAGTGTAACTTTGCTTTGCTAACAGGCGAAACGGTCGATTCCTGTCAGACAGAAGGCATCAGGACACAGTATTCTTATGGCTCTGGCTAGTGAATGAAATGCATCAGAGAATCCAGGATTGGATCTTTCTTTCTCAGGAAAAACAACTTTGTTCCTTAGGGGAAGCTCATCTCGCAAAGTGCAACTTTTCTTTGCTAACAAGAAAAACAGCTGATTCTTGCAAGACAGGAAGCACAAGGACACACATTTCTTATGGCTTTGGTAAGTGAATAATATGCATCTGAGAATCCAGGCCTGGATCTTTCTTTCTCGGGGAAAAACAACTTTGTTCCTTAGGGGAAGGTCAACGAGCAAGGTGCAACATTGCTTTGCTATCAAGTGAAACAGTCAATTCCTGTCAGACAGAAGGCATCAGGACACACATTTCTTATGGCTTCGGTAAGTGAATAATATGCATCTGAGAATCCAGGACTGGATCTTTCTTTCTCAGGAAAAACAACTTTGTTCCTTAGGGGAAGCTCATCTCGCAAAGCGCAAGTTTTCGTTGCTAACAAGAGAAATAGCTGATTCTTGCAAGACAGAAAGCATAAGGACACACATTTCTTATGGCTTTGGTAGGTGAATAATATGCATCTGAGAATCCAGGCCTGGATCTTTCTTTCTCGGTGAAAAACAGCTTTGTTCCTTAGGGGAAGCTCAACTCGCAAAGTGCAACTTTTCGTTGCTAACAGAGAAACAGCTGATTCTTCAAGACAGAAAGCAAAAGGACACACATTTCTTATGGCTTTGATAAGTGAATCATATGCATTCGAGCATGCAGGTCTGGAGCTTTCTTCCTTGGTGAAAACACAGTTGTTAGGTACGGGAAGCTCCTACCGCAAAGTGCACCTTTGCTCTTCTAACACGTGAAACTCTTGATTTCTGACAGACAGGAGACATCAGGGCACATATTTCTTATGGTTTTGGAAAGTAAATCATATACATCTAAAACTCCAGGGCTGGAGGTTGCTTTCACGGTAAAAAGGACTGTTGTTCCTTAGGGGAAGCTCAGCGAGCAACGTGTAACTTTGCTTTGCTAACAGGCGGAAACGGTCGATTCCTGTCAGACAGAAGGCATCAGGACACAGTATTCTTATGGCTCTGGCTAGTGAATGACATGCATCTGAGAATCCAGGATTGGAGCTCTCGTTCTGGATGCAAAGCACAGTTGTTCCTTAGGGGAAGCTCAACGAGAAAAGTGCAACTTTGCTTTGCTAACAAGTGAAACGGTCGATTCCTGTCAGACAGAAGGCATCAGCACACACATTTCTTAGGGCCTCGGTAAGTGAATAATATGCATCTGAGAATCCAGGACTGGATCTTTCTTTCCGGCGAAAAACAACATTGTTCCTTAGGGGAAGCTCATCTCGCAAAGCGCAACTTTTCTTTGCTAACAAGAAAAAGAGCTGATTCTTGCAAGACAGGAAGCACAAGGACACACATTTCTTATGGCTTTGGTAAGTGAATAATATGCATCTGAGAATCCAGGCCTGGATCTTTCTTTCTCGGGGAAAAACAACTTTGTTCCTTAGGGGAAGGTCAACGAGCAAGGTGCAACATTGCTTTGCTATCAAGTGAAACAGTCAATTCCTGTCAGACAGAAGGCATCAGGACACACATTTCTTATGGCTTCGGTAAGTGAATAATATGCATCTGAGAATCCAGGACTGGATCTTTCTTTCTCAGGAAAAACAACTTTGTTCCTTAGGGGAAGCTCATCTCGCAAAGCGCAAGTTTTCGTTGCTAACAAGAGAAATAGCTGATTCTTGCAAGACAGAAAGCATAAGGACACACATTTCTTATGGCTTTGGTAGGTGAATAATATGCATCTGCGAATCCAGGCCTGGATCTTTCTTTCTCGGTGAAAAACAACTTTCTTCCTTAGGGGAAGCTCATCTCGCAAAGCGCAACTTTTCTTTGCTAACAAGAGAACCAGCTGATTCTTTCAAGACAGAAAGCAAAAGGACACACATTTCTTATAGCTTTGATAAGTGCATCATATGCATTCGAGAATGCAGGTCTGGAGCTTTCTTTCTCGGTGAAAAACAACTTTCTTCCTTAGGGGAAGCTCAACTCGCAAAGTGCAACTTTTCGTTGCTAACAGAGAAACAGCTGATACTTCAAGACAGAGAGCTTAAGGACACACATTTCTTATGGCTTTGATAAGTGAATCATATGCATTCGAGAATGCAGGTCTGGAGCTTTCTTCCTTGGTGAAAACACCGTTGTTACGTACGGGAAGCTCCTAACGCAAAGTGCACCTTTGCTCTTCTAACTCGTAAAACTCTTGATTTCTGACAGACAGGAGACATCAGGGCACATATTTCTTATGGTTTTGGAAAGTAAATCATATACATCTAAAATTCCAGGGCTGGAGCTTGCTTTCACGGTGCAAAGCACTGTTGTTCCTTAGGGGAAGCTCAACGAGCAAAGTGTAACTTTGCTTTGCTAACAGGCGAAACGGTCGATTCCTGTCAGAGAGAAGACCTCAGGACACACATTTCTTAGGGCCTCGGTAAGTGAATAATATGCATCTGAGAATCCAAAACTAGATCTTTCTTTCTCAGGAAAAACAACTTTGTTCCTTAGGGGAAGCTCATCTCGCAAAGTGCAACATTTCTTTGCTAACAAGAGAAACAGCTGATTCTTGCAAGACAGGAAGCACAAGGACACACATTTCTTAAGGCTTTGGTAAGTGAATAATATGCATCTGAGAATCCTGGCCTGGATCTTTCTTTCTCGGTGAGAAAAACAACTTTGTTCCTTAGGGGAAGCTCAACTCGCAAAGTGCAACTTTTCGTTGCTAACAAGAGAACCAGCTCATTCGTTCAAGACAGAAAGCAAAAAGACACACATTTCTTATGGCTTTGATAAGTGAATCATATGCATTCGAGAATGCAGGTCTGGAGCTTTCTTCCTTGGTGAAAACACAGTTGTTACGTACAGGAAGCTCCTATCGCAAAGTGCACCTTTGCTCTTCTAACACGTGAAACTCTTGATTTCTGACAGACAGGAGACATCAGGGCACATATTTCTTATGGCTTTGGAAAGTAAATCATATACATCTAAAACTCCAGGGCTGGAGCTTGCTTTCACGGTGCAAAGCACTGTTGTTCCTTAGAGGAAGCTCAACGAGCAAAGTGTAACTTTGCTTTGCTAACAGGCGAAACGGTCGATTCCTGTCAGACAGAAGGCATCAGGACACAGTATTCTTATGGCTCTGGCTAGTGAATGACATGCATCAGAGAATCCAGGATTGGAGCTCTCGTTCTGGATGCAAAGCACAGTTGTTCCTTAGGGGAAGCTCAACGAGCAAAGTGCAACTTTGCTTTGCTAACAAGTGAAACGGTCGATTCCTGTCAGAGAGAAGACCTCAGGACAAACATTTCTTAGGGCCTCGGGAAGTGAATAATATGCATCTGAGATTCCAGTACTGGATCTTTCTTTCTCAGGAAAAACAACTTTGTTCCTTAGAGGAAGCTCAACGAGCAAAGTGCAACTTTTCTTCGCTAACAAGAAAAACAGCTGATTCTCTCAAGACAGGAAGCACATGGACAAACATTTCTTAGGGGCTCGGTAAGTGAATAATATGCATCTGAGAATCCAGGACTTTCTTTCTCGGTGAGAAACAACTTTGTTCCTTAGGGGAAGCTCATCTCGCAAAGCGCAACTTTTCGTTGCTAACAAGAGAAAGAGCTGATTCTTGCAAGACAGAAAGCATAAGGACACACATTTCTTATGTCTTTGGTAAGTGAATAATATGCATCTGAGAATCCAGGCCTGGATCTTTCTTTCTCGGTGAAAAACAACTTTGTTCCTTAGAGGAAGCTCAACGAGCAAAGTGCAACTTTTCTTCGCTAACAAGAAAAACAGCTGATTCTCTCAAGACAGGAAGCACATGGACAAACATTTCTTAGGGGCTCGGTAAGTGAATAATATGCATCTGAGAATCCAGGACTTTCTTTCTCGGTGAGAAACAACTTTGTTCCTTAGGGGAAGCTCATCTCGCAAAGCGCAACTTTTCGTTGCTAACAAGAGAAAGAGCTGATTCTTGCAAGACAGAAAGCATAAGGACACACATTTCTTATGGCTTTGGTAAGTGAATAATATGCATCTGAGAATCCAGGCCTGGATCTTTCTTTCTCGGTGAAAAACAACTTTGTTCCTTAGGGGAAACTCAACTCGCAAAGTGCAACTTTTCGTTGCTAACAAGAGAACCAGCTGACTCTTTCAAGACAGGAAGCAAAAGGACACACATTTCTTATGGCTTTGATAAGTGAATCATATGCATTCGAGAATGCAGGTCTGGAGCTTTCTTCCTTGGTGAAAACACAGTTGTTACGTACGGGAAGCTCCTATCTCAAAGTGCACCTTTCCTCTTCTAACACGTGAAACTCTTGATTTCTGACAGACAGGAGACATCAGGGCACATATTTCTTATGGTTTTGGAAAGTAAATCATATACATCTAAAACTCCAGGGCTGGAGCTTGCTTTCACGGTGCAAAGCACTGTTGTTCCTTAGGGGAAGCTCAACGAGCAAAGTGTAACTTTGCTTTGCTAACAGGCGAAACGGTCGATTCCTGTCAGACAGAAGGCATCAGGACACAGTATTCTTATGGCTCTGGCTAGTGAATGACATGCATCAGAGAATCCAGGATTGGATCTCTCTTTCTGGATCTAAAGCACAGTTGTTTCTTAGGGGAAGCTCAACGAGCAAAGTGCAACTTTGCTTTGCTAACAAGTGAAACAGTCAATTCCTGTCAGACAGAAGGCATCAGGACACACATTTCTTATGGCTTCGGTAAGTGAATAATGTGCATCTGAGAATCCAGGACTGGATTTTTCTTTATCAAGAAAAACAACTTTGTTCCTTAGGGGAAGCTCATCTCGCAAAGCGCAAGTTTTCGTTGCTAACAAGAGAAATAGCTGATTCTTGCAAGACAAAAGCATAAGGGCACACATTTCTTAAGGCTTTGGTAAGTGAATAATATGCATCTGCGAATTCAGGCCTGGATCTTTCTTTCTCGGTGAAAAACAACTTTGTTCCTTAGGGGAAGCTCAACTCGCAAAGTGCAACTTTTCGTTGCTAACAAGAGAATCAGCTGATTCTTTCAAGACAGAAAGCAAAAGGACACATATTTCTTATGGCTTTGATAAGTGAATCATATGCATTCCTGAATGCAGGTCTGGAGCTTTCTTCCTTGGTGAAAACACCGTTGTTACGTACGGGAAACTCCTATCGCAAAGTGCACATTTCCTCTTCTAACACGTGAAACTCTTGATTTCTGACAGACAGGAGACATCAGGGCACATATTTCTTATGGCTTTGGAAAGTAAATCATATACATCTAAAACTCCAGGGCTGGAGCTTGCTTTCACGGTGCAAAGCCCTGTTGCTCTTTAGGGGAAGCTCAACGAGCATAGTGTAACTTTGCTTTGCTAACAGGCGAAACGGTCGATTCCTGTCAGACAGAAGGCATCAGGACACAGTATTCTTATGGCTCTGGCTAGTGAATGACATGCATCAGAGAATCCAGGATTGGAGCTCTCTTTCTGGATGAAAAGCACAGTTGTTCCTTAGGGGAAGTTTAACGAGCAAAGTGCAACCTTGCTTTGCTAACAAGTGAAACGGTCGATTCCTGTCAGACAGAAGACATCAGGACACACATTTCTTATGGCTTCGGTAAGTGAATAATATGCATCTGAGAATCCAGGACTGGATCTTTCTTTCTCGGGGAAAAACAACTTTGTTCCTTAGGGGAAGGTCAACGAGCAAGGTGCAACATTGCTTTGCTATCAAGTGAAACAGTCAATTCCTGTCAGACAGAAGGCATCCGGACACACATTTCTTATGGCTTCGGTAAGTGAATAATATGCATCTGAGAATCCAGGACTGGATCTTTCTTTCTCAGGAAAAACAACTTTGTTCCTTAGGGGAAGCTCATCTCGCGAAGCGCAAGTTTTCGTTGCTAACAAGAGAAATAGCTGATTCTTGCAAGACAGAAAGCATAAGGACACACATTTCTTATGGCTTTGGTAAGTGAATAATATGCATCTGCGAATCCAGGCCTGGATCTTTCTTTCTCGGTGAAAAACAGCTTTGTTCCTTAGGGGAAGCTCAACTCGCAAAGTGCAACTTTTCGTTGCTAACAGAGAAACAGCTGATTCTTCAAGACAGAAAGCAAAAGGACACACATTTCTTATGGCTTTGATAAGTGAATCATATGCATTCGAGCATGCAGGTCTGGAGCTTCCTTCCTTGGTGAAAACACAGTTGTTAGGTACGGGAAGCTCCTACCGCAAAGTGCACCTTTGCTCTTCTAACACGTGAAACTCTTGATTTCTGACAGACAGGAGACATCAGGGCACATATTTCTTATGGTTTTGGAAAGTAAATCATATACATCTAAAACTCCAGGGCTGGAGGTTCCTTTCACGGTAAAAAGGACTGTTGTTCCTTAGGGGAAGCTCAGCGAGCAACGTGTAACTTTGCTTTGCTAACAGGCGGAAACGGTCGATTCCTGTCAGACAGAAGGCATCAGGACACAGTATTCTTATGGCTCTGGCTAGTGAATGACATGCATCTGAGAATCCAGGATTGGAGCTCTCGTTCTGGATGCAAAGCACAGTTGTTCCTTAGGGGAAGCTCAACGAGCAAAGTGCAACTTTGCTTTGCTAACAAGTGAAACGGTCGATTCCTGTCAGACAGAAGGCATCAGCACACACATTTCTTAGGGCCTCGGTAAGTGAATAATATGCATCTGAGAATCCAGGCCTGGATCTTTCTTTCTCGGGGAAAAACAACTTTGTTCCTTAGGGGAAGGTCAACGAGCAAGGTGCAACATTGCTTTGCTATCAAGTGAAACAGTCAATTCCTGTCAGACAGAAGGCATCAGGACACACATTTCTTATGGCTTCGGTAAGTGAATAATATGCATCTGAGAATCCAGGACTGGATCTTTCTTTCTCAGGAAAAACAACTTTGTTCCTTAGGGGAAGCTCATCTCGCAAAGCGCAAGTTTTCGTTGCTAACAAGAGAAATAGCTGATTCTTGCAAGACAGAAAGCATAAGGACACACATTTCTTATGGCTTTGGTAGGTGAATAATATGCATCTGCGAATCCAGGCCTGGACCTTTCTTTCTCGGTGAAAAACAACTTTCTTCCTTAGGGGAAGCTCATCTCGCAAAGCGCAACTTTTCTTTGCTAACAAGAGAACCAGCTGATTCTTTCAAGACAGAAAGCAAAAGGACACACATTTCTTAGAGCTTTGATAAGTGCATCATATGCATTCGAGAATGCAGGTCTGGAGCTTTCTTTCTCGGTGAAAAACAACTTTGTTCCTTAGGGGAAGCTCAACTCGCAAAGTGCAACTTTTCGTTGCTAACAGAGAAACAGCTGATACTTCAAGACAGAGAGCTTAAGGCCACACATTTCTTATGGCTTTGATAAGTGAATCATATGCATTCGAGAATGCAGGTCTGGAGCTTTCTTCCTTGGTGAAAACACAGTTGTTGCGTACGGGAAGCTCCTATCGCAAAGTGCACCTTTGCTCTTCTAACTCGTGAAACTCTTGATTTCTGACAGACAGGAGACATCAGGGCACATATTTCTTATGGTTTTGGAAAGTAAATCATATACATCTAAAATTCCAGGGCTGGAGCTTGCTTTCACGGTGCAAAGCACTGTTGTTCCATAGGGGAAGCTCAACGAGCAAAGTGTAACTTTGCTTTGCTAACAGGCGAAACGGTCGATTCCTGTCAGAGAGAAGACCTCAGGACACACATTTCTTAGGGCCTCGGTAAGTGAATAATATGCATCTGAGAATCCAAAACTAGATCTTTCTTTCTCAGGAAAAACAACTTTGTTCCTTAGGGGAAGCTCATCTCGCAAAGTGCAACATTTCTTTGCTAACAAGAGAAACAGCTGATTCTTGCAAGACAGGAAGCACAAGGACACACATTTCTTAAGGCTTTGGTAAGTGAATAATATGCATCTGAGAATCCTGGCCTGGATCTTTCTTTCTCGGTGAGAAAAACAACTTTGTTCCTTAGGGGAAGCTCAACTCGCAAAGTGCAACTTTTCGTTGCTAACAAGAGAACCAGCTCATTCGTTCAAGACAGAAAGCAAAAAGACACACATTTCTTATGGCTTTGATAAGTGAATCATATGCATTCGAGAATGCAGGTCTGGAGCTTTCTTCCTTGGTGAAAACACAGTTGTTACGTACAGGAAGCTCCTATCGCAAAGTGCACCTTTGCTCTTCTAACACGTGAAACTCTTGATTTCTGACAGACAGGAGACATCAGGGCACATATTTCTTATGGCTTTGGAAAGTAAATCATATACATCTAAAACTCCAGGGCTGGAGCTTGCTTTCACGGTGCAAAGCACTGTTGTTCCTTAGAGGAAGCTCAACGAGCAAAGTGTAACTTTGCTTTGCTAACAGGCGAAACGGTCGATTCCTGTCAGACAGAAGGCATCAGGACACAGTATTCTTATGGCTCTGGCTAGTGAATGACATGCATCAGAGAATCCAGGATTGGAGCTCTCGTTCTGGATGCAAAGCACAGTTGTTCCTTAGGGGAAGCTCAACGAGCAAAGTGCAACTTTGCTTTGCTAACAAGTGAAACGGTCGATTCCTGTCAGAGAGAAGACCTCAGGACAAACATTTCTTAGGGCCTCGGGAAGTGAATAATATGCATCTGAGATTCCAGTACTGGATCTTTCTTTCTCAGGAAAAACAACTTTGTTCCTTAGAGGAAGCTCAACGAGCAAAGTGCAACTTTTCTTCGCTAACAAGAAAAACAGCTGATTCTCTCAAGACAGGAAGCACATGGACAAACATTTCTTAGGGGCTCGGTAAGTGAATAATATGCATCTGAGAATCCAGGACTTTCTTTCTCGGTGAGAAACAACTTTGTTCCTTAGGGGAAGCTCATCTCGCAAAGCGCAACTTTTCGTTGCTAACAAGAGAAAGAGCTGATTCTTGCAAGACAGAAAGCATAAGGACACACATTTCTTATGTCTTTGGTAAGTGAATAATATGCATCTGAGAATCCAGGCCTGGATCTTTCTTTCTCGGTGAAAAACAACTTTGTTCCTTAGAGGAAGCTCAACGAGCAAAGTGCAACTTTTCTTCGCTAACAAGAAAAACAGCTGATTCTCTCAAGACAGGAAGCACATGGACAAACATTTCTTAGGGGCTCGGTAAGTGAATAATATGCATCTGAGAATCCAGGACTTTCTTTCTCGGTGAGAAACAACTTTGTTCCTTAGGGGAAGCTCATCTCGCAAAGCGCAACTTTTCGTTGCTAACAAGAGAAAGAGCTGATTCTTGCAAGACAGAAAGCATAAGGACACACATTTCTTATGGCTTTGGTAAGTGAATAATATGCATCTGAGAATCCAGGCCTGGATCTTTCTTTCTCGGTGAAAAACAACTTTGTTCCTTAGGGGAAACTCAACTCGCAAAGTGCAACTTTTCGTTGCTAACAAGAGAACCAGCTGACTCTTTCAAGACAGGAAGCAAAAGGACACACATTTCTTATGGCTTTGATAAGTGAATCATATGCATTCGAGAATGCAGGTCTGGAGCTTTCTTCCTTGGTGAAAACACAGTTGTTACGTACGGGAAGCTCCTATCTCAAAGTGCACCTTTCCTCTTCTAACACGTGAAACTCTTGATTTCTGACAGACAGGAGACATCAGGGCACATATTTCTTATGGTTTTGGAAAGTAAATCATATACATCTAAAACTCCAGGGCTGGAGCTTGCTTTCACGGTGCAAAGCACTGTTGTTCCTTAGGGGAAGCTCAACGAGCAAAGTGTAACTTTGCTTTGCTAACAGGCGAAACGGTCGATTCCTGTCAGACAGAAGGCATCAGGACACAGTATTCTTATGGCTCTGGCTAGTGAATGACATGCATCAGAGAATCCAGGATTGGATCTCTCTTTCTGGATCTAAAGCACAGTTGTTTCTTAGGGGAAGCTCAACGAGCAAAGTGCAACTTTGCTTTGCTAACAAGTGAAACAGTCAATTCCTGTCAGACAGAAGGCATCAGGACACACATTTCTTATGGCTTCGGTAAGTGAATAATGTGCATCTGAGAATCCAGGACTGGATTTTTCTTTATCAAGAAAAACAACTTTGTTCCTTAGGGGAAGCTCATCTCGCAAAGCGCAAGTTTTCGTTGCTAACAAGAGAAATAGCTGATTCTTGCAAGACAAAAGCATAAGGGCACACATTTCTTAAGGCTTTGGTAAGTGAATAATATGCATCTGCGAATTCAGGCCTGGATCTTTCTTTCTCGGTGAAAAACAACTTTGTTCCTTAGGGGAAGCTCAACTCGCAAAGTGCAACTTTTCGTTGCTAACAAGAGAATCAGCTGATTCTTTCAAGACAGAAAGCAAAAGGACACATATTTCTTATGGCTTTGATAAGTGAATCATATGCATTCCTGAATGCAGGTCTGGAGCTTTCTTCCTTGGTGAAAACACCGTTGTTACGTACGGGAAACTCCTATCGCAAAGTGCACATTTCCTCTTCTAACACGTGAAACTCTTGATTTCTGACAGACAGGAGACATCAGGGCACATATTTCTTATGGCTTTGGAAAGTAAATCATATACATCTAAAACTCCAGGGCTGGAGCTTGCTTTCACGGTGCAAAGCCCTGTTGCTCTTTAGGGGAAGCTCAACGAGCATAGTGTAACTTTGCTTTGCTAACAGGCGAAACGGTCGATTCCTGTCAGACAGAAGGCATCAGGACACAGTATTCTTATGGCTCTGGCTAGTGAATGACATGCATCAGAGAATCCAGGATTGGAGCTCTCGTTCTGGATGAAAAGCACAGTTGTTCCTTAGGGGAAGTTTAACGAGCAAAGTGCAACCTTGCTTTGCTAACAAGTGAAACGGTCGATTCCTGTCAGACAGAAGACATCAGGACACACATTTCTTATGGCTTCGGTAAGTGAATAATATGCATCTGAGAATCCAGGACTGGATCTTTCTTTCTCGGGGAAAAACAACTTTGTTCCTTAGGGGAAGGTCAACGAGCAAGGTGCAACATTGCTTTGCTATCAAGTGAAACAGTCAATTCCTGTCAGACAGAAGGCATCCGGACACACATTTCTTATGGCTTCGGTAAGTGAATAATATGCATCTGAGAATCCAGGACTGGATCTTTCTTTCTCAGGAAAAACAACTTTGTTCCTTAGGGGAAGCTCATCTCGCGAAGCGCAAGTTTTCGTTGCTAACAAGAGAAATAGCTGATTCTTGCAAGACAGAAAGCATAAGGACACACATTTCTTATGGCTTTGGTAAGTGAATAATATGCATCTGCGAATCCAGGCCTGGATCTTTCTTTCTCGGTGAAAAACAGCTTTGTTCCTTAGGGGAAGCTCAACTCGCAAAGTGCAACTTTTCGTTGCTAACAGAGAAACAGCTGATTCTTCAAGACAGAAAGCAAAAGGACACACATTTCTTATGGCTTTGATAAGTGAATCATATGCATTCGAGCATGCAGGTCTGGAGCTTCCTTCCTTGGTGAAAACACAGTTGTTAGGTACGGGAAGCTCCTACCGCAAAGTGCACCTTTGCTCTTCTAACACGTGAAACTCTTGATTTCTGACAGACAGGAGACATCAGGGCACATATTTCTTATGGTTTTGGAAAGTAAATCATATACATCTAAAACTCCAGGGCTGGAGGTTCCTTTCACGGTAAAAAGGACTGTTGTTCCTTAGGGGAAGCTCAGCGAGCAACGTGTAACTTTGCTTTGCTAACAGGCGGAAACGGTCGATTCCTGTCAGACAGAAGGCATCAGGACACAGTATTCTTATGGCTCTGGCTAGTGAATGACATGCATCTGAGAATCCAGGATTGGAGCTCTCGTTCTGGATGCAAAGCACAGTTGTTCCTTAGGGGAAGCTCAACGAGCAAAGTGCAACTTTGCTTTGCTAACAAGTGAAACGGTCGATTCCTGTCAGACAGAAGGCATCAGCACACACATTTCTTAGGGCCTCGGTAAGTGAATAATATGCATCTGAGAATCCAGGCCTGGATCTTTCTTTCTCGGGGAAAAACAACTTTGTTCCTTAGGGGAAGGTCAACGAGCAAGGTGCAACATTGCTTTGCTATCAAGTGAAACAGTCAATTCCTGTCAGACAGAAGGCATCAGGACACACATTTCTTATGGCTTCGGTAAGTGAATAATATGCATCTGAGAATCCAGGACTGGATCTTTCTTTCTCAGGAAAAACAACTTTGTTCCTTAGGGGAAGCTCATCTCGCAAAGCGCAAGTTTTCGTTGCTAACAAGAGAAATAGCTGATTCTTGCAAGACAGAAAGCATAAGGACACACATTTCTTATGGCTTTGGTAGGTGAATAATATGCATCTGCGAATCCAGGCCTGGACCTTTCTTTCTCGGTGAAAAACAACTTTCTTCCTTAGGGGAAGCTCATCTCGCAAAGCGCAACTTTTCTTTGCTAACAAGAGAACCAGCTGATTCTTTCAAGACAGAAAGCAAAAGGACACACATTTCTTAGAGCTTTGATAAGTGCATCATATGCATTCGAGAATGCAGGTCTGGAGCTTTCTTTCTCGGTGAAAAACAACTTTGTTCCTTAGGGGAAGCTCAACTCGCAAAGTGCAACTTTTCGTTGCTAACAGAGAAACAGCTGATACTTCAAGACAGAGAGCTTAAGGCCACACATTTCTTATGGCTTTGATAAGTGAATCATATGCATTCGAGAATGCAGGTCTGGAGCTTTCTTCCTTGGTGAAAACACAGTTGTTGCGTACGGGAAGCTCCTATCGCAAAGTGCACCTTTGCTCTTCTAACTCGTGAAACTCTTGATTTCTGACAGACAGGAGACATCAGGGCACATATTTCTTATGGTTTTGGAAAGTAAATCATATACATCTAAAATTCCAGGGCTGGAGCTTGCTTTCACGGTGCAAAGCACTGTTGTTCCATAGGGGAAGCTCAACGAGCAAAGTGTAACTTTGCTTTGCTAACAGGCGAAACGGTCGATTCCTGTCAGACAGAAGGCATCAGGACACAGTATTCTTATGGCTCTGGCTAGTGAATGACATGCATCTGAGAATCCAGGATTGGAGCTCTCGTTCTGGGTGCAAAGCACAGTTGTTCCTTAGGGGAAGCTCAACGAGCAAATTGCAACTTTGCTTTGCTAACAAGCGAAACGGTCGATTCCTGTCAGACAGAAGGCATCAACACACACATTTCTTAGGGCCTCGGTAAGTGAATAATATGCATCTGAGAATCCAGGACTGGATCTTTCTTTCTCGGTGAAAAACAACTTTGTTCCTTAGGGGAAGCTCAACTCGCAAAGTGCAACTTTTCGTTGCTAACAGAGAAACAGCTGATTCTTCAAGACAGAAAGCAAAAGGACACACATTTCTTATGGCTTTGATAAGTGATTCATATGCATTCGAGAATGCAGGTCTGGAGCTTTCTTTCTTGGTGAAAACACAGTTGTTACGTACGGGAAGCTCCTACCGCAAAGTGCACCTTTGCTCTTCTAACACGTGAAACTCTTGATTTCTGACAGACAGGAGACATCAGGGCACATATTTCTTATGGTTTTGGAAAGTAAATCATATACATCTAAAACTCCAGGGCTGGAGCTTGCTTTCACTGTAAAAAGGACTGTTGTTCCTTAGGGGAAGCTCAACGAGCAAAGTGCAACTTTGCTTTGCTATCAAGTGAAACAGTCAATTCCTGTCAGACAGAAGGCATCAGGACACACATTTCTTAGGGACTCGGGAAGTGAATAATATGCATCTGAGAATCCAGGACTGGATTTTTCTTTCTCAGGAAAAACAACTTTGTTCCTTAGGGGAAGCTCATCTCGCAAAGCGCAAGTTTTCGTTGCTAACAAGAGAAAGAGCTGATTCTTGCAAGACAAAAGCATAAGGGCACACATTTCTTAAGGCTTTGGTAAGTGAATAATATGCATCTGCGAATTCAGGCCTGGATCTTTCTTTCTCGGTGAGAAACAACTTTGTTCCTTAGGGGAAGCTCATCTCGCAAAGCGCAACTTTTCGTTGCTAACAAGAGAAAGAGCTGATTCTTTCAAGACAGAAAGCATAAGGACACACATTTCTTATGGCTTTAATAAGTGAATCATATGCATTCGAGAATGCAGGTCTGGAGCTTTCTTCCTTGGTGAAAACACAGTTGTTACGTACAGGAAGCTCCTATCGCAAAGTGCACCTTTGCTCTTCTAACACGTGAAACTCTTGATTTCTGACAGACAGGAGACATCAGGGCACATATTTCTTATGGTTTTGGAAAGTAAATCATATACATCTAAAATTCCAGGGCTGGAGCTTGCTTTCACGGTGCAAAGCACTGTTGTTCCTTAGAGGAAGCTCAACGAGCAAAGTGTAACTTTGCTTTGCTAACAGGCGAAACGGTCGATTCCTGTCAGACAGAAGGCATCAGGACACAGTATTCTTATGGCTCTGGCTAGTGAATGACATGCATCAGAGAATCCAGGATTGGAGCTCTCGTTCTGGATGCAAAGCACAGTTGTTCCTTAGGGGAAGCTCAACGAGCAAAGTGCAACTTTGCTTTGCTAACAAGTGAAACGGTCGATTCCTGTCAGAGAGAAGACCTCAGGACACACATTTCTTAGGGCCTCGGGAAGTGAATAATATGCATCTGAGATTCCAGTACTGGATCTTTCTTTCTCAGGAAAAACAACTTTGTTCCTTAGAGGAAGCTCAACGAGCAAAGTGCAACTTTTCTTCGCTAACAAGAAAAACAGCTGATTCTCTCAAGACAGGAAGCACATGGACAAACATTTCTTAGGGGCTCGGTAAGTGAATAATATGCATCTGAGAATCCAGGACTTTCTTTCTCGGTGAGAAACAACTTTGTTCCTTAGGGGAAGCTCATCTCGCAAAGCGCAACTTTTCGTTGCTAACAAGAGAAAGAGCTGATTCTTGCAAGACAGAAAGCATAAGGACACATATTTCTTATGGCTTTGATAAGTGAATCATATGCATTCCTGAATGCAGGTCTGGAGCTTTCTTCCTTGGTGAAAACACCGTTGTTACGTACGGGAAACTCCTATCGCAAAGTGCACATTTCCTCTTCTAACACGTGAAACTCTTGATTTCTGACAGACAGGAGACATCAGGGCACATATTTCTTATGGCTTTGGAAAGTAAATCATATACATCTAAAACTCCAGGGCTGGAGCTTGCTTTCACGGTGCAAAGCCCTGTTGCTCTTTAGGGGAAGCTCAACGAGCATAGTGTAACTTTGCTTTGCTAACAGGCGAAACGGTCGATTCCTGTCAGACAGAAGGCATCAGGACACAGTATTCTTATGGCTCTGGCTAGTGAATGACATGCATCAGAGAATCCAGGATTGGAGCTCTCTTTCTGGATGCAAAGCACAGTTGTTCCTTAGGGGAAGTTTAACGAGCAAAGTGCAACCTTGCTTTGCTAACAAGTGAAACGGTCGATTCCTGTCAGACAGAAGACATCAGGACACACATTTCTTAGGGACTCGGGAAGTGAATAATATGCATCTGAGAATCCAGGACTGGATCTTTCTTTCTCGGGGAAAAACAACTTTGTTCCTTAGGGGAAGGTCAACGAGCAAGGTGCAACATTGCTTTGCTATCAAGTGAAACAGTCAATTCCTGTCAGACAGAAGGCATCAGGACACACATTTCTTATGGCTTCGGTAAGTGAATAATATGCATCTGAGAATCCAGGACTGGATCTTTCTTTCTCAGGAAAAACAACTTTGTTCCTTAGGGGAAGCTCATCTCGCAAAGCGCAAGTTTTCGTTGCTAACAAGAGAAATAGCTGATTCTTGCAAGACAGAAAGCATAAGGACACACATTTCTTATGGCTTTGGTAGGTGAATAATATGCATCTGCGAATCCAGGCCTGGATCTTTCTTTCTTGGTGAAAAACAGCTTTCTTCCTTAGGGGAAGCTCAACTCGCAAAGTGCAACTTTTCGTTGCTAACAGAGAAACAGCTGATTCTTCAAGACAGAAAGCAAAAGGACACACATTTCTTATGGCTTTGATAAGTGAATCATATGCATTCGAGCATGCAGGTCTGGAGCTTTCTTCCTTGGTGAAAACACAGTTGTTAGGTACGGGAAGCTCCTACCGCAAAGTGCACCTTTGCTCTTCTAACACGTGAAACTCTTGATTTCTGACAGACAGGAGACATCAGGGCACATATTTCTTATGGTTTTGGAAAGTAAATCATATACATCTGAAACTCCAGGGCTGGAGGTTGCTTTCACGGTGCAAAGCACTGTTGTTCCTTAGGGGAAGCTCAGCGAGCAACGTGTAACTTTGCTTTGCTAACAGGCGGAAACGGTCGATTCCTGTCAGACAGAAGGCATCAGGACACAGTATTCTTATGGCTCTGGCTAGTGAATGACATGCATCTGAGAATCCAGGATTGGAGCTCTCGTTCTGGATGCAAAGCACAGTTGTTCCTTAGGGGAAGCTCAACGAGAAAAGTGCAACTTTGCTTTGCTAACAAGTGAAACGGTCGATTCCTGTCAGACAGAAGGCATCAGCACACACATTTCTTAGGGCCTCGGTAAGTGAATAATATGCATCTGAGAATCCAGGACTGGATCTTTCTTTCCGGCGAAAAACAACATTGTTCCTTAGGGGAAGCTCATCTCGCAAAGCGCAACTTTTCTTTGCTAACAAGAAAAAGAGCTGATTCTTGCAAGACAGGAAGCACAAGGACACACATTTCTTATGGCTTTGGTAAGTGAATAATATGCATCTGAGAATCCAGGCCTGGATCTTTCTTTCTCGGGGAAAAACAACTTTGTTCCTTAGGGGAAGGTCAACGAGCAAGGTGCAACATTGCTTTGCTATCAAGTGAAACAGTCAATTCCTGTCAGACAGAAGGCATCAGGACACACATTTCTTATGGCTTCGGTAAGTGAATAATATGCATCTGAGAATCCAGGACTGGATCTTTCTTTCTCAGGAAAAACAACTTTGTTCCTTAGGGGAAGCTCATCTCGCAAAGCGCAAGTTTTCGTTGCTAACAAGAGAAATAGCTGATTCTTGCAAGACAGAAAGCATAAGGACACACATTTCTTATGGCTTTGGTAGGTGAATAATATGCATCTGAGAATCCAGGCCTGGATCTTTCTTTCTCGGTGAAAAACAACTTTCTTCCTTAGGGGAAGCTCATCTCGCAAAGCGCAACTTTTCTTTGCTAACAAGAGAACCAGCTGATTCTTTCAAGACAGAAAGCAAAAGGACACACATTTCTTATAGCTTTGATAAGTGCATCATATGCATTCGAGAATGCAGGTCTGGAGCTTTCTTTCTCGGTGAAAAACAACTTTGTTCCTTAGGGGAAGCTCAACTCGCAAAGTGCAACTTTTCGTTGCTAACAGAGAAACAGCTGATACTTCAAGACAGAGAGCTTAAGGCCACACATTTCTTATGGCTTTGATAAGTGAATCATATGCATTCGAGAATGCAGGTCTGGAGCTTTCTTCCTTGGTGAAAACACAGTTGTTGCGTACGGGAAGCTCCTATCGCAAAGTGCACCTTTGCTCTTCTAACTCGTGAAACTCTTGAATTCTGACAGACAGGAGACATCAGGGCACATATTTCTTATGGTTTTGGAAAGTAAATCATATACATCTAAAATTCCAGGGCTGGAGCTTGCTTTCACGGTGCAAAGCACTGTTGTTCCATAGGGGAAGCTCAACGAGCAAAGTGTAACTTTGCTTTGCTAACAGGCGAAACGGTCGATTCCTGTCAGACAGAAGGCATCAGGACACAGTATTCTTATGGCTCTGGCTAGTGAATGACATGCATCTGAGAATCCAGGATTGGAGCTCTCGTTCTGGGTGCAAAGCACAGTTGTTCCTTAGGGGAAGCTCAACGAGCAAATTGCAACTTTGCTTTGCTAACAAGTGAAACGGTCGATTCCTGTCAGACAGAAGGCATCAACACACACATTTCTTAGGGACTCGGGAAGTGAATAATATGCATCTGAGAATCCAGGACTGGATTTTTCTTTCTCAGGAAAAACAACTTTGTTCCTTAGGGGAAGCTCATCTCGCAAAGCGCAAGTTTTCGTTGCTAACAAGAGAAAGAGCTGATTCTTGCAAGACAAAAGCATAAGGGCACACATTTCTTAAGGCTTTGGTAAGTGAATAATATGCATCTGCGAATTCAGGCCTGGATCTTTCTTTCTCGGTGAAAAACAACTTTGTTCCTTAGGGGAAGCTCAACTCGCAAAGTGCAACTTTTCGTTGCTAACAAGAGAATCAGCTGATTCTTTCAAGACAGAAAGCATAAGGACACACATTTCTTATGGCTTTAATAAGTGAATCATATGCATTCGAGAATGCAGGTCTGGAGCTTTCTTCCTTGGTGAAAACACAGTTGTTACGTACAGGAAGCTCCTATCGCAAAGTGCACCTTTGCTCTTCTAACACGTGAAACTCTTGATTTCTGACAGACAGGAGACATCAGGGCACATATTTCTTATGGCTTTGGAAAGTAAATCATATACATCTAAAACTCCAGGGCTGGAGCTTGCTTTCACGGTGCAAAGCACTGTTGTTCCTTAGAGGAAGCTCAACGAGCAAAGTGTAACTTTGCTTTGCTAACAGGCGAAACGGTCGATTCCTGTCAGACAGAAGGCATCAGGACACAGTATTCTTATGGCTCTGGCTAGTGAATGACATGCATCAGAGAATCCAGGATTGGAGCTCTCGTTCTGGATGCAAAGCACAGTTGTTCCTTAGGGGAAGCTCAACGAGCAAAGTGCAACTTTGCTTTGCTAACAAGTGAAACGGTCGATTCCTGTCAGAGAGAAGACCTCAGGACACACATTTCTTAGGGCCTCGGGAAGTGAATAATATGCATCTGAGATTCCAGTACTGGATCTTTCTTTCTCAGGAAAAACAACTTTGTTCCTTAGAGGAAGCTCAACGAGCAAAGTGCAACTTTTCTTCGCTAACAAGAAAAACAGCTGATTCTCTCAAGACAGGAAGCACATGGACAAACATTTCTTAGGGGCTCGGTAAGTGAATAATATGCATCTGAGAATCCAGGACTTTCTTTCTCGGTGAGAAACAACTTTGTTCCTTAGGGGAAGCTCATCTCGCAAAGCGCAACTTTTCGTTGCTAACAAGAGAAAGAGCTGATTCTTGCAAGACAGAAAGCATAAGGACACACATTTCTTATGGCTTTGGTAAGTGAATAATATGCATCTGAGAATCCAGGCCTGGATCTTTCTTTCTCGGTGAAAAACAACTTTGTTCCTTAGGGGAAACTCAACTCGCAAAGTGCAACTTTTCGTTGCTAACAAGAGAACCAGCTGACTCTTTCAAGACAGGAAGCAAAAGGACACACATTTCTTATGGCTTTGATAAGTGAATCATATGCATTCGAGAATGCAGGTCTGGAGCTTTCTTCCTTGGTGAAAACACAGTTGTTACGTACAGGAAGCTCCTATCGCAAAGTGCACCTTTGCTCTTCTAACACGTGAAACTCTTGATTTCTGACATGCAGGAGACATCAGGGCACATATTTCTTATGGTTTTGGAAAGTAAATCATATACATCTAAAACTCCAGGGCTGGAGCTTGCTTTCACGGTGCAAAGCACTGTTGTTCCTTAGGGGAAGCTCAACGAGCAAAGTGTAACTTTGCTTTGCTAACAGGCGAAACGGTCGATTCCTGTCAGACAGAAGGCATCAGAACACAGTATTCTTATGGCTCTGGCTAGTGAATGACATGCATCAGAGAATCCAGGATTGGATCTCTCTTTCTGGATCTAAAGCACAGTTGTTTCTTAGGGGAAGCTCAACGAGCAAAGTGCAACTTTGCTTTGCTAACAAGTGAAACAGTCAATTCCTGTCAGACAGAAGGCATCAGGACACACATTTCTTAGGGACTCGGGAAGTGAATAATGTGCATCTGAGAATCCAGGACTGGATTTTTCTTTCTCAGGAAAAACAACTTTGTTCCTTAGGGGAAGCTCATCTCGCAAAGCGCAAGTTTTCGTTGCTAACAAGAGAAAGAGCTGATTCTTGCAAGACAAAAGCATAAGGGCACACATTTCTTAAGGCTTTGGTAAGTGAATAATATGCATCTGCGAATTCAGGCCTGGATCTTTCTTTCTCGGTGAAAAACAACTTTGTTCCTTAGGGGAAGCTCAACTCGCAAAGTGCAACTTTTCGTTGCTAACAAGAGAATCAGCTGATTCTTTCAAGACAGAAAGCAAAAGGACACATATTTCTTATGGCTTTGATAAGTGAATCATATGCATTCCTGAATGCAGGTCTGGATCTTTCTTCCTTGGTGAAAACACCGTTGTTACGTACGGGAAACTCCTATCGCAAAGTGCACATTTCCTCTTCTAACACGTGAAACTCTTGATTTCTGACAGACAGGAGACATCAGGGCACATATTTCTTATGGCTTTGGAAAGTAAATCATATACATCTAAAACTCCAGGGCTGGAGCTTGCTTTCACGGTGCAAAGCCCTGTTGCTCTTTAGGGGAAGCTCAACGAGCATAGTGTAACTTTGCTTTGCTAACAGGCGAAACGGTCGATTCCTGTCAGACAGAAGGCATCAGGACACAGTATTCTTATGGCTCTGGCTAGTGAATGACATGCATCAGAGAATCCAGGATTGGAGCTCTCTTTCTGGATGCAAAGCACAGTTGTTCCTTAGGGGAAGTTTAACGAGCAAAGTGCAACCTTGCTTTGCTAACAAGTGAAACGGTCGATTCCTGTCAGAAAGAAGACATCAGGACACAGTATTCTTATGGCTCTGGCTAGTGAATGAAATGCATCAGAGAATCCAGGATTGGATCATTCTTTCTCAGGAAAAACAACTTTGTTCCTTAGGGGAAGCTCATCTCGCAAAGTGCAACTTTTCTTTGCTAACAAGAAAAAGAGCTGATTCTTGCAAGACAGGAAGCACAAGGACACACATTTCTTATGGCTTTGGTAAGTGAATAATATGCATCTGAGAATCCAGGCCTGGATCTTTCTTTCTCGGTGAAAAACAACTTTGTTCCTTAGGGGAAGGTCAACGAGCAAGGTGCAACATTGCTTTGCTATCAAGTGAAACAGTCAATTCCTGTCAGACAGAAGGCATCAGGACACACATTTCTTATGGCTTCGGTAAGTGAATAATATGCATCTGAGAATCCAGGACTGGATCTTTCTTTCTCAGGAAAAACAACTTTGTTCCTTAGGGGAAGCTCATCTCGCAAAGCGCAAGTTTTCGTTGCTAACAAGAGAAATAGCTGATTCTTGCAAGACAGAAAGCATAAGGACACACATTTCTTATGGCTTTGGTAGGTGAATAATATGCATCTGCGAATCCAGGCCTGGATCTTTCTTTCTCGGTGAAAAACAACTTTCTTCCTTAGGGGAAGCTCATCTCGCAAAGCGCAACTTTTCTTTGCTAACAAGAGAACCAGCTGATTCTTTCAAGACAGAAAGCAAAAGGACACACATTTCTTATGGCTTTGATAAGTGAATCATATGCATTCGAGAATGCAGGTCTGGAGCTTTCTTCCTTGGTGAAAACACAGTTGTTGCGTACGGGAAGCTCCTATCGCAAAGTGCACCTTTGCTCTTCTAACTCGTGAAACTCTTGATTTCTGACAGACAGGAGACATCAGGGCACATATTTCTTATGGTTTTGGAAAGTAAATCATATACATCTAAAATTCCAGGGCTGGAGCTTGCTTTCACGGTGCAAAGCACTGTTGTTCCATAGGGGAAGCTCAACGAGCAAAGTGTAACTTTGCTTTGCTAACAGGCGAAACGGTCGATTCCTGTCAGACAGAAGGCATCAGGACACAGTATTCTTATGGCTCTGGCTAGTGAATGACATGCATCTGAGAATCCAGGATTGGAGCTCTCGTTCTGGGTGCAAAGCACAGTTGTTCCTTAGGGGAAGCTCAACGAGCAAATTGCAACTTTGCTTTGCTAACAAGCGAAACGGTCGATTCCTGTCAGACAGAAGGCATCAACACACACATTTCTTAGGGCCTCGGTAAGTGAATAATATGCATCTGAGAATCCAGGACTGGATCTTTCTTTCTCGGTGAAAAACAACTTTGTTCCTTAGGGGAAGCTCAACTCGCAAAGTGCAACTTCTCGTTGCTAACAGAGAAACAGCTGATTCTTCAAGACAGAAAGCAAAAGGACACACATTTCTTATGGCTTTGATAAGTGATTCATATGCATTCGAGAATGCAGGTCTGGAGCTTTCTTTCTTGGTGAAAACACAGTTGTTACGTACGGGAAGCTCCTACCGCAAAGTGCACCTTTGCTCTTCTAACACGTGAAACTCTTGATTTCTGACAGACAGGAGACATCAGGGCACATATTTCTTATGGTTTTGGAAAGTAAATCATATACATCTAAAACTCCAGGGCTGGAGCTTGCTTTCACTGTAAAAAGGACTGTTGTTCCTTAGGGGAAGCTCAACGAGCAAAGTGCAACTTTGCTTTGCTATCAAGTGAAACAGTCAATTCCTGTCAGACAGAAGGCATCAGGACACACATTTCTTAGGGACTCGGGAAGTGAATAATATGCATCTGAGAATCCAGGACTGGATTTTTCTTTCTCAGGAAAAACAACTTTGTTCCTTAGGGGAAGCTCATCTCGCAAAGCGCAAGTTTTCGTTGCTAACAAGAGAAAGAGCTGATTCTTGCAAGACAAAAGCATAAGGGCACACATTTCTTAAGGCTTTGGTAAGTGAATAATATGCATTCCTGAATGCAGGTCTGGAGCTTTCTTCCTTGGTGAAAACACAGTTGTTACGTACGGGAAGCTCCTATCGCAAAGTGCACATTTCCTCTTCTAACACGTGAAACTCTTGATTTCTGACAGACAGGAGACATCAGGGCACATATTTCTTATGGTTTTGTAAAGTAAATCATATACATCTAAAATTCCAGGGCTGGAGCTTGCTTTCACGGTGCAAAGCACTGTTGTTCCTTAGGGGAAGCTCAACGAGCAAAGTGTAACTTTGCTTTGCTAACAGGCGAAACGGTCGATTCCTGTCAGACAGAAGGCATCAGGACACAGTATTCTTATGGCTCTGGCTAGTGAATGACAGGCATCAGAGAATCCAGGATTGGAGCTCTCTTTCTGGATGCAAAGCACAGTTGTTCCTTAGGGGAAGCTCAACGAGCAAAGTGCAACTTTGCTTTGCTAACAAGTGAAACGGTCGATTCCTGTCAGAGAGAAGACCTCAGGACACACATTTCTTAGGGCCTCGGGAAGTGAATAATATGCATCTGAGATTCCAGTACTGGATCTTTCTTTCTCAAGAAAAACAACTTTGTTCCTTAGAGGAAGCTCAACGAGCAAAGTGCAACTTTTCTTCGCTAACAAGAAAAACAGCTGATTCTCTCAAGACAGGAAGCACATGGACAAACATTTCTTAGGGGCTCGGTAAGTGAATAATATACATCTGAGAATCCAGGACTTTCTTTCTCGGTGAGAAACAACTTTGTTCCTTAGGGGAAGCTCATCTCGCAAAGCGCAACTTTTCGTTGCTAACAAGAGAAAGAGCTGATTCTTGCAAGACAGAAAGCATAAGGACACACATTTCTTATGGCTTTGGTAAGTGAATAATATGCATCTGAGAATCCAGGCCTGGATCTTTCTTTCTCGGTGAAAAACAACTTTCTTCCTTAGGGGAAACTCAACTCGCAAAGTGCAACTTTTCGTTGCTAACAAGAGAACCAGCTGATTCTTTCAAGACAGAAAGCAAAAGGACACACATTTCTTATGGCTTTGATAAGTGAATCATATGCATTCGAGAATGCAGGTCTGGAGCTTTCTTCCTTGGTGAAAACACAGTTGTTACGTACGGGAAGCTCCTATCTCAAAGCGCACCTTTCCTCTTCTAACACGTGAAACTCTTGATTTCTGACAGACAGGAGACATCAGGGCACATATTTCTTATGGTTTTGGAAAGTAAATCATATACATCTAAAACTCCAGGGCTGGAGCTTGCTTTCACGGTGCAAAGCACTGTTGTTCCTTAGGGGAAGCTCAACGAGCAAAGTGTAACTTTGCTTTGCTAACAGGCGAAACGGTCGATTCCTGTCAGACAGAAGGCATCAGGACACAGTATTCTTATGGCTCTGGCTAGTGAATGAAATTCATCAGAGAATCCAGGATTGGATCTTTCTTTCTCAGGAAAAACAACTTTGTTCCTTAGGGGAAGGTCAACGAGCAAGGTGCAACATTGCTTTGCTATCAAGTGAAACAGTCAATTCCTGTCAGACAGAAGGCATCAGGACACACATTTCTTATGGCTTCGGTAAGTGAATAATATGCATCTGAGAATCCAGGACTGGATCTTTCTTTCTCAGGAAAAACAACTTTGTTCCTTAGGGGAAGCTCATCTCGCAAAGCGCAAGTTTTCGTTGCTAACAAGAGAAATAGCTGATTCTTGCAAGACAGAAAGCATAAGGACACACATTTCTTATGGCTTTGGTAGGTGAATAATATGCATCTGCGAATCCAGGCCTGGATCTTTCTTTCTCGGTGAAAAACAGCTTTCTTCCTTAGGGGAAGCTCAACTCGCAAAGTGCAACTTTTCGTTGCTAACACAGAAACAGCTGATTCTTCAAGACAGAAAGCAAAAGGACACACATTTCTTATGGCTTTGATAAGTGAATCATATGCATTCGAGCATGCAGGTCTGGAGCTTTCTTCCTTGGTGAAAACACAGTTGTTAGGTACGGGAAGCTCCTACCGCAAAGTGCACCTTTGCTCTTCTAACACGTGAAACTCTTGATTTCTGACAGACAGGAGACATCAGGGCACATATTTCTTATGGTTTTGGAAAGTAAATCATATACATCTAAAACTCCAGGGCTGGAGGTTGCTTTCACGGTAAAAAGGACTGTTGTTCCTTAGGGGAAGCTCAGCGAGCAACGTGTAACTTTGCTTTGCTAACAGGCGGAAACGGTCGATTCCTGTCAGACAGAAGGCATCAGGACACAGTATTCTTATGGCTCTGGCTAGTGAATGACATGCATCTGAGAATCCAGGATTGGAGCTCTCGTTCTGGATGCAAAGCACAGTTGTTCCTTAGGGGAAGCTCAACGAGAAAAGTGCAACTTTGCTTTGCTAACAAGTGAAACGGTCGATTCCTGTCAGACAGAAGGCATCAGCACACACATTTCTTAGGGCCTCGGTAAGTGAATAATATGCATCTGAGAATCCAGGACTGGATCTTTCTTTCCGGCGAAAAACAACATTGTTCCTTAGGGGAAGCTCATCTCGCAAAGCGCAACTTTTCTTTGCTAACAAGAAAAAGAGCTGATTCTTGCAAGACAGGAAGCACAAGGACACACATTTCTTATGGCTTTGGTAAGTGAATAATATGCATCTGAGAATCCAGGCCTGGATCTTTCTTTCTCGGGGAAAAACAACTTTGTTCCTTAGGGGAAGGTCAACGAGCAAGGTGCAACATTGCTTTGCTATCAAGTGAAACAGTCAATTCCTGTCAGACAGAAGGCATCAGGACACACATTTCTTATGGCTTCGGTAAGTGAATAATATGCATCTGAGAATCCAGGACTGGATCTTTCTTTCTCAGGAAAAACAACTTTGTTCCTTAGGGGAAGCTCATCTCGCAAAGCGCAAGTTTTCGTTGCTAACAAGAGAAATAGCTGATTCTTGCAAGACAGAAAGCATAAGGACACACATTTCTTATGGCTTTGGTAGGTGAATAATATGCATCTGCGAATCCAGGCCTGGATCTTTCTTTCTCGGTGAAAAACAACTTTCTTCCTTAGGGGAAGCTCATCTCGCAAAGCGCAACTTTTCTTTGCTAACAAGAGAACCAGCTGATTCTTTCAAGACAGAAAGCAAAAGGACACACATTTCTTATAGCTTTGATAAGTGCATCATATGCATTCGAGAATGCAGGTCTGGAGCTTTCTTTCTCGGTGAAAAACAACTTTGTTCCTTAGGGGAAGCTCAACTCGCAAAGTGCAACTTTTCGTTGCTAACAGAGAAACAGCTGATACTTCAAGACAGAGAGCTTAAGGACACACATTTCTTATGGCTTTGATAAGTGAATCATATGCATTCGAGAATGCAGGTCTGGAGCTTTCTTCCTTGGTGAAAACACCGTTGTTACGTACGGGAAGCTCCTAACGCAAAGTGCACATTTCCTCTTCTAACACGTGAAACTCTTGATTTCTGACAGACAGGAGACATCAGGGCACATATTTCTTATGGCTTTGGAAAGTAAATCATATACATCTAAAATTCCAGGGCTGGAGCTTGCTTTCACGGTGCAAAGCACTGTTGTTCCTTAGGGGAAGCTCAACGAGCAAAGTGTAACTTTGCTTTGCTAACAGGCGAAACGGTCGATTCCTGTCAGAGAGAAGACCTCAGGACACACATTTCTTAGGGCCTCGGTAAGTGAATAATATGCATCTGAGATTCCAGTACTGGATCTTTCTTTCTCAGGAAAAACAACTTTGTTCCTTAGGGGAAGCTCATCTCGCAAAGTGCAACATTTCTTTGCTAACAAGAGAAACAGCTGATTCTTGCAAGACAGGAAGCACAAGGACACACATTTCTTAAGGCTTTGGTAAGTGAATAATATGCATCTGAGAATCCTGGCCTGGATCTTTCTTTCTCGGTGAGAAAAACAACTTTGTTCCTTAGGGGAAGCTCAACTCGCAAAGTGCAACTTTTCGTTGCTAACAAGAGAACCAGCTCATTCGTTCAAGACAGAAAGCAAAAAGACACACATTTCTTATGGCTTTGATAAGTGAATCATATGCATTCGAGAATGCAGGTCTGGAGCTTTCTTCCTTGGTGAAAACACAGTTGTTACGTACAGGAAGCTCCTATCGCAAAGTGCACCTTTGCTCTTCTAACACGTGAAACTCTTGATTTCTGACAGACAGGAGACATCAGGGCACATATTTCTTATGGCTTTGGAAAGTAAATCATATACATCTAAAACTCCAGGGCTGGAGCTTGCTTTCACGGTGCAAAGCACTGTTGTTCCTTAGGGGAAGCTCAACGAGCAAAGTGTAAATTTGCTTTGCTAACAGGCGAAACGGTCGATTCCTGTCAGACAGAAGGCATCAGGACACAGTATTCTTATGTCTCTGGCTAGTGAATGACATGCATCAGAGAATCCAGGATTGGAGATCTCTTTCTGGATGCAAAGCACAGTTGTTCCTTAGGGGAAGCTCAACGAGCAAATTGCAACTTTGCGTTGCTAACAAGTGAAAGGGTCGATTCCTGTCAGACAGAAGACATCAGGACACACATTTCTTAGGGCCTCGGTAAGTGAATAATATGCATCTGCGAATCCAGGACTTTCTTTCTCGGTGAAAAACAACTTTGTTCCTTAGGGGAAGCTCATCTCGCAAAGTGCAACTTTTCGTTGCGAACAAGAGAAACAGCTGATTCTTGCAAGACAGGAAGTACAAGGGCACACATTTCTTAAGGCTTTGGTAAGTGAATAATATGCATCTGAGAATCCAGGCCTGGATCTTTCTTTCTCGGTGAAAAACAACTTTGTTCCTTAGGGGAAGCTCAACTCGCAAAGTGCAACTTTTCGTTGCTAACAAGAGAATCAGCTGATTCTTTCAAGACAGAAAGCATAAGGACACACATTTCTTATGGCTTTGATAAGTGAATCATATGCATTCGAGAATGCAGGTCTGGAGCTTTCTTCCTTGGTGAAAACACCGTTGTTACCTACGGGAAGCTCCTATCGCAAAGTGCACATTTCCTCTTCTAACACGTGAAACTCTTGATTTCTGACAGACAGGAGACATCAGGGCACATATTTCTTATGGTTTTGGAAAGTAAATCATATACATCTAAAATTCCAGGGCTGGAGCTTGCTTTCACGGTGCAAAGCACTGTTGTTCCTTAGGGGAAGCTCAACGAGCAAAGTGTAACTTTGCTTTGCTAACAGGCGAAACGGTCGATTCCTGTCAGAGAGAAGACCTCAGGACACACATTTCTTAGGGCCTCGGGAAGTGAATAATATGCATCTGAGAATCCAGGACTGGATCTTTCTTTCTCAGGAAAAACAACTTTGTTCCTTAGGGGAAGCTCATCTCGCAAAGTGCAACATTTCGTTGCTAACAAGAGAAACAGCTGATTCTTGCAAGACAGGAAGCACAAGGACACACATTTCTTAAGGCTTTGGTAAGTGAATAATATGCATCTGAGAATCCTGGCCTGGATCTTTCTTTCTCGGTGAGAAAAACAACTTTGTTCCTTAGGGGAAGCTCAACTCGCAAAGTGCAACTTTTCGTTGCTAACAAGAGAACCAGCTCATTCGTTCAAGACAGAAAGCAAAAAGACACACATTTCTTATGGCTTTGATAAGTGAATCATATGCATTCGAGAATGCAGGTCTGGAGCTTTATTCCTTGGTGAAAACACAGTTGTTACGTACAGGAAGCTCCTATCGCAAAGTGCACCTTTGCTCTTCTAACACGTGAAACTCTTGATTTCTGACAGACAGGAGACATCAGGGCACATATTTCTTATGGCTTTGGAAAGTAAATCATATACATCTAAAACTCCAGGGCTGGAGCTTGCTTTCACGGTGCAAAGCACTGTTGTTCCTTAGAGGAAGCTCAACGAGCAAAGTGTAACTTTGCTTTGCTAACAGGCGAAACGGTCGATTCCTGTCAGACAGAAGGCATCAGGACACAGTATTCTTATGGCTCTGGCTAGTGAATGACATGCATCAGAGAATCCAGGATTGGAGCTCTCGTTCTGGATGCAAAGCACAGTTGTTCCTTAGGGGAAGCTCAACGAGCAAAGTGCAACTTTGCTTTGCTAACAAGTGAAACGGTCGATTCCTGTCCGAGAGAAGACCTCAGGACACACATTTCTTAGGGCCTCGGGAAGTGAATAATATGCATCTGAGAATCCAGGCCTGGATCTTTCTTTCTCGGTGAAAAACAACTTTGTTCCTTAGAGGAAGCTCAACGAGCAAAGTGCAACTTTTCTTCGCTAACAAGAAAAACAGCTGATTCTCTCAAGACAGGAAGCACATGGACAAACATTTCTTAGGGGCTCGGTAAGTGAATAATATGCATCTGAGAATCCAGGACTTTCTTTCTCGGTGAGAAACAACTTTGTTCCTTAGGGGAAGCTCATCTCGCAAAGCGCAACTTTTCGTTGCTAACAAGAGAAAGAGCTGATTCTTGCAAGACAGAAAGCATAAGGACACACATTTCTTATGGCTTTGGTAAGTGAATAATATGCATCTGAGAATCCAGGCCTGGATCTTTCTTTCTCGGTGAAAAACAACTTTGTTCCTTAGGGGAAACTCAACTCGCAAAGTGCAACTTTTCGTTGCTAACAAGAGAACCAGCTGACTCTTTCAAGACAGGAAGCAAAAGGACACACATTTCTTATGGCTTTGATAAGTGAATCATATGCATTCGAGAATGCAGGTCTGGAGCTTTCTTCCTTGGTGAAAACACAGTTGTTACGTACGGGAAGCTCCTATCTCAAAGTGCACCTTTCCTCTTCTAACACGTGAAACTCTTGATTTCTGACAGACAGGAGACATCAGGGCACATATTTCTTATGGCTTTGGAAAGTAAATCATATACATCTAAAACTCCAGGGCTGGAGCTTGCTTTCACGGTGCAAAGCACAGTTGTTCCTTAGGGGAAGTTTAACGAGCAAAGTGCAACCTTGCTTTGCTAACAAGTGAAACGGTCGATTCCTGTCAGACAGAAGACATCAGGACACACAATTCTTAGGGACTCGGGAAGTGAATAATATGCATCTGAGAATCCAGGACTGGATCTTTCTTTCTCGGGGAAAAACAACTTTGTTCCTTAGGGGAAGGTCAACGAGCAAGGTGCAACATTGCTTTGCTATCAAGTGAAACAGTCAATTCCTGTCAGACAGAAGGCATCAGGACACACATTTCTTATGGCTTCGGTAAGTGAATAATGTGCATCTGAGAATCCAGGACTGGATCTTTCTTTCTCAGGAAAAACAACTTTGTTCCTTAGGGGAAGCTCATCTCGCAAAGCGCAAGTTTTCGTTGCTAACAAGAGAAATAGCTGATTCTTGCAAGACAGAAAGCATAAGGACACACATTTCTTATGGCTTTGGTAAGTGAATAATATGCATCTGCGAATCCAGGCCTGGATCTTTCTTTCTCGGTGAAAAACAGCTTTGTTCCTTAGGGGAAGCTCAACTCGCAAAGTGCAACTTTTCGTTGCTAACAGAGAAACAGCTGATTCTTCAAGACAGAAAGCAAAAGGACACACATTTCTTATGGCTTTGATAAGTGAATCATATGCATTCGAGCATGCAGGTCTGGAGCTTCCTTCCTTGGTGAAAACACAGTTGTTAGGTACGGGAAGCTCCTACCGCAAAGTGCACCTTTGCTCTTCTAACTCGTGAAACTCTTGATTTCTGACAGACAGGAGACATCAGGGCACATATTTCTTATGGTTTTGGAAAGTAAATCATATACATCTAAAACTCCAGGGCTGGAGGTTGCTTTCACGGTAAAAAGGACTGTTGTTCCTTAGGGGAAGCTCAGCGAGCAACGTGTAACTTTGCTTTGCTAACAGGCGGAAACGGTCGATTCCTGTCAGACAGAAGGCATCAGGACACAGTATTCTTATGGCTCTGGCTAGTGAATGACATGCATCTGAGAATCCAGGATTGGAGCTCTCATTCTGGATGCAAAGCACAGTTGTTCCTTAGGGGAAGCTCAACGAGCAAAGTGCAACTTTGCTTTGCTAACAAGTGAAACGGTCGATTCCTGTCAGACAGAAGGCATCAGCACACACATTTCTTAGGGCCTCGGTAAGTGAATAATATGCATCTGAGAATCCAGGCCTGGATCTTTCTTTCTCGGGGAAAAACAACTTTGTTCCTTAGGGGAAGGTCAACGAGCAAGGTGCAACATTGCTTTGCTATCAAGTGAAACAGTCAATTCCTGTCAGACAGAAGGCATCAGGACACACATTTCTTATGGCTTCGGTAAGTGAATAATATGCATCTGAGAATCCAGGACTGGATCTTTCTTTCTCAGGAAAAACAACTTTGTTCCTTAGGGGAAGCTCATCTCGCAAAGCGCAAGTTTTCGTTGCTAACAAGAGAAATAGCTGATTCTTGCAAGACAGAAAGCATAAGGACACACATTTCTTATGGCTTTGGTAGGTGAATAATATGCATCTGCGAATCCAGGCCTGGACCTTTCTTTCTCGGTGAAAAACAACTTTCTTCCTTAGGGGAAGCTCATCTCGCAAAGCGCAACTTTTCTTTGCTAACAAGAGAACCAGCTGATTCTTTCAAGACAGAAAGCAAAAGGACACACATTTCTTATAGCTTTGATAAGTGCATCATATGCATTCGAGAATGCAGGTCTGGAGCTTTCTTTCTCGGTGAAAAACAACTTTGTTCCTTAGGGGAAGCTCAACTCGCAAAGTGCAACTTTTCGTTGCTAACAGAGAAACAGCTGATACTTCAAGACAGAGAGCTTAAGGACACACATTTCTTATGGCTTTGATAAGTGAATCATATGCATTCGAGAATGCAGGTCTGGAGCTTTCTTCCTTGGTGAAAACACAGTTGTTGCGTACGGGAAGCTCCTATCGCAAAGTGCACCTTTGCTCTTCTAACTCGTGAAACTCTTGATTTCTGACAGACAGGAGACATCAGGGCACATATTTCTTATGGTTTTGGAAAGTAAATCATATACATCTAAAATTCCAGGGCTGGAGCTTGCTTTCACGGTGCAAAGCACTGTTGTTCCATAGGGGAAGCTCAACGAGCAAAGTGTAACTTTGCTTTGCTAACAGGCGAAACGGTCGATTCCTGTCAGACAGAAGGCATCAGGACACAGTATTCTTATGGCTCTGGCTAGTGAATGACATGCATCTGAGAATCCAGGATTGGAGCTCTCGTTCTGGGTGCAAAGCACAGTTGTTCCTTAGGGGAAGCTCAACGAGCAAATTGCAACTTTGCTTTGCTAACAAGCGAAACGGTCGATTCCTGTCAGACAGAAGGCATCAACACACACATTTCTTAGGGCCTCGGTAAGTGAATAATATGCATCTGAGAATCCAGGACTGGATCTTTCTTTCTCGGTGAAAAACAACTTTGTTCCTTAGGGGAAGCTCAACTCGCAAAGTGCAACTTTTCGTTGCTAACAGAGAAACAGCTGATTCTTCAAGACAGAAAGCAAAAGGACACACATTTCTTATGGCTTTGATAAGTGATTCATATGCATTCGAGAATGCAGGTCTGGAGCTTTCTTTCTTGGTGAAAACACAGTTGTTACGTACGGGAAGCTCCTACCGCAAAGTGCACCTTTGCTCTTCTAACACGTGAAACTCTTGATTTCTGACAGACAGGAGACATCAGGGCACATATTTCTTATGGTTTTGGAAAGTAAATCATATACATCTAAAACTCCAGGGCTGGAGCTTGCTTTCACTGTAAAAAGGACTGTTGTTCCTTAGGGGAAGCTCAACGAGCAAAGTGCAACTTTGCTTTGCTATCAAGTGAAACAGTCAATTCCTGTCAGACAGAAGGCATCAGGACACACATTTCTTAGGGACTCGGGAAGTGAATAATATGCATCTGAGAATCCAGGACTGGATTTTTCTTTCTCAGGAAAAACAACTTTGTTCCTTAGGGGAAGCTCATCTCGCAAAGCGCAAGTTTTCGTTGCTAACAAGAGAAAGAGCTGATTCTTGCAAGACAAAAGCATAAGGGCACACATTTCTTAAGGCTTTGGTAAGTGAATAATATGCATCTGCGAATTCAGGCCTGGATCTTTCTTTCTCGGTGAAAAACAACTTTATTCCTTAGGGGAAGCTCAACTCGCAAAGTGCAACTTTTCGTTGCTAACAAGAGAATCAGCTGATTCTTTCAAGACAGAAAGCATAAGGACACACATTTCTTATGGCTTTAATAAGTGAATCATATGCATTCGAGAATGCAGGTCTGGAGCTTTCTTCCTTGGTGAAAACACAGTTGTTACGTACAGGAAGCTCCTATCGCAAAGTGCACCTTTGCTCTTCTAACACGTGAAACTCTTGATTTCTGACAGACAGGAGACATCAGGGCACATATTTCTTATGGCTTTGGAAAGTAAATCATATACATCTAAAATTCCAGGGCTGGAGCTTGCTTTCACGGTGCAAAGCACTGTTGTTCCTTAGAGGAAGCTCAACGAGCAAAGTGTAACTTTGCTTTGCTAACAGGCGAAACGGTCGATTCCTGTCAGACAGAAGGCATCAGGACACAGTATTCTTATGGCTCTGGCTAGTGAATGACATGCATCAGAGAATCCAGGATTGGAGCTCTCGTTCTGGATGCAAAGCACAGTTGTTCCTTAGGGGAAGCTCAACGAGCAAAGTGCAACTTTGCTTTGCTAACAAGTGAAACGGTCGATTCCTGTCAGAGAGAAGACCTCAGGACACACATTTCTTAGGGCCTCGGGAAGTGAATAATATGCATCTGAGATTCCAGTACTGGATCTTTCTTTCTCAGGAAAAACAACTTTGTTCCTTAGAGGAAGCTCAACGAGCAAAGTGCAACTTTTCTTCGCTAACAAGAAAAACAGCTGATTCTCTCAAGACAGGAAGCACATGGACAAACATTTCTTAGGGGCTCGGTAAGTGAATAATATGCATCTGAGAATCCAGGACTTTCTTTCTCGGTGAGAAACAACTTTGTTCCTTAGGGGAAGCTCATCTCGCAAAGCGCAACTTTTCGTTGCTAACAAGAGAAAGAGCTGATTCTTGCAAGACAGAAAGCATAAGGACACATATTTCTTATGGCTTTGATAAGTGAATCATATGCATTCCTGAATGCAGGTCTGGAGCTTTCTTCCTTGGTGAAAACACCGTTGTTACGTACGGGAAACTCCTATCGCAAAGTGCACATTTCCTCTTCTAACACGTGAAACTCTTGATTTCTGACAGACAGGAGACATCAGGGCACATATTTCTTATGGCTTTGGAAAGTAAATCATATACATCTAAAACTCCAGGGCTGAAGCTTGCTTTCACGGTGCAAAGCCCTGTTGCTCTTTAGGGGAAGCTCAACGAGCATAGTGTAACTTTGCTTTGCTAACAGGCGAAACGGTCGATTCCTGTCAGACAGAAGGCATCAGGACACAGTATTCTTATGGCTCTGGCTAGTGAATGACATGCATCAGAGAATCCAGGATTGGAGCTCTCTTTCTGGATGCAAAGCACAGTTGTTCCTTAGGGGAAGTTTAACGAGCAAAGTGCAACCTTGCTTTGCTAACAAGTGAAACGGTCGATTCCTGTCAGACAGAAGACATCAGGACACACATTTCTTAGGGACTCGGGAAGTGAATAATATGCATCTGAGAATCCAGGACTGGATCTTTCTTTCTCGGGGAAAAACAACTTTGTTCCTTAGGGGAAGGTCAACGAGCAAGGTGCAACATTGCTTTGCTATCAAGTGAAACAGTCAATTCCTGTCAGACAGAAGGCATCAGGACACACATTTCTTATGGCTTCGGTAAGTGAATAATATGCATCTGAGAATCCAGGACTGGATCTTTCTTTCTCAGGAAAAACAACTTTGTTCCTTAGGGGAAGCTCATCTCGCAAAGCGCAAGTTTTCGTTGCTAACAAGAGAAATAGCTGATTCTTGCAAGACAGAAAGCATAAGGACACACATTTCTTATGGCTTTGGTAGGTGAATAATATGCATCTGCGAATCCAGGCCTGGATCTTTCTTTCTCGGTGAAAAACAGCTTTCTTCCTTAGGGGAAGCTCAACTCGCAAAGTGCAACTTTTCGTTGCTAACAGAGAAACAGCTGATTCTTCAAGACAGAAAGCAAAAGGACACACATTTCTTATGGCTTTGATAAGTGAATCATATGCATTCGAGCATGCAGGTCTGGAGCTTTCTTCCTTGGTGAAAACACAGTTGTTAGGTACGGGAAGCTCCTACCGCAAAGTGCACCTTTGCTCTTCTAACACGTGAAACTCTTGATTTCTGACAGACAGGAGACATCAGGGCACATATTTCTTATGGTTTTGGAAAGTAAATCATATACATCTGAAACTCCAGCGCTGGAGGTTGCTTTCACGGTGCAAAGGACTGTTGTTCCTTAGGGGAAGCTCAGCGAGCAACGTGTAACTTTGCTTTGCTAACAGGCGGAAACGGTCGATTCCTGTCAGACAGAAGGCATCAGGACACAGTATTCTTATGGCTCTGGCTAGTGAATGACATGCATCTGAGAATCCAGGATTGGAGCTCTCGTTCTGGATGCAAAGCACAGTTGTTCCTTAGGGGAAGCTCAACGAGAAAAGTGCAACTTTGCTTTGCTAACAAGTGAAACGGTCGATTCCTGTCAGACAGAAGGCATCAGCACACACATTTCTTAGGGCCTCGGTAAGTGAATAATATGCATCTGAGAATCCAGGACTGGATCTTTCTTTCCGGCGAAAAACAACATTGTTCCTTAGGGGAAGCTCATCTCGCAAAGCGCAACTTTTCTTTGCTAACAAGAAAAAGAGCTGATTCTTGCAAGACAGGAAGCACAAGGACACACATTTCTTATGGCTTTGGTAAGTGAATAATATGCATCTGAGAATCCAGGCCTGGATCTTTCTTTCTCGGGGAAAAACAACTTTGTTCCTTAGGGGAAGGTCAACGAGCAAGGTGCAACATTGCTTTGCTATCAAGTGAAACAGTCAATTCCTGTCAGACAGAAGGCATCAGGACACACATTTCTTATGGCTTCGGTAAGTGAATAATATGCATCTGAGAATCCAGGACTGGATCTTTCTTTCTCAGGAAAAACAACTTTGTTCCTTAGGGGAAGCTCATCTCGCAAAGCGCAAGTTTTCGTTGCTAACAAGAGAAATAGCTGATTCTTGCAAGACAGAAAGCATAAGGACACACATTTCTTATGGCTTTGGTAGGTGAATAATATGCATCTGCGAATCCAGGCCTGGATCTTTCTTTCTCGGTGAAAAACAACTTTCTTCCTTAGGGGAAGCTCATCTCGCAAAGCGCAACTTTTCTTTGCTAACAAGAGAACCAGCTGATTCTTTCAAGACAGAAAGCAAAAGGACACACATTTCTTATAGCTTTGATAAGTGCATCATATGCATTCGAGAATGCAGGTCTGGAGCTTTCTTTCTCGGTGAAAAACAACTTTGTTCCTTAGGGGAAGCTCAACTCGCAAAGTGCAACTTTTCGTTGCTAACAGAGAAACAGCTGATACTTCAAGACAGAGAGCTTAAGGCCACACATTTCTTATGGCTTTGATAAGTGAATCATATGCATTCGAGAATGCAGGTCTGGAGCTTTCTTCCTTGGTGAAAACACAGTTGTTGCGTACGGGAAGCTCCTATCGCAAAGTGCACCTTTGCTCTTCTAACTCGTGAAACTCTTGATTTCTGACAGACAGGAGACATCAGGGCACATATTTCTTATGGTTTTGGAAAGTAAATCATATACATCTAAAATTCCAGGGCTGGAGCTTGCTTTCACGGTGCAAAGCACTGTTGTTCCATAGGGGAAGCTCAACGAGCAAAGTGTAACTTTGCTTTGCTAACAGGCGAAACGGTCGATTCCTGTCAGACAGAAGGCATCAGGACACAGTATTCTTATGGCTCTGGCTAGTGAATGACATGCATCTGAGAATCCAGGATTGGAGCTCTCGTTCTGGGTGCAAAGCACAGTTGTTCCTTAGGGGAAGCTCAACGAGCAAATTGCAACTTTGCTTTGCTAACAAGCGAAACGGTCGATTCCTGTCAGACAGAAGGCATCAACACACACATTTCTTAGGGACTCGGGAAGTGAATAATATGCATCTGAGAATCCAGGACTGGATTTTTCTTTCTCAGGAAAAACAACTTTGTTCCTTAGGGGAAGCTCATCTCGCAAAGCGCAAGTTTTCGTTGCTAACAAGAGAAAGAGCTGATTCTTGCAAGACAAAAGCATAAGGGCACACATTTCTTAAGGCTTTGGTAAGTGAATAATATGCATCTGCGAATTCAGGCCTGGATCTTTCTTTCTCGGTGAAAAACAACTTTGTTCCTTAGGGGAAGCTCAACTCGCAAAGTGCAACTTTTCGTTGCTAACAAGAGAATCAGCTGATTCTTTCAAGACAGAAAGCATAAGGACACACATTTCTTATGGCTTTAATAAGTGAATCATATGCATTCGAGAATGCAGGTCTGGAGCTTTCTTCCTTGGTGAAAACACAGTTGTTACGTACAGGAAGCTCCTATCGCAAAGTGCACCTTTGCTCTTCTAACACGTGAAACTCTTGATTTCTGACAGACAGGAGACATCAGGGCACATATTTCTTATGGCTTTGGAAAGTAAATCATATACATCTAAAACTCCAGGGCTGGAGCTTGCTTTCACGGTGCAAAGCACTGTTGTTCCTTAGAGGAAGCTCAACGAGCAAAGTGTAACTTTGCTTTGCTAACAGGCGAAACGGTCGATTCCTGTCAGACAGAAGGCATCAGGACACAGTATTCTTATGGCTCTGGCTAGTGAATGACATGCATCAGAGAATCCAGGATTGGAGCTCTCGTTCTGGATGCAAAGCACAGTTGTTCCTTAGGGGAAGCTCAACGAGCAAAGTGCAACTTTGCTTTCCTAACAAGTGAAACGGTCGATTCCTGTCAGAGAGAAGACCTCAGGACACACATTTCTTAGGGCCTCGGGAAGTGAATAATATGCATCTGAGATTCCAGTACTGGATCTTTCTTTCTCAGGAAAAACAACTTTGTTCCTTAGAGGAAGCTCAACGAGCAAAGTGCAACTTTTCTTCGCTAACAAGAAAAACAGCTGATTCTCTCAAGACAGGAAGCACATGGACAAACATTTCTTAGGGGCTCGGTAAGTGAATAATATGCATCTGAGAATCCAGGACTTTCTTTCTCGGTGAGAAACAACTTTGTTCCTTAGGGGAAGCTCATCTCGCAAAGCGCAACTTTTCGTTGCTAACAAGAGAAAGAGCTGATTCTTGCAAGACAGAAAGCATAAGGACACACATTTCTTATGGCTTTGGTAAGTGAATAATATGCATCTGAGAATCCAGGCCTGGATCTTTCTTTCTCGGTGAAAAACAACTTTGTTCCTTAGGGGAAACTCAACTCGCAAAGTGCAACTTTTCGTTGCTAATAAGAGAACCAGCTGACTCTTTCAAGACAGGAAGCAAAAGGACACACATTTCTTATGGCTTTGATAAGTGAATCATATGCATTCGAGAATGCAGGTCTGGAGCTTTCTTCCTTGGTGAAAACACAGTTGTTACGTACAGGAAGCTCCTATCGCAAAGTGCACCTTTGCTCTTCTAACACGTGAAACTCTTGATTTCTGACATGCAGGAGACATCAGGGCACATATTTCTTATGGTTTTGGAAAGTAAATCATATACATCTAAAACTCCAGGGCTGGAGCTTGCTTTCACGGTGCAAAGCACTGTTGTTCCTTAGGGGAAGCTCAACGAGCAAAGTGTAACTTTGCTTTGCTAACAGGCGAAACGGTCGATTCCTGTCAGACAGAAGGCATCAGAACACAGTATTCTTATGGCTCTGGCTAGTGAATGACATGCATCAGAGAATCCAGGATTGGATCTCTCTTTCTGGATCTAAAGCACAGTTGTTTCTTAGGGGAAGCTCAACGAGCAAAGTGCAACTTTGCTTTGCTAACAAGTGAAACAGTCAATTCCTGTCAGACAGAAGGCATCAGGACACACATTTCTTAGGGACTCGGGAAGTGAATAATGTGCATCTGAGAATCCAGGACTGGATTTTTCTTTCTCAGGAAAAACAACTTTGTTCCTTAGGGGAAGCTCATCTCGCAAAGCGCAAGTTTTCGTTGCTAACAAGAGAAAGAGCTGATTCTTGCAAGACAAAAGCATAAGGGCACACATTTCTTAAGGCTTTGGTAAGTGAATAATATGCATCTGCGAATTCAGGCCTGGATCTTTCTTTCTCGGTGAAAAACAACTTTGTTCCTTAGGGGAAGCTCAACTCGCAAAGTGCAACTTTTCGTTGCTAACAAGAGAATCAGCTGATTCTTTCAAGACAGAAAGCAAAAGGACACATATTTCTTATGGCTTTGATAAGTGAATCATATGCATTCCTGAATGCAGGTCTGGATCTTTCTTCCTTGGTGAAAACACCGTTGTTACGTACGGGAAACTCCTATCGCAAAGTGCACATTTCCTCTTCTAACACGTGAAACTCTTGATTTCTGACAGACAGGAGACATCAGGGCACATATTTCTTATGGCTTTGGAAAGTAAATCATATACATCTAAAACTCCAGGGCTGGAGCTTGCTTTCACGGTGCAAAGCCCTGTTGCTCTTTAGGGGAAGCTCAACGAGCATAGTGTAACTTTGCTTTGCTAACAGGCGAAACGGTCGATTCCTGTCAGACAGAAGGCATCAGGACACAGTATTCTTATGGCTCTGGCTAGTGAATGACATGCATCTGAGAATCCAGGATTGGAGCTCTCTTTCTGGATGCAAAGCACAGTTGTTCCTTAGGGGAAGTTTAACGAGCAAAGTGCAACCTTGCTTTGCTAACAAGTGAAACGGTCGATTCCTGTCAGAAAGAAGACATCAGGACACAGTATTCTTATGGCTCTGGCTAGTGAATGAAATGCATCAGAGAATCCAGGATTGGATCATTCTTTCTCAGGAAAAACAACTTTGTTCCTTAGGGGAAGCTCATCTCGCAAAGTGCAACTTTTCTTTGCTAACAAGAAAAAGAGCTGATTCTTGCAAGACAGGAAGCACAAGGACACACATTTCTTATGGCTTTGGTAAGTGAATAATATGCATCTGAGAATCCAGGCCTGGATCTTTCTTTCTCGGTGAAAAACAACTTTGTTCCTTAGGGGAAGGTCAACGAGCAAGGTGCAACATTGCTTTGCTATCAAGTGAAACAGTCAATTCCTGTCAGACAGAAGGCATCAGGACACACATTTCTTAGGGACTCGGGAAGTGAATAATATGCATCTGAGAATCCAGGACTGGATCTTTCTTTCTCAGGAAAAACAACTTTGTTCCTTAGGGGAAGCTCATCTCGCAAAGCGCAAGTTTTCGTTGCTAACAAGAGAAATAGCTGATTCTTGCAAGACAGAAAGCATAAGGACACACATTTCTTATGGCTTTGGTAGGTGAATAATATGCATCTGCGAATCCAGGCCTGGATCTTTCTTTCTCGGTGAAAAACAACTTTCTTCCTTAGGGGAAGCTCATCTCGCAAAGCGCAACTTTTCTTTGCTAACAAGAGAACCAGCTGATTCTTTCAAGACAGAAAGCAAAAGGACACACATTTCTTATGGCTTTGATAAGTGAATCATATGCATTCGAGAATGCAGGTCTGGAGCTTTCTTCCTTGGTGAAAACACAGTTGTTGCGTACGGGAAGCTCCTATCGCAAAGTGCACCTTTGCTCTTCTAACTCGTGAAACTCTTGATTTCTGACAGACAGGAGACATCAGGGCACATATTTCTTATGGTTTTGGAAAGTAAATCATATACATCTAAAATTCCAGGGCTGGAGCTTGCTTTCACGGTGCAAAGCACTGTTGTTCCATAGGGGAAGCTCAACGAGCAAAGTGTAACTTTGCTTTGCTAACAGGCGAAACGGTCGATTCCTGTCAGACAGAAGGCATCAGGACACAGTATTCTTATGGCTCTGGCTAGTGAATGACATGCATCTGAGAATCCAGGATTGGAGCTCTCGTTCTGGGTGCAAAGCACAGTTGTTCCTTAGGGGAAGCTCAACGAGCAAATTGCAACTTTGCTTTGCTAACAAGCGAAACGGTCGATTCCTGTCAGACAGAAGGCATCAACACACACATTTCTTAGGGCCTCGGTAAGTGAATAATATGCATCTGAGAATCCAGGACTGGATCTTTCTTTCTCGGTGAAAAACAACTTTGTTCCTTAGGGGAAGCTCAACTCGCAAAGTGCAACTTTTCGTTGCTAACAGAGAAACAGCTGATTCTTCAAGACAGAAAGCAAAAGGACACACATTTCTTATGGCTTTGATAAGTGATTCATATGCATTCGAGAATGCAGGTCTGGAGCTTTCTTTCTTGGTGAAAACACAGTTGTTACGTACGGGAAGCTCCTACCGCAAAGTGCACCTTTGCTCTTCTAACACGTGAAACTCTTGATTTCTGACAGACAGGAGACATCAGGGCACATATTTCTTATGGTTTTGGAAAGTAAATCATATACATCTAAAACTCCAGGGCTGGAGCTTGCTTTCACTGTAAAAAGGACTGTTGTTCCTTAGGGGAAGCTCAACGAGCAAAGTGCAACTTTGCTTTGCTATCAAGTGAAACAGTCAATTCCTGTCAGACAGAAGGCATCAGGACACACATTTCTTAGGGACTCGGGAAGTGAATAATATGCATCTGAGAATCCAGGACTGGATTTTTCTTTCTCAGGAAAAACAACTTTGTTCCTTAGGGGAAGCTCATCTCGCAAAGCGCAAGTTTTCGTTGCTAACAAGAGAAAGAGCTGATTCTTGCAAGACAAAAGCATAAGGGCACACATTTCTTAAGGCTTTGGTAAGTGAATAATATGCATCTGCGAATTCAGGCCTGGATCTTTCTTTCTCGGTGAAAAACAACTTTGTTCCTTAGGGGAAGCTCAACTCGCAAAGTGCAACTTTTCGTTGCTAACAAGAGAATCAGCTGATTCTTTCAAGACAGAAAGCATAAGGACACACATTTCTTATGGCTTTAATAAGTGAATCATATGCATTCCTGAATGCAGGTCTGGAGCTTTCTTCCTTGGTGAAAACACAGTTGTTACGTACGGGAAGCTCCTATCGCAAAGTGCACATTTCCTCTTCTAACACGTGAAACTCTTGATTTCTGACAGACAGGAGACATCAGGGCACATATTTCTTATGGTTTTGTAAAGTAAATCATATACATCTAAAATTCCAGGGCTGGAGCTTGCTTTCACGGTGCAAAGCACTGTTGTTCCTTAGGGGAAGCTCAACGAGCAAAGTGTAACTTTGCTTTGCTAAAAGGCGAAACGGTCGATTCCTGTCAGACAGAAGGCATCAGGACACAGTATTCTTATGGCTCTGGCTAGTGAATGACAGGCATCAGAGAATCCAGGATTGGAGCTCTCTTTCTGGATGCAAAGCACAGTTGTTCCTTAGGGGAAGCTCAACGAGCAAAGTGCAACTTTGCTTTGCTAACAAGTGAAACGGTCGATTCCTGTCAGAGAGAAGACCTCAGGACACACATTTCTTAGGGCCTCGGGAAGTGAATAATATGCATCTGAGATTCCAGTACTGGATCTTTCTTTCTCAAGAAAAACAACTTTGTTCCTTAGAGGAAGCTCAACGAGCAAAGTGCAACTTTTCTTCGCTAACAAGAAAAACAGCTGATTCTCTCAAGACAGGAAGCACATGGACAAACATTTCTTAGGGGCTCGGTAAGTGAATAATATACATCTGAGAATCCAGGACTTTCTTTCTCGGTGAGAAACAACTTTGTTCCTTAGGGGAAGCTCATCTCGCAAAGCGCAACTTTTCTTTGCTAACAAGAGAACCAGCTGATTCTTGCAAGACAGAAAGCATAAGGACACACATTTCTTATGGCTTTGGTAAGTGAATAATATGCATCTGAGAATCCAGGCCTGGATCTTTCTTTCTCGGTGAAAAACAACTTTGTTCCTTAGGGGAAACTCAACTCGCAAAGTGCAACTTTTCGTTGCTAACAAGAGAACCAGCTGATTCTTTCAAGACAGAAAGCAAAAGGACACACATTTCTTATGGCTTTGATAAGTGAATCATATGCATTCGAGAATGCAGGTCTGGAGCTTTCTTCCTTGGTGAAAACACAGTTGTTACGTACGGGAAGCTCCTATCTCAAAGCGCACCTTTCCTCTTCTAACACGTGAAACTCTTGATTTCTGACAGACAGGAGACATCAGGGCACATATTTCTTATGGTTTTGGAAAGTAAATCATATACATCTAAAACTCCAGGGCTGGAGTATGCTTTCACGGTGCAAAGCACTGTTGTTCCTTAGGGGAAGCTCAACGAGCAAAGTGTAACTTTGCTTTGCTAACAGGCGAAACGGTCGATTCCTGTCAGACAGAAGGCATCAGGACACAGTATTCTTATGGCTCTGGCTAGTGAATGACATGCATCTGAGAATCCAGGATTGGATCTTTCTTTCTCAGGAAAAACAACTTTGTTCCTTAGGGGAAGGTCAACGAGCAAGGTGCAACATTGCTTTGCTATCAAGTGAAACAGTCAATTCCTGTCAGACAGAAGGCATCAGGACACACATTTCTTATGGCTTCGGTAAGTGAATAATATGCATCTGAGAATCCAGGACTGGATCTTTCTTTCTCAGGAAAAACAACTTTGTTCCTTAGGGGAAGCTCATCTCGCAAAGCGCAAGTTTTCGTTGCTAACAAGAGAAATAGCTGATTCTTGCAAGACAGAAAGCATAAGGACACACATTTCTTATGGCTTTGGTAGGTGAATAATATGCATCTGCGAATCCAGGCCTGGATCTTTCTTTCTCGGTGAAAAACAGCTTTCTTCCTTAGGGGAAGCTCAACTCGCAAAGTGCAACTTTTCGTTGCTAACACAGAAACAGCTGATTCTTCAAGACAGAAAGCAAAAGGACACACATTTCTTATGGCTTTGATAAGTGAATCATATGCATTCGAGCATGCAGGTCTGGAGCTTTCTTCCTTGGTGAAAACACAGTTGTTAGGTACGGGAAGCTCCTACCGCAAAGTGCACCTTTGCTCTTCTAACACGTGAAACTCTTGATTTCTGACAGACAGGAGACATCAGGGCACATATTTCTTATGGTTTTGGAAAGGAAATCATATACATCTAAAACTCCAGGGCTGGAGGTTGCTTTCACGGTAAAAAGGACTGTTGTTCCTTAGGGGAAGCTCAGCGAGCAACGTGTAACTTTGCTTTGCTAACAGGCGGAAACGGTCGATTCCTGTCAGACAGAAGGCATCAGGACACAGTATTCTTATGGCTCTGGCTAGTGAATGACATGCATCAGAGAATCCAGGATTGGAGCTCTCGTTCTGGATGCAAAGCACAGTTGTTCCTTAGGGGAAGCTCAACGAGCAAAGTGCAACTTTGCTTTGCTAACAAGTGAAACGGTCGATTCCTGTCAGACAGAAGGCATCAGCACACACATTTCTTAGGGCCTCGGTAAGTGAATAATATGCATCTGAGAATCCAGGACTGGATCTTTCTTTCCGGCGAAAAACAACATTGTTCCTTAGGGGAAGCTCATCTCGCAAAGCGCAACTTTTCTTTGCTAACAAGAAAAAGAGCTGATTCTTGCAAGACAGGAAGCACAAGGACACACATTTCTTATGGCTTTGGTAAGTGAATAATATGCATCTGCGAATTCAGGCCTGGATCTTTCTTTCTCGGTGAAAAACAACTTTGTTCCTTAGGGGAAGCTCAACTCGCAAAGTGCAACTTTTCGTTGCTAACAAGAGAATCAGCTGATTCTTTCAAGACAGAAAGCAAAAGGACACATATTTCTTATGGCTTTGATAAGTGAATCATATGCATTCCTGAATGCAGGTCTGGAGCTTTCTTCCTTGGTGAAAACACCGTTGTTACGTACGGGAAACTCCTATCGCAAAGTGCACATTTCCTCTTCTAACACGTGAAACTCTTGATTTCTGACAGACAGGAGACATCAGGGCACATATTTCTTATGGCTTTGGAAAGTAAATCATATACATCTAAAACTCCAGGGCTGGAGCTTGCTTTCACGGTGCAAAGCCCTGTTGCTCTTTAGGGGAAGCTCAACGAGCATAGTGTAACTTTGCTTTGCTAACAGGCGAAACGGTCGATTCCTGTCAGACAGAAGGCATCAGGACACAGTATTCTTATGGCTCTGGCTAGTGAATGACATGCATCAGAGAATCCAGGATTGGAGCTCTCGTTCTGGATGAAAAGCACAGTTGTTCCTTAGGGGAAGTTTAACGAGCAAAGTGCAACCTTGCTTTGCTAACAAGTGAAACGGTCGATTCCTGTCAGACAGAAGACATCAGGACACACATTTCTTAGGGACTCGGGAAGTGAATAATATGCATCTGAGAATCCAGGACTGGATCTTTCTTTCTCGGGGAAAAACAACTTTGTTCCTTAGGGGAAGGTCAACGAGCAAGGTGCAACATTGCTTTGCTATCAAGTGAAACAGTCAATTCCTGTCAGACAGAAGGCATCCGGACACACATTTCTTATGGCTTCGGTAAGTGAATAATATGCATCTGAGAATCCAGGACTGGATCTTTCTTTCTCAGGAAAAACAACTTTGTTCCTTAGGGGAAGCTCATCTCGCAAAGCGCAAGTTTTCGTTGCTAACAAGAGAAATAGCTGATTCTTGCAAGACAGAAAGCATAAGGACACACATTTCTTATGGCTTTGGTAAGTGAATAATATGCATCTGCGAATCCAGGCCTGGATCTTTCTTTCTCGGTGAAAAACAGCTTTCTTCCTTAGGGGAAGCTCAACTCGCAAAGTGCAACTTTTCGTTGCTAACAGAGAAACAGCTGATTCTTCAAGACAGAAAGCAAAAGGACACACATTTCTTATGGCTTTGATAAGTGAATCATATGCATTCGAGCATGCAGGTCTGGAGCTTCCTTCCTTGGTGAAAACACAGTTGTTAGGTACGGGAAGCTCCTACCGCAAAGTGCACCTTTGCTCTTCTAACACGTGAAACTCTTGATTTCTGACAGACAGGAGACATCAGGGCACATATTTCTTATGGTTTTGGAAAGTAAATCATATACATCTAAAACTCCAGGGCTGGAGGTTGCTTTCACGGTAAAAAGGACTGTTGTTCCTTAGGGGAAGCTCAGCGAGCAACGTGTAACTTTGCTTTGCTAACAGGCGGAAACGGTCGATTCCTGTCAGACAGAAGGCATCAGGACACAGTATTCTTATGGCTCTGGCTAGTGAATGACATGCATCTGAGAATCCAGGATTGGAGCTCTCGTTCTGGATGCAAAGCACAGTTGTTCCTTAGGGGAAGCTCAACGAGCAAAGTGCAACTTTGCTTTGCTAACAAGTGAAACGGTCGATTCCTGTCAGACAGAAGGCATCAGCACACACATTTCTTAGGGCCTCGGTAAGTGAATAATATGCATCTGAGAATCCAGGCCTGGATCTTTCTTTCTCGGGGAAAAACAACTTTGTTCCTTAGGGGAAGGTCAACGAGCAAGGTGCAACATTGCTTTGCTATCAAGTGAAACAGTCAATTCCTGTCAGACAGAAGGCATCAGGACACACATTTCTTATGGCTTCGGTAAGTGAATAATATGCATCTGAGAATCCAGGACTGGATCTTTCTTTCTCAGGAAAAACAACTTTGTTCCTTAGGGGAAGCTCATCTCGCAAAGCGCAAGTTTTCGTTGCTAACAAGAGAAATAGCTGATTCTTGCAAGACAGAAAGCATAAGGACACACATTTCTTATGGCTTTGGTAGGTGAATAATATGCATCTGCGAATCCAGGCCTGGACCTTTCTTTCTCGGTGAAAAACAACTTTCTTCCTTAGGGGAAGCTCATCTCGCAAAGCGCAACTTTTCTTTGCTAACAAGAGAACCAGCTGATTCTTTCAAGACAGAAAGCAAAAGGACACACATTTCTTATAGCTTTGATAAGTGCATCATATGCATTCGAGAATGCAGGTCTGGAGCTTTCTTTCTCGGTGAAAAACAACTTTGTTCCTTAGGGGAAGCTCAACTCGCAAAGTGCAACTTTTCGTTGCTAACAGAGAAACAGCTGATACTTCAAGACAGAGAGCTTAAGGCCACACATTTCTTATGGCTTTGATAAGTGAATCATATGCATTCGAGAATGCAGGTCTGGAGCTTTCTTCCTTGGTGAAAACACAGTTGTTGCGTACGGGAAGCTCCTATCGCAAAGTGCACCTTTGCTCTTCTAACTCGTGAAACTCTTGATTTCTGACAGACAGGAGACATCAGGGCACATATTTCTTATGGTTTTGGAAAGTAAATCATATACATCTAAAATTCCAGGGCTGGAGCTTGCTTTCACGGTGCAAAGCACTGTTGTTCCATAGGGGAAGCTCAACGAGCAAAGTGTAACTTTGCTTTGCTAACAGGCGAAACGGTCGATTCCTGTCAGACAGAAGGCATCAGGACACAGTATTCTTATGGCTCTGGCTAGTGAATGACATGCATCTGAGAATCCAGGATTGGAGCTCTCGTTCTGGGTGCAAAGCACAGTTGTTCCTTAGGGGAAGCTCAACGAGCAAATTGCAACTTTGCTTTGCTAACAAGCGAAACGGTCGATTCCTGTCAGACAGAAGGCATCAACACACACATTTCTTAGGGCCTCGGTAAGTGAATAATATGCATCTGAGAATCCAGGACTGGATCTTTCTTTCTCGGTGAAAAACAACTTTGTTCCTTAGGGGAAGCTCAACTCGCAAAGTGCAACTTCTCGTTGCTAACAGAGAAACAGCTGATTCTTCAAGACAGAAAGCAAAAGGACACACATTTCTTATGGCTTTGATAAGTGATTCATATGCATTCGAGAATGCAGGTCTGGAGCTTTCTTTCTTGGTGAAAACACAGTTGTTACGTACGGGAAGCTCCTACCGCAAAGTGCACCTTTGCTCTTCTAACACGTGAAACTCTTGATTTCTGACAGACAGGAGACATCAGGGCACATATTTCTTATGGTTTTGGAAAGTAAATCATATACATCTAAAACTCCAGGGCTGGAGCTTGCTTTCACTGTAAAAAGGACTGTTGTTCCTTAGGGGAAGCTCAACGAGCAAAGTGCAACTTTGCTTTGCTATCAAGTGAAACAGTCAATTCCTGTCAGACAGAAGGCATCAGGACACACATTTCTTAGGGACTCGGGAAGTGAATAATATGCATCTGAGAATCCAGGACTGGATTTTTCTTTCTCAGGAAAAACAACTTTGTTCCTTAGGGGAAGCTCATCTCGCAAAGCGCAAGTTTTCGTTGCTAACAAGAGAAAGAGCTGATTCTTGCAAGACAAAAGCATAAGGGCACACATTTCTTAAGGCTTTGGTAAGTGAATAATATGCATCTGCGAATTCAGGCCTGGATCTTTCTTTCTCGGTGAAAAACAACTTTGTTCCTTAGGGGAAGCTCAACTCGCAAAGTGCAACTTTTCGTTGCTAACAAGAGAATCAGCTGATTCTTTCAAGACAGAAAGCATAAGGACACACATTTCTTATGGCTTTAATAAGTGAATCATATGCATTCGAGAATGCAGGTCTGGAGCTTTCTTCCTTGGTGAAAACACAGTTGTTACGTACAGGAAGCTCCTATCGTAAAGTGCACCTTTGCTCTTCTAACACGTGAAACTCTTGATTTCTGACAGACAGGAGACATCAGGGCACATATTTCTTATGGCTTTGGAAAGTAAATCATATACATCTAAAATTCCAGGGCTGGAGCTTGCTTTCACGGTGCAAAGCACTGTTGTTCCTTAGAGGAAGCTCAACGAGCAAAGTGTAACTTTGCTTTGCTAACAGGCGAAACGGTCGATTCCTGTCAGACAGAAGGCATCAGGACACAGTATTCTTATGGCTCTGGCTAGTGAATGACATGCATCAGAGAATCCAGGATTGGAGCTCTCGTTCTGGATGCAAAGCACAGTTGTTCCTTAGGGGAAGCTCAACGAGCAAAGTGCAACTTTGCTTTGCTAACAAGTGAAACGGTCGATTCCTGTCAGAGAGAAGACCTCAGGACACACATTTCTTAGGGCCTCGGGAAGTGAATAATATGCATCTGAGATTCCAGTACTGGATCTTTCTTTCTCAGGAAAAACAACTTTGTTCCTTAGAGGAAGCTCAACGAGCAAAGTGCAACTTTTCTTCGCTAACAAGAAAAACAGCTGATTCTCTCAAGACAGGAAGCACATGGACAAACATTTCTTAGGGGCTCGGTAAGTGAATAATATGCATCTGAGAATCCAGGACTTTCTTTCTCGGTGAGAAACAACTTTGTTCCTTAGGGGAAGCTCATCTCGCAAAGCGCAACTTTTCGTTGCTAACAAGAGAAAGAGCTGATTCTTGCAAGACAGAAAGCATAAGGACACATATTTCTTATGGCTTTGATAAGTGAATCATATGCATTCCTGAATGCAGGTCTGGAGCTTTCTTCCTTGGTGAAAACACCGTTGTTACGTACGGGAAACTCCTATCGCAAAGTGCACATTTCCTCTTCTAACACGTGAAACTCTTGATTTCTGACAGACAGGAGACATCAGGGCACATATTTCTTATGGCTTTGGAAAGTAAATCATATACATCTAAAACTCCAGGGCTGGAGCTTGCTTTCACGGTGCAAAGCCCTGTTGCTCTTTAGGGGAAGCTCAACGAGCATAGTGTAACTTTGCTTTGCTAACAGGCGAAACGGTCGATTCCTGTCAGACAGAAGGCATCAGGACACAGTATTCTTATGGCTCTGGCTAGTGAATGACATGCATCAGAGAATCCAGGATTGGAGCTCTCTTTCTGGATGCAAAGCACAGTTGTTCCTTAGGGGAAGTTTAACGAGCAAAGTGCAACCTTGCTTTGCTAACAAGTGAAACGGTCGATTCCTGTCAGACAGAAGACATCAGGACACACATTTCTTAGGGACTCGGGAAGTGAATAATATGCATCTGAGAATCCAGGACTGGATCTTTCTTTCTCGGGGAAAAACAACTTTGTTCCTTAGGGGAAGGTCAACGAGCAAGGTGCAACATTGCTTTGCTATCAAGTGAAACAGTCAATTCCTGTCAGACAGAAGGCATCAGGACACACATTTCTTATGGCTTCGGTAAGTGAATAATATGCATCTGAGAATCCAGGACTGGATCTTTCTTTCTCAGGAAAAACAACTTTGTTCCTTAGGGGAAGCTCATCTCGCAAAGCGCAAGTTTTCGTTGCTAACAAGAGAAATAGCTGATTCTTGCAAGACAGAAAGCATAAGGACACACATTTCTTATGGCTTTGGTAGGTGAATAATATGCATCTGCGAATCCAGGCCTGGATCTTTCTTTCTCGGTGAAAAACAGCTTTCTTCCTTAGGGGAAGCTCAACTCGCAAAGTGCAACTTTTCGTTGCTAGCAGAGAAACAGCTGATTCTTCAAGACAGAAAGCAAAAGGACACACATTTCTTATGGCTTTGATAAGTGAATCATATGCATTCGAGCATGCAGGTCTGGAGCTTTCTTCCTTGGTGAAAACACAGTTGTTAGGTACGGGAAGCTCCTACCGCAAAGTGCACCTTTGCTCTTCTAACACGTGAAACTCTTGATTTCTGACAGACAGGAGACATCAGGGCACATATTTCTTATGGTTTTGGAAAGTAAATCATATACATCTGAAACTCCAGGGCTGGAGGTTGCTTTCACGGTGCAAAGCACTGTTGTTCCTTAGGGGAAGCTCAGCGAGCAACGTGTAACTTTGCTTTGCTAACAGGCGGAAACGGTCGATTCCTGTCAGACAGAAGGCATCAGGACACAGTATTCTTATGGCTCTGGCTAGTGAATGACATGCATCTGAGAATCCAGGATTGGAGCTCTCGTTCTGGATGCAAAGCACAGTTGTTCCTTAGGGGAAGCTCAACGAGAAAAGTGCAACTTTGCTTTGCTAACAAGTGAAACGGTCGATTCCTGTCAGACAGAAGGCATCAGCACACACATTTCTTAGGGCCTCGGTAAGTGAATAATATGCATCTGAGAATCCAGGACTGGATCTTTCTTTCCGGCGAAAAACAACATTGTTCCTTAGGGGAAGCTCATCTCGCAAAGCGCAACTTTTCTTTGCTAACAAGAAAAAGAGCTGATTCTTGCAAGACAGGAAGCACAAGGACACACATTTCTTATGGCTTTGGTAAGTGAATAATATGCATCTGAGAATCCAGGCCTGGATCTTTCTTTCTCGGGGAAAAACAACTTTGTTCCTTAGGGGAAGGTCAACGAGCAAGGTGCAACATTGCTTTGCTATCAAGTGAAACAGTCAATTCCTGTCAGACAGAAGGCATCAGGACACACATTTCTTATGGCTTCGGTAAGTGAATAATATGCATCTGAGAATCCAGGACTGGATCTTTCTTTCTCAGGAAAAACAACTTTGTTCCTTAGGGGAAGCTCATCTCGCAAAGCGCAAGTTTTCGTTGCTAACAAGAGAAATAGCTGATTCTTGCAAGACAGAAAGCATAAGGACACACATTTCTTATGGCTTTGGTAGGTGAATAATATGCATCTGAGAATCCAGGCCTGGATCTTTCTTTCTCGGTGAAAAACAACTTTCTTCCTTAGGGGAAGCTCATCTCGCAAAGCGCAACTTTTCGTTGCTAACAAGAGAACCAGCTGATTCTTTCAAGACAGAAAGCAAAAGGACACACATTTCTTATAGCTTTGATAAGTGCATCATATGCATTCGAGAATGCAGGTCTGGAGCTTTCTTTCTCGGTGAAAAACAACTTTGTTCCTTAGGGGAAGCTCAACTCGCAAAGTGCAACTTTTCGTTGCTAACAGAGAAACAGCTGATACTTCAAGACAGAGAGCTTAAGGCCACACATTTCTTATGGCTTTGATAAGTGAATCATATGCATTCGAGAATGCAGGTCTGGAGCTTTCTTCCTTGGTGAAAACACAGTTGTTGCGTACGGGAAGCTCCTATCGCAAAGTGCACCTTTGCTCTTCTAACTCGTGAAACTCTTGATTTCTGACAGACAGGAGACATCAGGGCACATATTTCTTATGGTTTTGGAAAGTAAATCATATACATCTAAAATTCCAGGGCTGGAGCTTGCTTTCACGGTGCAAAGCACTGTTGTTCCATAGGGGAAGCTCAACGAGCAAAGTGTAACTTTGCTTTGCTAACAGGCGAAACGGTCGATTCCTGTCAGACAGAAGGCATCAGGACACAGTATTCTTATGGCTCTGGCTAGTGAATGACATGCATCTGAGAATCCAGGATTGGAGCTCTCGTTCTGGGTGCAAAGCACAGTTGTTCCTTAGGGGAAGCTCAACGAGCAAATTGCAACTTTGCTTTGCTAACAAGCGAAACGGTCGATTCCTGTCAGACAGAAGGCATCAACACACACATTTCTTAGGGACTCGGGAAGTGAATAATATGCATCTGAGAATCCAGGACTGGATTTTTCTTTCTCAGGAAAAACAACTTTGTTCCTTAGGGGAAGCTCATCTCGCAAAGCGCAAGTTTTCGTTGCTAACAAGAGAAAGAGCTGATTCTTGCAAGACAAAAGCATAAGGGCACACATTTCTTAAGGCTTTGGTAAGTGAATAATATGCATCTGCGAATTCAGGCCTGGATCTTTCTTTCTCGGTGAAAAACAACTTTGTTCCTTAGGGGAAGCTCAACTCGCAAAGTGCAACTTTTCGTTGCTAACAAGAGAATCAGCTGATTCTTTCAAGACAGAAAGCATAAGGACACACATTTCTTATGGCTTTGATAAGTGAATCATATGCATTCGAGAATGCAGGTCTGGAGCTTTCTTCCTTGGTGAAAACACAGTTGTTACGTACAGGAAGCTCCTATCGCAAAGTGCACCTTTGCTCTTCTAACACGTGAAACTCTTGATTTCTGACAGACAGGAGACATCAGGGCACATATTTCTTATGGCTTTGGAAAGTAAATCATATACATCTAAAACTCCAGGGCTGGAGCTTGCTTTCACGGTGCAAAGCACTGTTGTTCCTTAGAGGAAGCTCAACGAGCAAAGTGTAACTTTGCTTTGCTAACAGGCGAAACGGTCGATTCCTGTCAGACAGAAGGCATCAGGACACAGTATTCTTATGGCTCTGGCTAGTGAATGACATGCATCAGAGAATCCAGGATTGGAGCTCTCGTTCTGGATGCAAAGCACAGTTGTTCCTTAGGGGAAGCTCAACGAGCAAAGTGCAACTTTGCTTTGCTAACAAGTGAAACGGTCGATTCCTGTCAGAGAGAAGACCTCAGGACACACATTTCTTAGGGCCTCGGGAAGTGAATAATATGCATCTGAGATTCCAGTACTGGATCTTTCTTTCTCAGGAAAAACAACTTTGTTCCTTAGAGGAAGCTCAACGAGCAAAGTGCAACTTTTCTTCGCTAACAAGAAAAACAGCTGATTCTCTCAAGACAGGAAGCACATGGACAAACATTTCTTAGGGGCTCGGTAAGTGAATAATATGCATCTGAGAATCCAGGACTTTCTTTCTCGGTGAGAAACAACTTTGTTCCTTAGGGGAAGCTCATCTCGCAAAGCGCAACTTTTCGTTGCTAACAAGAGAAAGAGCTGATTCTTGCAAGACAGAAAGCATAAGGACACACATTTCTTATGGCTTTGGTAAGTGAATAATATGCATCTGAGAATCCAGGCCTGGATCTTTCTTTCTCGGTGAAAAACAACTTTGTTCCTTAGGGGAAACTCAACTCGCAAAGTGCAACTTTTCGTTGCTAACAAGAGAACCAGCTGACTCTTTCAAGACAGGAAGCAAAAGGACACACATTTCTTATGGCTTTGATAAGTGAATCATATGCATTCGAGAATGCAGGTCTGGAGCTTTCTTCCTTGGTGAAAACACAGTTGTTACGTACAGGAAGCTCCTATCGCAAAGTGCACCTTTGCTCTTCTAACACGTGAAACTCTTGATTTCTGACATGCAGGAGACATCAGGGCACATATTTCTTATGGTTTTGGAAAGTAAATCATATACATCTAAAACTCCAGGGCTGGAGCTTGCTTTCACGGTGCAAAGCACTGTTGTTCCTTAGGGGAAGCTCAACGAGCAAAGTGTAACTTTGCTTTGCTAACAGGCGAAACGGTCGATTCCTGTCAGACAGAAGGCATCAGAACACAGTATTCTTATGGCTCTGGCTAGTGAATGACATGCATCAGAGAATCCAGGATTGGATCTCTCTTTCTGGATCTAAAGCACAGTTGTTTCTTAGGGGAAGCTCAACGAGCAAAGTGCAACTTTGCTTTGCTAACAAGTGAAACAGTCAATTCCTGTCAGACAGAAGGCATCAGGACACACATTTCTTAGGGACTCGGGAAGTGAATAATGTGCATCTGAGAATCCAGGACTGGATTTTTCTTTCTCAGGAAAAACAACTTTGTTCCTTAGGGGAAGCTCATCTCGCAAAGCGCAAGTTTTCGTTGCTAACAAGAGAAAGAGCTGATTCTTGCAAGACAAAAGCATAAGGGCACACATTTCTTAAGGCTTTGGTAAGTGAATAATATGCATCTGCGAATTCAGGCCTGGATCTTTCTTTCTCGGTGAAAAACAACTTTGTTCCTTAGGGGAAGCTCAACTCGCAAAGTGCAACTTTTCGTTGCTAACAAGAGAATCAGCTGATTCTTTCAAGACAGAAAGCAAAAGGACACATATTTCTTATGGCTTTGATAAGTGAATCATATGCATTCCTGAATGCAGGTCTGGATCTTTCTTCCTTGGTGAAAACACCGTTGTTACGTACGGGAAACTCCTATCGCAAAGTGCACATTTCCTCTTCTAACACGTGAAACTCTTGATTTCTGACAGACAGGAGACATCAGGGCACATATTTCTTATGGCTTTGGAAAGTAAATCATATACATCTAAAACTCCAGGGCTGGAGCTTGCTTTCACGGTGCAAAGCCCTGTTGCTCTTTAGGGGAAGCTCAACGAGCATAGTGTAACTTTGCTTTGCTAACAGGCGAAACGGTCGATTCCTGTCAGACAGAAGGCATCAGGACACAGTATTCTTATGGCTCTGGCTAGTGAATGACATGCATCAGAGAATCCAGGATTGGAGCTCTCGTTCTGGATGCAAAGCACAGTTGTTCCTTAGGGGAAGTTTAACGAGCAAAGTGCAACCTTGCTTTGCTAACAAGTGAAACGGTCGATTCCTGTCAGAAAGAAGACATCAGGACACAGTATTCTTATGGCTCTGGCTAGTGAATGAAATGCATCAGAGAATCCAGGATTGGATCATTCTTTCTCAGGAAAAACAACTTTGTTCCTTAGGGGAAGCTCATCTCGCAAAGTGCAACTTTTCTTTGCTAACAAGAAAAAGAGCTGATTCTTGCAAGACAGGAAGCACAAGGACACACATTTCTTATGGCTTTGGTAAGTGAATAATATGCATCTGAGAATCCAGGCCTGGATCTTTCTTTCTCGGTGAAAAACAACTTTGTTCCTTAGGGGAAGGTCAACGAGCAAGGTGCAACATTGCTTTGCTATCAAGTGAAACAGTCAATTCCTGTCAGACAGAAGGCATCAGGACACACATTTCTTATGGCTTCGGTAAGTGAATAATATGCATCTGAGAATCCAGGACTGGATCTTTCTTTCTCAGGAAAAACAACTTTGTTCCTTAGGGGAAGCTCATCTCGCAAAGCGCAAGTTTTCGTTGCTAACAAGAGAAATAGCTGATTCTTGCAAGACAGAAAGCATAAGGACACACATTTCTTATGGCTTTGGTAGGTGAATAATATGCATCTGCGAATCCAGGCCTGGATCTTTCTTTCTCGGTGAAAAACAACTTTCTTCCTTAGGGGAAGCTCATCTCGCAAAGCGCAACTTTTCTTTGCTAACAAGAGAACCAGCTGATTCTTTCAAGACAGAAAGCAAAAGGACACACATTTCTTATGGCTTTGATAAGTGAATCATATGCATTCGAGAATGCAGGTCTGGAGCTTTCTTCCTTGGTGAAAACACAGTTGTTGCGTACGGGAAGCTCCTATCGCAAAGTGCACCTTTCCTCTTCTAACACGTGAAACTCTTGATTTCTGACAGACAGGAGACATCAGGGCACATATTTCTTATGGTTTTGGAAAGTAAATCATATACATCTAAAATTCCAGGGCTGGAGCTTGCTTTCACGGTGCAAAGCACTGTTGTTCCATAGGGGAAGCTCAACGAGCAAAGTGTAACTTTGCTTTGCTAACAGGCGAAACGGTCGATTCCTGTCAGACAGAAGGCATCAGGACACAGTATTCTTATGGCTCTGGCTAGTGAATGACATGCATCTGAGAATCCAGGATTGGAGCTCTCGTTCTGGGTGCAAAGCACAGTTGTTCCTTAGGGGAAGCTCAACGAGCAAATTGCAACTTTGCTTTGCTAACAAGCGAAACGGTCGATTCCTGTCAGACAGAAGGCATCAACACACACATTTCTTAGGGACTCGGGAAGTGAATAATATGCATCTGAGAATCCAGGACTGGATCTTTCTTTCTCGGTGAAAAACAACTTTGTTCCTTAGGGGAAGCTCAACTCGCAAAGTGCAACTTTTCGTTGCTAACAGAGAAACAGCTGATTCTTCAAGACAGAAAGCAAAAGGACACACATTTCTTATGGCTTTGATAAGTGATTCATATGCATTCGAGAATGCAGGTCTGGAGCTTTCTTTCTTGGTGAAAACACAGTTGTTACGTACGGGAAGCTCCTACCGCAAAGTGCACCTTTGCTCTTCTAACACGTGAAACTCTTGATTTCTGACAGACAGGAGACATCAGGGCACATATTTCTTATGGTTTTGGAAAGTAAATCATATACATCTAAAACTCCAGGGCTGGAGCTTGCTTTCACTGTAAAAAGGACTGTTGTTCCTTAGGGGAAGCTCAACGAGCAAAGTGCAACTTTGCTTTGCTATCAAGTGAAACAGTCAATTCCTGTCAGACAGAAGGCATCAGGACACACATTTCTTAGGGACTCGGGAAGTGAATAATATGCATCTGAGAATCCAGGACTGGATTTTTCTTTCTCAGGAAAAACAACTTTGTTCCTTAGGGGAAGCTCATCTCGCAAAGCGCAAGTTTTCGTTGCTAACAAGAGAAAGAGCTGATTCTTGCAAGACAAAAGCATAAGGGCACACATTTCTTAAGGCTTTGGTAAGTGAATAATATGCATTCCTGAATGCAGGTCTGGAGCTTTCTTCCTTGGTGAAAACACAGTTGTTACGTACGGGAAGCTCCTATCGCAAAGTGCACATTTCCTCTTCTAACACGTGAAACTCTTGATTTCTGACAGACAGGAGACATCAGGGCACATATTTCTTATGGCTTTGGAAAGTAAATCATATACATCTAAAACTCCAGGGCTGGAGTATGCTTTCACGGTGCAAAGCACTGTTGTTCCTTAGGGGAAGCTCAACGAGCAAAGTGTAACTTTGCTTTGCTAACAGGCGAAACGGTCGATTCCTGTCAGACAGAAGGCATCAGGACACAGTATTCTTATGGCTCTGGCTAGTGAATGACAGGCATCAGAGAATCCAGGATTGGAGCTCTCTTTCTGGATGCAAAGCACAGTTGTTCCTTAGGGGAAGCTCAACGAGCAAAGTGCAACTTTGCTTTGCTAACAAGTGAAACGGTCGATTCCTGTCAGAGAGAAGACCTCAGGACACACATTTCTTAGGGCCTCGGGAAGTGAATAATATGCATCTGAGATTCCAGTACTGGATCTTTCTTTCTCAGGAAAAACAACTTTGTTCCTTAGAGGAAGCTCAACGAGCAAAGTGCAACTTTTCTTCGCTAACAAGAAAAACAGCTGATTCTCTCAAGACAGGAAGCACATGGACAAACATTTCTTAGGGGCTCGGTAAGTGAATAATATACATCTGAGAATCCAGGACTTTCTTTCTCGGTGAGAAACAACTTTGTTCCTTAGGGGAAGCTCATCTCGCAAAGCGCAACTTTTCGTTGCTAACAAGAGAAAGAGCTGATTCTTGCAAGACAGAAAGCATAAGGACACACATTTCTTATGGCTTTGGTAAGTGAATAATATGCATCTGAGAATCCAGGCCTGGATCTTTCTTTCTCGGTGAAAAACAACTTTCTTCCTTAGGGGAAACTCAACTCGCAAAGTGCAACTTTTCGTTGCTAACAAGAGAACCAGCTGATTCTTTCAAGACAGAAAGCAAAAGGACACACATTTCTTATGGCTTTGATAAGTGAATCATATGCATTCGAGAATGCAGGTCTGGAGCTTTCTTCCTTGGTGAAAACACAGTTGTTACGTACGGGAAGCTCCTATCTCAAAGCGCACCTTTCCTCTTCTAACACGTGAAACTCTTGATTTCTGACAGACAGGAGACATCAGGGCACATATTTCTTATGGTTTTGGAAAGTAAATCATATACATCTAAAACTCCAGGGCTGGAGTATGCTTTCACGGTGCAAAGCACTGTTGTTCCTTAGGGGAAGCTCAACGAGCAAAGTGTAACTTTGCTTTGCTAACAGGCGAAACGGTCGATTCCTGTCAGACAGAAGGCATCAGGACACAGTATTCTTATGGCTCTGGCTAGTGAATGAAATTCATCAGAGAATCCAGGATTGGATCTTTCTTTCTCAGGAAAAACAACTTTGTTCCTTAGGGGAAGGTCAACGAGCAAGGTGCAACATTGCTTTGCTATCAAGTGAAACAGTCAATTCCTGTCAGACAGAAGGCATCAGGACACACATTTCTTATGGCTTCGGTAAGTGAATAATATGCATCTGAGAATCCAGGACTGGATCTTTCTTTCTCAGGAAAAACAACTTTGTTCCTTAGGGGAAGCTCATCTCGCAAAGCGCAAGTTTTCGTTGCTAACAAGAGAAATAGCTGATTCTTGCAAGACAGAAAGCATAAGGACACACATTTCTTATGGCTTTGGTAGGTGAATAATATGCATCTGCGAATCCAGGCCTGGATCTTTCTTTCTCGGTGAAAAACAGCTTTCTTCCTTAGGGGAAGCTCAACTCGCAAAGTGCAACTTTTCGTTGCTAACAGAGAAACAGCTGATTCTTCAAGACAGAAAGCAAAAGGACACACATTTCTTATGGCTTTGATAAGTGAATCATATGCATTCGAGCATGCAGGTCTGGAGCTTTCTTCCTTGGTGAAAACACAGTTGTTAGGTACGGGAAGCTCCTACCGCAAAGTGCACCTTTGCTCTTCTAACACGTGAAACTCTTGATTTCTGACAGACAGGAGACATCAGGGCACATATTTCTTATGGTTTTGGAAAGGAAATCATATACATCTAAAACTCCAGGGCTGGAGGTTGCTTTCACGGTAAAAAGGACTGTTGTTCCTTAGGGGAAGCTCAGCGAGCAACGTGTAACTTTGCTTTGCTAACAGGCGGAAACGGTCGATTCCTGTCAGACAGAAGGCATCAGGACACAGTATTCTTATGGCTCTGGCTAGTGAATGACATGCATCTGAGAATCCAGGATTGGAGCTCTCGTTCTGGATGCAAAGCACAGTTGTTCCTTAGGGGAAGCTCAACGAGAAAAGTGCAACTTTGCTTTGCTAACAAGTGAAACGGTCGATTCCTGTCAGACAGAAGGCATCAGCACACACATTTCTTAGGGCCTCGGTAAGTGAATAATATGCATCTGAGAATCCAGGACTGGATCTTTCTTTCCGGCGAAAAACAACATTGTTCCTTAGGGGAAGCTCATCTCGCAAAGCGCAACTTTTCTTTGCTAACAAGAAAAAGAGCTGATTCTTGCAAGACAGGAAGCACAAGGACACACATTTCTTATGGCTTTGGTAAGTGAATAATATGCATCTGAGAATCCAGGCCTGGATCTTTCTTTCTCGGGGAAAAACAACTTTGTTCCTTAGGGGAAGGTCAACGAGCAAGGTGCAACATTGCTTTGCTATCAAGTGAAACAGTCAATTCCTGTCAGACAGAAGGCATCAGGACACACATTTCTTATGGCTTCGGTAAGTGAATAATATGCATCTGAGAATCCAGGACTGGATCTTTCTTTCTCAGGAAAAACAACTTTGTTCCTTAGGGGAAGCTCATCTCGCAAAGCGCAAGTTTTCGTTGCTAACAAGAGAAATAGCTGATTCTTGCAAGACAGAAAGCATAAGGACACACATTTCTTATGGCTTTGGTAGGTGAATAATATGCATCTGCGAATCCAGGCCTGGATCTTTCTTTCTCGGTGAAAAACAACTTTCTTCCTTAGGGGAAGCTCATCTCGCAAAGCGCAACTTTTCTTTGCTAACAAGAGAACCAGCTGATTCTTTCAAGACAGAAAGCAAAAGGACACACATTTCTTATAGCTTTGATAAGTGCATCATATGCATTCGAGAATGCAGGTCTGGAGCTTTCTTTCTCGGTGAAAAACAACTTTGTTCCTTAGGGGAAGCTCAACTCGCAAAGTGCAACTTTTCGTTGCTAACAGAGAAACAGCTGATACTTCAAGACAGAGAGCTTAAGGACACACATTTCTTATGGCTTTGATAAGTGAATCATATGCATTCGAGAATGCAGGTCTGGAGCTTTCTTCCTTGGTGAAAACACCGTTGTTACGTACGGGAAGCTCCTAACGCAAAGTGCACCTTTGCTATTCTAACTCGTGAAACTCTTGATTTCTGACAGACAGGAGACATCAGGGCACATATTTCTTATGGCTTTGGAAAGTAAATCATATACATCTAAAATTCCAGGGCTGGAGCTTGCTTTCACGGTGCAAAGCACTGTTGTTCCTTAGGGGAAGCTCAACGAGCAAAGTGTAACTTTGCTTTGCTAACAGGCGAAACGGTCGATTCCTGTCAGAGAGAAGACCTCAGGACACACATTTCTTAGGGCCTCGGTAAGTGAATAATATGCATCTGAGATTCCAGTACTGGATCTTTCTTTCTCAGGAAAAACAACTTTGTTCCTTAGGGGAAGCTCATCTCGCAAAGTGCAACATTTCTTTGCTAACAAGAGAAACAGCTGATTCTTGCAAGACAGGAAGCACAAGGACACACATTTCTTAAGGCTTTGGTAAGTGAATAATATGCATCTGAGAATCCTGGCCTGGATCTTTCTTTCTCGGTGAGAAAAACAACTTTGTTCCTTAGGGGAAGCTCAACTCGCAAAGTGCAACTTTTCGTTGCTAACAAGAGAACCAGCTCATTCGTTCAAGACAGAAAGCAAAAAGACACACATTTCTTATGGCTTTGATAAGTGAATCATATGCATTCGAGAATGCAGGTCTGGAGCTTTCTTCCTTGGTGAAAACACAGTTGTTACGTACAGGAAGCTCCTATCGCAAAGTGCACCTTTGCTCTTCTAACACGTGAAACTCTTGATTTCTGACAGACAGGAGACATCAGGGCACATATTTCTTATGGCTTTGGAAAGTAAATCATATACATCTAAAACTCCAGGGCTGGAGCTTGCTTTCACGGTGCAAAGCACTGTTGTTCCTTAGGGGAAGCTCAACGAGCAAAGTGTAAATTTGCTTTGCTAACAGGCGAAACGGTCGATTCCTGTCAGACAGAAGGCATCAGGACACAGTATTCTTATGTCTCTGGCTAGTGAATGACATGCATCAGAGAATCCAGGATTGGAGATCTCTTTCTGGATGCAAAGCACAGTTGTTCCTTAGGGGAAGCTCAACGAGCAAATTGCAACTTTGCTTTGCTAACAAGTGAAAGGGTCGATTCCTGTCAGACAGAAGACATCAGGACACACATTTCTTAGGGCCTCGGTAAGTGAATAATATGCATCTGCGAATCCAGGACTTTCTTTCTCGGTGAAAAACAACTTTGTTCCTTAGGGGAAGCTCATCTCGCAAAGTGCAACTTTTCGTTGCGAACAAGAGAAACAGCTGATTCTTGCAAGACAGGAAGTACAAGGGCACACATTTCTTAAGGCTTTGGTAAGTGAATAATATGCATCTGAGAATCCAGGCCTGGATCTTTCTTTCTCGGTGAAAAACAACTTTGTTCCTTAGGGGAAGCTCAACTCGCAAAGTGCAACTTTTCGTTGCTAACAAGAGAATCAGCTGATTCTTTCAAGACAGAAAGCATAAGGACACACATTTCTTATGGCTTTGATAAGTGAATCATATGCATTCGAGAATGCAGGTCTGGAGCTTTCTTCCTTGGTGAAAACACCGTTGTTACCTACGGGAAGCTCCTATCGCAAAGTGCACCTTTGCTCTTCTAACACGTGAAACTCTTGATTTCTGACAGACAGGAGACATCAGGGCACATATTTCTTATGGCTTTGGAAAGTAAATCATATACATCTAAAACTCCAGGGCTGGAGCTTGCTTTCACGGTGCAAAGCACTGTTGTTCCTTAGAGGAAGCTCAACGAGCAAAGTGTAACTTTGCTTTGCTAACAGGCGAAACGGTCGATTCCTGTCAGACAGAAGGCATCAGGACACAGTATTCTTATGGCTCTGGCTAGTGAATGACAGGCATCAGAGAATCCAGGATTGGAGCTCTCGTTCTGGATGCAAAGCACAGTTGTTCCTTAGGGGAAGCTCAACGAGCAAAGTGCAACTTTGCTTTGCTAACAAGTGAAACGGTCGATTCCTGTCAGAGAGAAGACCTCAGGACACACATTTCTTAGGGCCTCGGGAAGTGAATAATATGCATCTGAGATTCCAGTACTGGATCTTTCTTTCTCAGGAAAAACAACTTTGTTCCTTAGAGGAAGCTCAACGAGCAAAGTGCAACTTTTCTTCGCTAACAAGAAAAACAGCTGATTCTCTCAAGACAGGAAGCACATGGACAAACATTTCTTAGGGGCTCGGTAAGTGAATAATATGCATCTGAGAATCCAGGACTTTCTTTCTCGGTGAGAAACAACTTTGTTCCTTAGGGGAAGATCATCTCGCAAAGCGCAACTTTTCGTTGCTAACAAGAGAAAGAGCTGATTCTTGCAAGACAGAAAGCATAAGGACACACATTTCTTATGGCTTTGGTAAGTGAATAATATGCATCTGAGAATCCAGGCCTGGATCTTTCTTTCTCGGTGAAAAACAACTTTGTTCCTTAGGGGAAACTCAACTCGCAAAGTGCAACTTTTCGTTGCTAACAAGAGAACCAGCTGACTCTTTCAAGACAGGAAGCAAAAGGACACACATTTCTTATGGCTTTGATAAGTGAATCATATGCATTCGAGAATGCAGGTCTGGAGCTTTCTTCCTTGGTGAAAACACAGTTGTTACGTACAGGAAGCTCCTATCGCAAAGTGCACCTTTGCTCTTCTAACACGTGAAACTCTTGATTTCTGACATGCAGGAGACATCAGGGCACATATTTCTTATGGTTTTGGAAAGTAAATCATATACATCTAAAACTCCAGGGCTGGAGCTTGCTTTCACGGTGCAAAGCACTGTTGTTCCTTAGGGGAAGCTCAACGAGCAAAGTGTAACTTTGCTTTGCTAACAGGCGAAACGGTCGATTCCTGTCAGACAGAAGGCATCAGAACACAGTATTCTTATGGCTCTGGCTAGTGAATGACATGCATCAGAGAATCCAGGATTGGATCTCTCTTTCTGGATCTAAAGCACAGTTGTTTCTTAGGGGAAGCTCAACGAGCAAAGTGCAACTTTGCTTTGCTAACAAGTGAAACAGTCAATTCCTGTCAGACAGAAGGCATCAGGACACACATTTCTTAGGGACTCGGGAAGTGAATAATGTGCATCTGAGAATCCAGGACTGGATTTTTCTTTCTCAGGAAAAACAACTTTGTTCCTTAGGGGAAGCTCATCTCGCAAAGCGCAAGTTTTCGTTGCTAACAAGAGAAAGAGCTGATTCTTGCAAGACAAAAGCATAAGGGCACACATTTCTTAAGGCTTTGGTAAGTGAATAATATGCATCTGCGAATTCAGGCCTGGATCTTTCTTTCTCGGTGAAAAACAACTTTGTTCCTTAGGGGAAGGTCAACGAGCAAGGTGCAACATTGCTTTGCTATCAAGTGAAACAGTCAATTCCTGTCAGACAGAAGGCATCAGGACACACATTTCTTATGGCTTCGGTAAGTGAATAATATGCATCTGAGAATCCAGGACTGGATCTTTCTTTCTCAGGAAAAACAACTTTGTTCCTTAGGGGAAGCTCATCTCGCAAAGCGCAAGTTTTCGTTGCTAACAAGAGAAATAGCTGATTCTTGCAAGACAGAAAGCATAAGGACACACATTTCTTATGGCTTTGGTAGGTGAATAATATGCATCTGCGAATCCAGGCCTGGATCTTTCTTTCTCGGTGAAAAACAACTTTCTTCCTTAGGGGAAGCTCATCTCGCAAAGCGCAACTTTTCTTTGCTAACAAGAGAACCAGCTGATTCTTTCAAGACAGAAAGCAAAAGGACACACATTTCTTATAGCTTTGATAAGTGCATCATATGCATTCGAGAATGCAGGTCTGGAGCTTTCTTTCTCGGTGAAAAACAACTTTGTTCCTTAGGGGAAGCTCAACTCGCAAAGTGCAACTTTTCGTTGCTAACAGAGAAACAGCTGATACTTCAAGACAGAGAGCTTAAGGACACACATTTCTTATGGCTTTGATAAGTGAATCATATGCATTCGAGAATGCAGGTCTGGAGCTTTCTTCCTTGGTGAAAACACCGTTGTTACGTACGGGAAGCTCCTAACGCAAAGTGCACCTTTGCTATTCTAACTCGTGAAACTCTTGATTTCTGACAGACAGGAGACATCAGGGCACATATTTCTTATGGCTTTGGAAAGTAAATCATATACATCTAAAATTCCAGGGCTGGAGCTTGCTTTCACGGTGCAAAGCACTGTTGTTCCTTAGGGGAAGCTCAACGAGCAAAGTGTAACTTTGCTTTGCTAACAGGCGAAACGGTCGATTCCTGTCAGAGAGAAGACCTCAGGACACACATTTCTTAGGGCCTCGGTAAGTGAATAATATGCATCTGAGATTCCAGTACTGGATCTTTCTTTCTCAGGAAAAACAACTTTGTTCCTTAGGGGAAGCTCATCTCGCAAAGTGCAACATTTCTTTGCTAACAAGAGAAACAGCTGATTCTTGCAAGACAGGAAGCACAAGGACACACATTTCTTAAGGCTTTGGTAAGTGAATAATATGCATCTGAGAATCCTGGCCTGGATCTTTCTTTCTCGGTGAGAAAAACAACTTTGTTCCTTAGGGGAAGCTCAACTCGCAAAGTGCAACTTTTCGTTGCTAACAAGAGAACCAGCTCATTCGTTCAAGACAGAAAGCAAAAAGACACACATTTCTTATGGCTTTGATAAGTGAATCATATGCATTCGAGAATGCAGGTCTGGAGCTTTCTTCCTTGGTGAAAACACAGTTGTTACGTACAGGAAGCTCCTATCGCAAAGTGCACCTTTGCTCTTCTAACACGTGAAACTCTTGATTTCTGACAGACAGGAGACATCAGGGCACATATTTCTTATGGCTTTGGAAAGTAAATCATATACATCTAAAACTCCAGGGCTGGAGCTTGCTTTCACGGTGCAAAGCACTGTTGTTCCTTAGGGGAAGCTCAACGAGCAAAGTGTAAATTTGCTTTGCTAACAGGCGAAACGGTCGATTCCTGTCAGACAGAAGGCATCAGGACACAGTATTCTTATGTCTCTGGCTAGTGAATGACATGCATCAGAGAATCCAGGATTGGAGATCTCTTTCTGGATGCAAAGCACAGTTGTTCCTTAGGGGAAGCTCAACGAGCAAATTGCAACTTTGCTTTGCTAACAAGTGAAAGGGTCGATTCCTGTCAGACAGAAGACATCAGGACACACATTTCTTAGGGCCTCGGTAAGTGAATAATATGCATCTGCGAATCCAGGACTTTCTTTCTCGGTGAAAAACAACTTTGTTCCTTAGGGGAAGCTCATCTCGCAAAGTGCAACTTTTCGTTGCGAACAAGAGAAACAGCTGATTCTTGCAAGACAGGAAGTACAAGGGCACACATTTCTTAAGGCTTTGGTAAGTGAATAATATGCATCTGAGAATCCAGGCCTGGATCTTTCTTTCTCGGTGAAAAACAACTTTGTTCCTTAGGGGAAGCTCAACTCGCAAAGTGCAACTTTTCGTTGCTAACAAGAGAATCAGCTGATTCTTTCAAGACAGAAAGCATAAGGACACACATTTCTTATGGCTTTGATAAGTGAATCATATGCATTCGAGAATGCAGGTCTGGAGCTTTCTTCCTTGGTGAAAACACCGTTGTTACCTACGGGAAGCTCCTATCGCAAAGTGCACCTTTGCTCTTCTAACACGTGAAACTCTTGATTTCTGACAGACAGGAGACATCAGGGCACATATTTCTTATGGCTTTGGAAAGTAAATCATATACATCTAAAACTCCAGGGCTGGAGCTTGCTTTCACGGTGCAAAGCACTGTTGTTCCTTAGAGGAAGCTCAACGAGCAAAGTGTAACTTTGCTTTGCTAACAGGCGAAACGGTCGATTCCTGTCAGACAGAAGGCATCAGGACACAGTATTCTTATGGCTCTGGCTAGTGAATGACAGGCATCAGAGAATCCAGGATTGGAGCTCTCGTTCTGGATGCAAAGCACAGTTGTTCCTTAGGGGAAGCTCAACGAGCAAAGTGCAACTTTGCTTTGCTAACAAGTGAAACGGTCGATTCCTGTCAGAGAGAAGACCTCAGGACACACATTTCTTAGGGCCTCGGGAAGTGAATAATATGCATCTGAGATTCCAGTACTGGATCTTTCTTTCTCAGGAAAAACAACTTTGTTCCTTAGAGGAAGCTCAACGAGCAAAGTGCAACTTTTCTTCGCTAACAAGAAAAACAGCTGATTCTCTCAAGACAGGAAGCACATGGACAAACATTTCTTAGGGGCTCGGTAAGTGAATAATATGCATCTGAGAATCCAGGACTTTCTTTCTCGGTGAGAAACAACTTTGTTCCTTAGGGGAAGATCATCTCGCAAAGCGCAACTTTTCGTTGCTAACAAGAGAAAGAGCTGATTCTTGCAAGACAGAAAGCATAAGGACACACATTTCTTATGGCTTTGGTAAGTGAATAATATGCATCTGAGAATCCAGGCCTGGATCTTTCTTTCTCGGTGAAAAACAACTTTGTTCCTTAGGGGAAACTCAACTCGCAAAGTGCAACTTTTCGTTGCTAACAAGAGAACCAGCTGACTCTTTCAAGACAGGAAGCAAAAGGACACACATTTCTTATGGCTTTGATAAGTGAATCATATGCATTCGAGAATGCAGGTCTGGAGCTTTCTTCCTTGGTGAAAACACAGTTGTTACGTACAGGAAGCTCCTATCGCAAAGTGCACCTTTGCTCTTCTAACACGTGAAACTCTTGATTTCTGACATGCAGGAGACATCAGGGCACATATTTCTTATGGTTTTGGAAAGTAAATCATATACATCTAAAACTCCAGGGCTGGAGCTTGCTTTCACGGTGCAAAGCACTGTTGTTCCTTAGGGGAAGCTCAACGAGCAAAGTGTAACTTTGCTTTGCTAACAGGCGAAACGGTCGATTCCTGTCAGACAGAAGGCATCAGAACACAGTATTCTTATGGCTCTGGCTAGTGAATGACATGCATCAGAGAATCCAGGATTGGATCTCTCTTTCTGGATCTAAAGCACAGTTGTTTCTTAGGGGAAGCTCAACGAGCAAAGTGCAACTTTGCTTTGCTAACAAGTGAAACAGTCAATTCCTGTCAGACAGAAGGCATCAGGACACACATTTCTTAGGGACTCGGGAAGTGAATAATGTGCATCTGAGAATCCAGGACTGGATTTTTCTTTCTCAGGAAAAACAACTTTGTTCCTTAGGGGAAGCTCATCTCGCAAAGCGCAAGTTTTCGTTGCTAACAAGAGAAAGAGCTGATTCTTGCAAGACAAAAGCATAAGGGCACACATTTCTTAAGGCTTTGGTAAGTGAATAATATGCATCTGCGAATTCAGGCCTGGATCTTTCTTTCTCGGTGAAAAACAACTTTGTTCCTTAGGGGAAGCTCAACTCGCAAAGTGCAACTTTTCGTTGCTAACAAGAGAATCAGCTGATTCTTTCAAGACAGAAAGCAAAAGGACACATATTTCTTATGGCTTTGATAAGTGAATCATATGCATTCCTGAATGCAGGTCTGGATCTTTCTTCCTTGGTGAAAACACCGTTGTTACGTACGGGAAACTCCTATCGCAAAGTGCACATTTCCTCTTCTAACACGTGAAACTCTTGATTTCTGACAGACAGGAGACATCAGGGCACATATTTCTTATGGCTTTGGAAAGTAAATCATATACATCTAAAACTCCAGGGCTGGAGCTTGCTTTCACGGTGCAAAGCCCTGTTGCTCTTTAGGGGAAGCTCAACGAGCATAGTGTAACTTTGCTTTGCTAACAGGCGAAACGGTCGATTCCTGTCAGACAGAAGGCATCAGGACACAGTATTCTTATGGCTCTGGCTAGTGAATGACATGCATCAGAGAATCCAGGATTGGAGCTCTCGTTCTGGATGCAAAGCACAGTTGTTCCTTAGGGGAAGTTTAACGAGCAAAGTGCAACCTTGCTTTGCTAACAAGTGAAACGGTCGATTCCTGTCAGAAAGAAGACATCAGGACACAGTATTCTTATGGCTCTGGCTAGTGAATGAAATGCATCAGAGAATCCAGGATTGGATCATTCTTTCTCAGGAAAAACAACTTTGTTCCTTAGGGGAAGCTCATCTCGCAAAGTGCAACTTTTCTTTGCTAACAAGAAAAAGAGCTGATTCTTGCAAGACAGGAAGCACAAGGACACACATTTCTTATGGCTTTGGTAAGTGAATAATATGCATCTGAGAATCCAGGCCTGGATCTTTCTTTCTCGGTGAAAAACAACTTTGTTCCTTAGGGGAAGGTCAACGAGCAAGGTGCAACATTGCTTTGCTATCAAGTGAAACAGTCAATTCCTGTCAGACAGAAGGCATCAGGACACACATTTCTTATGGCTTCGGTAAGTGAATAATATGCATCTGAGAATCCAGGACTGGATCTTTCTTTCTCAGGAAAAACAACTTTGTTCCTTAGGGGAAGCTCATCTCGCAAAGCGCAAGTTTTCGTTGCTAACAAGAGAAATAGCTGATTCTTGCAAGACAGAAAGCATAAGGACACACATTTCTTATGGCTTTGGTAGGTGAATAATATGCATCTGCGAATCCAGGCCTGGATCTTTCTTTCTCGGTGAAAAACAACTTTCTTCCTTAGGGGAAGCTCATCTCGCAAAGCGCAACTTTTCTTTGCTAACAAGAGAACCAGCTGATTCTTTCAAGACAGAAAGCAAAAGGACACACATTTCTTATGGCTTTGATAAGTGAATCATATGCATTCGAGAATGCAGGTCTGGAGCTTTCTTCCTTGGTGAAAACACAGTTGTTGCGTACGGGAAGCTCCTATCGCAAAGTGCACCTTTGCTCTTCTAACTCGTGAAACTCTTGATTTCTGACAGACAGGAGACATCAGGGCACATATTTCTTATGGTTTTGGAAAGTAAATCATATACATCTAAAATTCCAGGGCTGGAGCTTGCTTTCACGGTGCAAAGCACTGTTGTTCCATAGGGGAAGCTCAACGAGCAAAGTGTAACTTTGCTTTGCTAACAGGCGAAACGGTCGATTCCTGTCAGACAGAAGGCATCAGGACACAGTATTCTTATGGCTCTGGCTAGTGAATGACATGCATCTGAGAATCCAGGATTGGAGCTCTCGTTCTGGGTGCAAAGCACAGTTGTTCCTTAGGGGAAGCTCAACGAGCAAATTGCAACTTTGCTTTGCTAACAAGCGAAACGGTCGATTCCTGTCAGACAGAAGGCATCAACACACACATTTCTTAGGGACTCGGGAAGTGAATAATATGCATCTGAGAATCCAGGACTGGATCTTTCTTTCTCGGTGAAAAACAACTTTGTTCCTTAGGGGAAGCTCAACTCGCAAAGTGCAACTTTTCGTTGCTAACAGAGAAACAGCTGATTCTTCAAGACAGAAAGCAAAAGGACACACATTTCTTATGGCTTTGATAAGTGATTCATATGCATTCGAGAATGCAGGTCTGGAGCTTTCTTTCTTGGTGAAAACACAGTTGTTACGTACGGGAAGCTCCTACCGCAAAGTGCACCTTTGCTCTTCTAACACGTGAAACTCTTGATTTCTGACAGACAGGAGACATCAGGGCACATATTTCTTATGGTTTTGGAAAGTAAATCATATACATCTAAAACTCCAGGGCTGGAGCTTGCTTTCACTGTAAAAAGGACTGTTATTCCTTAGGGGAAGCTCAACGAGCAAAGTGCAACTTTGCTTTGCTATCAAGTGAAACAGTCAATTCCTGTCAGACAGAAGGCATCAGGACACACATTTCTTAGGGACTCGGGAAGTGAATAATATGCATCTGAGAATCCAGGACTGGATTTTTCTTTCTCAGGAAAAACAACTTTGTTCCTTAGGGGAAGCTCATCTCGCAAAGCGCAAGTTTTCGTTGCTAACAAGAGAAAGAGCTGATTCTTGCAAGACAAAAGCATAAGGGCACACATTTCTTAAGGCTTTGGTAAGTGAATAATATGCATTCCTGAATGCAGGTCTGGAGCTTTCTTCCTTGGTGAAAACACAGTTGTTACGTACGGGAAGCTCCTATCGCAAAGTGCACATTTCCTCTTCTAACACGTGAAACTCTTGATTTCTGACAGACAGGAGACATCAGGGCACATATTTCTTATGGTTTTGTAAAGTAAATCATATACATCTAAAATTCCAGGGCTGGAGCTTGCTTTCACGGTGCAAAGCACTGTTGTTCCTTAGGGGAAGCTCAACGAGCAAAGTGTAACTTTGCTTTGCTAACAGGCGAAACGGTCGATTCCTGTCAGACAGAAGGCATCAGGACACAGTATTCTTATGGCTCTGGCTAGTGAATGACAGGCATCAGAGAATCCAGGATTGGAGCTCTCTTTCTGGATGCAAAGCACAGTTGTTCCTTAGGGGAAGCTCAACGAGCAAAGTGCAACTTTGCTTTGCTAACAAGTGAAACGGTCGATTCCTGTCAGAGAGAAGACCTCAGGACACACATTTCTTAGGGCCTCGGGAAGTGAATAATATGCATCTGAGATTCCAGTACTGGATCTTTCTTTCTCAGGAAAAACAACTTTGTTCCTTAGAGGAAGCTCAACGAGCAAAGTGCAACTTTTCTTCGCTAACAAGAAAAACAGCTGATTCTCTCAAGACAGGAAGCACATGGACAAACATTTCTTAGGGGCTCGGTAAGTGAATAATATACATCTGAGAATCCAGGACTTTCTTTCTCGGTGAGAAACAACTTTGTTCCTTAGGGGAAGCTCATCTCGCTAGCGCAACTTTTCGTTGCTAACAAGAGAAAGAGCTGATTCTTGCAAGACAGAAAGCATAAGGACACACATTTCTTATGGCTTTGGTAAGTGAATAATATGCATCTGAGAATCCAGGCCTGGATCTTTCTTTCTCGGTGAAAAACAACTTTCTTCCTTAGGGGAAACTCAACTCGCAAAGTGCAACTTTTCGTTGCTAACAAGAGAACCAGCTGATTCTTTCAAGACAGAAAGCAAAAGGACACACATTTCTTATGGCTTTGATAAGTGAATCATATGCATTCGAGAATGCAGGTCTGGAGCTTTCTTCCTTGGTGAAAACACAGTTGTTACGTACGGGAAGCTCCTATCTCAAAGCGCACCTTTCCTCTTCTAACACGTGAAACTCTTGATTTCTGACAGACAGGAGACATCAGGGCACATATTTCTTATGGCTTTGGAAAGTAAATCATATACATCTAAAACTCCAGGGCTGGAGCTTGCTTTCACGGTGCAAAGCACTGTTGTTCCTTAGAGGAAGCTCAACGAGCAAAGTGTAACTTTGCTTTGCTAACAGGCGAAACGGTCGATTCCTGTCAGACAGAAGGCATCAGGACACAGTATTCTTATGGCTCTGGCTAGTGAATGACAGGCATCAGAGAATCCAGGATTGGAGCTCTCGTTCTGGATGCAAAGCACAGTTGTTCCTTAGGGGAAGCTCAACGAGCAAAGTGCAACTTTGCTTTGCTAACAAGTGAAACGGTCGATTCCTGTCAGAGAGAAGACCTCAGGACACACATTTCTTAGGGCCTCGGGAAGTGAATAATATGCATCTGAGATTCCAGTACTGGATCTTTCTTTCTCAGGAAAAACAACTTTGTTCCTTAGAGGAAGCTCAACGAGCAAAGTGCAACTTTTCTTCGCTAACAAGAAAAACAGCTGATTCTCTCAAGACAGGAAGCACATGGACAAACATTTCTTAGGGGCTCGGTAAGTGAATAATATGCATCTGAGAATCCAGGACTTTCTTTCTCGGTGAGAAACAACTTTGTTCCTTAGGGGAAGATCATCTCGCAAAGCGCAACTTTTCGTTGCTAACAAGAGAAAGAGCTGATTCTTGCAAGACAGAAAGCATAAGGACACACATTTCTTATGGCTTTGGTAAGTGAATAATATGCATCTGAGAATCCAGGCCTGGATCTTTCTTTCTCGGTGAAAAACAACTTTGTTCCTTAGGGGAAACTCAACTCGCAAAGTGCAACTTTTCGTTGCTAACAAGAGAACCAGCTGACTCTTTCAAGACAGGAAGCAAAAGGACACACATTTCTTATGGCTTTGATAAGTGAATCATATGCATTCGAGAATGCAGGTCTGGAGCTTTCTTCCTTGGTGAAAACACAGTTGTTACGTACAGGAAGCTCCTATCGCAAAGTGCACCTTTGCTCTTCTAACACGTGAAACTCTTGATTTCTGACATGCAGGAGACATCAGGGCACATATTTCTTATGGTTTTGGAAAGTAAATCATATACATCTAAAACTCCAGGGCTGGAGCTTGCTTTCACGGTGCAAAGCACTGTTGTTCCTTAGGGGAAGCTCAACGAGCAAAGTGTAACTTTGCTTTGCTAACAGGCGAAACGGTCGATTCCTGTCAGACAGAAGGCATCAGAACACAGTATTCTTATGGCTCTGGCTAGTGAATGACATGCATCAGAGAATCCAGGATTGGATCTCTCTTTCTGGATCTAAAGCACAGTTGTTTCTTAGGGGAAGCTCAACGAGCAAAGTGCAACTTTGCTTTGCTAACAAGTGAAACAGTCAATTCCTGTCAGACAGAAGGCATCAGGACACACATTTCTTAGGGACTCGGGAAGTGAATAATGTGCATCTGAGAATCCAGGACTGGATTTTTCTTTCTCAGGAAAAACAACTTTGTTCCTTAGGGGAAGCTCATCTCGCAAAGCGCAAGTTTTCGTTGCTAACAAGAGAAAGAGCTGATTCTTGCAAGACAAAAGCATAAGGGCACACATTTCTTAAGGCTTTGGTAAGTGAATAATATGCATCTGCGAATTCAGGCCTGGATCTTTCTTTCTCGGTGAAAAACAACTTTGTTCCTTAGGGGAAGGTCAACGAGCAAGGTGCAACATTGCTTTGCTATCAAGTGAAACAGTCAATTCCTGTCAGACAGAAGGCATCAGGACACACATTTCTTATGGCTTCGGTAAGTGAATAATATGCATCTGAGAATCCAGGACTGGATCTTTCTTTCTCAGGAAAAACAACTTTGTTCCTTAGGGGAAGCTCATCTCGCAAAGCGCAAGTTTTCGTTGCTAACAAGAGAAATAGCTGATTCTTGCAAGACAGAAAGCATAAGGACACACATTTCTTATGGCTTTGGTAGGTGAATAATATGCATCTGCGAATCCAGGCCTGGATCTTTCTTTCTCGGTGAAAAACAACTTTCTTCCTTAGGGGAAGCTCATCTCGCAAAGCGCAACTTTTCTTTGCTAACAAGAGAACCAGCTGATTCTTTCAAGACAGAAAGCAAAAGGACACACATTTCTTATAGCTTTGATAAGTGCATCATATGCATTCGAGAATGCAGGTCTGGAGCTTTCTTTCTCGGTGAAAAACAACTTTGTTCCTTAGGGGAAGCTCAACTCGCAAAGTGCAACTTTTCGTTGCTAACAGAGAAACAGCTGATACTTCAAGACAGAGAGCTTAAGGACACACATTTCTTATGGCTTTGATAAGTGAATCATATGCATTCGAGAATGCAGGTCTGGAGCTTTCTTCCTTGGTGAAAACACCGTTGTTACGTACGGGAAGCTCCTAACGCAAAGTGCACCTTTGCTATTCTAACTCGTGAAACTCTTGATTTCTGACAGACAGGAGACATCAGGGCACATATTTCTTATGGCTTTGGAAAGTAAATCATATACATCTAAAATTCCAGGGCTGGAGCTTGCTTTCACGGTGCAAAGCACTGTTGTTCCTTAGGGGAAGCTCAACGAGCAAAGTGTAACTTTGCTTTGCTAACAGGCGAAACGGTCGATTCCTGTCAGAGAGAAGACCTCAGGACACACATTTCTTAGGGCCTCGGTAAGTGAATAATATGCATCTGAGATTCCAGTACTGGATCTTTCTTTCTCAGGAAAAACAACTTTGTTCCTTAGGGGAAGCTCATCTCGCAAAGTGCAACATTTCTTTGCTAACAAGAGAAACAGCTGATTCTTGCAAGACAGGAAGCACAAGGACACACATTTCTTAAGGCTTTGGTAAGTGAATAATATGCATCTGAGAATCCTGGCCTGGATCTTTCTTTCTCGGTGAGAAAAACAACTTTGTTCCTTAGGGGAAGCTCAACTCGCAAAGTGCAACTTTTCGTTGCTAACAAGAGAACCAGCTCATTCGTTCAAGACAGAAAGCAAAAAGACACACATTTCTTATGGCTTTGATAAGTGAATCATATGCATTCGAGAATGCAGGTCTGGAGCTTTCTTCCTTGGTGAAAACACAGTTGTTACGTACAGGAAGCTCCTATCGCAAAGTGCACCTTTGCTCTTCTAACACGTGAAACTCTTGATTTCTGACAGACAGGAGACATCAGGGCACATATTTCTTATGGCTTTGGAAAGTAAATCATATACATCTAAAACTCCAGGGCTGGAGCTTGCTTTCACGGTGCAAAGCACTGTTGTTCCTTAGGGGAAGCTCAACGAGCAAAGTGTAAATTTGCTTTGCTAACAGGCGAAACGGTCGATTCCTGTCAGACAGAAGGCATCAGGACACAGTATTCTTATGTCTCTGGCTAGTGAATGACATGCATCAGAGAATCCAGGATTGGAGATCTCTTTCTGGATGCAAAGCACAGTTGTTCCTTAGGGGAAGCTCAACGAGCAAATTGCAACTTTGCTTTGCTAACAAGTGAAAGGGTCGATTCCTGTCAGACAGAAGACATCAGGACACACATTTCTTAGGGCCTCGGTAAGTGAATAATATGCATCTGCGAATCCAGGACTTTCTTTCTCGGTGAAAAACAACTTTGTTCCTTAGGGGAAGCTCATCTCGCAAAGTGCAACTTTTCGTTGCGAACAAGAGAAACAGCTGATTCTTGCAAGACAGGAAGTACAAGGGCACACATTTCTTAAGGCTTTGGTAAGTGAATAATATGCATCTGAGAATCCAGGCCTGGATCTTTCTTTCTCGGTGAAAAACAACTTTGTTCCTTAGGGGAAGCTCAACTCGCAAAGTGCAACTTTTCGTTGCTAACAAGAGAATCAGCTGATTCTTTCAAGACAGAAAGCATAAGGACACACATTTCTTATGGCTTTGATAAGTGAATCATATGCATTCGAGAATGCAGGTCTGGAGCTTTCTTCCTTGGTGAAAACACCGTTGTTACCTACGGGAAGCTCCTATCGCAAAGTGCACCTTTGCTCTTCTAACACGTGAAACTCTTGATTTCTGACAGACAGGAGACATCAGGGCACATATTTCTTATGGCTTTGGAAAGTAAATCATATACATCTAAAACTCCAGGGCTGGAGCTTGCTTTCACGGTGCAAAGCACTGTTGTTCCTTAGAGGAAGCTCAACGAGCAAAGTGTAACTTTGCTTTGCTAACAGGCGAAACGGTCGATTCCTGTCAGACAGAAGGCATCAGGACACAGTATTCTTATGGCTCTGGCTAGTGAATGACAGGCATCAGAGAATCCAGGATTGGAGCTCTCGTTCTGGATGCAAAGCACAGTTGTTCCTTAGGGGAAGCTCAACGAGCAAAGTGCAACTTTGCTTTGCTAACAAGTGAAACGGTCGATTCCTGTCAGAGAGAAGACCTCAGGACACACATTTCTTAGGGCCTCGGGAAGTGAATAATATGCATCTGAGATTCCAGTACTGGATCTTTCTTTCTCAGGAAAAACAACTTTGTTCCTTAGAGGAAGCTCAACGAGCAAAGTGCAACTTTTCTTCGCTAACAAGAAAAACAGCTGATTCTCTCAAGACAGGAAGCACATGGACAAACATTTCTTAGGGGCTCGGTAAGTGAATAATATGCATCTGAGAATCCAGGACTTTCTTTCTCGGTGAGAAACAACTTTGTTCCTTAGGGGAAGATCATCTCGCAAAGCGCAACTTTTCGTTGCTAACAAGAGAAAGAGCTGATTCTTGCAAGACAGAAAGCATAAGGACACACATTTCTTATGGCTTTGGTAAGTGAATAATATGCATCTGAGAATCCAGGCCTGGATCTTTCTTTCTCGGTGAAAAACAACTTTGTTCCTTAGGGGAAACTCAACTCGCAAAGTGCAACTTTTCGTTGCTAACAAGAGAACCAGCTGACTCTTTCAAGACAGGAAGCAAAAGGACACACATTTCTTATGGCTTTGATAAGTGAATCATATGCATTCGAGAATGCAGGTCTGGAGCTTTCTTCCTTGGTGAAAACACAGTTGTTACGTACAGGAAGCTCCTATCGCAAAGTGCACCTTTGCTCTTCTAACACGTGAAACTCTTGATTTCTGACATGCAGGAGACATCAGGGCACATATTTCTTATGGTTTTGGAAAGTAAATCATATACATCTAAAACTCCAGGGCTGGAGCTTGCTTTCACGGTGCAAAGCACTGTTGTTCCTTAGGGGAAGCTCAACGAGCAAAGTGTAACTTTGCTTTGCTAACAGGCGAAACGGTCGATTCCTGTCAGACAGAAGGCATCAGAACACAGTATTCTTATGGCTCTGGCTAGTGAATGACATGCATCAGAGAATCCAGGATTGGATCTCTCTTTCTGGATCTAAAGCACAGTTGTTTCTTAGGGGAAGCTCAACGAGCAAAGTGCAACTTTGCTTTGCTAACAAGTGAAACAGTCAATTCCTGTCAGACAGAAGGCATCAGGACACACATTTCTTAGGGACTCGGGAAGTGAATAATGTGCATCTGAGAATCCAGGACTGGATTTTTCTTTCTCAGGAAAAACAACTTTGTTCCTTAGGGGAAGCTCATCTCGCAAAGCGCAAGTTTTCGTTGCTAACAAGAGAAAGAGCTGATTCTTGCAAGACAAAAGCATAAGGGCACACATTTCTTAAGGCTTTGGTAAGTGAATAATATGCATCTGCGAATTCAGGCCTGGATCTTTCTTTCTCGGTGAAAAACAACTTTGTTCCTTAGGGGAAGCTCAACTCGCAAAGTGCAACTTTTCGTTGCTAACAAGAGAATCAGCTGATTCTTTCAAGACAGAAAGCAAAAGGACACATATTTCTTATGGCTTTGATAAGTGAATCATATGCATTCCTGAATGCAGGTCTGGATCTTTCTTCCTTGGTGAAAACACCGTTGTTACGTACGGGAAACTCCTATCGCAAAGTGCACATTTCCTCTTCTAACACGTGAAACTCTTGATTTCTGACAGACAGGAGACATCAGGGCACATATTTCTTATGGCTTTGGAAAGTAAATCATATACATCTAAAACTCCAGGGCTGGAGCTTGCTTTCACGGTGCAAAGCCCTGTTGCTCTTTAGGGGAAGCTCAACGAGCATAGTGTAACTTTGCTTTGCTAACAGGCGAAACGGTCGATTCCTGTCAGACAGAAGGCATCAGGACACAGTATTCTTATGGCTCTGGCTAGTGAATGACATGCATCAGAGAATCCAGGATTGGAGCTCTCGTTCTGGATGCAAAGCACAGTTGTTCCTTAGGGGAAGTTTAACGAGCAAAGTGCAACCTTGCTTTGCTAACAAGTGAAACGGTCGATTCCTGTCAGAAAGAAGACATCAGGACACAGTATTCTTATGGCTCTGGCTAGTGAATGAAATGCATCAGAGAATCCAGGATTGGATCATTCTTTCTCAGGAAAAACAACTTTGTTCCTTAGGGGAAGCTCATCTCGCAAAGTGCAACTTTTCTTTGCTAACAAGAAAAAGAGCTGATTCTTGCAAGACAGGAAGCACAAGGACACACATTTCTTATGGCTTTGGTAAGTGAATAATATGCATCTGAGAATCCAGGCCTGGATCTTTCTTTCTCGGTGAAAAACAACTTTGTTCCTTAGGGGAAGGTCAACGAGCAAGGTGCAACATTGCTTTGCTATCAAGTGAAACAGTCAATTCCTGTCAGACAGAAGGCATCAGGACACACATTTCTTATGGCTTCGGTAAGTGAATAATATGCATCTGAGAATCCAGGACTGGATCTTTCTTTCTCAGGAAAAACAACTTTGTTCCTTAGGGGAAGCTCATCTCGCAAAGCGCAAGTTTTCGTTGCTAACAAGAGAAATAGCTGATTCTTGCAAGACAGAAAGCATAAGGACACACATTTCTTATGGCTTTGGTAGGTGAATAATATGCATCTGCGAATCCAGGCCTGGATCTTTCTTTCTCGGTGAAAAACAACTTTCTTCCTTAGGGGAAGCTCATCTCGCAAAGCGCAACTTTTCTTTGCTAACAAGAGAACCAGCTGATTCTTTCAAGACAGAAAGCAAAAGGACACACATTTCTTATGGCTTTGATAAGTGAATCATATGCATTCGAGAATGCAGGTCTGGAGCTTTCTTCCTTGGTGAAAACACAGTTGTTGCGTACGGGAAGCTCCTATCGCAAAGTGCACCTTTGCTCTTCTAACTCGTGAAACTCTTGATTTCTGACAGACAGGAGACATCAGGGCACATATTTCTTATGGTTTTGGAAAGTAAATCATATACATCTAAAATTCCAGGGCTGGAGCTTGCTTTCACGGTGCAAAGCACTGTTGTTCCATAGGGGAAGCTCAACGAGCAAAGTGTAACTTTGCTTTGCTAACAGGCGAAACGGTCGATTCCTGTCAGACAGAAGGCATCAGGACACAGTATTCTTATGGCTCTGGCTAGTGAATGACATGCATCTGAGAATCCAGGATTGGAGCTCTCGTTCTGGGTGCAAAGCACAGTTGTTCCTTAGGGGAAGCTCAACGAGCAAATTGCAACTTTGCTTTGCTAACAAGCGAAACGGTCGATTCCTGTCAGACAGAAGGCATCAACACACACATTTCTTAGGGACTCGGGAAGTGAATAATATGCATCTGAGAATCCAGGACTGGATCTTTCTTTCTCGGTGAAAAACAACTTTGTTCCTTAGGGGAAGCTCAACTCGCAAAGTGCAACTTTTCGTTGCTAACAGAGAAACAGCTGATTCTTCAAGACAGAAAGCAAAAGGACACACATTTCTTATGGCTTTGATAAGTGATTCATATGCATTCGAGAATGCAGGTCTGGAGCTTTCTTTCTTGGTGAAAACACAGTTGTTACGTACGGGAAGCTCCTACCGCAAAGTGCACCTTTGCTCTTCTAACACGTGAAACTCTTGATTTCTGACAGACAGGAGACATCAGGGCACATATTTCTTATGGTTTTGGAAAGTAAATCATATACATCTAAAACTCCAGGGCTGGAGCTTGCTTTCACTGTAAAAAGGACTGTTGTTCCTTAGGGGAAGCTCAACGAGCAAAGTGCAACTTTGCTTTGCTATCAAGTGAAACAGTCAATTCCTGTCAGACAGAAGGCATCAGGACACACATTTCTTAGGGACTCGGGAAGTGAATAATATGCATCTGAGAATCCAGGACTGGATTTTTCTTTCTCAGGAAAAACAACTTTGTTCCTTAGGGGAAGCTCATCTCGCAAAGCGCAAGTTTTCGTTGCTAACAAGAGAAAGAGCTGATTCTTGCAAGACAAAAGCATAAGGGCACACATTTCTTAAGGCTTTGGTAAGTGAATAATATGCATTCCTGAATGCAGGTCTGGAGCTTTCTTCCTTGGTGAAAACACAGTTGTTACGTACGGGAAGCTCCTATCGCAAAGTGCACATTTCCTCTTCTAACACGTGAAACTCTTGATTTCTGACAGACAGGAGACATCAGGGCACATATTTCTTATGGTTTTGTAAAGTAAATCATATACATCTAAAATTCCAGGGCTGGAGCTTGCTTTCACGGTGCAAAGCACTGTTGTTCCTTAGGGGAAGCTCAACGAGCAAAGTGTAACTTTGCTTTGCTAACAGGCGAAACGGTCGATTCCTGTCAGACAGAAGGCATCAGGACACAGTATTCTTATGGCTCTGGCTAGTGAATGACAGGCATCAGAGAATCCAGGATTGGAGCTCTCTTTCTGGATGCAAAGCACAGTTGTTCCTTAGGGGAAGCTCAACGAGCAAAGTGCAACTTTGCTTTGCTAACAAGTGAAACGGTCGATTCCTGTCAGAGAGAAGACCTCAGGACACACATTTCTTAGGGCCTCGGGAAGTGAATAATATGCATCTGAGATTCCAGTACTGGATCTTTCTTTCTCAGGAAAAACAACTTTGTTCCTTAGAGGAAGCTCAACGAGCAAAGTGCAACTTTTCTTCGCTAACAAGAAAAACAGCTGATTCTCTCAAGACAGGAAGCACATGGACAAACATTTCTTAGGGGCTCGGTAAGTGAATAATATACATCTGAGAATCCAGGACTTTCTTTCTCGGTGAGAAACAACTTTGTTCCTTAGGGGAAGCTCATCTCGCTAGCGCAACTTTTCGTTGCTAACAAGAGAAAGAGCTGATTCTTGCAAGACAGAAAGCATAAGGACACACATTTCTTATGGCTTTGGTAAGTGAATAATATGCATCTGAGAATCCAGGCCTGGATCTTTCTTTCTCGGTGAAAAACAACTTTCTTCCTTAGGGGAAACTCAACTCGCAAAGTGCAACTTTTCGTTGCTAACAAGAGAACCAGCTGATTCTTTCAAGACAGAAAGCAAAAGGACACACATTTCTTATGGCTTTGATAAGTGAATCATATGCATTCGAGAATGCAGGTCTGGAGCTTTCTTCCTTGGTGAAAACACAGTTGTTACGTACGGGAAGCTCCTATCTCAAAGCGCACCTTTCCTCTTCTAACACGTGAAACTCTTGATTTCTGACAGACAGGAGACATCAGGGCACATATTTCTTATGGTTTTGGAAAGTAAATCATATACATCTAAAACTCCAGGGCTGGAGTATGCTTTCACGGTGCAAAGCACTGTTGTTCCTTAGGGGAAGCTCAACGAGCAAAGTGTAACTTTGCTTTGCTAACAGGCGAAACGGTCGATTCCTGTCAGACAGAAGGCATCAGGACACAGTATTCTTATGGCTCTGGCTAGTGAATGAAATTCATCAGAGAATCCAGGATTGGATCTTTCTTTCTCAGGAAAAACAACTTTGTTCCTTAGGGGAAGGTCAACGAGCAAGGTGCAACATTGCTTTGCTATCAAGTGAAACAGTCAATTCCTGTCAGACAGAAGGCATCAGGACACACATTTCTTATGGCTTCGGTAAGTGAATAATATGCATCTGAGAATCCAGGACTGGATCTTTCTTTCTCAGGAAAAACAACTTTGTTCCTTAGGGGAAGCTCATCTCGCAAAGCGCAAGTTTTCGTTGCTAACAAGAGAAATAGCTGATTCTTGCAAGACAGAAAGCATAAGGACACACATTTCTTATGGCTTTGGTAGGTGAATAATATGCATCTGCGAATCCAGGCCTGGATCTTTCTTTCTCGGTGAAAAACAGCTTTCTTCCTTAGGGGAAGCTCAACTCGCAAAGTGCAACTTTTCGTTGCTAACAGAGAAACAGCTGATTCTTCAAGACAGAAAGCAAAAGGACACACATTTCTTATGGCTTTGATAAGTGAATCATATGCATTCGAGCATGCAGGTCTGGAGCTTTCTTCCTTGGTGAAAACACAGTTGTTAGGTACGGGAAGCTCCTACCGCAAAGTGCACCTTTGCTCTTCTAACACGTGAAACTCTTGATTTCTGACAGACAGGAGACATCAGGGCACATATTTCTTATGGTTTTGGAAAGGAAATCATATACATCTAAAACTCCAGGGCTGGAGGTTGCTTTCACGGTAAAAAGGACTGTTGTTCCTTAGGGGAAGCTCAGCGAGCAACGTGTAACTTTGCTTTGCTAACAGGCGGAAACGGTCGATTCCTGTCAGACAGAAGGCATCAGGACACAGTATTCTTATGGCTCTGGCTAGTGAATGACATGCATCTGAGAATCCAGGATTGGAGCTCTCGTTCTGGATGCAAAGCACAGTTGTTCCTTAGGGGAAGCTCAACGAGAAAAGTGCAACTTTGCTTTGCTAACAAGTGAAACGGTCGATTCCTGTCAGACAGAAGGCATCAGCACACACATTTCTTAGGGCCTCGGTAAGTGAATAATATGCATCTGAGAATCCAGGACTGGATCTTTCTTTCCGGCGAAAAACAACATTGTTCCTTAGGGGAAGCTCATCTCGCAAAGCGCAACTTTTCTTTGCTAACAAGAAAAAGAGCTGATTCTTGCAAGACAGGAAGCACAAGGACACACATTTCTTATGGCTTTGGTAAGTGAATAATATGCATCTGAGAATCCAGGCCTGGATCTTTCTTTCTCGGGGAAAAACAACTTTGTTCCTTAGGGGAAGGTCAACGAGCAAGGTGCAACATTGCTTTGCTATCAAGTGAAACAGTCAATTCCTGTCAGACAGAAGGCATCAGGACACACATTTCTTATGGCTTCGGTAAGTGAATAATATGCATCTGAGAATCCAGGACTGGATCTTTCTTTCTCAGGAAAAACAGCTTTGTTCCTTAGGGGAAGCTCATCTCGCAAAGCGCAACTTTTCGTTGCTAACAAGAGAAAGAGCTGATTCTTGCAAGACAGAAAGCATAAGGACACACATTTCTTATGGCTTTGGTAGGTGAATAATATGCATCTGCGAATCCAGGCCTGGATCTTTTTTTCTCGGTGAAAAACAACTTTCTTCCTTAGGGGAAGCTCATCTCGCAAAGCGCAACTTTTCTTTGCTAACAAGAGAACCAGCTGATTCTTTCAAGACAGAAAGCAAAAGGACACACATTTCTTATAGCTTTGATAAGTGCATCATATGCATTCGAGAATGCAGGTCTGGAGCTTTCTTTCTCGGTGAAAAACAACTTTGTTCCTTAGGGGAAGCTCAACTCGCAAAGTGCAACTTTTCGTTGCTAACAGAGAAACAGCTGATACTTCAAGACAGAGAGCTTAAGGACACACATTTCTTATGGCTTTGATAAGTGAATCATATGCATTCGAGAATGCAGGTCTGGAGCTTTCTTCCTTGGTGAAAACACAGTTGTTGCGTACGGGAAGCTCCTATCGCAAAGTGCACCTTTGCTCTTCTAACTCGTGAAACTCTTGATTTCTGACAGACAGGAGACATCAGGGCACATATTTCTTATGGTTTTGGAAAGTAAATCATATACATCTAAAATTCCAGGGCTGGAGCTTGCTTTCACGGTGCAAAGCACTGTTGTTCCTTACGGGAAGCTCAACGAGCAAAGTGTAACTTTGCTTTGCTAACAGGCGAAACGGTCGATTCCTGTCAGAGAGAAGACCTCAGGACACACATTTCTTAGGGCCTCGGGAAGTGAATAATATGCATCTGAGAATCCAGGACTGGATCTTTCTTTCTCAGGAAAAACAACTTTGTTCCTTAGGGGAAGCTCATCTCGCAAAGTGCAACATTTCGTTGCTAACAAGAGAAACAGCTGATTCTTGCAAGACAGGAAGCACAAGGACACACATTTCTTAAGGCTTTGGAAAGTGAATAATATGCATCTGAGAATCCTGGCCTGGATCTTTCTTTCTCGGTGAGAAAAACAACTTTGTTCCTTAGGGGAAGCTCAACTCGCAAAGTGCAACTTTTCGTTGCTAACAAGAGAACCAGCTCATTCGTTCAAGACAGAAAGCAAAAAGACACACATTTCTTATGGCTTTGATAAGTGAATCATATGCATTCGAGAATGCAGGTCTGGAGCTTTCTTCCTTGGTGAAAACACAGTTGTTACGTACAGGAAGCTCCTATCGCAAAGTGCACCTTTGCTCTTCTAACACGTGAAACTCTTGATTTCTGACAGACAGGAGACATCAGGGCACATATTTCTTATGGCTTTGGAAAGTAAATCATATACATCTAAAATTCCAGGGCTGGAGCTTGCTTTCACGGTGCAAAGCACTGTTGTTCCTTAGGGGAAGCTCAACGAGCAAAGTGTAACTTTGCTTTGCTAACAGGCGAAACGGTCGATTCCTGTCAGACAGAAGGCATCAGGACACAGTATTCTTATGGCTCTGGCTAGTGAATGACATGCATCAGAGAATCCAGGATTGGAGCTCTCGTTCTGGATGCAAAGCACAGTTGTTCCTTAGGGGAAGCTCAACGAGCAAAGTGCAACTTTGCTTTGCTAACAAGTGAAACGGTCGATTCCTGTCAGAGAGAAGACCTCAGGACACACATTTCTTAGGGCCTCGGGAAGTGAATAATATGCATCTGAGATTCCAGTACTGGATCTTTCTTTCTCAGGAAAAACAACTTTGTTCCTTAGAGGAAGCTCAACGAGCAAAGTGCAACTTTTCTTCGCTAACAAGAAAAACAGCTGATTCTCTCAAGACAGGAAGCACATGGACAAACATTTCTTAGGGGCTCGGTAAGTGAATAATATGCATCTGAGAATCCAGGACTTTCTTTCTCGGTGAGAAACAACTTTGTTCCTTAGGGGAAGCTCATCTCGCAAAGCGCAACTTTTCGTTGCTAACAAGAGAAAGAGCTGATTCTTGCAAGACAGAAAGCATAAGGACACACATTTCTTATGGCTTTGGTAGGTGAATAATATGCATCTGCGAATCCAGGCCTGGATCTTTCTTTCTCGGTGAAAAACAACTTTCTTCCTTAGGGGAAGCTCATCTCGCAAAGCGCAACTTTTCTTTGCTAACAAGAGAACCAGCTGATTCTTTCAAGACAGAAAGCAAAAGGACACACATTTCTTATAGCTTTGATAAGTGCATCATATGCATTCGAGAATGCAGGTCTGGAGCTTTCTTTCTCGGTGAAAAACAACTTTGTTCCTTAGGGGAAGCTCAACTCGCAAAGTGCAACTTTTCGTTGCTAACAGAGAAACAGCTGATACTTCAAGACAGAGAGCTTAAGGACACACATTTCTTATGGCTTTGATAAGTGAATCATATGCATTCGAGAATGCAGGTCTGGAGCTTTCTTCCTTGGTGAAAACACAGTTGTTGCGTACGGGAAGCTCCTATCGCAAAGTGCACCTTTGCTCTTCTAACTCGTGAAACTCTTGATTTCTGACAGACAGGAGACATCAGGGCACATATTTCTTATGGTTTTGGAAAGTAAATCATATACATCTAAAATTCCAGGGCTGGAGCTTGCTTTCACGGTGCAAAGCACTGTTGTTCCATAGGGGAAGCTCAACGAGCAAAGTGTAACTTTGCTTTGCTAACAGGCGAAACGGTCGATTCCTGTCAGACAGAAGGCATCAGGACACAGTATTCTTATGGCTCTGGCTAGTGAATGACATGCATCTGAGAATCCAGGATTGGAGCTCTCGTTCTGGGTGCAAAGCACAGTTGTTCCTTAGGGGAAGCTCAACGAGCAAATTGCAACTTTGCTTTGCTAACAGGCGAAACGGTCGATTCCTGTCAGACAGAAGGCATCAACACACACATTTCTTAGGGCCTCGGTAAGTGAATAATATGCATCTGAGAATCCAGGACTGGATCTTTCTTTCTCGGTGAAAAACAACTTTGTTCCTTAGGGGAAGCTCAACTCGCAAAGTGCAACTTTTCGTTGCTAACAGAGAAACAGCTGATTCTTCAAGACAGAAAGCAAAAGGACACACATTTCTTATGGCTTTGATAAGTGATTCATATGCATTCGAGAATGCAGGTCTGGAGCTTTCTTTCTTGGTGAAAACACAGTTGTTACGTACGGGAAGCTCCTACCGCAAAGTGCACCTTTGCTCTTCTAACACGTGAAACTCTTGATTTCTGACAGACAGGAGACATCAGGGCACATATTTCTTATGGTTTTGGAAAGTAAATCATATACATCTAAAACTCCAGGGCTGGAGCTTGCTTTCACTGTAAAAAGGACTGTTGTTCCTTAGGGGAAGCTCAACGAGCAAAGTGCAACTTTGCTTTGCTATCAAGTGAAACAGTCAATTCCTGTCAGACAGAAGGCATCAGGACACACATTTCTTAGGGACTCGGGAAGTGAATAATATGCATCTGAGAATCCAGGACTGGATTTTTCTTTCTCAGGAAAAACAACTTTGTTCCTTAGGGGAAGCTCATCTCGCTAAGCGCAAGTTTTCGTTGCTAACAAGAGAAAGAGCTGATTCTTGCAAGACAAAAGCATAAGGGCACACATTTCTTAAGGCTTTGGTAAGTGAATAATATGCATCTGCGAATTCAGGCCTGGATCTTTCTTTCTCGGTGAAAAACAACTTTGTTCCTTAGGGGAAGCTCAACTCGCAAAGTGCAACTTTTCGTTGCTAACAAGAGAATCAGCTGATTCTTTCAAGACAGAAAGCATAAGGACACACATTTCTTATGGCTTTAATAAGTGAATCATATGCATTCCTGAATGCAGGTCTGGAGCTTTCTTCCTTGGCGAAAACACCGTTGTTACGTACGGGAAGCTCCTATCGCAAAGTGCACATTTCCTCTTCTAACACGTGAAACTCTTGATTTCTGACAGACAGGAGACATCAGGGCACATATTTCTTATGGTTTTGTAAAGTAAATCATATACATCTAAAATTCCAGGGCTGGAGCTTGCTTTCACGGTGCAAAGCACTGTTGTTCCTTAGGGGAAGCTCAACGAGCAAAGTGTAACTTTGCTTTGCTAACAGGCGAAACGGTCGATTCCTGTCAGACAGAAGGCATCAGGACACAGTATTCTTATGGCTCTGGCTAGTGAATGACAGGCATCAGAGAATCCAGGATTGGAGCTCTCTTTCTGGATGCAAAGCACAGTTGTTCCTTAGGGGAAGCTCAACGAGCAAAGTGCAACTTTGCTTTGCTAACAAGTGAAACGGTCGATTCCTGTCAGAGAGAAGACCTCAGGACACACATTTCTTAGGGCCTCGGGAAGTGAATAATATGCATCTGAGATTCCAGTACTGGATCTCTCTTTCTCCAGAAAAACAACTTTGTTCCTTAGAGGAAGCTCAACGAGCAAAGTGCAACTTTTCTTCGCTAACAAGAAAAACAGCTGATTCTCTCAAGACAGGAAGCACATGGACAAACATTTCTTAGGGGCTCGGTAAGTGAATAATATACATCTGAGAATCCAGGACTTTCTTTCTCGGTGAGAAACAACTTTGTTCCTTAGGGGAAGCTCATCTCGCAAAGCGCAACTTTTCGTTGCTAACAAGAGAAAGAGCTGATTCTTGCAAGACAGAAAGCATAAGGACACACATTTCTTATGGCTTTGGTAAGTGAATAATATGCATCTGAGAATCCAGGCCTGGATCTTTCTTTCTCGGTGAAAAACAACTTTGTTCCTTAGGGGAAACTCAACTCGCAAAGTGCAACTTTTCGTTGCTAACAAGAGAACCAGCTGATTCTTTCAAGACAGAAAGCAAAAGGACACACATTTCTTATGGCTTTGATAAGTGAATCATATGCATTCGAGAATGCAGGTCTGGAGCTTTCTTCCTTGGTGAAAACACCGTTGTTACGTACGGGAAGCTCCTATCTCAAAGCGCACCTTTCCTCTTCTAACACGTGAAACTCTTGATTTCTGACAGACAGGAGACATCAGGGCACATATTTCTTATGGTTTTGGAAAGTAAATCATATACATCTAAAACTCCAGGGCTGGAGCTTGCTTTCACGGTGCAAAGCACTGTTGTTCCTTAGGGGAAGCTCAACGAGCAAAGTGTAACTTTGCTTTGCTAACAGGCGAAACGGTCGATTCCTGTCAGACAGAAGGCATCAGGACACAGTATTCTTATGGCTCTGGCTAGTGAATGAAATGCATCAGAGAATCCAGGATTGGATCTTTCTTTCTCAGGAAAAACAACTTTGTTCCTTAGGGGAAGCTCATCTCGCAAAGTGCAACTTTTCTTTGCTAACAAGAAAAACAGCTGATTCTTGCAAGACAGGAAGCACAAGGACACACATTTCTTATGGCTTTGGTAAGTGAATAATATGCATCTGAGAATCCAGGCCTGGATCTTTCTTTCTCGGGGAAAAACAACTTTGTTCCTTAGGGGAAGGTCAACGAGCAAGGTGCAACATTGCTTTGCTATCAAGTGAAACAGTCAATTCCTGTCAGACAGAAGGCATCAGGACACACATTTCTTATGGCTTCGGTAAGTGAATAATATGCATCTGAGAATCCAGGACTGGATCTTTCTTTCTCAGGAAAAACAACTTTGTTCCTTAGGGGAAGCTCATCTCGCAAAGCGCAAGTTTTCGTTGCTAACAAGAGAAATAGCTGATTCTTGCAAGACAGAAAGCATAAGGACACACATTTCTTATGGCTTTGGTAGGTGAATAATATGCATCTGCGAATCCAGGCCTGGATCTTTCTTTCTCGGTGAAAAACAGCTTTGTTCCTTAGGGGAAGCTCAACTCGCAAAGTGCAACTTTTCGTTGCTAACAGAGAAACAGCTGATACTTCAAGACAGAGAGCTTAAGGACACACATTTCTTATGGCTTTGATAAGTGAATCATATGCATTCGAGAATGCAGGTCTGGAGCTTTCTTCCTTGGTGAAAACACCGTTGTTACGTACGGGAAGCTCCTATCGCAAAGTGCACCTTTGCTATTCTAACTCGTGAAACTCTTGATTTCTGACAGACAGGAGACATCAGGGCACATATTTCTTATGGTTTTGGAAAGTAAATCATATACATCTAAAACTCCAGGGCTGGAGCTTGCTTTCACGGTGCAAAGCACTGTTGTTCCTTAGGGGAAGCTCAACGAGCAAAGTGTAACTTTGCTTTGCTAACAGGCGAAACGGTCGATTCCTGTCAGAGAGAAGACCTCAGGACACACATTTCTTAGGGCCTCGGGAAGTGAATAATATGCATCTGAGAATCCAAAACTGGATCTTTCTTTCTCAGGAAAAACAACTTTGTTCCTTAGGGGAAGCTCATCTCGCAAAGTGCAACATTTCTTTGCTAACAAGAGAAACAGCTGATTCTTGCAAGACAGGAAGCACAAGGACACACATTTCTTAAGGCTTTGGTAAGTGAATAATATGCATCTGAGAATCCTGGCCTGGATCTTTCTTTCTCGGTGAGAAAAACAACTTTGTTCCTTAGGGGAAGCTCAACTCGCAAAGTGCAACTTTTCGTTGCTAACAAGAGGACCAGCTCATTCGTTCAAGACAGAAAGCAAAAAGACACACATTTCTTATGGCTTTGATAAGTGAATCATATGCATTCGAGAATGCAGGTCTGGAGCTTTCTTCCTTGGTGAAAACACAGTTGTTACGTACAGGAAGCTCCTATCGCAAAGTGCACCTTTGCTCTTCTAACACGTGAAACTCTTGATTTCTGACAGACAGGAGACATCAGGGCACATATTTCTTATGGTTTTGGAAAGTAAATCATATACATCTAAAACTCCAGGGCTGGAGCTTGCTTTCACGGTGCAAAGCACTGTTGTTCCTTAGGGGAAGCTCAACGAGCAAAGTGTAACTTTGCTTTGCTAACAGGCGAAACGATCGATTCCTGTCAGACAGAAGGCATCAGAACACAGTATTCTTATGTCTCTGGCTAGTGAATGACATGCATCAGAGAATCCAGGATTGGAGATCTCTTTCTGGATGCAAAGCACAGTTGTTCCTTAGGGGAAGCTCAACGAGCAAATTGCAACTTTGCTTTGCTAACAAGCGAAACGGTCGATTCCTGTCAGACAGAAGGCATCAACACACACATTTCTTAGGGCCTCGGTAAGTGAATAATATGCATCTGAGAATCCAGGACTGGATCTTTCTTTCTCGGTGAAAAACAACTTTGTTCCTTAGGGGAAGCTCAACTCGCAAAGTGCAACTTTTCGTTGCTAACAGAGAAACAGCTGATTCTTCAAGACAGAAAGCAAAAGGACACACATTTCTTATGGCTTTGATAAGTGATTCATATGCATTCGAGAATGCAGGTCTGGAGCTTTCTTTCTTGGTGAAAACACAGTTGTTACGTACGGGAAGCTCCTACCGCAAAGTGCACCTTTGCTCTTCTAACACGTGAAACTCTTGATTTCTGACAGACAGGAGACATCAGGGCACATATTTCTTATGGTTTTGGAAAGTAAATCATATACATCTAAAACTCCAGGGCTGGAGCTTGCTTTCACTGTAAAAAGGACTGTTGTTCCTTAGGGGAAGCTCAACGAGCAAAGTGCAACTTTGCTTTGCTATCAAGTGAAACAGTCAATTCCTGTCAGACAGAAGGCATCAGGACACACATTTCTTAGGGACTCGGGAAGTGAATAATATGCATCTGAGAATCCAGGACTGGATTTTTCTTTCTCAGGAAAAACAACTTTGTTCCTTAGGGGAAGCTCATCTCGCTAAGCGCAAGTTTTCGTTGCTAACAAGAGAAAGAGCTGATTCTTGCAAGACAAAAGCATAAGGGCACACATTTCTTAAGGCTTTGGTAAGTGAATAATATGCATCTGCGAATTCAGGCCTGGATCTTTCTTTCTCGGTGAAAAACAACTTTGTTCCTTAGGGGAAGCTCAACTCGCAAAGTGCAACTTTTCGTTGCTAACAAGAGAATCAGCTGATTCTTTCAAGACAGAAAGCATAAGGACACACATTTCTTATGGCTTTAATAAGTGAATCATATGCATTCCTGAATGCAGGTCTGGAGCTTTCTTCCTTGGCGAAAACACCGTTGTTACGTACGGGAAGCTCCTATCGCAAAGTGCACATTTCCTCTTCTAACACGTGAAACTCTTGATTTCTGACAGACAGGAGACATCAGGGCACATATTTCTTATGGTTTTGTAAAGTAAATCATATACATCTAAAATTCCAGGGCTGGAGCTTGCTTTCACGGTGCAAAGCACTGTTGTTCCTTAGGGGAAGCTCAACGAGCAAAGTGTAACTTTGCTTTGCTAACAGGCGAAACGGTCGATTCCTGTCAGACAGAAGGCATCAGGACACAGTATTCTTATGGCTCTGGCTAGTGAATGACAGGCATCAGAGAATCCAGGATTGGAGCTCTCTTTCTGGATGCAAAGCACAGTTGTTCCTTAGGGGAAGCTCAACGAGCAAAGTGCAACTTTGCTTTGCTAACAAGTGAAACGGTCGATTCCTGTCAGAGAGAAGACCTCAGGACACACATTTCTTAGGGCCTCGGGAAGTGAATAATATGCATCTGAGATTCCAGTACTGGATCTTTCTTTCTCAGGAAAAACAACTTTGTTCCTTAGAGGAAGCTCAACGAGCAAAGTGCAACTTTTCTTCGCTAACAAGAAAAACAGCTGATTCTCTCAAGACAGGAAGCACATGGACAAACATTTCTTAGGGGCTCGGTAAGTGAATAATATACATCTGAGAATCCAGGACTTTCTTTCTCGGTGAGAAACAACTTTGTTCCTTAGGGGAAGCTCATCTCGCAAAGCGCAACTTTTCGTTGCTAACAAGAGAAAGAGCTGATTCTTGCAAGACAGAAAGCATAAGGACACACATTTCTTATGGCTTTGGTAGGTGAATAATATGCATCTGCGAATCCAGGCCTGGATCTTTCTTTCTCGGTGAAAAACAACTTTGTTCCTTAGGGGAAACTCAACTCGCAAAGCGCAACTTTTCTTTGCTAACAAGAGAACCAGCTGATTCTTTCAAGACAGAAAGCAAAAGGACACACATTTCTTATGGCTTTGATAAGTGAATCATATGCATTCGAGAATGCAGGTCTGGAGCTTTCTTCCTTGGTGAAAACACAGTTGTTACGTACGGGAAGCTCCTATCTCAAAGCGCACCTTTCCTCTTCTAACACGTGAAACTCTTGATTTCTGACAGACAGGAGACATCAGGGCACATATTTCTTATGGTTTTGGAAAGTAAATCATATACATCTAAAACTCCAGGGCTGGAGCTTGCTTTCACGGTGCAAAGCACTGTTGTTCCTTAGGGGAAGCTCAACGAGCAAAGTGTAACTTTGCTTTGCTAACAGGCGAAACGGTCGATTCCTGTCAGACAGAAGGCATCAGGACACAGTATTCTTATGGCTCTGGCTAGTGAATGAAATGCATCAGAGAATCCAGGATTGGATCTTTCTTTCTCAGGAAAAACAACTTTGTTCCTTAGGGGAAGCTCATCTCGCAAAGTGCAACTTTTCTTTGCTAACAAGAAAAAGAGCTGATTCTTGCAAGACAGGAAGCACAAGGACACACATTTCTTATGGCTTTGGTAAGTGAATAATATGCATCTGAGAATCCAGGCCTGGATCTTTCTTTCTCGGGGAAAAACAACTTTGTTCCTTAGGGGAAGGTCAACGAGCAAGGTGCAACATTGCTTTGCTATCAAGTGAAACAGTCAATTCCTGTCAGACAGAAGGCATCAGGACACACATTTCTTATGGCTTCGGTAAGTGAATAATATGCATCTGAGAATCCAGGACTGGATCTTTCTTTCTCAGGAAAAACAACTTTGTTCCTTAGGGGAAGCTCATCTCGCAAAGCGCAAGTTTTCGTTGCTAACAAGAGAAATAGCTGATTCTTGCAAGACAGAAAGCATAAGGACACACATTTCTTATGGCTTTGGTAGGTGAATAATATGCATCTGCGAATCCAGGCCTGGATCTTTCTTTCTCGGTGAAAAACAGCTTTGTTCCTTAGGGGAAGCTCAACTCGCAAAGTGCAACTTTTCGTTGCTAACAGAGAAACAGCTGATACTTCAAGACAGAGAGCTTAAGGACACACATTTCTTATGGCTTTGATAAGTGAATCATATGCATTCGAGAATGCAGGTCTGGAGCTTTCTTCCTTGGTGAAAACACCGTTGTTACGTACGGGAAGCTCCTATCGCAAAGTGCACCTTTGCTATTCTAACTCGTGAAACTCTTGATTTCTGACAGACAGGAGACATCAGGGCACATATTTCTTATGGTTTTGGAAAGTAAATCATATACATCTAAAATTCCAGGGCTGGAGCTTGCTTTCACGGTGCAAAGCACTGTTGTTCCTTAGGGGAAGCTCAACGAGCAAAGTGTAACTTTGCTTTGCTAACAGGCGAAACGGTCGATTCCTGTCAGAGAGAAGACCTCAGGACACACATTTCTTAGGGCCTCGGGAAGTGAATAATATGCATCTGAGAATCCAAAACTGGATCTTTCTTTCTCAGGAAAAACAACTTTGTTCCTTAGGGGAAGCTCATCTCGCAAAGTGCAACATTTCTTTGCTAACAAGAGAAACAGCTGATTCTTGCAAGACAGGAAGCACAAGGACACACATTTCTTAAGGCTTTGGTAAGTGAATAATATGCATCTGAGAATCCTGGCCTGGATCTTTCTTTCTCGGTGAGAAAAACAACTTTGTTCCTTAGGGGAAGCTCAACTCGCAAAGTGCAACTTTTCGTTGCTAACAAGAGAACCAGCTCATTCTTGCAAGACAGGAAGCACAAGGACACACATTTCTTAAGGCTTTGGTAAGTGAATAATATGCATCTGAGAATCCTGGCCTGGATCTTTCTTTCTCGGTGAGAAAAACAACTTTGTTCCTTAGGGGAAGCTCAACTCGCAAAGTGCAACTTTTCGTTGCTAACAAGAGAACCAGCTCATTCGTTCAAGACAGAAAGCAAAAAGACACACATTTCTTATGGCTTTGATAAGTGAATCATATGCATTCGAGAATGCAGGTCTGGAGCTTTATTCCTTGGTGAAAACACAGTTGTTACGTACAGGAAGCTCCTATCGCAAAGTGCACCTTTGCTCTTCTAACACGTGAAACTCTTGATTTCTGACAGACAGGAGACATCAGGGCACATATTTCTTATGGTTTTGGAAAGTAAATCATATACATCTAAAACTCCAGGGCTGGAGCTTGCTTTCACGGTGCAAAGCACTGTTGTTCCTTAGAGGAAGCTCAACGAGCAAAGTGTAACTTTGCTTTGCTAACAGGCGAAACGGTCGATTCCTGTCAGACAGAAGGCATCAGGACACAGTATTCTTATGGCTCTGGCTAGTGAATGACATGCATCAGAGAATCCAGGATTGGAGCTCTCGTTCTGGATGCAAAGCACAGTTGTTCCTTAGGGGAAGCTCAACGAGCAAAGTGCAACTTTGCTTTGCTAACAAGTGAAACGGTCGATTCCTGTCAGAGAGAAGACCTCAGGACACACATTTCTTAGGGCCTCGGGAAGTGAATAATATGCATCTGAGATTCCAGTACTGGATCTTTCTTTCTCAGGAAAAACAACTTTGTTCCTTAGAGGAAGCTCAACGAGCAAAGTGCAACTTTTCTTCGCTAACAAGAAAAACAGCTGATTCTCTCAAGACAGGAAGCACATGGACAAACATTTCTTAGGGGCTCGGTAAGTGAATAATATGCATCTGAGAATCCAGGACTTTCTTTCTCGGTGAGAAACAACTTTGTTCCTTAGGGGAAGCTCATCTCGCAAAGCGCAACTTTTCGTTGCTAACAAGAGAAAGAGCTGATTCTTGCAAGACAGAAAGCATAAGGACACACATTTCTTATGGCTTTGGTAGGTGAATAATATGCATCTGCGAATCCAGGCCTGGATCTTTCTTTCTCGGTGAAAAACAACTTTCTTCCTTAGGGGAAGCTCATCTCGCAAAGCGCAACTTTTCTTTGCTAACAAGAAAACCAGCTGATTCTTTCAAGACAGAAAGCAAAAGGACACACATTTCTTATAGCTTTGATAAGTGCATCATATGCATTCGAGAATGCAGGTCTGGAGCTTTCTTTCTCGGTGAAAAACAACTTTCTTCCTTAGGGGAAGCTCAACTCGCAAAGTGCAACTTTTCGTTGCTAACAGAGAAACAGCTGATACTTCAAGACAGAGAGCTTAAGGACACACATTTCTTATGGCTTTGATAAGTGAATCATATGCATTCGAGAATGCAGGTCTGGAGCTTTCTTCCTTGGTGAAAACACCGTTGTTACGTACGGGAAGCTCCTAACGCAAAGTGCACCTTTGCCATTCTAACACGTGAAACTCTTGATTTCTGACAGACAGGAGACATCAGGGCACATATTTCTTATGGTTTTGGAAAGTAAATCATATACATCTAAAATTCCAGGGCTGGAGCTTGCTTTCACGGTGCAAAGCACTGTTGTTCCTTAGGGGAAGCTCAACGAGCAAAGTGTAACTTTGCTTTGCTAACAGGCGAAACGGTCGATTCCTGTCAGACAGAAGGCATCAGGACACAGTATTCTTATGGCTCTGGCTAGTGAATGACAGGCATCAGAGAATCCAGGATTGGAGCTCTCTTTCTGGATGCAAAGCACAGTTGTTCCTTAGGGGAAGCTCAACGAGCAAAGTGCAACTTTGCTTTGCTAACAAGTGAAACGGTCGATTCCTGTCAGAGAGAAGACCTCAGGACACACATTTCTTAGGGCCTCGGGAAGTGAATAATATGCATCTGAGATTCCAGTACTGGATCTTTCTTTCTCAGGAAAAACAACTTTGTTCCTTAGAGGAAGCTCAACGAGCAAAGTGCAACTTTTCTTCGCTAACAAGAAAAACAGCTGATTCTCTCAAGACAGGAAGCACATGGACAAACATTTCTTAGGGGCTCGGTAAGTGAATAATATACATCTGAGAATCCAGGACTTTCTTTCTCGGTGAGAAACAACTTTGTTCCTTAGGGGAAGCTCATCTCGCAAAGCGCAACTTTTCGTTGCTAACAAGAGAAAGAGCTGATTCTTGCAAGACAGAAAGCATAAGGACACACATTTCTTATGGCTTTGGTAGGTGAATAATATGCATCTGCGAATCCAGGCCTGGATCTTTCTTTCTCGGTGAAAAACAACTTTGTTCCTTAGGGGAAACTCAACTCGCAAAGCGCAACTTTTCTTTGCTAACAAGAGAACCAGCTGATTCTTTCAAGACAGAAAGCAAAAGGACACACATTTCTTATGGCTTTGATAAGTGAATCATATGCATTCGAGAATGCAGGTCTGGAGCTTTCTTCCTTGGTGAAAACACAGTTGTTACGTACGGGAAGCTCCTATCTCAAAGCGCACCTTTCCTCTTCTAACACGTGAAACTCTTGATTTCTGACAGACAGGAGACATCAGGGCACATATTTCTTATGGTTTTGGAAAGTAAATCATATACATCTAAAACTCCAGGGCTGGAGCTTGCTTTCACGGTGCAAAGCACTGTTGTTCCTTAGGGGAAGCTCAACGAGCAAAGTGTAACTTTGCTTTGCTAACAGGCGAAACGGTCGATTCCTGTCAGACAGAAGGCATCAGGACACAGTATTCTTATGGCTCTGGCTAGTGAATGAAATGCATCTGAGAATCCAGGATTGGATCTTTCTTTCTCAGGAAAAACAACTTTGTTCCTTAGGGGAAGCTCATCTCGCAAAGTGCAACTTTTCTTTGCTAACAAGAAAAACAGCTGATTCTTGCAAGACAGGAAGCACAAGGACACACATTTCTTATGGCTTTGGTAAGTGAATAATATGCATCTGAGAATCCAGGCCTGGATCTTTCTTTCTCGGGGAAAAACAACTTTGTTCCTTAGGGGAAGGTCAACGAGCAAGGTGCAACATTGCTTTGCTATCAAGTGAAACAGTCAATTCCTGTCAGACAGAAGGCATCAGGACACACATTTCTTATGGCTTCGGTAAGTGAATAATATGCATCTGAGAATCCAGGACTGGATCTTTCTTTCTCAGGAAAAACAACTTTGTTCCTTAGGGGAAGCTCATCTCGCAAAGCGCAAGTTTTCGTTGCTAACAAGAGAAATAGCTGATTCTTGCAAGACAGAAAGCATAAGGACACACATTTCTTATGGCTTTGGTAGGTGAATAATATGCATCTGCGAATCCAGGCCTGGATCTTTCTTTCTCGGTGAAAAACAGCTTTGTTCCTTAGGGGAAGCTCAACTCGCAAAGTGCAACTTTTCGTTGCTAACAGAGAAACAGCTGATACTTCAAGACAGAGAGCTTAAGGACACACATTTCTTATGGCTTTGATAAGTGAATCATATGCATTCGAGAATGCAGGTCTGGAGCTTTCTTCCTTGGTGAAAACACCGTTGTTACGTACGGGAAGCTCCTATCGCAAAGTGCACCTTTGCTATTCTAACTCGTGAAACTCTTGATTTCTGACAGACAGGAGACATCAGGGCACATATTTCTTATGGTTTTGGAAAGTAAATCATATACATCTAAAATTCCAGGGCTGGAGCTTGCTTTCACGGTGCAAAGCACTGTTGTTCCTTAGGGGAAGCTCAACGAGCAAAGTGTAACTTTGCTTTGCTAACAGGCGAAACGGTCGATTCCTGTCAGAGAGAAGACCTCAGGACACACATTTCTTAGGGCCTCGGGAAGTGAATAATATGCATCTGAGAATCCAAAACTGGATCTTTCTTTCTCAGGAAAAACAACTTTGTTCCTTAGGGGAAGCTCATCTCGCAAAGTGCAACATTTCTTTGCTAACAAGAGAAACAGCTGATTCTTGCAAGACAGGAAGCACAAGGACACACATTTCTTAAGGCTTTGGTAAGTGAATAATATGCATCTGAGAATCCTGGCCTGGATCTTTCTTTCTCGGTGAGAAAAACAACTTTGTTCCTTAGGGGAAGCTCAACTCGCAAAGTGCAACTTTTCGTTGCTAACAAGAGGACCAGCTCATTCGTTCAAGACAGAAAGCAAAAAGACACACATTTCTTATGGCTTTGATAAGTGAATCATATGCATTCGAGAATGCAGGTCTGGAGCTTTCTTCCTTGGTGAAAACACCGTTGTTACCTACGGGAAGCTCCTATCGCAAAGTGCACATTTCCTCTTCTAACACGTGAAACTCTTGATTTCTGACAGACAGGAGACATCAGGGCACATATTTCTTATGGTTTTGGAAAGTAAATCATATACATCTAAAATTCCAGGGCTGGAGCTTGCTTTCACGGTGCAAAGCACTGTTGTTCCTTAGGGGAAGCTCAACGAGCAAGGTGCAACATTGCTTTGCTAACAGGCGAAACGGTCGATTCCTGTCAGAGAGAAGACCTCAGGACACACATTTCTTAGGGCCTCGGGAAGTAAATAATATGCATCTGAGAATCCAGGACTGGATCTTTCTTTCTCGGTGAGAAAAACAACTTTGTTCCTTAGGGGAAGCTCAACTCGCAAAGTGCAACTTTTCGTTGCTAACAAGAGAACCAGCTCATTCTTGCAAGACAGGAAGCACAAGGACACACATTTCTTAAGGCTTTGGTAAGTGAATAATATGCATCTGAGAATCCTGGCCTGGATCTTTCTTTCTCGGTGAGAAAAACAACTTTGTTCCTTAGGGGAAGCTCAACTCGCAAAGTGCAACTTTTCGTTGCTAACAAGAGAACCAGCTCATTCGTTCAAGACAGAAAGCAAAAAGACACACATTTCTTATGGCTTTGATAAGTGAATCATATGCATTCGAGAATGCAGGTCTGGAGCTTTATTCCTTGGTGAAAACACAGTTGTTACGTACAGGAAGCTCCTATCGCAAAGTGCACCTTTGCTCTTCTAACACGTGAAACTCTTGATTTCTGACAGACAGGAGACATCAGGGCACATATTTCTTATGGTTTTGGAAAGTAAATCATATACATCTAAAACTCCAGGGCTGGAGCTTGCTTTCACGGTGCAAAGCACTGTTGTTCCTTAGAGGAAGCTCAACGAGCAAAGTGTAAATTTGCTTTGCTAACAGGCGAAACGGTCGATTCCTGTCAGACAGAAGGCATCAGGACACAGTATTCTTATGGCTCTGGCTAGTGAATGACATGCATCAGAGAATCCAGGATTGGAGCTCTCGTTCTGGATGCAAAGCACAGTTGTTCCTTAGGGGAAGCTCAACGAGCAAATTGCAACTTTGCTTTGCTAACAAGCGAAACGGTCGATTCCTGTCAGACAGAAGGCATCAACACACACATTTCTTAGGGCCTCGGTAAGTGAATAATATGCATCTGAGAATCCAGGACTGGATCTTTCTTTCTCGGTGAAAAACAACTTTGTTCCTTAGGGGAAGCTCAACTCGCAAAGTGCAACTTTTCGTTGCTAACAGAGAAACAGCTGATTCTTCAAGACAGAAAGCAAAAGGACACACATTTCTTATGGCTTTGATAAGTGATTCATATGCATTCGAGAATGCAGGTCTGGAGCTTTCTTTCTTGGTGAAAACACAGTTGTTACGTACGGGAAGCTCCTACCGCAAAGTGCACCTTTGCTCTTCTAACACGTGAAACTCTTGATTTCTGACAGACAGGAGACATCAGGGCACATATTTCTTATGGTTTTGGAAAGTAAATCATATACATCTAAAACTCCAGGGCTGGAGCTTGCTTTCACTGTAAAAAGGACTGTTGTTCCTTAGGGGAAGCTCAACGAGCAAAGTGCAACTTTGCTTTGCTATCAAGTGAAACAGTCAATTCCTGTCAGACAGAAGGCATCAGGACACACATTTCTTAGGGACTCGGGAAGTGAATAATATGCATCTGAGAATCCAGGACTGGATTTTTCTTTCTCGGTGAGAAAAACAACTTTGTTCCTTAGGGGAAGCTCAACTCGCAAAGTGCAACTTTTCGTTGCTAACAAGAGAACCAGCTCATTCTTGCAAGACAGGAAGCACAAGGACACACATTTCTTAAGGCTTTGGTAAGTGAATAATATGCATCTGAGAATCCTGGCCTGGATCTTTCTTTCTCGGTGAGAAAAACAACTTTGTTCCTTAGGGGAAGCTCAACGAGCAAAGTGTAACTTTGCTTTGCTAACAGGCGAAACGGTCGATTCCTGTCAGACAGAAGGCATCAGGACACAGTATTCTTATGGCTCTGGCTAGTGAATGACATGCATCAGAGAATCCAGGATTGGAGCTCTCGTTCTGGATGCAAAGCACAGTTGTTCCTTAGGGGAAGCTCAACGAGCAAAGTGCAACTTTGCTTTGCTAACAAGTGAAACGGTCGATTCCTGTCAGAGAGAAGACCTCAGGACACACATTTCTTATGGCTTTGGTAGGTGAATAATATGCATCTGAGATTCCAGTACTGGATCTTTCTTTCTCAGGAAAAACAACTTTGTTCCTTAGAGGAAGCTCAACGAGCAAAGTGCAACTTTTCTTCGCTAACAAGAAAAACAGCTGATTCTCTCAAGACAGGAAGCACATGGACAAACATTTCTTAGGGGCTCGGTAAGTGAATAATATGCATCTGAGAATCCAGGACTTTCTTTCTCGGTGAGAAACAACTTTGTTCCTTAGGGGAAGCTCATCTCGCAAAGCGCAACTTTTCGTTGCTAACAAGAGAAAGAGCTGATTCTTGCAAGACAGAAAGCATAAGGACACACATTTCTTATGGCTTTGGTAGGTGAATAATATGCATCTGCGAATCCAGGCCTGGATCTTTCTTTCTCGGTGAAAAACAACTTTCTTCCTTAGGGGAAGCTCATCTCGCAAAGCGCAACTTTTCTTTGCTAACAAGAGAACCAGCTGATTCTTTCAAGACAGAAAGCAAAAGGACACACATTTCTTATAGCTTTGATAAGTGCATCATATGCATTCGAGAATGCAGGTCTGGAGCTTTCTTTCTCGGTGAAAAACAACTTTCTTCCTTAGGGGAAGCTCAACTCGCAAAGTGCAACTTTTCGTTGCTAACAGAGAAACAGCTGATACTTCAAGACAGAGAGCTTAAGGACACACATTTCTTATGGCTTTGATAAGTGAATCATATGCATTCGAGAATGCAGGTCTGGAGCTTTCTTCCTTGGTGAAAACACAGTTGTTGCGTACGGGAAGCTCCTATCGCAAAGTGCACCTTTGCTCTTCTAACACGTGAAACTCTTGATTTCTGACAGACAGGAGACATCAGGGCACATATTTCTTATGGTTTTGGAAAGTAAATCATATACATCTAAAATTCCAGGGCTGGAGCTTGCTTTCACGGTGCAAAGCACTGTTGTTCCATAGGGGAAGCTCAACGAGCAAAGTGTAACTTTGCTTTGCTAACAGGCGAAACGGTCGATTCCTGTCAGACAGAAGGCATCAGGACACAGTATTCTTATGGCTCTGGCTAGTGAATGACATGCATCTGAGAATCCAGGATTGGAGCTCTCGTTCTGGGTGCAAAGCACAGTTGTTCCTTAGGGGAAGCTCAACGAGCAAATTGCAACTTTGCTTTGCTAACAAGCGAAACGGTCGATTCCTGTCAGACAGAAGGCATCAACACACACATTTCTTAGGGCCTCGGTAAGTGAATAATATGCATCTGAGAATCCAGGACTGGATCTTTCTTTCTCGGTGAAAAACAACTTTGTTCCTTAGGGGAAGCTCAACTCGCAAAGTGCAACTTTTCGTTGCTAACAGAGAAACAGCTGATTCTTCAAGACAGAAAGCAAAAGGACACACATTTCTTATGGCTTTGATAAGTGAATCATATGCATTCGAGAATGCAGGTCTGGAGCTTTCTTTCTTGGTGAAAACACAGTTGTTACGTACGGGAAGCTCCTACCGCAAAGTGCACCTTTGCTCTTCTAACACGTGAAACTCTTGATTTCTGACAGACAGGAGACATCAGGGCACATATTTCTTATGGTTTTGGAAAGTAAATCATATACATCTAAAACTCCAGGGCTGGAGCTTGCTTTCACTGTAAAAAGGACTGTTGTTCCTTAGGGGAAGCTCAACGAGCAAAGTGCAACTTTGCTTTGCTATCAAGTGAAACAGTCAATTCCTGTCAGACAGAAGGCATCAGGACACACATTTCTTAGGGACTCGGGAAGTGAATAATATGCATCTGAGAATCCAGGACTGGATTTTTCTTTCTCAGGAAAAACAACTTTGTTCCTTAGGGGAAGCTCATCTCGCAAAGCGCAAGTTTTCGTTGCTAACAAGAGAAAGAGCTGATTCTTGCAAGACAAAAGCATAAGGGCACACATTTCTTAAGGCTTTGGTAGGTGAATAATATGCATCTGCGAATCCAGGCCTGGATCTTTCTTTCTCGGTGAAAAACAGCTTTGTTCCTTAGGGGAAGCTCAACTCGCAAAGTGCAACTTTTCGTTGCTAACAAGAGAATCAGCTGATTCTTTCAAGACAGAAAGCATAAGGACACACATTTCTTATGGCTTTAATAAGTGAATCATATGCATTCGAGAATGCAGGTCTGGAGCTTTCTTCCTTGGTGAAAACACAGTTGTTACGTACAGGAAGCTCCTATCGCAAAGTGCACCTTTGCTCTTCTAACACGTGAAACTCTTGATTTCTGACAGACAGGAGACATCAGGGCACATATTTCTTATGGCTTTGGAAAGTAAATCATATACATCTAAAACTCCAGGGCTGGAGCTTGCTTTCACGGTGCAAAGCACTGTTGTTCCTTAGAGGAAGCTTAACGAGCAAAGTGTAACTTTGCTTTGCTAACAGGCGAAACGGTCGATTCCTGTCAGACAGAAGGCATCAGGACACAGTATTCTTATGGCTCTGGCTAGTGAATGACATGCATCAGAGAATCCAGGATTGGAGCTCTCGTTCTGGATGCAAAGCACAGTTGTTCCTTAGGGGAAGCTCAACGAGCAAAGTGCAACTTTGCTTTGCTAACAAGTGAAACGGTCGATTCCTGTCAGAGAGAAGACCTCAGGACACACATTTCTTAGGGCCTCGGGAAGTGAATAATATGCATCTGAGATTCCAGTACTGGATCTTTCTTTCTCTGGAAAAACAACTTTGTTCCTTAGAGGAAGCTCAACGAGCAAAGTGCAACTTTTCTTCGCTAACAAGAAAAACAGCTGATTCTCTCAAGACAGGAAGCACATGGACAAACATTTCTTAGGGGCTCGGTAAGTGAATAATATGCATCTGAGAATCCAGGACTTTCTTTCTCGGTGAGAAACAACTTTGTTCCTTAGGGGAAGCTCATCTCGCAAAGCGCAACTTTTCGTTGCTAACAAGAGAAAGAGCTGATTCTTGCAAGACAGAAAGCATAAGGACACACATTTCTTATGGCTTTGATAAGTGAATCATATGCATTCGAGCATGCAGGTCTGGAGCTTTCTTCCTTGGTGAAAACACAGTTGTTAGGTACGGGAAGCTCCTACCGCAAAGTGCACCTTTGCTCTTCTAACACGTGAAACTCTTGATTTCTGACAGACAGGAGACATCAGGGCACATATTTCTTATGGTTTTGGAAAGTAAATCATATACATCTAAAACTCCAGGGCTGGAGGTTGCTTTCACGGTAAAAAGGACTGTTGTTCCTTAGGGGAAGCTCAGCGAGCAACGTGTAACTTTGCTTTGCTAACAGGCGGAAACGGTCGATTCCTGTCAGACAGAAGGCATCAGGACACCGTATTCTTATGGCTCTGGCTAGTGAATGACATGCATCTGAGAATCCAGGATTGGAGCTCTCGTTCTGGATGCAAAGCACAGTTGTTCCTTAGGGGAAGCTCAACGAGAAAAGTGCAACTTTGCTTTGCTAACAAGTGAAACGGTCGATTCCTGTCAGACAGAAGGCATCAGCACACACATTTCTTAGGGCCTCGGGAAGTAAATAATATGCATCTGAGAATCCAGGACTGGATCTTTCTTTCTCGGTGAGAAAAACAACTTTGTTCCTTAGGGGAAGCTCAACTCGCAAAGTGCAACTTTTCGTTGCTAACAAGAGAACCAGCTCATTCGTTCAAGACAGAAAGCAAAAAGACACACATTTCTTATGGCTTTGATAAGTGAATCATATGCATTCGAGAATGCAGGTCTGGAGCTTTCTTCCTTGGTGAAAACACAGTTGTTACGTACAGGAAGCTCCTATCGCAAAGTGCACCTTTGCTCTTCTAACACGTGAAACTCTTGATTTCTGACAGACAGGAGACATCAGGGCACATATTTCTTATGGTTTTGGAAAGTAAATCATATACATCTAAACTCCAGGGCTGGAGCTTGCTTTCACGGTGCAAAGCACTGTTGTTCCTTAGGGGAAGCTCAACTCGCAAAGTGCAACTTTTCGTTGCTAACAGAGAAACAGCTGATACTTCAAGACAGAGAGCTTAAGGACACACATTTCTTATGGCTTTGATAAGTGAATCATATGCATTCGAGAATGCAGGTCTGGAGCTTTCTTCCTTGGTGAAAACACCGTTGTTACGTACGGGAAGCTCCTATCGCAAAGTGCACCTTTGCTATTCTAACTCGTGAAACTCTTGATTTCTGACAGACAGGAGACATCAGGGCACATATTTCTTATGGTTTTGGAAAGTAAATCATATACATCTAAAATTCCAGGGCTGGAGCTTGCTTTCACGGTGCAAAGCACTGTTGTTCCTTAGGGGAAGCTCAACGAGCAAAGTGTAACTTTGCTTTGCTAACAGGCGAAACGGTCGATTCCTGTCAGAGAGAAGACCTCAGGACACACATTTCTTAGGGCCTCGGGAAGTGAATAATATGCATCTGAGAATCCAAAACTGGATCTTTCTTTCTCAGGAAAAACAACTTTGTTCCTTAGGGGAAGCTCATCTCGCAAAGTGCAACATTTCTTTGCTAACAAGAGAAACAGCTGATTCTTGCAAGACAGGAAGCACAAGGACACACATTTCTTAAGGCTTTGGTAAGTGAATAATATGCATCTGAGAATCCTGGCCTGGATCTTTCTTTCTCGGTGAGAAAAACAACTTTGTTCCTTAGGGGAAGCTCAACTCGCAAAGTGCAACTTTTCGTTGCTAACAAGAGGACCAGCTCATTCGTTCAAGACAGAAAGCAAAAAGACACACATTTCTTATGGCTTTGATAAGTGAATCATATGCATTCGAGAATGCAGGTCTGGAGCTTTCTTCCTTGGTGAAAACACCGTTGTTACCTACGGGAAGCTCCTATCGCAAAGTGCACATTTCCTCTTCTAACACGTGAAACTCTTGATTTCTGACAGACAGGAGACATCAGGGCACATATTTCTTATGGTTTTGGAAAGTAAATCATATACATCTAAAATTCCAGGGCTGGAGCTTGCTTTCACGGTGCAAAGCACTGTTGTTCCTTAGGGGAAGCTCAACGAGCAAGGTGCAACATTGCTTTGCTAACAGGCGAAACGGTCGATTCCTGTCAGAGAGAAGACCTCAGGACACACATTTCTTAGGGCCTCGGGAAGTAAATAATATGCATCTGAGAATCCAGGACTGGATCTTTCTTTCTCGGTGAGAAAAACAACTTTGTTCCTTAGGGGAAGCTCAACTCGCAAAGTGCAACTTTTCGTTGCTAACAAGAGAACCAGCTCATTCTTGCAAGACAGGAAGCACAAGGACACACATTTCTTAAGGCTTTGGTAAGTGAATAATATGCATCTGAGAATCCTGGCCTGGATCTTTCTTTCTCGGTGAGAAAAACAACTTTGTTCCTTAGGGGAAGCTCAACTCGCAAAGTGCAACTTTTCGTTGCTAACAAGAGAACCAGCTCATTCGTTCAAGACAGAAAGCAAAAAGACACACATTTCTTATGGCTTTGATAAGTGAATCATATGCATTCGAGAATGCAGGTCTGGAGCTTTATTCCTTGGTGAAAACACAGTTGTTACGTACAGGAAGCTCCTATCGCAAAGTGCACCTTTGCTCTTCTAACACGTGAAACTCTTGATTTCTGACAGACAGGAGACATCAGGGCACATATTTCTTATGGTTTTGGAAAGTAAATCATATACATCTAAAACTCCAGGGCTGGAGCTTGCTTTCACGGTGCAAAGCACTGTTGTTCCTTAGAGGAAGCTCAACGAGCAAAGTGTAAATTTGCTTTGCTAACAGGCGAAACGGTCGATTCCTGTCAGACAGAAGGCATCAGGACACAGTATTCTTATGGCTCTGGCTAGTGAATGACATGCATCAGAGAATCCAGGATTGGAGCTCTCGTTCTGGATGCAAAGCACAGTTGTTCCTTAGGGGAAGCTCAACGAGCAAATTGCAACTTTGCTTTGCTAACAAGCGAAACGGTCGATTCCTGTCAGACAGAAGGCATCAACACACACATTTCTTAGGGCCTCGGTAAGTGAATAATATGCATCTGAGAATCCAGGACTGGATCTTTCTTTCTCGGTGAAAAACAACTTTGTTCCTTAGGGGAAGCTCAACTCGCAAAGTGCAACTTTTCGTTGCTAACAGAGAAACAGCTGATTCTTCAAGACAGAAAGCAAAAGGACACACATTTCTTATGGCTTTGATAAGTGATTCATATGCATTCGAGAATGCAGGTCTGGAGCTTTCTTTCTTGGTGAAAACACAGTTGTTACGTACGGGAAGCTCCTACCGCAAAGTGCACCTTTGCTCTTCTAACACGTGAAACTCTTGATTTCTGACAGACAGGAGACATCAGGGCACATATTTCTTATGGTTTTGGAAAGTAAATCATATACATCTAAAACTCCAGGGCTGGAGCTTGCTTTCACTGTAAAAAGGACTGTTGTTCCTTAGGGGAAGCTCAACGAGCAAAGTGCAACTTTGCTTTGCTATCAAGTGAAACAGTCAATTCCTGTCAGACAGAAGGCATCAGGACACACATTTCTTAGGGACTCGGGAAGTGAATAATATGCATCTGAGAATCCAGGACTGGATTTTTCTTTCTCGGTGAGAAAAACAACTTTGTTCCTTAGGGGAAGCTCAACTCGCAAAGTGCAACTTTTCGTTGCTAACAAGAGAACCAGCTCATTCTTGCAAGACAGGAAGCACAAGGACACACATTTCTTAAGGCTTTGGTAAGTGAATAATATGCATCTGAGAATCCTGGCCTGGATCTTTCTTTCTCGGTGAGAAAAACAACTTTGTTCCTTAGGGGAAGCTCAACGAGCAAAGTGTAACTTTGCTTTGCTAACAGGCGAAACGGTCGATTCCTGTCAGACAGAAGGCATCAGGACACAGTATTCTTATGGCTCTGGCTAGTGAATGACATGCATCAGAGAATCCAGGATTGGAGCTCTCGTTCTGGATGCAAAGCACAGTTGTTCCTTAGGGGAAGCTCAACGAGCAAAGTGCAACTTTGCTTTGCTAACAAGTGAAACGGTCGATTCCTGTCAGAGAGAAGACCTCAGGACACACATTTCTTATGGCTTTGGTAGGTGAATAATATGCATCTGAGATTCCAGTACTGGATCTTTCTTTCTCAGGAAAAACAACTTTGTTCCTTAGAGGAAGCTCAACGAGCAAAGTGCAACTTTTCTTCGCTAACAAGAAAAACAGCTGATTCTCTCAAGACAGGAAGCACATGGACAAACATTTCTTAGGGGCTCGGTAAGTGAATAATATGCATCTGAGAATCCAGGACTTTCTTTCTCGGTGAGAAACAACTTTGTTCCTTAGGGGAAGCTCATCTCGCAAAGCGCAACTTTTCGTTGCTAACAAGAGAAAGAGCTGATTCTTGCAAGACAGAAAGCATAAGGACACACATTTCTTATGGCTTTGGTAGGTGAATAATATGCATCTGCGAATCCAGGCCTGGATCTTTCTTTCTCGGTGAAAAACAACTTTCTTCCTTAGGGGAAGCTCATCTCGCAAAGCGCAACTTTTCTTTGCTAACAAGAGAACCAGCTGATTCTTTCAAGACAGAAAGCAAAAGGACACACATTTCTTATAGCTTTGATAAGTGCATCATATGCATTCGAGAATGCAGGTCTGGAGCTTTCTTTCTCGGTGAAAAACAACTTTCTTCCTTAGGGGAAGCTCAACTCGCAAAGTGCAACTTTTCGTTGCTAACAGAGAAACAGCTGATACTTCAAGACAGAGAGCTTAAGGACACACATTTCTTATGGCTTTGATAAGTGAATCATATGCATTCGAGAATGCAGGTCTGGAGCTTTCTTCCTTGGTGAAAACACAGTTGTTGCGTACGGGAAGCTCCTATCGCAAAGTGCACCTTTGCTCTTCTAACACGTGAAACTCTTGATTTCTGACAGACAGGAGACATCAGGGCACATATTTCTTATGGTTTTGGAAAGTAAATCATATACATCTAAAATTCCAGGGCTGGAGCTTGCTTTCACGGTGCAAAGCACTGTTGTTCCATAGGGGAAGCTCAACGAGCAAAGTGTAACTTTGCTTTGCTAACAGGCGAAACGGTCGATTCCTGTCAGACAGAAGGCATCAGGACACAGTATTCTTATGGCTCTGGCTAGTGAATGACATGCATCTGAGAATCCAGGATTGGAGCTCTCGTTCTGGGTGCAAAGCACAGTTGTTCCTTAGGGGAAGCTCAACGAGCAAATTGCAACTTTGCTTTGCTAACAAGCGAAACGGTCGATTCCTGTCAGACAGAAGGCATCAACACACACATTTCTTAGGGCCTCGGTAAGTGAATAATATGCATCTGAGAATCCAGGACTGGATCTTTCTTTCTCGGTGAAAAACAACTTTGTTCCTTAGGGGAAGCTCAACTCGCAAAGTGCAACTTTTCGTTGCTAACAGAGAAACAGCTGATTCTTCAAGACAGAAAGCAAAAGGACACACATTTCTTATGGCTTTGATAAGTGAATCATATGCATTCGAGAATGCAGGTCTGGAGCTTTCTTTCTTGGTGAAAACACAGTTGTTACGTACGGGAAGCTCCTACCGCAAAGTGCACCTTTGCTCTTCTAACACGTGAAACTCTTGATTTCTGACAGACAGGAGACATCAGGGCACATATTTCTTATGGTTTTGGAAAGTAAATCATATACATCTAAAACTCCAGGGCTGGAGCTTGCTTTCACTGTAAAAAGGACTGTTGTTCCTTAGGGGAAGCTCAACGAGCAAAGTGCAACTTTGCTTTGCTATCAAGTGAAACAGTCAATTCCTGTCAGACAGAAGGCATCAGGACACACATTTCTTAGGGACTCGGGAAGTGAATAATATGCATCTGAGAATCCAGGACTGGATTTTTCTTTCTCAGGAAAAACAACTTTGTTCCTTAGGGGAAGCTCATCTCGCAAAGCGCAAGTTTTCGTTGCTAACAAGAGAAAGAGCTGATTCTTGCAAGACAAAAGCATAAGGGCACACATTTCTTAAGGCTTTGGTAGGTGAATAATATGCATCTGCGAATCCAGGCCTGGATCTTTCTTTCTCGGTGAAAAACAGCTTTGTTCCTTAGGGGAAGCTCAACTCGCAAAGTGCAACTTTTCGTTGCTAACAAGAGAATCAGCTGATTCTTTCAAGACAGAAAGCATAAGGACACACATTTCTTATGGCTTTAATAAGTGAATCATATGCATTCGAGAATGCAGGTCTGGAGCTTTCTTCCTTGGTGAAAACACAGTTGTTACGTACAGGAAGCTCCTATCGCAAAGTGCACCTTTGCTCTTCTAACACGTGAAACTCTTGATTTCTGACAGACAGGAGACATCAGGGCACATATTTCTTATGGCTTTGGAAAGTAAATCATATACATCTAAAACTCCAGGGCTGGAGCTTGCTTTCACGGTGCAAAGCACTGTTGTTCCTTAGAGGAAGCTTAACGAGCAAAGTGTAACTTTGCTTTGCTAACAGGCGAAACGGTCGATTCCTGTCAGACAGAAGGCATCAGGACACAGTATTCTTATGGCTCTGGCTAGTGAATGACATGCATCAGAGAATCCAGGATTGGAGCTCTCGTTCTGGATGCAAAGCACAGTTGTTCCTTAGGGGAAGCTCAACGAGCAAAGTGCAACTTTGCTTTGCTAACAAGTGAAACGGTCGATTCCTGTCAGAGAGAAGACCTCAGGACACACATTTCTTAGGGCCTCGGGAAGTGAATAATATGCATCTGAGATTCCAGTACTGGATCTTTCTTTCTCTGGAAAAACAACTTTGTTCCTTAGAGGAAGCTCAACGAGCAAAGTGCAACTTTTCTTCGCTAACAAGAAAAACAGCTGATTCTCTCAAGACAGGAAGCACATGGACAAACATTTCTTAGGGGCTCGGTAAGTGAATAATATGCATCTGAGAATCCAGGACTTTCTTTCTCGGTGAGAAACAACTTTGTTCCTTAGGGGAAGCTCATCTCGCAAAGCGCAACTTTTCGTTGCTAACAAGAGAAAGAGCTGATTCTTGCAAGACAGAAAGCATAAGGACACACATTTCTTATGGCTTTGATAAGTGAATCATATGCATTCGAGCATGCAGGTCTGGAGCTTTCTTCCTTGGTGAAAACACAGTTGTTAGGTACGGGAAGCTCCTACCGCAAAGTGCACCTTTGCTCTTCTAACACGTGAAACTCTTGATTTCTGACAGACAGGAGACATCAGGGCACATATTTCTTATGGTTTTGGAAAGTAAATCATATACATCTAAAACTCCAGGGCTGGAGGTTGCTTTCACGGTAAAAAGGACTGTTGTTCCTTAGGGGAAGCTCAGCGAGCAACGTGTAACTTTGCTTTGCTAACAGGCGGAAACGGTCGATTCCTGTCAGACAGAAGGCATCAGGACACCGTATTCTTATGGCTCTGGCTAGTGAATGACATGCATCTGAGAATCCAGGATTGGAGCTCTCGTTCTGGATGCAAAGCACAGTTGTTCCTTAGGGGAAGCTCAACGAGAAAAGTGCAACTTTGCTTTGCTAACAAGTGAAACGGTCGATTCCTGTCAGACAGAAGGCATCAGCACACACATTTCTTAGGGCCTCGGGAAGTAAATAATATGCATCTGAGAATCCAGGACTGGATCTTTCTTTCTCGGTGAGAAAAACAACTTTGTTCCTTAGGGGAAGCTCAACTCGCAAAGTGCAACTTTTCGTTGCTAACAAGAGAACCAGCTCATTCGTTCAAGACAGAAAGCAAAAAGACACACATTTCTTATGGCTTTGATAAGTGAATCATATGCATTCGAGAATGCAGGTCTGGAGCTTTCTTCCTTGGTGAAAACACAGTTGTTACGTACAGGAAGCTCCTATCGCAAAGTGCACCTTTGCTCTTCTAACACGTGAAACTCTTGATTTCTGACAGACAGGAGACATCAGGGCACATATTTCTTATGGTTTTGGAAAGTAAATCATATACATCTAAACTCCAGGGCTGGAGCTTGCTTTCACGGTGCAAAGCACTGTTGTTCCTTAGGGGAAGCTCAACTCGCAAAGTGCAACTTTTCGTTGCTAACAGAGAAACAGCTGATACTTCAAGACAGAGAGCTTAAGGACACACATTTCTTATGGCTTTGATAAGTGAATCATATGCATTCGAGAATGCAGGTCTGGAGCTTTCTTCCTTGGTGAAAACACAGTTGTTGCGTACGGGAAGCTCCTATCGCAAAGTGCACCTTTGCTCTTCTAACACGTGAAACTCTTGATTTCTGACAGACAGGAGACATCAGGGCACATATTTCTTATGGTTTTGGAAAGTAAATCATATACATCTAAAATTCCAGGGCTGGAGCTTGCTTTCACGGTGCAAAGCACTGTTGTTCCATAGGGGAAGCTCAACGAGCAAAGTGTAACTTTGCTTTGCTAACAGGCGAAACGGTCGATTCCTGTCAGACAGAAGGCATCAGGACACAGTATTCTTATGGCTCTGGCTAGTGAATGACATGCATCTGAGAATCCAGGATTGGAGCTCTCGTTCTGGGTGCAAAGCACAGTTGTTCCTTAGGGGAAGCTCAACGAGCAAATTGCAACTTTGCTTTGCTAACAAGCGAAACGGTCGATTCCTGTCAGACAGAAGGCATCAACACACACATTTCTTAGGGCCTCGGTAAGTGAATAATATGCATCTGAGAATCCAGGACTGGATCTTTCTTTCTCGGTGAAAAACAACTTTGTTCCTTAGGGGAAGCTCAACTCGCAAAGTGCAACTTTTCGTTGCTAACAGAGAAACAGCTGATTCTTCAAGACAGAAAGCAAAAGGACACACATTTCTTATGGCTTTGATAAGTGAATCATATGCATTCGAGAATGCAGGTCTGGAGCTTTCTTTCTTGGTGAAAACACAGTTGTTACGTACGGGAAGCTCCTACCGCAAAGTGCACCTTTGCTCTTCTAACACGTGAAACTCTTGATTTCTGACAGACAGGAGACATCAGGGCACATATTTCTTATGGTTTTGGAAAGTAAATCATATACATCTAAAACTCCAGGGCTGGAGCTTGCTTTCACTGTAAAAAGGACTGTTGTTCCTTAGGGGAAGCTCAACGAGCAAAGTGCAACTTTGCTTTGCTATCAAGTGAAACAGTCAATTCCTGTCAGACAGAAGGCATCAGGACACACATTTCTTAGGGACTCGGGAAGTGAATAATATGCATCTGAGAATCCAGGACTGGATTTTTCTTTCTCAGGAAAAACAACTTTGTTCCTTAGGGGAAGCTCATCTCGCAAAGCGCAAGTTTTCGTTGCTAACAAGAGAAAGAGCTGATTCTTGCAAGACAAAAGCATAAGGGCACACATTTCTTAAGGCTTTGGTAGGTGAATAATATGCATCTGCGAATCCAGGCCTGGATCTTTCTTTCTCGGTGAAAAACAGCTTTGTTCCTTAGGGGAAGCTCAACTCGCAAAGTGCAACTTTTCGTTGCTAACAAGAGAATCAGCTGATTCTTTCAAGACAGAAAGCATAAGGACACACATTTCTTATGGCTTTAATAAGTGAATCATATGCATTCGAGAATGCAGGTCTGGAGCTTTCTTCCTTGGTGAAAACACAGTTGTTACGTACAGGAAGCTCCTATCGCAAAGTGCACCTTTGCTCTTCTAACACGTGAAACTCTTGATTTCTGACAGACAGGAGACATCAGGGCACATATTTCTTATGGCTTTGGAAAGTAAATCATATACATCTAAAACTCCAGGGCTGGAGCTTGCTTTCACGGTGCAAAGCACTGTTGTTCCTTAGAGGAAGCTTAACGAGCAAAGTGTAACTTTGCTTTGCTAACAGGCGAAACGGTCGATTCCTGTCAGACAGAAGGCATCAGGACACAGTATTCTTATGGCTCTGGCTAGTGAATGACATGCATCAGAGAATCCAGGATTGGAGCTCTCGTTCTGGATGCAAAGCACAGTTGTTCCTTAGGGGAAGCTCAACGAGCAAAGTGCAACTTTGCTTTGCTAACAAGTGAAACGGTCGATTCCTGTCAGAGAGAAGACCTCAGGACACACATTTCTTAGGGCCTCGGGAAGTGAATAATATGCATCTGAGATTCCATTACTGGATCTTTCTTTCTCTGGAAAAACAACTTTGTTCCTTAAAGGAAGCTCAACGAGCAAAGTGCAACTTTTCTTCGCTAACAAGAAAAACAGCTGATTCTCTCAAGACAGGAAGCACATGGACAAACATTTCTTAGGGGCTCGGTAAGTGAATAATATGCATCTGAGAATCCAGGACTTTCTTTCTCGGTGAGAAACAACTTTGTTCCTTAGGGGAAGCTCATCTCGCAAAGCGCAACTTTTCGTTGCTAACAAGAGAAAGAGCTGATTCTTGCAAGACAGAAAGCATAAGGACACACATTTCTTATGGCTTTGATAAGTGAATCATATGCATTCGAGCATGCAGGTCTGGAGCTTTCTTCCTTGGTGAAAACACAGTTGTTAGGTACGGGAAGCTCCTACCGCAAAGTGCACCTTTGCTCTTCTAACACGTGAAACTCTTGATTTCTGACAGACAGGAGACATCAGGGCACATATTTCTTATGGTTTTGGAAAGTAAATCATATACATCTAAAACTCCAGGGCTGGAGGTTGCTTTCACGGTAAAAAGGACTGTTGTTCCTTAGGGGAAGCTCAGCGAGCAACGTGTAACTTTGCTTTGCTAACAGGCGGAAACGGTCGATTCCTGTCAGACAGAAGGCATCAGGACACCGTATTCTTATGGCTCTGGCTAGTGAATGACATGCATCTGAGAATCCAGGATTGGAGCTCTCGTTCTGGATGCAAAGCACAGTTGTTCCTTAGGGGAAGCTCAACGAGAAAAGTGCAACTTTGCTTTGCTAACAAGTGAAACGGTCGATTCCTGTCAGACAGAAGGCATCAGCACACACATTTCTTAGGGCCTCGGGAAGTAAATAATATGCATCTGAGAATCCAGGACTGGATCTTTCTTTCTCGGTGAGAAAAACAACTTTGTTCCTTAGGGGAAGCTCAACTCGCAAAGTGCAACTTTTCGTTGCTAACAAGAGAACCAGCTCATTCGTTCAAGACAGAAAGCAAAAAGACACACATTTCTTATGGCTTTGATAAGTGAATCATATGCATTCGAGAATGCAGGTCTGGAGCTTTCTTCCTTGGTGAAAACACAGTTGTTACGTACAGGAAGCTCCTATCGCAAAGTGCACCTTTGCTCTTCTAACACGTGAAACTCTTGATTTCTGACAGACAGGAGACATCAGGGCACATATTTCTTATGGTTTTGGAAAGTAAATCATATACATCTAAACTCCAGGGCTGGAGCTTGCTTTCACGGTGCAAAGCACTGTTGTTCCTTAGGGGAAGCTCAACGAGCAAAGTGTAACTTTGCTTTGCTAACAGGCGAAACGGTCGATTCCTGTCAGACAGAAGGCATCAGAACACAGTATTCTTATGTCTCTGGCTAGTGAATGACATGCATCAGAGAATCCAGGATTGGAGATCTCTTTCTGGATGCAAAGCACAGTTGTTCCTTAGGGGAAGCTCAACGAGCAAATTGCAACTTTGCTTTGCTAACAAGTGAAAGGGTCGATTCCTGTCAGACAGAAGACATCAGGACACACATTTCTTAGGGCCTCGGTAAGTGAATAATATGCATCTGCGAATCCAGGACTTTCTTTCTCGGTGAAAAACAACTTTGTTCCTTAGGGGAAGCTCATCTCGCAAAGTGCAACTTTTCGTTGCGAACAAGAGAAACAGCTGATTCTTGCAAGACAGGAAGTACAAGGGCACACATTTCTTAAGGCTTTGGTAAGTGAATAATATGCATCTGAGAATCCAGGCCTGGATCTTTCTTTCTCGACGAAAAACAACTTTGTTCCTTAGGGGAAGCTCAACTCGCAAAGTGCAACTTTTCGTTGCTAACAAGAGAATCAGCTGATTCTTTCAAGACAGAAAGCATAAGGACACACATTTCTTATGGCTTTGATAAGTGAATCATATGCATTCGAGAATGCAGGTCTGGAGCTTTCTTCCTTGGTGAAAACACCGTTGTTACCTACGGGAAGCTCCTATCGCAAAGTGCACATTTCCTCTTCTAACACGTGAAACTCTTGATTTCTGACAGACAGGAGACATCAGGGCACATATTTCTTATGGTTTTGGAAAGTAAATCATATACATCTAAAATTCCAGGGCTGGAGCTTGCTTTCACGGTGCAAAGCACTGTTGTTCCTTAGGGGAAGCTCAACGAGCAAAGTGTAACTTTGCTTTGCTAACAGGCGAAACGGTCGATTCCTGTCAGACAGAAGGCATCAGGACACAGTATTCTTATGGCTCTGGCTAGTGAATGACATGCATCAGAGAATCCAGGATTGGAGCTCTCGTTCTGGATGCAAAGCACAGTTGTTCCTTAGGGGAAGCTCAACGAGCAAAGTGCAACTTTGCTTTGCTAACAAGTGAAACGGTCGATTCCTGTCAGAGAGAAGACCTCAGGACACACATTTCTTAGGGCCTCGGGAAGTGAATAATATGCATCTGAGATTCCAGTACTGGATCTTTCTTTCTCAGGAAAAACAACTTTGTTCCTTAGAGGAAGCTCAACGAGCAAAGTGCAACTTTTCTTCGCTAACAAGAAAAACAGCTGATTCTCTCAAGACAGGAAGCACATGGACAAACATTTCTTAGGGGCTCGGTAAGTGAATAATATGCATCTGAGAATCCAGGACTTTCTTTCTCGGTGAGAAACAACTTTGTTCCTTAGGGGAAGCTCATCTCGCAAAGCGCAACTTTTCGTTGCTAACAAGAGAAAGAGCTGATTCTTGCAAGACAGAAAGCATAAGGACACACATTTCTTATGGCTTTGGTAGGTGAATAATATGCATCTGCGAATCCAGGCCTGGATCTTTCTTTCTCGGTGAAAAACAACTTTCTTCCTTAGGGGAAGCTCATCTCGCAAAGCGCAACTTTTCTTTGCTAACAAGAGAACCAGCTGATTCTTTCAAGACAGAAAGCAAAAGGACACACATTTCTTATAGCTTTGATAAGTGCATCATATGCATTCGAGAATGCAGGTCTGGAGCTTTCTTTCTCGGTGAAAAACAACTTTCTTCCTTAGGGGAAGCTCAACTCGCAAAGTGCAACTTTTCGTTGCTAACAGAGAAACAGCTGATACTTCAAGACAGAGAGCTTAAGGACACACATTTCTTATGGCTTTGATAAGTGAATCATATGCATTCGAGAATGGAGGTCTGGAGCTTTCTTCCTTGGTGAAAACACCGTTGTTACGTACGGGAAGCTCCTATCGCAAAGTGCACCTTTGCTCTTCTAACTCGTGAAACTCTTGATTTCTGACAGACAGGAGACATCAGGGCACATATTTCTTATGGTTTTGGAAAGTAAATCATATACATCTAAAATTCCAGGGCTGGAGCTTGCTTTCACGGTGCAAAGCACTGTTGTTCCTTAGGGGAAGCTCAACGAGCAAAGTGTAACTTTGCTTTGCTAACAGGCGAAACGGTCGATTCCTGTCAGACAGAAGGCATCAGGACACAGTATTCTTATGTCTCTGGCTAGTGAATGACATGCATCAGAGAATCCAGGATTGGAGATCTCTTTCTGGATGCAAAGCACAGTTGTTCCTTAGGGGAAGCTCAACGAGCAAATTGCAACTTTGCTTTGCTAACAAGTGAAAGGGTCGATTCCTGTCAGACAAAAGACATCAGGACACACATTTCTTAGGGCCTCGGTAAGTGAATAATATGCATCTGCGAATCCAGGACTTTCTTTCTCGGTGAAAAACAACTTTGTTCCTTAGGGGAAGCTCATCTCGCAAAGTGCAACTTTTCGTTGCGAACAAGAGAAACAGCTGATTCTTGCAAGACAGGAAGTACAAGGGCACACATTTCTTAAGGCTTTGGTAAGTGAATAATATGCATCTGAGAATCCAGGCCTGGATCTTTCTTTCTCGGCGAAAAACAACTTTGTTCCTTAGGGGAAGCTCAACTCGCAAAGTGCAACTTTTCGTTGCTAACAAGAGAATCAGCTGATTCTTTCAAGACAGAAAGCATAAGGACACACATTTCTTATGGCTTTGATAAGTGAATCATATGCATTCGAGAATGCAGGTCTGGAGCTTTCTTCCTTGGTGAAAACACCGTTGTTACCTACGGGAAGCTCCTATCGCAAAGTGCACATTTCCTCTTCTAACACGTGAAACTCTTGATTTCTGACAGACAGGAGACATCAGGGCACATATTTCTTATGGTTTTGGAAAGTAAATCATATACATCTAAAATTCCAGGGCTGGAGCTTGCTTTCACGGTGCAAAGCACTGTTGTTCCTTAGGGGAAGCTCAACGAGCAAAGTGTAACTTTGCTTTGCTAACAGGCGAAACGGTCGATTCCTGTCAGAGAGAAGACCTCAGGACACACATTTCTTAGGGCCTCGGGAAGTAAATAATATGCATCTGAGAATCCAGGACTGGATCTTTCTTTCTCGGTGAGAAAAACAACTTTGTTCCTTAGGGGAAGCTCAACTCGCAAAGTGCAACTTTTCGTTGCTAACAAGAGAACCAGCTCATTCTTGCAAGACAGGAAGCACAAGGACACACATTTCTTAAGGCTTTGGTAAGTGAATAATATGCATCTGAGAATCCTGGCCTGGATCTTTCTTTCTCGGTGAGAAAAACAACTTTGTTCCTTAGGGGAAGCTCAACTCGCAAAGTGCAACTTTTCGTTGCTAACAAGAGAACCAGCTCATTCGTTCAAGACAGAAAGCAAAAAGACACACATTTCTTATGGCTTTGATAAGTGAATCATATGCATTCGAGAATGCAGGTCTGGAGCTTTCTTCCTTGGTGAAAACACAGTTGTTACGTACAGGAAGCTCCTATCGCAAAGTGCACCTTTGCTCTTCTAACACGTGAAACTCTTGATTTCTGACAGACAGGAGACATCAGGGCACATATTTCTTATGGCTTTGGAAAGTAAATCATATACATCTAAAACTCCAGGGCTGGAGCTTGCTTTCACGGTGCAAAGCACTGTTGTTCCTTAGAGGAAGCTCAACGAGCAAAGTGTAACTTTGCTTTGCTAACAGGCGAAACGGTCGATTCCTGTCAGACAGAAGGCATCAGGACACAGTATTCTTATGGCTCTGGCTAGTGAATGACATGCATCAGAGAATCCAGGATTGGAGCTCTCGTTCTGGATGCAAAGCACAGTTGTTCCTTAGGGGAAGCTCAACGAGCAAAGTGCAACTTTGCTTTGCTAACAAGTGAAACGGTCGATTCCTGTCAGAGAGAAGACCTCAGGACACACATTTCTTAGGGCCTCGGGAAGTGAATAATATGCATCTGAGATTCCAGTACTGGATCTTTCTTTCTCAGGAAAAACAACTTTGTTCCTTAGAGGAAGCTCAACGAGCAAAGTGCAACTTTTCTTCGCTAACAAGAAAAACAGCTGATTCTCTCAAGACAGGAAGCACATGGACAAACATTTCTTAGGGGCTCGGTAAGTGAATAATATGCATCTGAGAATCCAGGACTTTCTTTCTCGGTGAGAAACAACTTTGTTCCTTAGGGGAAGCTCATCTCGCAAAGCGCAACTTTTCGTTGCTAACAAGAGAAAGAGCTGATTCTTGCAAGACAGAAAGCATAAGGACACACATTTCTTATGGCTTTGGTAGGTGAATAATATGCATCTGCGAATCCAGGCCTGGATCTTTCTTTCTCGGTGAAAAACAACTTTCTTCCTTAGGGGAAGCTCATCTCGCAAAGCGCAACTTTTCTTTGCTAACAAGAGAACCAGCTGATTCTTTCAAGACAGAAAGCAAAAGGACACACATTTCTTATAGCTTTGATAAGTGCATCATATGCATTCGAGAATGCAGGTCTGGAGCTTTCTTTCTCGGTGAAAAACAACTTTCTTCCTTAGGGGAAGCTCAACTCGCAAAGTGCAACTTTTCGTTGCTAACAGAGAAACAGCTGATACTTCAAGACAGAGAGCTTAAGGACACACATTTCTTATGGCTTTGATAAGTGAATCATATGCATTCGAGAATGCAGGTCTGGAGCTTTCTTCCTTGGTGAAAACACCGTTGTTACGTACGGGAAGCTCCTAACGCAAAGTGCACCTTTGCTATTCTAACACGTGAAACTCTTGATTTCTGACAGACAGGAGACATCAGGGCACATATTTCTTATGGTTTTGGAAAGTAAATCATATACATCTAAAATTCCAGGGCTGGAGCTTGCTTTCACGGTGCAAAGCACTGTTGTTCCTTAGGGGAAGCTCAACGAGCAAAGTGTAACTTTGCTTTGCTAACAGGCGAAACGGTCGATTCCTGTCAGACAGAAGGCATCAGGACACAGTATTCTTATGTCTCTGGCTAGTGAATGACATGCATCAGAGAATCCAGGATTGGAGATCTCTTTCTGGATGCAAAGCACAGTTGTTCCTTAGGGGAAGCTCAACGAGCAAATTGCAACTTTGCTTTGCTAACAAGTGAAAGGGTCGATTCCTGTCAGACAGAAGACATCAGGACACACATTTCTTAGGGCCTCGGTAAGTGAATAATATGCATCTGCGAATCCAGGACTTTCTTTCTCGGTGAAAAACAACTTTGTTCCTTAGGGGAAGCTCATCTCGCAAAGTGCAACTTTTCGTTGCGAACAAGAGAAACAGCTGATTCTTGCAAGACAGGAAGTACAAGGGCACACATTTCTTAAGGCTTTGGTAAGTGAATAATATGCATCTGAGAATCCAGGCCTGGATCTTTCTTTCTGGCGAAAAACAACTTTGTTCCTTAGGGGAAGCTCAACTCGCAAAGTGCAACTTTTCGTTGCTAACAAGAGAATCAGCTGATTCTTTCAAGACAGAAAGCATAAGGACACACATTTCTTATGGCTTTGATAAGTGAATCATATGCATTCGAGAATGCAGGTCTGGAGCTTTCTTCCTTGGTGAAAACACCGTTGTTACCTACGGGAAGCTCCTATCGCAAAGTGCACATTTCCTCTTCTAACACGTGAAACTCTTGATTTCTGACAGACAGGAGACATCAGGGCACATATTTCTTATGGTTTTGGAAAGTAAATCATATACATCTAAAATTCCAGGGCTGGAGCTTGCTTTCACGGTGCAAAGCACTGTTGTTCCTTAGGGGAAGCTCAACGAGCAAAGTGTAACTTTGCTTTGCTAACAGGCGAAACGGTCGATTCCTGTCAGAGAGAAGACCTCAGGACACACATTTCTTAGGGCCTCGGGAAGTGAATAATATGCATCTGAGAATCCAGGACTGGATCTTTCTTTCTCGGTGAGAAAAACAACTTTGTTCCTTAGGGGAAGCTCAACTCGCAAAGTGCAACTTTTCGTTGCTAACAAGAGAACCAGCTCATTCTTGCAAGACAGGAAGCACAAGGACACACATTTCTTAAGGCTTTGGTAAGTGAATAATATGCATCTGAGAATCCTGGCCTGGATCTTTCTTTCTCGGTGAGAAAAACAACTTTGTTCCTTAGGGGAAGCTCAACTCGCAAAGTGCAACTTTTCGTTGCTAACAAGAGAACCAGCTCATTCGTTCAAGACAGAAAGCAAAAAGACACACATTTCTTATGGCTTTGATAAGTGAATCATATGCATTCGAGAATGCAGGTCTGGAGCTTTCTTCCTTGGTGAAAACACAGTTGTTACGTACAGGAAGCTCCTATCGCAAAGTGCACCTTTGCTCTTCTAACACGTGAAACTCTTGATTTCTGACAGACAGGAGACATCAGGGCACATATTTCTTATGGTTTTGGAAAGTAAATCATATACATCTAAAACTCCAGGGCTGGAGCTTGCTTTCACGGTGCAAAGCACTGTTGTTCCTTAGAGGAAGCTCAACGAGCAAAGTGTAAATTTGCTTTGCTAACAGGCGAAACGGTCGATTCCTGTCAGACAGAAGGCATCAGGACACAGTATTCTTATGGCTCTGGCTAGTGAATGACATGCATCAGAGAATCCAGGATTGGAGCTCTCGTTCTGGATGCAAAGCACAGTTGTTCCTTAGGGGAAGCTCAACGAGCAAAGTGCAACTTTGCTTTGCTAACAAGTGAAACGGTCGATTCCTGTCAGAGAGAAGACCTCAGGACACACATTTCTTAGGGCCTCGGGAAGTGAATAATATGCATCTGAGATTCCAGTACTGGATCTTTCTTTCTCAGGAAAAACAACTTTGTTCCTTAGAGGAAGCTCAACGAGCAAAGTGCAACTTTTCTTCGCTAACAAGAAAAACAGCTGATTCTCTCAAGACAGGAAGCACATGGACAAACATTTCTTAGGGGCTCGGTAAGTGAATAATATGCATCTGAGAATCCAGGACTTTCTTTCTCGGTGAGAAACAACTTTGTTCCTTAGGGGAAGCTCATCTCGCAAAGCGCAACTTTTCGTTGCTAACAAGAGAAAGAGCTGATTCTTGCAAGACAGAAAGCATAAGGACACACATTTCTTATGGCTTTGGTAGGTGAATAATATGCATCTGCGAATCCAGGCCTGGATCTTTCTTTCTCGGTGAAAAACAACTTTCTTCCTTAGGGGAAGCTCATCTCGCAAAGCGCAACTTTTCTTTGCTAACAAGAGAACCAGCTGATTCTTTCAAGACAGAAAGCAAAAGGACACACATTTCTTATAGCTTTGATAAGTGCATCATATGCATTCGAGAATGCAGGTCTGGAGCTTTCTTTCTCGGTGAAAAACAACTTTCTTCCTTAGGGGAAGCTCAACTCGCAAAGTGCAACTTTTCGTTGCTAACAGAGAAACAGCTGATACTTCAAGACAGAGAGCTTAAGGACACACATTTCTTATGGCTTTGATAAGTGAATCATATGCATTCGAGAATGCAGGTCTGGAGCTTTCTTCCTTGGTGAAAACACCGTTGTTACGTACGGGAAGCTCCTAACGCAAAGTGCACCTTTGCTCTTCTAACTCGTGAAACTCTTGATTTCTGACAGACAGGAGACATCAGGGCACATATTTCTTATGGTTTTGGAAAGTAAATCATATACATCTAAAATTCCAGGGCTGGAGCTTGCTTTCACGGTGCAAAGCACTGTTGTTCCTTAGAGGAAGCTCAACGAGCAAAGTGTAACTTTGCTTTGCTAACAGGCGAAACGGTCGATTCCTGTCAGACAGAAGGCATCAGGACACAGTATTCTTATGTCTCTGGCTAGTGAATGACATGCATCAGAGAATCCAGGATTGGAGATCTCTTTCTGGATGCAAAGCACAGTTGTTCCTTAGGGGAAGCTCAACGAGCAAATTGCAACTTTGCTTTGCTAACAAGTGAAAGGGTCGATTCCTGTCAGACAGAAGACATCAGGACACACATTTCTTAGGGCCTCGGTAAGTGAATAATATGCATCTGCGAATCCAGGACTTTCTTTCTCGGTGAAAAACAACTTTGTTCCTTAGGGGAAGCTCATCTCGCAAAGTGCAACTTTTCGTTGCGAACAAGAGAAACAGCTGATTCTTGCAAGACAGGAAGTACAAGGGCACACATTTCTTAAGGCTTTGGTAAGTGAATAATATGCATCTGAGAATCCAGGCCTGGATCTTTCTTTCTCGGCGAAAAACAACTTTGTTCCTTAGGGGAAGCTCAACTCGCAAAGTGCAACTTTTCGTTGCTAACAAGAGAATCAGCTGATTCTTTCAAGACAGAAAGCATAAGGACACACATTTCTTATGGCTTTGATAAGTGAATCATATGCATTCGAGAATGCAGGTCTGGAGCTTTCTTCCTTGGTGAAAACACCGTTGTTACCTACGGGAAGCTCCTATCGCAAAGTGCACATTTCCTCTTCTAACACGTGAAACTCTTGATTTCTGACAGACAGGAGACATCAGGGCACATATTTCTTATGGTTTTGGAAAGTAAATCATATACATCTAAAATTCCAGGGCTGGAGCTTGCTTTCACGGTGCAAAGCACTGTTGTTCCTTAGGGGAAGCTCAACGAGCAAGGTGCAACATTGCTTTGCTAACAGGCGAAACGGTCGATTCCTGTCAGAGAGAAGACCTCAGGACACACATTTCTTAGGGCCTCGGGAAGTAAATAATATGCATCTGAGAATCCAGGACTGGATCTTTCTTTCTCGGTGAGAAAAACAACTTTGTTCCTTAGGGGAAGCTCAACTCGCAAAGTGCAACTTTTCGTTGCTAACAAGAGAACCAGCTCATTCTTGCAAGACAGGAAGCACAAGGACACACATTTCTTAAGGCTTTGGTAAGTGAATAATATGCATCTGAGAATCCTGGCCTGGATCTTTCTTTCTCGGTGAGAAAAACAACTTTGTTCCTTAGGGGAAGCTCAACTCGCAAAGTGCAACTTTTCGTTGCTAACAAGAGAACCAGCTCATTCGTTCAAGACAGAAAGCAAAAAGACACACATTTCTTATGGCTTTGATAAGTGAATCATATGCATTCGAGAATGCAGGTCTGGAGCTTTATTCCTTGGTGAAAACACAGTTGTTACGTACAGGAAGCTCCTATCGCAAAGTGCACCTTTGCTCTTCTAACACGTGAAACTCTTGATTTCTGACAGACAGGAGACATCAGGGCACATATTTCTTATGGTTTTGGAAAGTAAATCATATACATCTAAAACTCCAGGGCTGGAGCTTGCTTTCACGGTGCAAAGCACTGTTGTTCCTTAGAGGAAGCTCAACGAGCAAAGTGTAAATTTGCTTTGCTAACAGGCGAAACGGTCGATTCCTGTCAGACAGAAGGCATCAGGACACAGTATTCTTATGGCTCTGGCTAGTGAATGACATGCATCAGAGAATCCAGGATTGGAGCTCTCGTTCTGGATGCAAAGCACAGTTGTTCCTTAGGGGAAGCTCAACGAGCAAATTGCAACTTTGCTTTGCTAACAAGCGAAACGGTCGATTCCTGTCAGACAGAAGGCATCAACACACACATTTCTTAGGGCCTCGGTAAGTGAATAATATGCATCTGAGAATCCAGGACTGGATCTTTCTTTCTCGGTGAAAAACAACTTTGTTCCTTAGGGGAAGCTCAACTCGCAAAGTGCAACTTTTCGTTGCTAACAGAGAAACAGCTGATTCTTCAAGACAGAAAGCAAAAGGACACACATTTCTTATGGCTTTGATAAGTGATTCATATGCATTCGAGAATGCAGGTCTGGAGCTTTCTTTCTTGGTGAAAACACAGTTGTTACGTACGGGAAGCTCCTACCGCAAAGTGCACCTTTGCTCTTCTAACACGTGAAACTCTTGATTTCTGACAGACAGGAGACATCAGGGCACATATTTCTTATGGTTTTGGAAAGTAAATCATATACATCTAAAACTCCAGGGCTGGAGCTTGCTTTCACTGTAAAAAGGACTGTTGTTCCTTAGGGGAAGCTCAACGAGCAAAGTGCAACTTTGCTTTGCTATCAAGTGAAACAGTCAATTCCTGTCAGACAGAAGGCATCAGGACACACATTTCTTAGGGACTCGGGAAGTGAATAATATGCATCTGAGAATCCAGGACTGGATTTTTCTTTCTCGGTGAGAAAAACAACTTTGTTCCTTAGGGGAAGCTCAACTCGCAAAGTGCAACTTTTCGTTGCTAACAAGAGAACCAGCTCATTCTTGCAAGACAGGAAGCACAAGGACACACATTTCTTAAGGCTTTGGTAAGTGAATAATATGCATCTGAGAATCCTGGCCTGGATCTTTCTTTCTCGGTGAGAAAAACAACTTTGTTCCTTAGGGGAAGCTCAACGAGCAAAGTGTAACTTTGCTTTGCTAACAGGCGAAACGGTCGATTCCTGTCAGACAGAAGGCATCAGGACACAGTATTCTTATGGCTCTGGCTAGTGAATGACATGCATCAGAGAATCCAGGATTGGAGCTCTCGTTCTGGATGCAAAGCACAGTTGTTCCTTAGGGGAAGCTCAACGAGCAAAGTGCAACTTTGCTTTGCTAACAAGTGAAACGGTCGATTCCTGTCAGAGAGAAGACCTCAGGACACACATTTCTTATGGCTTTGGTAGGTGAATAATATGCATCTGAGATTCCAGTACTGGATCTTTCTTTCTCAGGAAAAACAACTTTGTTCCTTAGAGGAAGCTCAACGAGCAAAGTGCAACTTTTCTTCGCTAACAAGAAAAACAGCTGATTCTCTCAAGACAGGAAGCACATGGACAAACATTTCTTAGGGGCTCGGTAAGTGAATAATATGCATCTGAGAATCCAGGACTTTCTTTCTCGGTGAGAAACAACTTTGTTCCTTAGGGGAAGCTCATCTCGCAAAGCGCAACTTTTCGTTGCTAACAAGAGAAAGAGCTGATTCTTGCAAGACAGAAAGCATAAGGACACACATTTCTTATGGCTTTGGTAGGTGAATAATATGCATCTGCGAATCCAGGCCTGGATCTTTCTTTCTCGGTGAAAAACAACTTTCTTCCTTAGGGGAAGCTCATCTCGCAAAGCGCAACTTTTCTTTGCTAACAAGAGAACCAGCTGATTCTTTCAAGACAGAAAGCAAAAGGACACACATTTCTTATAGCTTTGATAAGTGCATCACATGCATTCGAGAATGCAGGTCTGGAGCTTTCTTTCTCGGTGAAAAACAACTTTCTTCCTTAGGGGAAGCTCAACTCGCAAAGTGCAACTTTTCGTTGCTAACAGAGAAACAGCTGATACTTCAAGACAGAGAGCTTAAGGACACACATTTCTTATGGCTTTGATAAGTGAATCATATGCATTCGAGAATGCAGGTCTGGAGCTTTCTTCCTTGGTGAAAACACAGTTGTTGCGTACGGGAAGCTCCTATCGCAAAGTGCACCTTTGCTCTTCTAACACGTGAAACTCTTGATTTCTGACAGACAGGAGACATCAGGGCACATATTTCTTATGGTTTTGGAAAGTAAATCATATACATCTAAAATTCCAGGGCTGGAGCTTGCTTTCACGGTGCAAAGCACTGTTGTTCCATAGGGGAAGCTCAACGAGCAAAGTGTAACTTTGCTTTGCTAACAGGCGAAACGGTCGATTCCTGTCAGACAGAAGGCATCAGGACACAGTATTCTTATGGCTCTGGCTAGTGAATGACATGCATCTGAGAATCCAGGATTGGAGCTCTCGTTCTGGGTGCAAAGCACAGTTGTTCCTTAGGGGAAGCTCAACGAGCAAATTGCAACTTTGCTTTGCTAACAAGCGAAACGGTCGATTCCTGTCAGACAGAAGGCATCAACACACACATTTCTTAGGGCCTCGGTAAGTGAATAATATGCATCTGAGAATCCAGGACTGGATCTTTCTTTCTCGGTGAAAAACAACTTTGTTCCTTAGGGGAAGCTCAACTCGCAAAGTGCAACTTTTCGTTGCTAACAGAGAAACAGCTGATTCTTCAAGACAGAAAGCAAAAGGACACACATTTCTTATGGCTTTGATAAGTGAATCATATGCATTCGAGAATGCAGGTCTGGAGCTTTCTTTCTTGGTGAAAACACAGTTGTTACGTACGGGAAGCTCCTACCGCAAAGTGCACCTTTGCTCTTCTAACACGTGAAACTCTTGATTTCTGACAGACAGGAGACATCAGGGCACATATTTCTTATGGTTTTGGAAAGTAAATCATATACATCTAAAACTCCAGGGCTGGAGCTTGCTTTCACTGTAAAAAGGACTGTTGTTCCTTAGGGGAAGCTCAACGAGCAAAGTGCAACTTTGCTTTGCTATCAAGTGAAACAGTCAATTCCTGTCAGACAGAAGGCATCAGGACACACATTTCTTAGGGACTCGGGAAGTGAATAATATGCATCTGAGAATCCAGGACTGGATTTTTCTTTCTCAGGAAAAACAACTTTGTTCCTTAGGGGAAGCTCATCTCGCAAAGCGCAAGTTTTCGTTGCTAACAAGAGAAAGAGCTGATTCTTGCAAGACAAAAGCATAAGGGCACACATTTCTTAAGGCTTTGGTAGGTGAATAATATGCATCTGCGAATCCAGGCCTGGATCTTTCTTTCTCGGTGAAAAACAGCTTTGTTCCTTAGGGGAAGCTCAACTCGCAAAGTGCAACTTTTCGTTGCTAACAAGAGAATCAGCTGATTCTTTCAAGACAGAAAGCATAAGGACACACATTTCTTATGGCTTTAATAAGTGAATCATATGCATTCGAGAATGCAGGTCTGGAGCTTTCTTCCTTGGTGAAAACACAGTTGTTACGTACAGGAAGCTCCTATCGCAAAGTGCACCTTTGCTCTTCTAACACGTGAAACTCTTGATTTCTGACAGACAGGAGACATCAGGGCACATATTTCTTATGGCTTTGGAAAGTAAATCATATACATCTAAAACTCCAGGGCTGGAGCTTGCTTTCACGGTGCAAAGCACTGTTGTTCCTTAGAGGAAGCTTAACGAGCAAAGTGTAACTTTGCTTTGCTAACAGGCGAAACGGTCGATTCCTGTCAGACAGAAGGCATCAGGACACAGTATTCTTATGGCTCTGGCTAGTGAATGACATGCATCAGAGAATCCAGGATTGGAGCTCTCGTTCTGGATGCAAAGCACAGTTGTTCCTTAGGGGAAGCTCAACGAGCAAAGTGCAACTTTGCTTTGCTAACAAGTGAAACGGTCGATTCCTGTCAGAGAGAAGACCTCAGGACACACATTTCTTAGGGCCTCGGGAAGTGAATAATATGCATCTGAGATTCCAGTACTGGATCTTTCTTTCTCTGGAAAAACAACTTTGTTCCTTAGAGGAAGCTCAACGAGCAAAGTGCAACTTTTCTTCGCTAACAAGAAAAACAGCTGATTCTCTCAAGACAGGAAGCACATGGACAAACATTTCTTAGGGGCTCGGTAAGTGAATAATATGCATCTGAGAATCCAGGACTTTCTTTCTCGGTGAGAAACAACTTTGTTCCTTAGGGGAAGCTCATCTCGCAAAGCGCAACTTTTCGTTGCTAACAAGAGAAAGAGCTGATTCTTGCAAGACAGAAAGCATAAGGACACACATTTCTTATGGCTTTGATAAGTGAATCATATGCATTCGAGCATGCAGGTCTGGAGCTTTCTTCCTTGGTGAAAACACAGTTGTTAGGTACGGGAAGCTCCTACCGCAAAGTGCACCTTTGCTCTTCTAACACGTGAAACTCTTGATTTCTGACAGACAGGAGACATCAGGGCACATATTTCTTATGGTTTTGGAAAGTAAATCATATACATCTAAAACTCCAGGGCTGGAGGTTGCTTTCACGGTAAAAAGGACTGTTGTTCCTTAGGGGAAGCTCAGCGAGCAACGTGTAACTTTGCTTTGCTAACAGGCGGAAACGGTCGATTCCTGTCAGACAGAAGGCATCAGGACACCGTATTCTTATGGCTCTGGCTAGTGAATGACATGCATCTGAGAATCCAGGATTGGAGCTCTCGTTCTGGATGCAAAGCACAGTTGTTCCTTAGGGGAAGCTCAACGAGAAAAGTGCAACTTTGCTTTGCTAACAAGTGAAACGGTCGATTCCTGTCAGACAGAAGGCATCAGCACACACATTTCTTAGGGCCTCGGGAAGTAAATAATATGCATCTGAGAATCCAGGACTGGATCTTTCTTTCTCGGTGAGAAAAACAACTTTGTTCCTTAGGGGAAGCTCAACTCGCAAAGTGCAACTTTTCGTTGCTAACAAGAGAACCAGCTCATTCGTTCAAGACAGAAAGCAAAAAGACACACATTTCTTATGGCTTTGATAAGTGAATCATATGCATTCGAGAATGCAGGTCTGGAGCTTTCTTCCTTGGTGAAAACACAGTTGTTACGTACAGGAAGCTCCTATCGCAAAGTGCACCTTTGCTCTTCTAACACGTGAAACTCTTGATTTCTGACAGACAGGAGACATCAGGGCACATATTTCTTATGGTTTTGGAAAGTAAATCATATACATCTAAACTCCAGGGCTGGAGCTTGCTTTCACGGTGCAAAGCACTGTTGTTCCTTAGGGGAAGCTCAACGAGCAAAGTGTAACTTTGCTTTGCTAACAGGCGAAACGGTCGATTCCTGTCAGACAGAAGGCATCAGAACACAGTATTCTTATGTCTCTGGCTAGTGAATGACATGCATCAGAGAATCCAGGATTGGAGATCTCTTTCTGGATGCAAAGCACAGTTGTTCCTTAGGGGAAGCTCAACGAGCAAATTGCAACTTTGCTTTGCTAACAAGTGAAAGGGTCGATTCCTGTCAGGCAGAAGACATCAGGACACACATTTCTTAGGGCCTCGGTAAGTGAATAATATGCATCTGCGAATCCAGGACTTTCTTTCTCGGTGAAAAACAACTTTGTTCCTTAGGGGAAGCTCATCTCGCAAAGTGCAACTTTTCGTTGCGAACAAGAGAAACAGCTGATTCTTGCAAGACAGGAAGTACAAGGGCACACATTTCTTAAGGCTTTGGTAAGTGAATAATATGCATCTGAGAATCCAGGCCTGGATCTTTCTTTCTCGGCGAAAAACAACTTTGTTCCTTAGGGGAAGCTCAACTCGCAAAGTGCAACTTTTCGTTGCTAACAAGAGAATCAGCTGATTCTTTCAAGACAGAAAGCATAAGGACACACATTTCTTATGGCTTTGATAAGTGAATCATATGCATTCGAGAATGCAGGTCTGGAGCTTTCTTCCTTGGTGAAAACACCGTTGTTACCTACGGGAAGCTCCTATCGCAAAGTGCACATTTCCTCTTCTAACACGTGAAACTCTTGATTTCTGACAGACAGGAGACATCAGGGCACATATTTCTTATGGTTTTGGAAAGTAAATCATATACATCTAAAATTCCAGGGCTGGAGCTTGCTTTCACGGTGCAAAGCACTGTTGTTCCTTAGGGGAAGCTCAACGAGCAAAGTGTAACTTTGCTTTGCTAACAGGCGAAACGGTCGATTCCTGTCAGACAGAAGGCATCAGGACACAGTATTCTTATGGCTCTGGCTAGTGAATGACATGCATCAGAGAATCCAGGATTGGAGCTCTCGTTCTGGATGCAAAGCACAGTTGTTCCTTAGGGGAAGCTCAACGAGCAAAGTGCAACTTTGCTTTGCTAACAAGTGAAACGGTCGATTCCTGTCAGAGAGAAGACCTCAGGACACACATTTCTTAGGGCCTCGGGAAGTGAATAATATGCATCTGAGATTCCAGTACTGGATCTTTCTTTCTCAGGAAAAACAACTTTGTTCCTTAGAGGAAGCTCAACGAGCAAAGTGCAACTTTTCTTCGCTAACAAGAAAAACAGCTGATTCTCTCAAGACAGGAAGCACATGGACAAACATTTCTTAGGGGCTCGGTAAGTGAATAATATGCATCTGAGAATCCAGGACTTTCTTTCTCGGTGAGAAACAACTTTGTTCCTTAGGGGAAGCTCATCTCGCAAAGCGCAACTTTTCGTTGCTAACAAGAGAAAGAGCTGATTCTTGCAAGACAGAAAGCATAAGGACACACATTTCTTATGGCTTTGGTAGGTGAATAATATGCATCTGCGAATCCAGGCCTGGATCTTTCTTTCTCGGTGAAAAACAACTTTCTTCCTTAGGGGAAGCTCATCTCGCAAAGCGCAACTTTTCTTTGCTAACAAGAGAACCAGCTGATTCTTTCAAGACAGAAAGCAAAAGGACACACATTTCTTATAGCTTTGATAAGTGCATCATATGCATTCGAGAATGCAGGTCTGGAGCTTTCTTTCTCGGTGAAAAACAACTTTCTTCCTTAGGGGAAGCTCAACTCGCAAAGTGCAACTTTTCGTTGCTAACAGAGAAACAGCTGATACTTCAAGACAGAGAGCTTAAGGACACACATTTCTTATGGCTTTGATAAGTGAATCATATGCATTCGAGAATGGAGGTCTGGAGCTTTCTTCCTTGGTGAAAACACCGTTGTTACGTACGGGAAGCTCCTATCGCAAAGTGCACCTTTGCTCTTCTAACTCGTGAAACTCTTGATTTCTGACAGACAGGAGACATCAGGGCACATATTTCTTATGGTTTTGGAAAGTAAATCATATACATCTAAAATTCCAGGGCTGGAGCTTGCTTTCACGGTGCAAAGCACTGTTGTTCCTTAGGGGAAGCTCAACGAGCAAAGTGTAACTTTGCTTTGCTAACAGGCGAAACGGTCGATTCCTGTCAGACAGAAGGCATCAGGACACAGTATTCTTATGTCTCTGGCTAGTGAATGACATGCATCAGAGAATCCAGGATTGGAGATCTCTTTCTGGATGCAAAGCACAGTTGTTCCTTAGGGGAAGCTCAACGAGCAAATTGCAACTTTGCTTTGCTAACAAGTGAAAGGGTCGATTCCTGTCAGACAAAAGACATCAGGACACACATTTCTTAGGGCCTCGGTAAGTGAATAATATGCATCTGCGAATCCAGGACTTTCTTTCTCGGTGAAAAACAACTTTGTTCCTTAGGGGAAGCTCATCTCGCAAAGTGCAACTTTTCGTTGCGAACAAGAGAAACAGCTGATTCTTGCAAGACAGGAAGTACAAGGGCACACATTTCTTAAGGCTTTGGTAAGTGAATAATATGCATCTGAGAATCCAGGCCTGGATCTTTCTTTCTCGGCGAAAAACAACTTTGTTCCTTAGGGGAAGCTCAACTCGCAAAGTGCAACTTTTCGTTGCTAACAAGAGAATCAGCTGATTCTTTCAAGACAGAAAGCATAAGGACACACATTTCTTATGGCTTTGATAAGTGAATCATATGCATTCGAGAATGCAGGTCTGGAGCTTTCTTCCTTGGTGAAAACACCGTTGTTACCTACGGGAAGCTCCTATCGCAAAGTGCACCTTTGCTCTTCTAACACGTGAAACTCTTGATTTCTGACAGACAGGAGACATCAGGGCACATATTTCTTATGGTTTTGGAAAGTAAATCATATACATCTAAAATTCCAGGGCTGGAGCTTGCTTTCACGGTGCAAAGCACTGTTGTTCCTTAGGGGAAGCTCAACGAGCAAAGTGTAACTTTGCTTTGCTAACAGGCGAAACGGTCGATTCCTGTCAGAGAGAAGACCTCAGGACACACATTTCTTAGGGCCTCGGGAAGTAAATAATATGCATCTGAGAATCCAGGACTGGATCTTTCTTTCTCGGTGAGAAAAACAACTTTGTTCCTTAGGGGAAGCTCAACTCGCAAAGTGCAACTTTTCGTTGCTAACAAGAGAACCAGCTCATTCTTGCAAGACAGGAAGCACAAGGACACACATTTCTTAAGGCTTTGGTAAGTGAATAATATGCATCTGAGAATCCTGGCCTGGATCTTTCTTTCTCGGTGAGAAAAACAACTTTGTTCCTTAGGGGAAGCTCAACTCGCAAAGTGCAACTTTTCGTTGCTAACAAGAGAACCAGCTCATTCGTTCAAGACAGAAAGCAAAAAGACACACATTTCTTATGGCTTTGATAAGTGAATCATATGCATTCGAGAATGCAGGTCTGGAGCTTTCTTCCTTGGTGAAAACACAGTTGTTACGTACAGGAAGCTCCTATCGCAAAGTGCACCTTTGCTCTTCTAACACGTGAAACTCTTGATTTCTGACAGACAGGAGACATCAGGGCACATATTTCTTATGGCTTTGGAAAGTAAATCATATACATCTAAAACTCCAGGGCTGGAGCTTGCTTTCACGGTGCAAAGCACTGTTGTTCCTTAGAGGAAGCTCAACGAGCAAAGTGTAACTTTGCTTTGCTAACAGGCGAAACGGTCGATTCCTGTCAGACAGAAGGCATCAGGACACAGTATTCTTATGGCTCTGGCTAGTGAATGACATGCATCAGAGAATCCAGGATTGGAGCTCTCGTTCTGGATGCAAAGCACAGTTGTTCCTTAGGGGAAGCTCAACGAGCAAAGTGCAACTTTGCTTTGCTAACAAGTGAAACGGTCGATTCCTGTCAGAGAGAAGACCTCAGGACACACATTTCTTAGGGCCTCGGGAAGTGAATAATATGCATCTGAGATTCCAGTACTGGATCTTTCTTTCTCAGGAAAAACAACTTTGTTCCTTAGAGGAAGCTCAACGAGCAAAGTGCAACTTTTCTTCGCTAACAAGAAAAACAGCTGATTCTCTCAAGACAGGAAGCACATGGACAAACATTTCTTAGGGGCTCGGTAAGTGAATAATATGCATCTGAGAATCCAGGACTTTCTTTCTCGGTGAGAAACAACTTTGTTCCTTAGGGGAAGCTCATCTCGCAAAGCGCAACTTTTCGTTGCTAACAAGAGAACCAGCTGATTCTTTCAAGACAGAAAGCAAAAGGACACACATTTCTTATAGCTTTGATAAGTGCATCATATGCATTCGAGAATGCAGGTCTGGAGCTTTCTTTCTCGGTGAAAAACAACTTTGTTCCTTAGGGGAAGCTCAACTCGCAAAGCGCAACTTTTCGTTGCTAACAGAGAAACAGCTGATACTTCAAGACAGAGAGCTTAAGGACACACATTTCTTATGGCTTTGATAAGTGCATCATATGCATTCGAGAATGCAGGTCTGGAGCTTTCTTCCTTGGTGAAAACACAGTTGTTGCATACGGGAAGCTCCTATCGCAAAGTGCACCTTTGCTCTTCTAACTCGTGAAACTCTTGATTTCTGACAGACAGGAGACATCAGGGCACATATTTCTTATGGTTTTGGAAAGTAAATCATATACATCTAAAATTCCAGGGCTGGAGCTTGCTTTCACGGTGCAAAGCACTGTTGTTCCTTAGGGGAAGCTCAACGAGCAAAGTGTAACTTTGCTTTGCTAACAGGCGAAACGGTCGATTCCTGTCAGAGAGAAGACCTCAGGACACACATTTCTTAGGGCCTCGGGAAGTGAATAATATGCATCTGAGAATCCAAAACTGGATCTTTCTTTCTCAGGAAAAACAACTTTTTTCCTTAGGGGAAGCTCATCTCGCAAAGTGCAACATTTCTTTGCTAACAAGAGAAACAGCTGATTCTTGCAAGACAGGAAGCACAAGGACACACATTTCTTAAGGCTTTGGTAAGTGAATAATATGCATCTGAGAATCCTGGCCTGGATCTTTCTTTCTCGGTGAGAAAAACAACTTTGTTCCTTAGGGGAAGCTCAACTCGCAAAGTGCAACTTTTCGTTGCTAACAAGAGAACCAGCTCATTCGTTCAAGACAGAAAGCAAAAAGACACACATTTCTTATGGCTTTGATAAGTGAATCATATGCATTCGAGAATGCAGGTCTGGAGCTTTCTTCCTTGGTGAAAACACAGTTGTTACGTACAGGAAGCTCCTATCGCAAAGTGCACCTTTGCTCTTCTAACACGTGAAACTCTTGATTTCTGACAGACAGGAGACATCAGGGCACATATTTCTTATGGTTTTGGAAAGTAAATCATATACATCTAAACTCCAGGGCTGGAGCTTGCTTTCACGGTGCAAAGCACTGTTGTTCCTTAGGGGAAGCTCAACGAGCAAAGTGTAACTTTGCTTTGCTAACAGGCGAAACGGTCGATTCCTGTCAGACAGAAGGCATCAGAACACAGTATTCTTATGTCTCTGGCTAGTGAATGACATGCATCAGAGAATCCAGGATTGGAGATCTCTTTCTGGATGCAAAGCACAGTTGTTCCTTAGGGGAAGCTCAACGAGCAAATTGCAACTTTGCTTTGCTAACAAGTGAAAGGGTCGATTCCTGTCAGACAGAAGACATCAGGACACACATTTCTTAGGGCCTCGGTAAGTGAATAATATGCATCTGCGAATCCAGGACTTTCTTTCTCGGTGAAAAACAACTTTGTTCCTTAGGGGAAGCTCATCTCGCAAAGTGCAACTTTTCGTTGCGAACAAGAGAAACAGCTGATTCTTGCAAGACAGGAAGTACAAGGGCACACATTTCTTAAGGCTTTGGTAAGTGAATAATATGCATCTGAGAATCCAGGCCTGGATCTTTCTTTCTCGGCGAAAAACAACTTTGTTCCTTAGGGGAAGCTCAACTCGCAAAGTGCAACTTTTCGTTGCTAACAAGAGAATCAGCTGATTCTTTCAAGACAGAAAGCATAAGGACACACATTTCTTATGGCTTTGATAAGTGAATCATATGCATTCGAGAATGCAGGTCTGGAGCTTTCTTCCTTGGTGAAAACACCGTTGTTACCTACGGGAAGCTCCTATCGCAAAGTGCACATTTCCTCTTCTAACACGTGAAACTCTTGATTTCTGACAGACAGGAGACATCAGGGCACATATTTCTTATGGTTTTGGAAAGTAAATCATATACATCTAAAATTCCAGGGCTGGAGCTTGCTTTCACGGTGCAAAGCACTGTTGTTCCTTAGGGGAAGCTCAACGAGCAAAGTGTAACTTTGCTTTGCTAACAGGCGAAACGGTCGATTCCTGTCAGAGAGAAGACCTCAGGACACACATTTCTTAGGGCCTCGGGAAGTGAATAATATGCATCTGAGAATCCAGGACTGGATCTTTCTTTCTCGGTGAGAAAAACAACTTTGTTCCTTAGGGGAAGCTCAACTCGCAAAGTGCAACTTTTCGTTGCTAACAAGAGAACCAGCTCATTCTTGCAAGACAGGAAGCACAAGGACACACATTTCTTAAGGCTTTGGTAAGTGAATAATATGCATCTGAGAATCCTGGCCTGGATCTTTCTTTCTCGGTGAGAAAAACAACTTTGTTCCTTAGGGGAAGCTCAACGAGCAAAGTGTAACTTTGCTTTGCTAACAGGCGAAACGGTCGATTCCTGTCAGACAGAAGGCATCAGGACACAGTATTCTTATGGCTCTGGCTAGTGAATGACATGCATCAGAGAATCCAGGATTGGAGCTCTCGTTCTGGATGCAAAGCACAGTTGTTCCTTAGGGGAAGCTCAACGAGCAAAGTGCAACTTTGCTTTGCTAACAAGTGAAACGGTCGATTCCTGTCAGAGAGAAGACCTCAGGACACACATTTCTTAGGGCCTCGGGAAGTGAATAATATGCATCTGAGATTCCAGTACTGGATCTTTCTTTCTCAGGAAAAACAACTTTGTTCCTTAGAGGAAGCTCAACGAGCAAAGTGCAACTTTTCTTCGCTAACAAGAAAAACAGCTGATTCTCTCAAGACAGGAAGCACATGGACAAACATTTCTTAGGGGCTCGGTAAGTGAATAATATGCATCTGAGAATCCAGGACTTTCTTTCTCGGTGAGAAACAACTTTGTTCCTTAGGGGAAGCTCATCTCGCAAAGCGCAACTTTTCGTTGCTAACAAGAGAAAGAGCTGATTCTTGCAAGACAGAAAGCATAAGGACACACATTTCTTATGGCTTTGGTAGGTGAATAATATGCATCTGCGAATCCAGGCCTGGATCTTTCTTTCTCGGTGAAAAACAACTTTCTTCCTTAGGGGAAGCTCATCTCGCAAAGCGCAACTTTTCTTTGCTAACAAGAGAACCAGCTGATTCTTTCAAGACAGAAAGCAAAAGGACACACATTTCTTATAGCTTTGATAAGTGCATCATATGCATTCGAGAATGCAGGTCTGGAGCTTTCTTTCTCGGTGAAAAACAACTTTGTTCCTTAGGGGAAGCTCAACTCGCAAAGTGCAACTTTTCGTTGCTAACAGAGAAACAGCTGATACTTCAAGACAGAGAGCTTAAGGACACACATTTCTTATGGCTTTGATAAGTGAATCATATGCATTCGAGAATGCAGGTCTGGAGCTTTCTTCCTTGGTGAAAACACAGTTGTTGCGTACGGGAAGCTCCTATCGCAAAGTGCACCTTTGCTCTTCTAACTCGTGAAACTCTTGATTTCTGACAGGCAGGAGACATCAGGGCACATATTTCTTATGGTTTTGGAAAGTAAATCATATACATCTAAAATTCCAGGGCTGGAGCTTGCTTTCACGGTGCAAAGCACTGTTGTTCCATAGGGGAAGCTCAACGAGCAAAGTGTAACTTTGCTTTGCTAACAGGCGAAACGGTCGATTCCTGTCAGACAGAAGGCATCAGGACACAGTATTCTTATGGCTCTGGCTAGTGAATGACATGCATCTGAGAATCCAGGATTGGAGCTCTCGTTCTGGGTGCAAAGCACAGTTGTTCCTTAGGGGAAGCTCAACGAGCAAATTGCAACTTTGCTTTGCTAACAAGCGAAACGGTCGATTCCTGTCAGACAGAAGGCATCAACACACACATTTCTTAGGGCCTCGGTAAGTGAATAATATGCATCTGAGAATCCAGGACTGGATCTTTCTTTCTCGGTGAAAAACAACTTTGTTCCTTAGGGGAAGCTCAACTCGCAAAGTGCAACTTTTCGTTGCTAACAGAGAAACAGCTGATTCTTCAAGACAGAAAGCAAAAGGACACACATTTCTTATGGCTTTGATAAGTGAATCATATGCATTCGAGAATGCAGGTCTGGAGCTTTCTTTCTTGGTGAAAACACAGTTGTTACGTACGGGAAGCTCCTACCGCAAAGTGCACCTTTGCTCTTCTAACACGTGAAACTCTTGATTTCTGACAGACAGGAGACATCAGGGCACATATTTCTTATGGTTTTGGAAAGTAAATCATATACATCTAAAACTCCAGGGCTGGAGCTTGCTTTCACTGTAAAAAGGACTGTTGTTCCTTAGGGGAAGCTCAACGAGCAAAGTGCAACTTTGCTTTGCTATCAAGTGAAACAGTCAATTCCTGTCAGACAGAAGGCATCAGGACACACATTTCTTAGGGACTCGGGAAGTGAATAATATGCATCTGAGAATCCAGGTCTGGAGCTTTCTTTCTCGGTGAAAAACAACTTTGTTCCTTAGGGGAAGCTCATCTCGCAAAGCGCAAGTTTTCGTTGCTAACAAGAGAAAGAGCTGATTCTTGCAAGACAAAAGCATAAGGGCACACATTTCTTAAGGCTTTGGTAAGTGAATAATATGCATCTGCGAATTCAGGCCTGGATCTTTCTTTCTCGGTGAAAAACAACTTTGTTCCTTAGGGGAAGCTCAACTCGCAAAGTGCAACTTTTCGTTGCTAACAAGAGAATCAGCTGATTCTTTCAAGACAGAAAGCACAAGGACACACATTTCTTATGGCTTTAATAAGTGAATCATATGCATTCCTGAATGCAGGTCTGGAGCTTTCTTCCTTGGTGAAAACACCGTTGTTACGTACGGGAAGCTCCTATCGCAAAGTGCACATTTCCTCTTCTAACACGTGAAACTCTTGATTTCTGACAGACAGGAGACATCAGGGCACATATTTCTTATGGTTTTGGAAAGTAAATCATATACATCTAAAATTCCAGGGCTGGAGCTTGCTTTCACGGTGCAAAGCACTGTTGTTCCTTAGGGGAAGCTCAACGAGCAAAGTGTAACTTTGCTTTGCTAACAGGCGAAACGGTCGATTCCTGTCAGAGAGAAGACCTCAGGACACACATTTCTTAGGGCCTCGGGAAGTAAATAATATGCATCTGAGAATCCAGGACTGGATCTTTCTTTCTCGGTGAGAAAAACAACTTTGTTCCTTAGGGGAAGCTCAACTCGCAAAGTGCAACTTTTCGTTGCTAACAAGAGAACCAGCTCATTCTTGCAAGACAGGAAGCACAAGGACACACATTTCTTAAGGCTTTGGTAAGTGAATAATATGCATCTGAGAATCCTGGCCTGGATCTTTCTTTCTCGGTGAGAAAAACAACTTTGTTCCTTAGGGGAAGCTCAACTCGCAAAGTGCAACTTTTCGTTGCTAACAAGAGAACCAGCTCATTCGTTCAAGACAGAAAGCAAAAAGACACACATTTCTTATGGCTTTGATAAGTGAATCATATGCATTCGAGAATGCAGGTCTGGAGCTTTATTCCTTGGTGAAAACACAGTTGTTACGTACAGGAAGCTCCTATCGCAAAGTGCACCTTTGCTCTTCTAACACGTGAAACTCTTGATTTCTGACAGACAGGAGACATCAGGGCACATATTTCTTATGGCTTTGGAAAGTAAATCATATACATCTAAAACTCCAGGGCTGGAGCTTGCTTTCACGGTGCAAAGCACTGTTGTTCCTTAGAGGAAGCTCAACGAGCAAAGTGTAACTTTGCTTTGCTAACAGGCGAAACGGTCGATTCCTGTCAGACAGAAGGCATCAGGACACAGTATTCTTATGGCTCTGGCTAGTGAATGACATGCATCAGAGAATCCAGGATTGGAGCTCTCGTTCTGGATGCAAAGCACAGTTGTTCCTTAGGGGAAGCTCAACGAGCAAAGTGCAACTTTGCTTTGCTAACAAGTGAAACGGTCGATTCCTGTCAGAGAGAAGACCTCAGGACACACATTTCTTAGGGCCTCGGGAAGTGAATAATATGCATCTGAGATTCCAGTACTGGATCTTTCTTTCTCAGGAAAAACAACTTTGTTCCTTAGAGGAAGCTCAACGAGCAAAGTGCAACGTTTCTTCGCTAACAAGAAAAACAGCTGATTCTCTCAAGACAGGAAGCACATGGACAAACATTTCTTAGGGGCTCGGTAAGTGAATAATATGCATCTGAGAATCCAGGACTTTCTTTCTCGGTGAGAAACAACTTTGTTCCTTAGGGGAAGCTCATCTCGCAAAGCGCAACTTTTCGTTGCTAACAAGAGAACCAGCTGATTCTTTCAAGACAGAAAGCAAAAGGACACACATTTCTTATAGCTTTGATAAGTGCATCATATGCATTCGAGAATGCAGGTCTGGAGCTTTCTTTCTCGGTGAAAAACAACTTTGTTCCTTAGGGGAAGCTCAACTCGCAAAGCGCAACTTTTCGTTGCTAACAGAGAAACAGCTGATACTTCAAGACAGAGAGCTTAAGGACACACATTTCTTATGGCTTTGATAAGTGCATCATATGCATTCGAGAATGCAGGTCTGGAGCTTTCTTCCTTGGTGAAAACACAGTTGTTGCATACGGGAAGCTCCTATCGCAAAGTGCACCTTTGCTCTTCTAACTCGTGAAACTCTTGATTTCTGACAGACAGGAGACATCAGGGCACATATTTCTTATGGTTTTGGAAAGTAAATCATATACATCTAAAATTCCAGGGCTGGAGCTTGCTTTCACGGTGCAAAGCACTGTTGTTCCTTAGGGGAAGCTCAACGAGCAAAGTGTAACTTTGCTTTGCTAACAGGCGAAACGGTCGATTCCTGTCAGAGAGAAGACCTCAGGACACACATTTCTTAGGGCCTCGGGAAGTGAATAATATGCATCTGAGAATCCAAAACTGGATCTTTCTTTCTCAGGAAAAACAACTTTGTTCCTTAGGGGAAGCTCATCTCGCAAAGTGCAACATTTCTTTGCTAACAAGAGAAACAGCTGATTCTTGCAAGACAGGAAGCACAAGGACACACATTTCTTAAGGCTTTGGTAAGTGAATAATATGCATCTGAGAATCCTGGCCTGGATCTTTCTTTCTCGGTGAGAAAAACAACTTTGTTCCTTAGGGGAAGCTCAACTCGCAAAGTGCAACTTTTCGTTGCTAACAAGAGAACCAGCTCATTCGTTCAAGACAGAAAGCAAAAAGACACACATTTCTTATGGCTTTGATAAGTGAATCATATGCATTCGAGAATGCAGGTCTGGAGCTTTCTTCCTTGGTGAAAACACAGTTGTTACGTACAGGAAGCTCCTATCGCAAAGTGCACCTTTGCTCTTCTAACACGTGAAACTCTTGATTTCTGACAGACAGGAGACATCAGGGCACATATTTCTTATGGTTTTGGAAAGTAAATCATATACATCTAAACTCCAGGGCTGGAGCTTGCTTTCACGGTGCAAAGCACTGTTGTTCCTTAGGGGAAGCTCAACGAGCAAAGTGTAACTTTGCTTTGCTAACAGGCGAAACGGTCGATTCCTGTCAGACAGAAGGCATCAGAACACAGTATTCTTATGTCTCTGGCTAGTGAATGACATGCATCAGAGAATCCAGGATTGGAGATCTCTTTCTGGATGCAAAGCACAGTTGTTCCTTAGGGGAAGCTCAACGAGCAAATTGCAACTTTGCTTTGCTAACAAGTGAAAGGGTCGATTCCTGTCAGACAGAAGACATCAGGACACACATTTCTTAGGGCCTCGGTAAGTGAATAATATGCATCTGCGAATCCAGGACTTTCTTTCTCGGTGAAAAACAACTTTGTTCCTTAGGGGAAGCTCATCTCGCAAAGTGCAACTTTTCGTTGCGAACAAGAGAAACAGCTGATTCTTGCAAGACAGGAAGTACAAGGGCACACATTTCTTAAGGCTTTGGTAAGTGAATAATATGCATCTGAGAATCCAGGCCTGGATCTTTCTTTCTCGGCGAAAAACAACTTTGTTCCTTAGGGGAAGCTCAACTCGCAAAGTGCAACTTTTCGTTGCTAACAAGAGAATCAGCTGATTCTTTCAAGACAGAAAGCATAAGGACACACATTTCTTATGGCTTTGATAAGTGAATCATATGCATTCGAGAATGCAGGTCTGGAGCTTTCTTCCTTGGTGAAAACACCGTTGTTACCTACGGGAAGCTCCTATCGCAAAGTGCACATTTCCTCTTCTAACACGTGAAACTCTTGATTTCTGACAGACAGGAGACATCAGGGCACATATTTCTTATGGTTTTGGAAAGTAAATCATATACATCTAAAATTCCAGGGCTGGAGCTTGCTTTCACGGTGCAAAGCACTGTTGTTCCTTAGGGGAAGCTCAACGAGCAAAGTGTAACTTTGCTTTGCTAACAGGCGAAACGGTCGATTCCTGTCAGAGAGAAGACCTCAGGACACACATTTCTTAGGGCCTCGGGAAGTGAATAATATGCATCTGAGAATCCAGGACTGGATCTTTCTTTCTCGGTGAGAAAAACAACTTTGTTCCTTAGGGGAAGCTCAACTCGCAAAGTGCAACTTTTCGTTGCTAACAAGAGAACCAGCTCATTCTTGCAAGACAGGAAGCACAAGGACACACATTTCTTAAGGCTTTGGTAAGTGAATAATATGCATCTGAGAATCCTGGCCTGGATCTTTCTTTCTCGGTGAGAAAAACAACTTTGTTCCTTAGGGGAAGCTCAACGAGCAAAGTGTAACTTTGCTTTGCTAACAGGCGAAACGGTCGATTCCTGTCAGAGAGAAGACCTCAGGACACACATTTCTTAGGGCCTCGGGAAGTGAATAATATGCATCTGAGATTCCAGTACTGGATCTTTCTTTCTCAGGAAAAACAACTTTGTTCCTTAGAGGAAGCTCAACGAGCAAAGTGCAACTTTTCTTCGCTAACAAGAAAAACAGCTGATTCTCTCAAGACAGGAAGCACATGGACAAACATTTCTTAGGGGCTCGGTAAGTGAATAATATGCATCTGAGAATCCAGGACTTTCTTTCTCGGTGAGAAACAACTTTGTTCCTTAGGGGAAGCTCATCTCGCAAAGCGCAACTTTTCGTTGCTAACAAGAGAAAGAGCTGATTCTTGCAAGACAGAAAGCATAAGGACACACATTTCTTATGGCTTTGGTAGGTGAATAATATGCATCTGCGAATCCAGGCCTGGATCTTTCTTTCTCGGTGAAAAACAACTTTCTTCCTTAGGGGAAGCTCATCTCGCAAAGCGCAACTTTTCTTTGCTAACAAGAGAACCAGCTGATTCTTTCAAGACAGAAAGCAAAAGGACACACATTTCTTATAGCTTTGATAAGTGCATCATATGCATTCGAGAATGCAGGTCTGGAGCTTTCTTTCTCGGTGAAAAACAACTTTGTTCCTTAGGGGAAGCTCAACTCGCAAAGTGCAACTTTTCGTTGCTAACAGAGAAACAGCTGATACTTCAAGACAGAGAGCTTAAGGACACACATTTCTTATGGCTTTGATAAGTGAATCATATGCATTCGAGAATGCAGGTCTGGAGCTTTCTTCCTTGGTGAAAACACAGTTGTTGCGTACGGGAAGCTCCTATCGCAAAGTGCACCTTTGCTCTTCTAACTCGTGAAACTCTTGATTTCTGACAGACAGGAGACATCAGGGCACATATTTCTTATGGTTTTGGAAAGTAAATCATATACATCTAAAATTCCAGGGCTGGAGCTTGCTTTCACGGTGCAAAGCACTGTTGTTCCATAGGGGAAGCTCAACGAGCAAAGTGTAACTTTGCTTTGCTAACAGGCGAAACGGTCGATTCCTGTCAGACAGAAGGCATCAGGACACAGTATTCTTATGGCTCTGGCTAGTGAATGACATGCATCTGAGAATCCAGGATTGGAGCTCTCGTTCTGGGTGCAAAGCACAGTTGTTCCTTAGGGGAAGCTCAACGAGCAAATTGCAACTTTGCTTTGCTAACAAGCGAAACGGTCGATTCCTGTCAGACAGAAGGCATCAACACACACATTTCTTAGGGCCTCGGTAAGTGAATAATATGCATCTGAGAATCCAGGACTGGATCTTTCTTTCTCGGTGAAAAACAACTTTGTTCCTTAGGGGAAGCTCAACTCGCAAAGTGCAACTTTTCGTTGCTAACAGAGAAACAGCTGATTCTTCAAGACAGAAAGCAAAAGGACACACATTTCTTATGGCTTTGATAAGTGAATCATATGCATTCGAGAATGCAGGTCTGGAGCTTTCTTTCTTGGTGAAAACACAGTTGTTACGTACGGGAAGCTCCTACCGCAAAGTGCACCTTTGCTCTTCTAACACGTGAAACTCTTGATTTCTGACAGACAGGAGACATCAGGGCACATATTTCTTATGGTTTTGGAAAGTAAATCATATACATCTAAAACTCCAGGGCTGGAGCTTGCTTTCACTGTAAAAAGGACTGTTGTTCCTTAGGGGAAGCTCAACGAGCAAAGTGCAACTTTGCTTTGCTATCAAGTGAAACAGTCAATTCCTGTCAGACAGAAGGCATCAGGACACACATTTCTTAGGGACTCGGGAAGTGAATAATATGCATCTGAGAATCCAGGTCTGGAGCTTTCTTTCTCGGTGAAAAACAACTTTGTTCCTTAGGGGAAGCTCATCTCGCAAAGCGCAAGTTTTCGTTGCTAACAAGAGAAAGAGCTGATTCTTGCAAGACAAAAGCATAAGGGCACACATTTCTTAAGGCTTTGGTAAGTGAATAATATGCATCTGCGAATTCAGGCCTGGATCTTTCTTTCTCGGTGAAAAACAACTTTGTTCCTTAGGGGAAGCTCAACTCGCAAAGTGCAACTTTTCGTTGCTAACAAGAGAATCAGCTGATTCTTTCAAGACAGAAAGCACAAGGACACACATTTCTTATGGCTTTAATAAGTGAATCATATGCATTCCTGAATGCAGGTCTGGAGCTTTCTTCCTTGGTGAAAACACCGTTGTTACGTACGGGAAGCTCCTATCGCAAAGTGCACATTTCCTCTTCTAACACGTGAAACTCTTGATTTCTGACAGACAGGAGACATCAGGGCACATATTTCTTATGGTTTTGGAAAGTAAATCATATACATCTAAAATTCCAGGGCTGGAGCTTGCTTTCACGGTGCAAAGCACTGTTGTTCCTTAGGGGAAGCTCAACGAGCAAAGTGTAACTTTGCTTTGCTAACAGGCGAAACGGTCGATTCCTGTCAGAGAGAAGACCTCAGGACACACATTTCTTAGGGCCTCGGGAAGTAAATAATATGCATCTGAGAATCCAGGACTGGATCTTTCTTTCTCGGTGAGAAAAACAACTTTGTTCCTTAGGGGAAGCTCAACTCGCAAAGTGCAACTTTTCGTTGCTAACAAGAGAACCAGCTCATTCTTGCAAGACAGGAAGCACAAGGACACACATTTCTTAAGGCTTTGGTAAGTGAATAATATGCATCTGAGAATCCTGGCCTGGATCTTTCTTTCTCGGTGAGAAAAACAACTTTGTTCCTTAGGGGAAGCTCAACTCGCAAAGTGCAACTTTTCGTTGCTAACAAGAGAACCAGCTCATTCGTTCAAGACAGAAAGCAAAAAGACACACATTTCTTATGGCTTTGATAAGTGAATCATATGCATTCGAGAATGCAGGTCTGGAGCTTTATTCCTTGGTGAAAACACAGTTGTTACGTACAGGAAGCTCCTATCGCAAAGTGCACCTTTGCTCTTCTAACACGTGAAACTCTTGATTTCTGACAGACAGGAGACATCAGGGCACATATTTCTTATGGCTTTGGAAAGTAAATCATATACATCTAAAACTCCAGGGCTGGAGCTTGCTTTCACGGTGCAAAGCACTGTTGTTCCTTAGAGGAAGCTCAACGAGCAAAGTGTAACTTTGCTTTGCTAACAGGCGAAACGGTCGATTCCTGTCAGACAGAAGGCATCAGGACACAGTATTCTTATGGCTCTGGCTAGTGAATGACATGCATCAGAGAATCCAGGATTGGAGCTCTCGTTCTGGATGCAAAGCACAGTTGTTCCTTAGGGGAAGCTCAACGAGCAAAGTGCAACTTTGCTTTGCTAACAAGTGAAACGGTCGATTCCTGTCAGAGAGAAGACCTCAGGACACACATTTCTTAGGGCCTCGGGAAGTGAATAATATGCATCTGAGATTCCAGTACTGGATCTTTCTTTCTCAGGAAAAACAACTTTGTTCCTTAGAGGAAGCTCAACGAGCAAAGTGCAACTTTTCTTCGCTAACAAGAAAAACAGCTGATTCTCTCAAGACAGGAAGCACATGGACAAACATTTCTTAGGGGCTCGGTAAGTGAATAATATGCATCTGAGAATCCAGGACTTTCTTTCTCGGTGAGAAACAACTTTGTTCCTTAGGGGAAGCTCATCTCGCAAAGCGCAACTTTTCGTTGCTAACAAGAGAAAGAGCTGATTCTTGCAAGACAGAAAGCATAAGGACACACATTTCTTATGGCTTTGGTAGGTGAATAATATGCATCTGCGAATCCAGGCCTGGATCTTTCTTTCTCGGTGAAAAACAACTTTCTTCCTTAGGGGAAGCTCATCTCGCAAAGCGCAACTTTTCTTTGCTAACAAGAGAACCAGCTGATTCTTTCAAGACAGAAAGCAAAAGGACACACATTTCTTATAGCTTTGATAAGTGCATCATATGCATTCGAGAATGCAGGTCTGGAGCTTTCTTTCTCGGTGAAAAACAACTTTGTTCCTTAGGGGAAGCTCAACTCGCAAAGCGCAACTTTTCGTTGCTAACAGAGAAACAGCTGATACTTCAAGACAGAGAGCTTAAGGACACACATTTCTTATGGCTTTGATAAGTGCATCATATGCATTCGAGAATGCAGGTCTGGAGCTTTCTTCCTTGGTGAAAACACAGTTGTTGCATACGGGAAGCTCCTATCGCAAAGTGCACCTTTGCTCTTCTAACTCGTGAAACTCTTGATTTCTGACAGACAGGAGACATCAGGGCACATATTTCTTATGGTTTTGGAAAGTAAATCATATACATCTAAAATTCCAGGGCTGGAGCTTGCTTTCACGGTGCAAAGCACTGTTGTTCCATAGGGGAAGCTCAACGAGCAAAGTGTAACTTTTCTTTGCTAACAGGCGAAACGGTCGATTCCTGTCAGAGAGAAGACCTCAGGACACACATTTCTTAGGGCCTCGGGAAGTGAATAATATGCATCTGAGAATCCAAAACTGGATCTTTCTTTCTCAGGAAAAACAACTTTGTTCCTTAGGGGAAGCTCATCTCGCAAAGTGCAACATTTCTTTGCTAACAAGAGAAACAGCTGATTCTTGCAAGACAGGAAGCACAAGGACACACATTTCTTAAGGCTTTGGTAAGTGAATAATATGCATCTGAGAATCCTGGCCTGGATCTTTCTTTCTCGGTGAGAAAAACAACTTTGTTCCTTAGGGGAAGCTCAACTCGCAAAGTGCAACTTTTCGTTGCTAACAAGAGAACCAGCTCATTCGTTCAAGACAGAAAGCAAAAAGACACACATTTCTTATGGCTTTGATAAGTGAATCATATGCATTCGAGAATGCAGGTCTGGAGCTTTATTCCTTGGTGAAAACACAGTTGTTACGTACAGGAAGCTCCTATCGCAAAGTGCACCTTTGCTCTTCTAACACGTGAAACTCTTGATTTCTGACAGACAGGAGACATCAGGGCACATATTTCTTATGGCTTTGGAAAGTAAATCATATACATCTAAAACTCCAGGGCTGGAGCTTGCTTTCACGGTGCAAAGCACTGTTGTTCCTTAGAGGAAGCTCAACGAGCAAAGTGTAACTTTGCTTTGCTAACAGGCGAAACGGTCGATTCCTGTCAGACAGAAGGCATCAGGACACAGTATTCTTATGGCTCTGGCTAGTGAATGACATGCATCAGAGAATCCAGGATTGGAGCTCTCGTTCTGGATGCAAAGCACAGTTGTTCCTTAGGGGAAGCTCAACGAGCAAAGTGCAACTTTGCTTTGCTAACAAGTGAAACGGTCGATTCCTGTCAGAGAGAAGACCTCAGGACACACATTTCTTAGGGCCTCGGGAAGTGAATAATATGCATCTGAGATTCCAGTACTGGATCTTTCTTTCTCAGGAAAAACAACTTTGTTCCTTAGAGGAAGCTCAACGAGCAAAGTGCAACTTTTCTTCGCTAACAAGAAAAACAGCTGATTCTCTCAAGACAGGAAGCACATGGACAAACATTTCTTAGGGGCTCGGTAAGTGAATAATATGCATCTGAGAATCCAGGACTTTCTTTCTCGGTGAGAAACAACTTTGTTCCTTAGGGGAAGCTCATCTCGCAAAGCGCAACTTTTCGTTGCTAACAAGAGAAAGAGCTGATTCTTGCAAGACAGAAAGCATAAGGACACACATTTCTTATGGCTTTGGTAGGTGAATAATATGCATCTGCGAATCCAGGCCTGGATCTTTCTTTCTCGGTGAAAAACAACTTTCTTCCTTAGGGGAAGCTCATCTCGCAAAGCGCAACTTTTCTTTGCTAACAAGAGAACCAGCTGATTCTTTCAAGACAGAAAGCAAAAGGACACACATTTCTTATAGCTTTGATAAGTGCATCATATGCATTCGAGAATGCAGGTCTGGAGCTTTCTTTCTCGGTGAAAAACAACTTTGTTCCTTAGGGGAAGCTCAACTCGCAAAGCGCAACTTTTCGTTGCTAACAGAGAAACAGCTGATACTTCAAGACAGAGAGCTTAAGGACACACATTTCTTATGGCTTTGATAAGTGCATCATATGCATTCGAGAATGCAGGTCTGGAGCTTTCTTCCTTGGTGAAAACACAGTTGTTGCGTACGGGAAGCTCCTATCGCAAAGTGCACCTTTGCTCTTCTAACTCGTGAAACTCTTGATTTCTGACAGACAGGAGACATCAGGGCACATATTTCTTATGGTTTTGGAAAGTAAATCATATACATCTAAAATTCCAGGGCTGGAGCTTGCTTTCACGGTGCAAAGCACTGTTGTTCCATAGGGGAAGCTCAACGAGCAAAGTGTAACTTTTCTTTGCTAACAGGCGAAACGGTCGATTCCTGTCAGAGAGAAGACCTCAGGACACACATTTCTTAGGGCCTCGGGAAGTGAATAATATGCATCTGAGAATCCAAAACTGGATCTTTCTTTCTCAGGAAAAACAACTTTGTTCCTTAGGGGAAGCTCATCTCGCAAAGTGCAACATTTCTTTGCTAACAAGAGAAACAGCTGATTCTTGCAAGACAGGAAGCACAAGGACACACATTTCTTAAGGCTTTGGTAAGTGAATAATATGCATCTGAGAATCCTGGCCTGGATCTTTCTTTCTCGGTGAGAAAAACAACTTTGTTCCTTAGGGGAAGCTCAACTCGCAAAGTGCAACTTTTCGTTGCTAACAAGAGAACCAGCTCATTCGTTCAAGACAGAAAGCAAAAAGACACACATTTCTTATGGCTTTGATAAGTGAATCATATGCATTCGAGAATGCAGGTCTGGAGCTTTCTTCCTTGGTGAAAACACAGTTGTTACGTACAGGAAGCTCCTATCGCAAAGTGCACCTTTGCTCTTCTAACACGTGAAACTCTTGATTTCTGACAGACAGGAGACATCAGGGCACATATTTCTTATGGTTTTGGAAAGTAAATCATATACATCTAAACTCCAGGGCTGGAGCTTGCTTTCACGGTGCAAAGCACTGTTGTTCCTTAGGGGAAGCTCAACGAGCAAAGTGTAACTTTGCTTTGCTAACAGGCGAAACGGTCGATTCCTGTCAGACAGAAGGCATCAGAACACAGTATTCTTATGTCTCTGGCTAGTGAATGACATGCATCAGAGAATCCAGGATTGGAGATCTCTTTCTGGATGCAAAGCACAGTTGTTCCTTAGGGGAAGCTCAACGAGCAAATTGCAACTTTGCTTTGCTAACAAGTGAAAGGGTCGATTCCTGTCAGACAGAAGACATCAGGACACACATTTCTTAGGGCCTCGGTAAGTGAATAATATGCATCTGCGAATCCAGGACTTTCTTTCTCGGTGAAAAACAACTTTGTTCCTTAGGGGAAGCTCATCTCGCAAAGTGCAACTTTTCGTTGCGAACAAGAGAAACAGCTGATTCTTGCAAGACAGGAAGTACAAGGGCACACATTTCTTAAGGCTTTGGTAAGTGAATAATATGCATCTGAGAATCCAGGCCTGGATCTTTCTTTCTCGGCGAAAAACAACTTTGTTCCTTAGGGGAAGCTCAACTCGCAAAGTGCAACTTTTCGTTGCTAACAAGAGAATCAGCTGATTCTTTCAAGACAGAAAGCATAAGGACACACATTTCTTATGGCTTTGATAAGTGAATCATATGCATTCGAGAATGCAGGTCTGGAGCTTTCTTCCTTGGTGAAAACACCGTTGTTACCTACGGGAAGCTCCTATCGCAAAGTGCACCTTTGCTCTTCTAACACGTGAAACTCTTGATTTCTGACAGACAGGAGACATCAGGGCACATATTTCTTATGGTTTTGGAAAGTAAATCATATACATCTAAAATTCCAGGGCTGGAGCTTGCTTTCACGGTGCAAAGCACTGTTGTTCCTTAGGGGAAGCTCAACGAGCAAAGTGTAACTTTGCTTTGCTAACAGGCGAAACGGTCGATTCCTGTCAGAGAGAAGACCTCAGGACACACATTTCTTAGGGCCTCGGGAAGTGAATAATATGCATCTGAGAATCCAGGACTGGATCTTTCTTTCTCGGTGAGAAAAACAACTTTGTTCCTTAGGGGAAGCTCAACTCGCAAAGTGCAACTTTTCGTTGCTAACAAGAGAACCAGCTCATTCTTGCAAGACAAGAAGCACAAGGACACACATTTCTTAAGGCTTTGGTAAGTGAATAATATGCATCTGAGAATCCTGGCCTGGATCTTTCTTTCTCGGTGAGAAAAACAACTTTGTTCCTTAGGGGAAGCTCAACGAGCAAAGTGTAACTTTGCTTTGCTAACAGGCGAAACGGTCGATTCCTGTCAGACAGAAGGCATCAGGACACAGTATTCTTATGGCTCTGGCTAGTGAATGACATGCATCAGAGAATCCAGGATTGGAGCTCTCGTTCTGGATGCAAAGCACAGTTGTTCCTTAGGGGAAGCTCAACGAGCAAAGTGCAACTTTGCTTTGCTAACAAGTGAAACGGTCGATTCCTGTCAGAGAGAAGACCTCAGGACACACATTTCTTATGGCTTTGGTAGGTGAATAATATGCATCTGAGATTCCAGTACTGGATCTTTCTTTCTCAGGAAAAACAACTTTGTTCCTTAGAGGAAGCTCAACGAGCAAAGTGCAACATTTCTTTGCTAACAAGAAAAACAGCTGATTCTCTCAAGACAGGAAGCACATGGACAAACATTTCTTAGGGGCTCGGTAAGTGAATAATATGCATCTGAGAATCCAGGACTTTCTTTCTCGGTGAGAAACAACTTTGTTCCTTAGGGGAAGCTCATCTCGCAAAGCGCAACTTTTCGTTGCTAACAAGAGAAAGAGCTGATTCTTGCAAGACAGAAAGCATAAGGACACACATTTCTTATGGCTTTGGTAGGTGAATAATATGCATCTGCGAATCCAGGCCTGGATCTTTCTTTCTCGGTGAAAAACAACTTTCTTCCTTAGGGGAAGCTCATCTCGCAAAGCGCAACTTTTCTTTGCTAACAAGAGAACCAGCTGATTCTTTCAAGACAGAAAGCAAAAGGACACACATTTCTTATAGCTTTGATAAGTGCATCATATGCATTCGAGAATGCAGGTCTGGAGCTTTCTTTCTCGGTGAAAAACAACTTTGTTCCTTAGGGGAAGCTCAACTCGCAAAGTGCAACTTTTCGTTGCTAACAGAGAAACAGCTGATACTTCAAGACAGAGAGCTTAAGGACACACATTTCTTATGGCTTTGATAAGTGAATCATATGCATTCGAGAATGCAGGTCTGGAGCTTTCTTCCTTGGTGAAAACACAGTTGTTGCGTACGGGAAGCTCCTATCGCAAAGTGCACCTTTGCTCTTCTAACTCGTGAAACTCTTGATTTCTGACAGACAGGAGACATCAGGGCACATATTTCTTATGGTTTTGGAAAGTAAATCATATACATCTAAAATTCCAGGGCTGGAGCTTGCTTTCACGGTGCAAAGCACTGTTGTTCCATAGGGGAAGCTCAACGAGCAAAGTGTAACTTTTCTTTGCTAACAGGCGAAACGGTCGATTCCTGTCAGAGAGAAGACCTCAGGACACACATTTCTTAGGGCCTCGGGAAGTGAATAATATGCATCTGAGAATCCAAAACTGGATCTTTCTTTCTCAGGAAAAACAACTTTGTTCCTTAGGGGAAGCTCATCTCGCAAAGTGCAACATTTCTTTGCTAACAAGAGAAACAGCTGATTCTTGCAAGACAGGAAGCACAAGGACACACATTTCTTAAGGCTTTGGTAAGTGAATAATATGCATCTGAGAATCCTGGCCTGGATCTTTCTTTCTCGGTGAGAAAAACAACTTTGTTCCTTAGGGGAAGCTCAACTCGCAAAGTGCAACTTTTCGTTGCTAACAAGAGAACCAGCTCATTCGTTCAAGACAGAAAGCAAAAAGACACACATTTCTTATGGCTTTGATAAGTGAATCATATGCATTCGAGAATGCAGGTCTGGAGCTTTCTTCCTTGGTGAAAACACAGTTGTTACGTACAGGAAGCTCCTATCGCAAAGTGCACCTTTGCTCTTCTAACTCGTGAAACTCTTGATTTCTGACAGACAGGAGACATCAGGGCACATATTTCTTATGGTTTTGGAAAGTAAATCATATACATCTAAACTCCAGGGCTGGAGCTTGCTTTCACGGTGCAAAGCACTGTTGTTCCTTAGGGGAAGCTCAACGAGCAAAGTGTAACTTTGCTTTGCTAACAGGCGAAACGGTCGATTCCTGTCAGACAGAAGGCATCAGAACACAGTATTCTTATGTCTCTGGCTAGTGAATGACATGCATCAGAGAATCCAGGATTGGAGATCTCTTTCTGGATGCAAAGCACAGTTGTTCCTTAGGGGAAGCTCAACGAGCAAATTGCAACTTTGCTTTGCTAACAAGTGAAAGGGTCGATTCCTGTCAGACAGAAGACATCAGGACACACATTTCTTAGGGCCTCGGTAAGTGAATAATATGCATCTGCGAATCCAGGACTTTCTTTCTCGGTGAAAAACAACTTTGTTCCTTAGGGGAAGCTCATCTCGCAAAGTGCAACTTTTCGTTGCGAACAAGAGAAACAGCTGATTCTTGCAAGACAGGAAGTACAAGGGCACACATTTCTTAAGGCTTTGGTAAGTGAATAATATGCATCTGAGAATCCAGGCCTGGATCTTTCTTTCTCGGCGAAAAACAACTTTGTTCCTTAGGGGAAGCTCAACTCGCAAAGTGCAACTTTTCGTTGCTAACAAGAGAATCAGCTGATTCTTTCAAGACAGAAAGCATAAGGACACACATTTCTTATGGCTTTGATAAGTGAATCATATGCATTCGAGAATGCAGGTCTGGAGCTTTCTTCCTTGGTGAAAACACCGTTGTTACCTACGGGAAGCTCCTATCGCAAAGTGCACATTTCCTCTTCTAACACGTGAAACTCTTGATTTCTGACAGACAGGAGACATCAGGGCACATATTTCTTATGGTTTTGGAAAGTAAATCATATACATCTAAAATTCCAGGGCTGGAGCTTGCTTTCACGGTGCAAAGCACTGTTGTTCCTTAGGGGAAGCTCAACGAGCAAAGTGTAACTTTGCTTTGCTAACAGGCGAAACGGTCGATTCCTGTCAGAGAGAAGACCTCAGGACACACATTTCTTAGGGCCTCGGGAAGTGAATAATATGCATCTGAGAATCCAGGACTGGATCTTTCTTTCTCGGTGAGAAAAACAACTTTGTTCCTTAGGGGAAGCTCAACTCGCAAAGTGCAACTTTTCGTTGCTAACAAGAGAACCAGCTCATTCTTGCAAGACAGGAAGCACAAGGACACACATTTCTTAAGGCTTTGGTAAGTGAATAATATGCATCTGAGAATCCTGGCCTGGATCTTTCTTTCTCGGTGAGAAAAACAACTTTGTTCCTTAGGGGAAGCTCAACGAGCAAAGTGTAACTTTGCTTTGCTAACAGGCGAAACGGTCGATTCCTGTCAGACAGAAGGCATCAGGACACAGTATTCTTATGGCTCTGGCTAGTGAATGACATGCATCAGAGAATCCAGGATTGGAGCTCTCGTTCTGGATGCAAAGCACAGTTGTTCCTTAGGGGAAGCTCAACGAGCAAAGTGCAACTTTGCTTTGCTAACAAGTGAAACGGTCGATTCCTGTCAGAGAGAAGACCTCAGGACACACATTTCTTAGGGCCTCGGGAAGTGAATAATATGCATCTGAGATTCCAGTACTGGATCTTTCTTTCTCAGGAAAAACAACTTTGTTCCTTAGAGGAAGCTCAACGAGCAAAGTGCAACTTTTCTTCGCTAACAAGAAAAACAGCTGATTCTCTCAAGACAGGAAGCACATGGACAAACATTTCTTAGAGGCTCGGTAAGTGAATAATATGCATCTGAGAATCCAGGACTTTCTTTCTCGGTGAGAAACAACTTTGTTCCTTAGGGGAAGCTCATCTCGCAAAGCGCAACTTTTCGTTGCTAACAAGAGAAAGAGCTGATTCTTGCAAGACAGAAAGCATAAGGACACACATTTCTTATGGCTTTGGTAGGTGAATAATATGCATCTGCGAATCCAGGCCTGGATCTTTCTTTCTCGGTGAAAAACAACTTTCTTCCTTAGGGGAAGCTCATCTCGCAAAGCGCAACTTTTCTTTGCTAACAAGAGAACCAGCTGATTCTTTCAAGACAGAAAGCAAAAGGACACACATTTCTTATAGCTTTGATAAGTGCATCATATGCATTCGAGAATGCAGGTCTGGAGCTTTCTTTCTCGGTGAAAAACAACTTTGTTCCTTAGGGGAAGCTCAACTCGCAAAGTGCAACTTTTCGTTGCTAACAGAGAAACAGCTGATACTTCAAGACAGAGAGCTTAAGGACACACATTTCTTATGGCTTTGATAAGTGAATCATATGCATTCGAGAATGCAGGTCTGGAGCTTTCTTCCTTGGTGAAAACACAGTTGTTGCGTACGGGAAGCTCCTATCGCAAAGTGCACCTTTGCTCTTCTAACTCGTGAAACTCTTGATTTCTGACAGACAGGAGACATCAGGGCACATATTTCTTATGGTTTTGGAAAGTAAATCATATACATCTAAAATTCCAGGGCTGGAGCTTGCTTTCACGGTGCAAAGCACTGTTGTTCCATAGGGGAAGCTCAACGAGCAAAGTGTAACTTTGCTTTGCTAACAGGCGAAACGGTCGATTCCTGTCAGACAGAAGGCATCAGGACACAGTATTCTTATGGCTCTGGCTAGTGAATGACATGCATCTGAGAATCCAGGATTGGAGCTCTCGTTCTGGGTGCAAAGCACAGTTGTTCCTTAGGGGAAGCTCAACGAGCAAATTGCAACTTTGCTTTGCTAACAAGCGAAACGGTCGATTCCTGTCAGACAGAAGGCATCAACGCACACATTTCTTAGGGCCTCGGTAAGTGAATAATATGCATCTGAGAATCCAGGACTGGATCTTTCTTTCTCAGGAAAAACAACTTTGTTCCTTAGGGGAAGCTCATCTCGCAAAGTGCAACTTTTCGTTGCGAACAAGAGAAACAGCTGATTCTTGCAAGACAGGAAGTACAAGGGCACACATTTCTTAAGGCTTTGGTAAGTGAATAATATGCATCTGAGAATCCAGGCCTGGATCTTTCTTTCTCGGCGAAAAACAACTTTGATCCTTAGGGGAAGCTCAACTCGCAAAGTGCAACTTTTCGTTGCTAACAAGAGAATCAGCTGATTCTTTCAAGACAGAAAGCATAAGGACACACATTTCTTATGGCTTTGATAAGTGAATCATATGCATTCGAGAATGCAGGTCTGGAGCTTTCTTCCTTGGTGAAAACACCGTTGTTACGTACGGGAAGCTCCTATCGCAAAGTGCACATTTCCTCTTCTAACACGTGAAACTCTTGATTTCTGACAGACAGGAGACATCAGGGCACATATTTCTTATGGTTTTGGAAAGTAAATCATATACATCTAAAATTCCAGGGCTGGAGCTTGCTTTCACGGTGCAAAGCACTGTTGTTCCTTAGGGGAAGCTCAACGAGCAAAGTGTAACTTTGCTTTGCTAACAGGCGAAACGGTCGATTCCTGTCAGAGAGAAGACCTCAGGACACACATTTCTTAGGGCCTCGGGAAGTAAATAATATGCATCTGAGAATCCAGGACTGGATCTTTCTTTCTCGGTGAGAAAAACAACTTTGTTCCTTAGGGGAAGCTCAACTCGCAAAGTGCAACTTTTCGTTGCTAACAAGAGAACCAGCTCATTCTTGCAAGACAGGAAGCACAAGGACACACATTTCTTAAGGCTTTGGTAAGTGAATAATATGCATCTGAGAATCCTGGCCTGGATCTTTCTTTCTCGGTGAGAAAAACAACTTTGTTCCTTAGGGGAAGCTCAACTCGCAAAGTGCAACTTTTCGTTGCTAACAAGAGAACCAGCTCATTCGTTCAAGACAGAAAGCAAAAAGACACACATTTCTTATGGCTTTGATAAGTGAATCATATGCATTCGAGAATGCAGGTCTGGAGCTTTATTCCTTGGTGAAAACACAGTTGTTACGTACAGGAAGCTCCTATCGCAAAGTGCACCTTTGCTCTTCTAACACGTGAAACTCTTGATTTCTGACAGACAGGAGACATCAGGGCACAGATTTCTTATGGCTTTGGAAAGTAAATCATATACATCTAAAACTCCAGGGCTGGAGCTTGCTTTCACGGTGCAAAGCACTGTTGTTCCTTAGAGGAAGCTCAACGAGCAAAGTGTAACTTTGCTTTGCTAACAGGCGAAACGGTCGATTCCTGTCAGACAGAAGGCATCAGGACACAGTATTCTTATGGCTCTGGCTAGTGAATGACATGCATCAGAGAATCCAGGATTGGAGCTCTCGTTCTGGATGCAAAGCACAGTTGTTCCTTAGGGGAAGCTCAACGAGCAAAGTGCAACTTTGCTTTGCTAACAAGTGAAACGGTCGATTCCTGTCAGAGAGAAGACCTCAGGACACACATTTCTTAGGGCCTCGGGAAGTGAATAATATGCATCTGAGATTCCAGTACTGGATCTTTCTTTCTCAGGAAAAACAACTTTGTTCCTTAGAGGAAGCTCAACGAGCAAAGTGCAACTTTTCTTCGCTAACAAGAAAAACAGCTGATTCTCTCAAGACAGGAAGCACATGGACTAACATTTCTTAGGGGCTCGGTAAGTGAATAATATGCATCTGAGAATCCAGGACTTTCTTTCTCGGTGAGAAACAACTTTGTTCCTTAGGGGAAGCTCATCTCGCAAAGCGCAACTTTTCGTTGCTAACAAGAGAAAGAGCTGATTCTTGCAAGACAGAAAGCATAAGGACACACATTTCTTATGGCTTTGGTAGGTGAATAATATGCATCTGCGAATCCAGGCCTGGATCTTTCTTTCTCGGTGAAAAACAACTTTCTTCCTTAGGGGAAGCTCATCTCGCAAAGCGCAACTTTTCTTTGCTAACAAGAGAACCAGCTGATTCTTTCAAGACAGAAAGCAAAAGGACACACATTTCTTATAGCTTTGATAAGTGCATCATATGCATTCGAGAATGCAGGTCTGGAGCTTTCTTTCTCGGTGAAAAACAACTTTGTTCCTTAGGGGAAGCTCAACTCGCAAAGCGCAACTTTTCGTTGCTAACAGAGAAACAGCTGATACTTCAAGACAGAGAGCTTAAGGACACACATTTCTTATGGCTTTGATAAGTGCATCATATGCATTCGAGAATGCAGGTCTGGAGCTTTCTTCCTTGGTGAAAACACAGTTGTTGCGTACGGGAAGCTCCTATCGCAAAGTGCACCTTTGCTCTTCTAACTCGTGAAACTCTTGATTTCTGACAGACAGGAGACATCAGGGCACATATTTCTTATGGTTTTGGAAAGTAAATCATATACATCTAAAATTCCAGGGCTGGAGCTTGCTTTCACGGTGCAAAGCACTGTTGTTCCTTAGGGGAAGCTCAACGAGCAAAGTGTAACTTTGCTTTGCTAACAGGCGAAACGGTCGATTCCTGTCAGAGAGAAGACCTCAGGACACACATTTCTTAGGGCCTCGGGAAGTGAATAATATGCATCTGAGAATCCAAAACTGGATCTTTCTTTCTCAGGAAAAACAACTTTGTTCCTTAGGGGAAGCTCATCTCGCAAAGTGCAACATTTCTTTGCTAACAAGAGAAACAGCTGATTCTTGCAAGACAGGAAGCACAAGGACACACATTTCTTAAGGCTTTGGTAAGTGAATAATATGCATCTGAGAATCCTGGCCTGGATCTTTCTTTCTCGGTGAGAAAAACAACTTTGTTCCTTAGGGGAAGCTCAACTCGCAAAGTGCAACTTTTCGTTGCTAACAAGAGAACCAGCTCATTCGTTCAAGACAGAAAGCAAAAAAACACACATTTCTTATGGCTTTGATAAGTGAATCATATGCATTCGAGAATGCAGGTCTGGAGCTTTCTTCCTTGGTGAAAACACAGTTGTTACGTACAGGAAGCTCCTATCGCAAAGTGCACCTTTGCTCTTCTAACACGTGAAACTCTTGATTTCTGACAGACAGGAGACATCAGGGCACATATTTCTTATGGTTTTGGAAAGTAAATCATATACATCTAAACTCCAGGGCTGGAGCTTGCTTTCACGGTGCAAAGCACTGTTGTTCCTTAGGGGAAGCTCAACGAGCAAAGTGTAACTTTGCTTTGCTAACAGGCGAAACGGTCGATTCCTGTCAGACAGAAGGCATCAGAACACAGTATTCTTATGTCTCTGGCTAGTGAATGACATGCATCAGAGAATCCAGGATTGGAGATCTCTTTCTGGATGCAAAGCACAGTTGTTCCTTAGGGGAAGCTCAACGAGCAAATTGCAACTTTGCTTTGCTAACAAGTGAAAGGGTCGATTCCTGTCAGACAGAAGACATCAGGACACACATTTCTTAGGGCCTCGGTAAGTGAATAATATGCATCTGCGAATCCAGGACTTTCTTTCTCGGTGAAAAACAACTTTGTTCCTTAGGGGAAGCTCATCTCGCAAAGTGCAACTTTTCGTTGCTAACAAGAGAACCAGCTCATTCTTGCAAGACAGGAAGCACAAGGACACACATTTCTTAAGGCTTTGGTAAGTGAATAATATGCATCTGAGAATCCTGGCCTGGATCTTTCTTTCTCGGTGAGAAAAACAACTTTGTTCCTTAGGGGAAGCTCAACGAGCAAAGTGTAACTTTGCTTTGCTAACAGGCGAAACGGTCGATTCCTGTCAGACAGAAGGCATCAGGACACAGTATTCTTATGGCTCTGGCTAGTGAATGACATGCATCAGAGAATCCAGGATTGGAGCTCTCGTTCTGGATGCAAAGCACAGTTGTTCCTTAGGGGAAGCTCAACGAGCAAAGTGCAACTTTGCTTTGCTAACAAGTGAAACGGTCGATTCCTGTCAGAGAGAAGACCTCAGGACACACATTTCTTAGGGCCTCGGGAAGTGAATAATATGCATCTGAGATTCCAGTACTGGATCTTTCTTTCTCAGGAAAAACAACTTTGTTCCTTAGAGGAAGCTCAACGAGCAAAGTGCAACTTTTCTTCGCTAACAAGAAAAACAGCTGATTCTCTCAAGACAGGAAGCACATGGACAAACATTTCTTAGGGGCTCGGTAAGTGAATAATATGCATCTGAGAATCCAGGACTTTCTTTCTCGGTGAGAAACAACTTTGTTCCTTAGGGGAAGCTCATCTCGCAAAGCGCAACTTTTCGTTGCTAACAAGAGAAAGAGCTGATTCTTGCAAGACAGAAAGCATAAGGACACACATTTCTTATGGCTTTGGTAGGTGAATAATATGCATCTGCGAATCCAGGCCTGGATCTTTCTTTCTCGGTGAAAAACAACTTTCTTCCTTAGGGGAAGCTCATCTCGCAAAGCGCAACTTTTCTTTGCTAACAAGAGAACCAGCTGATTCTTTCAAGACAGAAAGCAAAAGGACACACATTTCTTATAGCTTTGATAAGTGCATCATATGCATTCGAGAATGCAGGTCTGGAGCTTTCTTTCTCGGTGAAAAACAACTTTGTTCCTTAGGGGAAGCTCAACTCGCAAAGTGCAACTTTTCGTTGCTAACAGAGAAACAGCTGATACTTCAAGACAGAGAGCTTAAGGACACACATTTCTTATGGCTTTGATAAGTGAATCATATGCATTCGAGAATGCAGGTCTGGAGCTTTCTTCCTTGGTGAAAACACAGTTGTTGCGTACGGGAAGCTCCTATCGCAAAGTGCACCTTTGCTCTTCTAACTCGTGAAACTCTTGATTTCTGACAGACAGGAGACATCAGGGCACATATTTCTTATGATTTTGGAAAGTAAATCATATACATCTAAAATTCCAGGGCTGGAGCTTGCTTTCACGGTGCAAAGCACTGTTGTTCCATAGGGGAAGCTCAACGAGCAAAGTGTAACTTTGCTTTGCTAACAGGCGAAACGGTCGATTCCTGTCAGACAGAAGGCATCAGGACACAGTATTCTTATGGCTCTGGCTAGTGAATGACATGCATCTGAGAATCCAGGATTGGAGCTCTCGTTCTGGGTGCAAAGCACAGTTGTTCCTTAGGGGAAGCTCAACGAGCAAATTGCAACTTTGCTTTGCTAACAAGCGAAACGGTCGATTCCTGTCAGACAGAAGGCATCAACACACACATTTCTTAGGGCCTCGGTAAGTGAATAATATGCATCTGAGAATCCAGGCCTGGATCTTTCTTTCTCGGCGAAAAACAACTTTGTTCCTTAGGGGAAGCTCAACTCGCAAAGTGCAACTTTTCGTTGCTAACAAGAGAATCAGCTGATTCTTTCAAGACAGAAAGCATAAGGACACACATTTCTTATGGCTTTGATAAGTGAATCATATGCATTCGAGAATGCAGGTCTGGAGCTTTCTTCCTTGGTGAAAACACCGTTGTTACCTACGGGAAGCTCCTATCGCAAAGTGCACATTTCCTCTTCTAACACGTGAAACTCTTGATTTCTGACAGACAGGAGACATCAGGGCACATATTTCTTATGGTTTTGGAAAGTAAATCATATACATCTAAAATTCCAGGGCTGGAGCTTGCTTTCACGGTGCAAAGCACTGTTGTTCCTTAGGGGAAGCTCAACGAGCAAAGTGTAACTTTGCTTTGCTAACAGGCGAAACGGTCGATTCCTGTCAGAGAGAAGACCTCAGGACACACATTTCTTAGGGCCTCGGGAAGTGAATAATATGCATCTGAGAATCCAGGACTGGATCTTTCTTTCTCAGGAAAAACAACTTTGTTCCTTAGGGGAAGCTCATCTCGCAAAGTGCAACATTTCGATGCTAACAAGAAAAACAGCTGATTCTCTCAAGACAGGAAGCACATGGACAAACATTTCTTAGGGGCTCGGTAAGTGAATAATATACATCTGAGAATCCAGGACTTTCTTTCTCGGTGAGAAACAACTTTGTTCCTTAGGGGAAGCTCATCTCGCAAAGCGCAACTTTTCGTTGCTAACAAGAGAAAGAGCTGATTCTTGCAAGACAGAAAGCATAAGGACATACATTTCTTATGGCTTTGGTAAGTGAATAATATGCATCTGAGAATCCTGGCCTGGATCTTTCTTTCTCGGTGAAAAACAACTTTGTTCCTTAGGGGAAACGCAACTCGCAAAGTGCAACTTTTCGTTGCTAACAAGAGAACCAGCTGATTCTTTCAAGACAGAAAGCAAAAGGACACACATTTCTTATGGCTTTGATAAGTGAATCATATGCATTCGAGAATGCAGGTCTGGAGCTTTCTTCCTTGGTGAAAACACAGTTGTTACGTACGGGAAGCTCCTATCTCAAAGCGCACCTTTCCTCTTCTAACACGTGAAACTCTTGATTTCTGACAGACAGGAGACATCAGGGCACATATTTCTTATGGTTTTGGAAAGTAAATCATATACATCTAAAACTCCAGGGCTGGAGTATGCTTTCACGGTGCAAAGCACTGTTGTTCCTTAGGGGAAGCTCAACGAGCAAAGTGTAACTTTGCTTTGCTAACAGGCGAAACGGTCGATTCCTGTCAGACAGAAGGCATCAGGACACAGTATTCTTATGGCTCTGGCTAGTGAATGAAATGCATCAGAGAATCCAGGATTGGATCTTTCTTTCTCAGGAAAAACAACTTTGTTCCTTAGGGGAAGGTCAACGAGCAAGGTGCAACATTGCTTTGCTATCAAGTGAAACAGTCAATTCCTGTCAGACAGAAGGCATCAGGACACACATTTCTTATGGCTTCGGTAAGTGAATAATATGCATCTGAGAATCCAGGACTGGATCTTTCTTTCTCGGTGAAAAACAACTTTGTTCCTTAGGGGAAGCTCATCTCGCAAAGCGCAACTTTTCGTTGCTAACAAGAGAAATAGCTGATTCTTGCAAGACAGAAAGCAAAAAGACACACATTTCTTATGGCTTTGGTAGGTGAATAATATGCATCTGAGAATCCAGGCCTGGATCTTTCTTTCTCGGTGAAAAACAGCTTTGTTCCTTAGGGGAAGCTCAACTCGCAAAGTGCAACTTTTCGTTGCTAACAGAGGAACAGCTGATTCTTCAAGACAGAAAGCAAAAGGACACACATTTCTTATGGCTTTGATAAGTGAATCATATGCATTCGAGCATGCAGGTCTGGAGCTTTCTTCCTTGGTGAAAACACAGTTGTTAGGTACGGGAAGCTCCTACCGCAAAGTGCACCTTTGCTCTTCTAACACGTGAAACTCTTGATTTCTGACAGACAGGAGACATCAGGGCACATATTTCTTATGGTTTTGGAAAGTAAATCATATACATCTAAAACTCCAGGGCTGGAGGTTGCTTTCACGGTAAAAAGGACTGTTGTTCCTTAGGGGAAGCTCAGCGAGCAACGTGTAACTTTGCTTTGCTAACAGGCGGAAACGGTCGATTCCTGTCAGACAGAAGGCATCAGGACACAGTATTCTTATGGCTCTGTGTTGCAGCCTCTAATTCAGGTGGATCTGAGTGACCACCTTACAGGTTTCGTTTTCACCTTAAAAGGACATGTTTCCAGCCTTGACCTATGGAAGCGGACATCCGTACCTGGGGCGGGGTCAGTTAAGGTGATAAATACCTGTGGTTTTGAATAAACTTGGGATTTGCTTTACATCACATTGGTGTGTGCAGTCCTCACTAGCGCATGGCGGCAACAAATGGTGGACCCCAACGTGTCTCAGAACATGAAACCCACCTGCAGGCCTGCCTAGAGCCTTAAGAAGTAGCCCCTGAGAGCTGCTATGCCCCAGTTTTTTTTGGGTGCTTTGTGGAGAAGCCCCTGAGAGCTTCTGTCTCCCTTAAACTTGGGAGTTTTGTGTAGTGGCCCTGAGAGCTGCTGAAAGAACATGGACTGAAGGAACCACGACCTTCGAACCGGTGAGTTAAAGAAACATGGGAAATTCCAACTCGACTAAAACGAAGTTATTGCTTGATAAATTTGAGAAACTAGCTCGTGTAACAAAAACGGACATTGAAAGACAGGCATTACAAAATATTTTGGAATGGTGCTTCAGGCAAGGGCACTTAACAGATGCCAATTCCATGCTTTCCATAGAATTATGGGAAAAAATTGGGGCAGATTTGTGGAATTCAGCGCAAACTGCACCCGAAGAATTTTTGCCGCTCATTCCGTCATATGCAGCTGTAAAGAAAATGCTGTTAGCAGTAGAACGAGCCCGTAAAAACCTCGATCTACCGGAGAGGACGGAAAACAGTCAGCTTTTGCAAGGCGATTTTTCCCCTGAACATCCTTCTGCACCGCCGTGGGCACCGCCGCTCGCAGAAATGCTGCCGCGGTACCCCTCTCCACCCGTGCCGCCCGTGCCGTCCGTCGGACAACCGCCGCGGTACCCAGACGCGGCACCGCCCGCTCCCGCTCCGGAAAACCCGGCAAGACCACAGCACCCATGGGATCAAAGCTTTTCCACGCCGTTCGTCACCGCAAAAAGCCAAGAAGTCGTCTTTGCACCGCCTTGCAACTACCAAGAAACAGCCTGTGCACAGCGAATGAGACCACCGGCTGCCGCTGTAGAAGCGGCCGGACCTCAGCAGCAACCTTGGAACCCCACGAGACACGCTGCAGGAAACCAAACCGTGAGTGACTTTGATTTAAATCTTAACTCCGAGAAGGAGTTATGGGGGATGCCCTCAGACGAGAGAGAGATGAGGGACGCCAGCTTTCCCCCTGTCCATCCACCTTCGGCGCCGCCGCCGCCGCCAATGCCCAGCGGGTACCTCGGGGCTGGGGTCGCCCCGCCGCTACGCTCCCCACCGCCCCGAGGGCACGCCGGAGTCGCTCCGTTGAGGCAAGAGGCGGCTGCGGGAGACATTTCAGCGGGGCTGGAAACCGCGTGGCCGGGTAAACAAGGAGACCACGTGCTCGCAAAGCCCGCGAAAAGTCACCACGCGGCTGAGCCAAACAAAGAGGCTGCGCGCGCATTCAGCAACGAGGCGCCAGGACCGCCCGACCCCCCTCCCCACTGCCTGCCAATCACGGCGCATGCGCCAGGTGTGGGTCCTCCGCAGCCTGCAGGGGCCGGGGTCGGCTCCGAATTCGCCCTCACCTGGGGCGGACCGGGTCCCGCGCCATCCCCACCACCCCCTGCGTGGTTCGACTACGTCAGGGAGAGGGGAGGGGCCCCACCCCAGTGGAGCGGAGCCAGCGAAGCGCGTCCCATCCACCTTGCGCCGCCCACAGCGCCCACGGCGCCGGGCGCGCAAGACCCAAGTTCTCCAGCGCTGGAAGGGACCATCCCCGCGCCAGAAAACTGGCACCTGCAGTCTTCAACAACGGCGCAGAAAAAAGCCTCTATTTGGAACAGGGTGGGGGAAGCCGGGGACCGCGATGTAACAGAGCTACCTCGCGACCTCACATTTAATACCCAGCAAAGGTACAAAGAGTTAGTATCCATAGCTGCAGAAGTAGGTACACCCTCACCTTCCCTGCAACCCCTGGTTTCTGCGCCTGTGATTAACACTACACAAGGCTTAAAATGGGAGCCACTTGATTGGAAAATTGCGCAAAAAATACACAGTATAGTCCTTCAATACGGCTATGACAATGCCTTGGTAAAAAACCAAATCACAGCCTTCATAAAATACAATAACCTAGTCCCAGCAGACACGAAGGCTTTAATGGAGTTTATCCTACCTCCTACTGCTTATATGTTATTTTTACAAAAATGGAAAGAGCAGTTAACGGAGGAACAGGCAAAAAATATACACTTAGAAACTGGACATCCCTTAAGATTAGCATCTTTAGACCAGCTAATGGGATCAGGAGCTTATGAAGACCCACAAACACAAGCTGCAATACATATGCGTATTTTGCAACAGTCAAAGAATGCTGCTTTGACCGCATTCTCTAATCTGCCTAAGAAGGGAAAACCTTCTCTACCCTATATGCAAATAATGCAGAAACCTGGACAAACATTTATGGAATTTGTAGATAAAGTAAAAGAAGCCCTAGATGTGGCTCCAAATCTTACCTCTGAAATGAAACCAGTATTATTAAAAGATCTGGTAATTAATAATGCCAATCCTCAATGCAAACAGCTCATAGCCTCTCTACCAGCTACAGCTACTTTGGTACAGTTAATTGAAGCCTGTGCCAGGTTGCCCTGGGTAGAAGAGGAGGAAAAAGCAAAGCTACATGCCTCTGCCCTAGCCACAGCCCTTAGCAAACAATCCACCCGAAAAAAAGGGGAAAAGGACCCTGGAGGTTGCTTTAATTGTGGAAAAAGGGGACATACAACAAAATGTTGTCCAGCACAATCAAAATATAGCAGAACTCAAAGCTTTACCGGAAAATGTATTCGTTGTGACAGGCTTGGTCACAGGGCACAGGATTGTTATTCTAAATTTAGAAAGGATGGCACTCCTCTGGAAAATACGGGGAGTGGGCCTGAGCCTTCGGGAAACCGGAAGGGCCGCGGGCCATGGGGCGCGGCCACTCAAATACCCCATGGAATCCCGAGCCAGGCTGCCTCCCCCACATGGCAACCACAACCACAAGCCATGCCAGCCTCGACTTGGCAACCACCAGTGCAATCACAATAACTAATGACGTGGTTCATGCCATTCCCAGTGACCACAAGGGTCCCTTAGGAAATGGTCTAGCTGCATTATTAATAGGACAATGCTCAGCTTCTCGTATGGGCATATTTGTGTTGCCTAAGTGTATAGATGTTGACTACAATGGAGTGATTGACATCCTGATAAAGGTTTTTGCCCCTCCTGTTACTATTCCCAAAGGGAGCAAGATCGCTCAGTTGATTCCTTTCGTTCCCTGCACTGCAGGTGCAGAACAGTTTGGGAACAGGATGGGAAATGTGGATTCTACAGATGTTCCTAATGTTATGTTTGTACAACAGGTGTCAGCAGAAAGGCCGTGTAGAGTTGTCACAATAACCGGCCCAAGAGGTATCATGTTATCTAATGTTAATATGATGATTGACACAGGTTCTGATGTTACTATCTTACCTTTAGAAAATTGGCCTATACAGTGGCCATTAGAGTTAACTGATTCAACTGTAGCAGGAATTGGTGGTCAGTCAGTTGCCAAAATTAGTTCTGCATTTGTTACAATAGTTGATGGTGAAGGAAACAGGGCTGTGGTACGTCCATATGTACTGCAAACCTCCCTATGTCTTTTGGGAAGGGATGCGCTTTCACAATGGGGAATGCAGCTGACTACAAATTTTGGGTAGCGGCCACTGAAAGCAGCTCTCGCCCTTTATTAAAATTAAAATGGAAAGATGAAAGCCCTATCTGGGTCCCCCAGTGGCCGCTCCCTGAAGAGAAGCTGCACCACTTAAAGGTCCTGGTCCAAGAACAATTAGATGCTGGGCATATTGAGCCCTCCACCAGTCCCTGGAACACTCCTATCTTCACAATTCAAAAGAAATCAGGCAAATGGCGGCTGCTCCAAGATCTGAGGGCCGTCAATGACCGCATGGAGTCCATGGGAGCACTTCAACCTGGAATGCCATCCCCTGTTATGCTGCCCAAGGAATGGTATTTGCTGGTTTTGGATCTAAGGGATTGTTTCTTCACAATTCCTTTACATCCAGATGATTATGAAAAATTTGCCTTCTCAGTGCCAACAATTAACAGAGAGGCACCAGCAAAACGTTATCATTGGGTAGTATTACCTCAGGGCATGAAAAATTCCCCTACGATTTGCCAATGGTTTGTTGATATTGCACTGAAATCTTGGAGACAAAATAATTTGGATTGTATTGTGTACCACTTCATGGATGATATAATGATCGCAAGTCCTCAGCCATTATCTGAGGAAAAGGAGCAAACTTTGGTTAATGATCTAAAAGAATATGGCCTCATTGTAGCACCTGAAAAAATTCAAAGATGCGCTCCTTGGAACTATTTGGGTATGGTGATTACTGAGACCCGAGTTCGGCCGCAAAAATTGCAGCTAAACTCCAAAATCACTAATGTCCAATCTGTGCAAAAGCTGGTTGGAGACCTTCAGTGGCTCCGTACCTATTGCGGCATCACAAATGAGGACTTGGCACCATTATTCTCCTTGCTACAGAATACAACAGACCCCACTGAACCAAGAACAGAAACGCCAGAGGTAAAACAAACCATTGCTAAAATTGAGCGCAAAATTAGTTCTACCATGGCATATCGCTATGACCCACTGTTGCCTATTTGTCTATTTGTTTACAACAAACAGATAGAAGTGGCTGTACTAATAGCTCAAACATCAAAAGAACTACAAGTTCTGGAATGGGTTTTTTGCTCTGCCCGGTTAAGAAATACCATTAACCCTAGATTTGAAGTTATTGGCTCTATGCTAATAAAGGCTCGCAAAAGGTTGAGGACCATCTCGGGACGAGAACCAGACAAAATTGTATTACCATTAAAATCTCTTGATCTGGTTGCAGAATGGTCACTGCAATCTGTAACTTTTGCGCTTGCAGTGAATGGTGTCACCATAGATAACCATTATCCAAAGTGTCCTCTTTTTGACACCTCCCTAATAATTGAAGAGCGACTTCTGCGAGTGTGGGACCCCATTCCTGGAGCTATTACATTGTTTACAGATGCCAGCAGTAAAACAGGTAAATATGGCTATGCCACACAGAAAAATGGTCAGTGGGACTTAGTGATTGAGCAAGCACACGAGTCTGTGCAACATTTAGAGCTAAAAGCTGTAATTTTGGTATTTCAGCATTTCTCTTATCAGCCTGTTAACCTTGTTATTGATTCTCTGTATGTAGTAGGAATTGTTACTAGAATTTCCCGTTCCTTATTAGGGTACGTTTCAAATTCAAAACTGCAATCCTTGTTCATCACATTGTGGAATTTAGTTGAACATCGTCAGCACCCCTTCTGGTGTACTCACATACGCAGTCACTCGGATGGGGAAGGCATACTTGTTCAAGGTAATGCATTCATTGATCAAGCTGTTTCTGCTGCTGCAGTCACAACACTAACTCCTTTTGAACAAGCTACCCGGTCACATTCCTTTTTCCACCAATCAGCTAAAGCCATACAAAATGAATTTTCTTTGTCACGATCACAAGCCAGGGCTATTATTGCTTCCTGCCCTGACTGTGCCAAAATAGCACCCATTCAGTCTGGAGGAGTTAACCCACGAGGGTTAGAAGCTCGGAAAATTTGGCAAACTGATGTCACTGAAATTGTATCTTTTGGACATTTAAGGTACGTTCATGTATCAGTTGACACTTGCTCTAAAGCAATGTGGGCCACTGCTGACGTCTCCACTGCTGCCAAAGCATGCATCAAACATTGGCTCAGTGCTTTTGCTGCATTGGGTAAGCCTGACATTATCAAAACAGATAATGCTCCAGCATATAAAGGCAAAATATGTGTCACCTTTTTTAATCAGTGGCAGATTAATCATGTCACTGGCATCCCCCATAACTCTGGCGGACAAGCAATCATTGAACGCCACCACCAAGATTTAAAACGCATGGTGTCAGTTCTAAAAAGAGAGGGGGAAATGGAGATGCGTAGCCCACAAAATGTACTGATGAAAGCTTGTTATGTTCTAAATTGGTTAAACCCAAGGGAGACTAATGATCCCCCAATTTTTTCACATTTCTCAGAAAATTTGCGCAATTTCTCAGCCTCAGATGTTCAAGTTGCAGTCTATCAACCTGCCTTGAACATATGGAAAGGTCCGTTTCAGCTGATAACGTGGGGCCATGGATACGCTTGTGTATCTTCAGATCAAGGCAGTGAGTGGATACCAGCAAAATGGGTAAAGCCCTGGATCCGAAAAGGCCCAGCCAAATCTGCAGGGAACAACATGCCTGTTGGCCCTGCAGATGGCACGGGATCCACAGCTCACTTGACGGGCAATGCTGACACATGAATCTGTGACTGGTTAAGAAAAGGTCTAACTTCTGACCAAAGGTTAATTTCACTGTTCAAAAAAAGTTCACAAAGTGCCTGAAGTGACTGAATCTCAAGGCTTTTCTCAGTCTACGACGGCCGCGTAAAACTGAGAATTGCTCTTGTGAAGTGGCATAGGGAATTAGCTCAGCTGGACTGAAGCTAACCCTTGAGATCACTGCACTCAGACACTATTTATTAAAATTGTTGTTCTGTTTACCATGGTCAGTGTGGTGACGACCACACAGAAGGACCATAAAGTCTCACGTGAGAAAAGTTTTCTTGTTTTGCACTGATTGTAATTTATAGCAAGTTGTTGTGTTAGTTCTGTGTTATGTTGTTTGTATTTTCACCTTGTTCTTTGAAAGAAAAGGGGGAGATGTTGCAGCCTCTAATTCAGGTGGATCTGAGTGACCACCTTACAGGTTTCGTTTTCACCTTAAAAGGACATGTTTCCAGCCTTGACCTATGGAAGCGGACATCCGTACCTGGGGCGGGGTCAGTTAAGGTGATAAATACCTGTGGTTTTGAATAAACTTGGGATTTGCTTTACATCACATTGGTGTGTGCAGTCCTCACTAGCGCATGGCGGCAACAGCTCTGGCTAGTGAATGACATGCATCTGAGAATCCAGGATTGGAGCTCTCGTTCTGGATGCAAAGCACAGTTGTTCCTTAGGGGAAGCTCAACGAGAAAAGTGCAACTTTGCTTTGCTAACAAGTGAAACGGTCGATTCCTGTCAGACAGAAGGCATCAGCACACACATTTCTTAGGGCCTCGGTAAGTGAATAATATGCATCTGAGAATCCAGGACTGGATCTTTCTTTCCGGCGAAAAACAACATTGTTCCTTAGGGGAAGCTCATCTCGCAAAGCGCAACTTTTCTTTGCTAACAAGAAAAAGAGCTGATTCTTGCAAGACAGGAAGCACAAGGACACACATTTCTTATGGCTTTGGTAAGTGAATAATATGCATCTGAGAATCCAGGCCTGGATCTTTCTTTCTCGGGGAAAAACAACTTTGTTCCTTAGGGGAAGGTCAACGAGCAAGGTGCAACATTGCTTTGCTATCAAGTGAAACAGTCAATTCCTGTCAGACAGAAGGCATCAGGACACACATTTCTTATGGCTTCGGTAAGTGAATAATATGCATCTGAGAATCCAGGACTGGATCTTTCTTTCTCAGGAAAAACAACTTTGTTCCTTAGGGGAAGCTCATCTCGCAAAGCGCAAGTTTTCGTTGCTAACAAGAGAAATAGCTGATTCTTGCAAGACAGAAAGCATAAGGACACACATTTCTTATGGCTTTGGTAGGTGAATAATATGCATCTGCGAATCCAGGCCTGGATCTTTCTTTCTCGGTGAAAAACAACTTTCTTCCTTAGGGGAAGCTCATCTCGCAAAGCGCAACTTTTCTTTGCTAACAAGAGAACCAGATGATTCTTTCAAGACAGAAAGCAAAAGGACACACATTTCTTATAGCTTTGATAAGTGCATCATATGCATTCGAGAATGCAGGTCTGGAGCTTTCTTTCTCGGTGAAAAACAACTTTGTTCCTTAGGGGAAGCTCAACTCGCAAAGTGCAACTTTTCGTTGCTAACAGAGAAACAGCTGATACTTCAAGACAGAGAGCTTAAGGACACACATTTCTTATGGCTTTGATAAGTGAATCATATGCATTCGAGAATGCAGGTCTGGAGCTTTCTTCCTTGGTGAAAACACAGTTGTTACGTACGGGAAGCTCCTAACGCAAAGTGCACCTTTGCTATTCTAACTCGTGAAACTCTTGATTTCTGACAGACAGGAGACATCAGGGCACATATTTCTTATGGTTTTGGAAAGTAAATCATATACATCTAAAATTCCAGGGCTGGAGCTTGCTTTCACGGTGCAAAGCACTGTTGTTCCTTAGGGGAAGCTCAACGAGCAAAGTGTAACTTTGCTTTGCTAACAGGCGAAACGGTCGATTCCTGTCAGAGAGAAGACCTCAGGACACACATTTCTTAGGGCCTCGGTAAGTGAATAATATGCATCTGAGAATCCAAAACTGGATCTTTCTTTCTCAGGAAAAACAACTTTGTTCCTTAGGGGAAGCTCATCTCGCAAAGTGCAACATTTCTTTGCTAACAAGAGAAACAGCTGATTCTTGCAAGACAGGAAGCACAAGGACACACATTTCTTAAGGCTTTGGTAAGTGAATAATATGCATCTGAGAATCCTGGCCTGGATCTTTCTTTCTCGGTGAGAAAAACAACTTTGTTCCTTAGGGGAGGCTCAACTCGCAAAGTGCAACTTTTCGTTGCTAACAAGAGAAACAGCTGATTCTTGCAAGACAGCACGTATAAGGACACACATTTCTTATGGCTTTGGTAAGTGAATAATATGCATCTGAGAATCCAGGCCTGGATCTTTCTTTCTCGGTGAAAAACAACTTTGTTCCTTAGGGGAAGCTCAACTCGCAAAGTGCAACTTTTCGTTGCTAACAGAGAACCAGCTCATTCGTTCAAGACAGAAAGCAAAAAGACACACATTTCTTATGGCTTTGATAAGTGAATCATATGCATTCGAGAATGCAGGTCTGGAGCTTTCTTCCTTGGTGAAAACACAGTTGTTACGTACAGGAAGCTCCTATCGCATAGTGCACCTTTGCTCTTCTAACACGTGAAACTCTTGATTTCTGACAGACAGGAGACATCAGGGCACATATTTCTTATGGCTTTGGAAAGTAAATCATATACATCTAAAACTCCAGGGCTGGAACTTTCTTTCTCGGTGAAAAACAACTTTGTTCCTTAGGGGAAGCTCAACGAGCAAAGTGTAATTTTGCTTTGCTAACAGGCGAAACGGTCGATTCCTGTCAGACAGAAGGCATCAGGACACAGTATTCTTATGGCTCTGGCTAGTGAATGACATGCATCTGAGAATCCAGGATTGGAGCTCTCGTTCTGGGTGCAAAGCACAGTTGTTCCTTAGGGGAAGCTCAACGAGCAAATTGCAACTTTGCTTTGCTAACAAGCGAAACGGTCGATTCCTGTCAGACAGAAGGCATCAACGCACACATTTCTTAGGGCCTCGGTAAGTGAATAATATGCATCTGAGAATCCAGGACTGGATCTTTCTTTCTCAGGAAAAACAACTTTGTTCCTTAGGGGAAGCTCATCTCGCAAAGTGCAACTTTTCGTTGCGAACAAGAGAAACAGCTGATTCTTGCAAGACAGGAAGTACAAGGGCACACATTTCTTAAGGCTTTGGTAAGTGAATAATATGCATCTGAGAATCCAGGCCTGGATCTTTCTTTCTCGGCGAAAAACAACTTTGATCCTTAGGGGAAGCTCAACTCGCAAAGTGCAACTTTTCGTTGCTAACAAGAGAATCAGCTGATTCTTTCAAGACAGAAAGCATAAGGACACACATTTCTTATGGCTTTGATAAGTGAATCATATGCATTCGAGAATGCAGGTCTGGAGCTTTCTTCCTTGGTGAAAACACCGTTGTTACGTACGGGAAGCTCCTATCGCAAAGTGCACATTTCCTCTTCTAACACGTGAAACTCTTGATTTCTGACAGACAGGAGACATCAGGGCACATATTTCTTATGGTTTTGGAAAGTAAATCATATACATCTAAAATTCCAGGGCTGGAGCTTGCTTTCACGGTGCAAAGCACTGTTGTTCCTTAGGGGAAGCTCAACGAGCAAAGTGTAACTTTGCTTTGCTAACAGGCGAAACGGTCGATTCCTGTCAGAGAGAAGACCTCAGGACACACATTTCTTAGGGCCTCGGGAAGTAAATAATATGCATCTGAGAATCCAGGACTGGATCTTTCTTTCTCGGTGAGAAAAACAACTTTGTTCCTTAGGGGAAGCTCAACTCGCAAAGTGCAACTTTTCGTTGCTAACAAGAGAACCAGCTCATTCTTGCAAGACAGGAAGCACAAGGACACACATTTCTTAAGGCTTTGGTAAGTGAATAATATGCATCTGAGAATCCTGGCCTGGATCTTTCTTTCTCGGTGAGAAAAACAACTTTGTTCCTTAGGGGAAGCTCAACTCGCAAAGTGCAACTTTTCGTTGCTAACAAGAGAACCAGCTCATTCGTTCAAGACAGAAAGCAAAAAGACACACATTTCTTATGGCTTTGATAAGTGAATCATATGCATTCGAGAATGCAGGTCTGGAGCTTTATTCCTTGGTGAAAACACAGTTGTTACGTACAGGAAGCTCCTATCGCAAAGTGCACCTTTGCTCTTCTAACACGTGAAACTCTTGATTTCTGACAGACAGGAGACATCAGGGCACAGATTTCTTATGGCTTTGGAAAGTAAATCATATACATCTAAAACTCCAGGGCTGGAGCTTGCTTTCACGGTGCAAAGCACTGTTGTTCCTTAGAGGAAGCTCAACGAGCAAAGTGTAACTTTGCTTTGCTAACAGGCGAAACGGTCGATTCCTGTCAGACAGAAGGCATCAGGACACAGTATTCTTATGGCTCTGGCTAGTGAATGACATGCATCAGAGAATCCAGGATTGGAGCTCTCGTTCTGGATGCAAAGCACAGTTGTTCCTTAGGGGAAGCTCAACGAGCAAAGTGCAACTTTGCTTTGCTAACAAGTGAAACGGTCGATTCCTGTCAGAGAGAAGACCTCAGGACACACATTTCTTAGGGCCTCGGGAAGTGAATAATATGCATCTGAGATTCCAGTACTGGATCTTTCTTTCTCAGGAAAAACAACTTTGTTCCTTAGAGGAAGCTCAACGAGCAAAGTGCAACTTTTCTTCGCTAACAAGAAAAACAGCTGATTCTCTCAAGACAGGAAGCACATGGACAAACATTTCTTAGGGGCTCGGTAAGTGAATAATATGCATCTGAGAATCCAGGACTTTCTTTCTCGGTGAGAAACAACTTTGTTCCTTAGGGGAAGCTCATCTCGCAAAGCGCAACTTTTCGTTGCTAACAAGAGAAAGAGCTGATTCTTGCAAGACAGAAAGCATAAGGACACACATTTCTTATGGCTTTGGTAGGTGAATAATATGCATCTGCGAATCCAGGCCTGGATCTTTCTTTCTCGGTGAAAAACAACTTTCTTCCTTAGGGGAAGCTCATCTCGCAAAGCGCAACTTTTCTTTGCTAACAAGAGAACCAGCTGATTCTTTCAAGACAGAAAGCAAAAGGACACACATTTCTTATAGCTTTGATAAGTGCATCATATGCATTCGAGAATGCAGGTCTGGAGCTTTCTTTCTCGGTGAAAAACAACTTTGTTCCTTAGGGGAAGCTCAACTCGCAAAGCGCAACTTTTCGTTGCTAACAGAGAAACAGCTGATACTTCAAGACAGAGAGCTTAAGGACACACATTTCTTATGGCTTTGATAAGTGCATCATATGCATTCGAGAATGCAGGTCTGGAGCTTTCTTCCTTGGTGAAAACACAGTTGTTGCGTACGGGAAGCTCCTATCGCAAAGTGCACCTTTGCTCTTCTAACTCGTGAAACTCTTGATTTCTGACAGACAGGAGACATCAGGGCACATATTTCTTATGGTTTTGGAAAGTAAATCATATACATCTAAAATTCCAGGGCTGGAGCTTGCTTTCACGGTGCAAAGCACTGTTGTTCCTTAGGGGAAGCTCAACGAGCAAAGTGTAACTTTGCTTTGCTAACAGGCGAAACGGTCGATTCCTGTCAGAGAGAAGACCTCAGGACACACATTTCTTAGGGCCTCGGGAAGTGAATAATATGCATCTGAGAATCCAAAACTGGATCTTTCTTTCTCAGGAAAAACAACTTTGTTCCTTAGGGGAAGCTCATCTCGCAAAGTGCAACATTTCTTTGCTAACAAGAGAAACAGCTGATTCTTGCAAGACAGGAAGCACAAGGACACACATTTCTTAAGGCTTTGGTAAGTGAATAATATGCATCTGAGAATCCTGGCCTGGATCTTTCTTTCTCGGTGAGAAAAACAACTTTGTTCCTTAGGGGAAGCTCAACTCGCAAAGTGCAACTTTTCGTTGCTAACAAGAGAACCAGCTCATTCGTTCAAGACAGAAAGCAAAAAAACACACATTTCTTATGGCTTTGATAAGTGAATCATATGCATTCGAGAATGCAGGTCTGGAGCTTTCTTCCTTGGTGAAAACACAGTTGTTACGTACAGGAAGCTCCTATCGCAAAGTGCACCTTTGCTCTTCTAACACGTGAAACTCTTGATTTCTGACAGACAGGAGACATCAGGGCACATATTTCTTATGGTTTTGGAAAGTAAATCATATACATCTAAACTCCAGGGCTGGAGCTTGCTTTCACGGTGCAAAGCACTGTTGTTCCTTAGGGGAAGCTCAACGAGCAAAGTGTAACTTTGCTTTGCTAACAGGCGAAACGGTCGATTCCTGTCAGACAGAAGGCATCAGAACACAGTATTCTTATGTCTCTGGCTAGTGAATGACATGCATCAGAGAATCCAGGATTGGAGATCTCTTTCTGGATGCAAAGCACAGTTGTTCCTTAGGGGAAGCTCAACGAGCAAATTGCAACTTTGCTTTGCTAACAAGTGAAAGGGTCGATTCCTGTCAGACAGAAGACATCAGGACACACATTTCTTAGGGCCTCGGTAAGTGAATAATATGCATCTGCGAATCCAGGACTTTCTTTCTCGGTGAAAAACAACTTTGTTCCTTAGGGGAAGCTCATCTCGCAAAGTGCAACTTTTCGTTGCTAACAAGAGAACCAGCTCATTCTTGCAAGACAGGAAGCACAAGGACACACATTTCTTAAGGCTTTGGTAAGTGAATAATATGCATCTGAGAATCCTGGCCTGGATCTTTCTTTCTCGGTGAGAAAAACAACTTTGTTCCTTAGGGGAAGCTCAACGAGCAAAGTGTAACTTTGCTTTGCTAACAGGCGAAACGGTCGATTCCTGTCAGACAGAAGGCATCAGGACACAGTATTCTTATGGCTCTGGCTAGTGAATGACATGCATCAGAGAATCCAGGATTGGAGCTCTCGTTCTGGATGCAAAGCACAGTTGTTCCTTAGGGGAAGCTCAACGAGCAAAGTGCAACTTTGCTTTGCTAACAAGTGAAACGGTCGATTCCTGTCAGAGAGAAGACCTCAGGACACACATTTCTTAGGGCCTCGGGAAGTGAATAATATGCATCTGAGATTCCAGTACTGGATCTTTCTTTCTCAGGAAAAACAACTTTGTTCCTTAGAGGAAGCTCAACGAGCAAAGTGCAACTTTTCTTCGCTAACAAGAAAAACAGCTGATTCTCTCAAGACAGGAAGCACATGGACAAACATTTCTTAGGGGCTCGGTAAGTGAATAATATGCATCTGAGAATCCAGGACTTTCTTTCTCGGTGAGAAACAACTTTGTTCCTTAGGGGAAGCTCATCTCGCAAAGCGCAACTTTTCGTTGCTAACAAGAGAAAGAGCTGATTCTTGCAAGACAGAAAGCATAAGGACACACATTTCTTATGGCTTTGGTAGGTGAATAATATGCATCTGCGAATCCAGGCCTGGATCTTTCTTTCTCGGTGAAAAACAACTTTCTTCCTTAGGGGAAGCTCATCTCGCAAAGCGCAACTTTTCTTTGCTAACAAGAGAACCAGCTGATTCTTTCAAGACAGAAAGCAAAAGGACACACATTTCTTATAGCTTTGATAAGTGCATCATATGCATTCGAGAATGCAGGTCTGGAGCTTTCTTTCTCGGTGAAAAACAACTTTGTTCCTTAGGGGAAGCTCAACTCGCAAAGTGCAACTTTTCGTTGCTAACAGAGAAACAGCTGATACTTCAAGACAGAGAGCTTAAGGACACACATTTCTTATGGCTTTGATAAGTGAATCATATGCATTCGAGAATGCAGGTCTGGAGCTTTCTTCCTTGGTGAAAACACAGTTGTTGCGTACGGGAAGCTCCTATCGCAAAGTGCACCTTTGCTCTTCTAACTCGTGAAACTCTTGATTTCTGACAGACAGGAGACATCAGGGCACATATTTCTTATGATTTTGGAAAGTAAATCATATACATCTAAAATTCCAGGGCTGGAGCTTGCTTTCACGGTGCAAAGCACTGTTGTTCCATAGGGGAAGCTCAACGAGCAAAGTGTAACTTTGCTTTGCTAACAGGCGAAACGGTCGATTCCTGTCAGACAGAAGGCATCAGGACACAGTATTCTTATGGCTCTGGCTAGTGAATGACATGCATCTGAGAATCCAGGATTGGAGCTCTCGTTCTGGGTGCAAAGCACAGTTGTTCCTTAGGGGAAGCTCAACGAGCAAATTGCAACTTTGCTTTGCTAACAAGCGAAACGGTCGATTCCTGTCAGACAGAAGGCATCAACACACACATTTCTTAGGGCCTCGGTAAGTGAATAATATGCATCTGAGAATCCAGGCCTGGATCTTTCTTTCTCGGCGAAAAACAACTTTGTTCCTTAGGGGAAGCTCAACTCGCAAAGTGCAACTTTTCGTTGCTAACAAGAGAATCAGCTGATTCTTTCAAGACAGAAAGCATAAGGACACACATTTCTTATGGCTTTGATAAGTGAATCATATGCATTCGAGAATGCAGGTCTGGAGCTTTCTTCCTTGGTGAAAACACCGTTGTTACCTACGGGAAGCTCCTATCGCAAAGTGCACATTTCCTCTTCTAACACGTGAAACTCTTGATTTCTGACAGACAGGAGACATCAGGGCACATATTTCTTATGGTTTTGGAAAGTAAATCATATACATCTAAAATTCCAGGGCTGGAGCTTGCTTTCACGGTGCAAAGCACTGTTGTTCCTTAGGGGAAGCTCAACGAGCAAAGTGTAACTTTGCTTTGCTAACAGGCGAAACGGTCGATTCCTGTCAGAGAGAAGACCTCAGGACACACATTTCTTAGGGCCTCGGGAAGTGAATAATATGCATCTGAGAATCCAGGACTGGATCTTTCTTTCTCAGGAAAAACAACTTTGTTCCTTAGGGGAAGCTCATCTCGCAAAGTGCAACATTTCGATGCTAACAAGAAAAACAGCTGATTCTCTCAAGACAGGAAGCACATGGACAAACATTTCTTAGGGGCTCGGTAAGTGAATAATATACATCTGAGAATCCAGGACTTTCTTTCTCGGTGAGAAACAACTTTGTTCCTTAGGGGAAGCTCATCTCGCAAAGCGCAACTTTTCGTTGCTAACAAGAGAAAGAGCTGATTCTTGCAAGACAGAAAGCATAAGGACATACATTTCTTATGGCTTTGGTAAGTGAATAATATGCATCTGAGAATCCTGGCCTGGATCTTTCTTTCTCGGTGAAAAACAACTTTGTTCCTTAGGGGAAACGCAACTCGCAAAGTGCAACTTTTCGTTGCTAACAAGAGAACCAGCTGATTCTTTCAAGACAGAAAGCAAAAGGACACACATTTCTTATGGCTTTGATAAGTGAATCATATGCATTCGAGAATGCAGGTCTGGAGCTTTCTTCCTTGGTGAAAACACAGTTGTTACGTACGGGAAGCTCCTATCTCAAAGCGCACCTTTCCTCTTCTAACACGTGAAACTCTTGATTTCTGACAGACAGGAGACATCAGGGCACATATTTCTTATGGTTTTGGAAAGTAAATCATATACATCTAAAACTCCAGGGCTGGAGTATGCTTTCACGGTGCAAAGCACTGTTGTTCCTTAGGGGAAGCTCAACGAGCAAAGTGTAACTTTGCTTTGCTAACAGGCGAAACGGTCGATTCCTGTCAGACAGAAGGCATCAGGACACAGTATTCTTATGGCTCTGGCTAGTGAATGAAATGCATCAGAGAATCCAGGATTGGATCTTTCTTTCTCAGGAAAAACAACTTTGTTCCTTAGGGGAAGGTCAACGAGCAAGGTGCAACATTGCTTTGCTATCAAGTGAAACAGTCAATTCCTGTCAGACAGAAGGCATCAGGACACACATTTCTTATGGCTTCGGTAAGTGAATAATATGCATCTGAGAATCCAGGACTGGATCTTTCTTTCTCGGTGAAAAACAACTTTGTTCCTTAGGGGAAGCTCATCTCGCAAAGCGCAACTTTTCGTTGCTAACAAGAGAAATAGCTGATTCTTGCAAGACAGAAAGCAAAAAGACACACATTTCTTATGGCTTTGGTAGGTGAATAATATGCATCTGAGAATCCAGGCCTGGATCTTTCTTTCTCGGTGAAAAACAGCTTTGTTCCTTAGGGGAAGCTCAACTCGCAAAGTGCAACTTTTCGTTGCTAACAGAGGAACAGCTGATTCTTCAAGACAGAAAGCAAAAGGACACACATTTCTTATGGCTTTGATAAGTGAATCATATGCATTCGAGCATGCAGGTCTGGAGCTTTCTTCCTTGGTGAAAACACAGTTGTTAGGTACGGGAAGCTCCTACCGCAAAGTGCACCTTTGCTCTTCTAACACGTGAAACTCTTGATTTCTGACAGACAGGAGACATCAGGGCACATATTTCTTATGGTTTTGGAAAGTAAATCATATACATCTAAAACTCCAGGGCTGGAGGTTGCTTTCACGGTAAAAAGGACTGTTGTTCCTTAGGGGAAGCTCAGCGAGCAACGTGTAACTTTGCTTTGCTAACAGGCGGAAACGGTCGATTCCTGTCAGACAGAAGGCATCAGGACACAGTATTCTTATGGCTCTGTGTTGCAGCCTCTAATTCAGGTGGATCTGAGTGACCACCTTACAGGTTTCGTTTTCACCTTAAAAGGACATGTTTCCAGCCTTGACCTATGGAAGCGGACATCCGTACCTGGGGCGGGGTCAGTTAAGGTGATAAATACCTGTGGTTTTGAATAAACTTGGGATTTGCTTTACATCACATTGGTGTGTGCAGTCCTCACTAGTGCATGGCGGCAACAAATGGTGGACCCCAACGTGTCTCAGAACATGAAACCCACCTGCAGGCCTGCCTAGAGCCTTAAGAAGTAGCCCCTGAGAGCTGCTATGCCCCAGTTTTTTTTGGGTGCTTTGTGGAGAAGCCCCTGAGAGCTTCTGTCTCCCTTAAACTTGGGAGTTTTGTGTAGTGGCCCTGAGAGCTGCTGAAAGAACATGGACTGAAGGAACCACGACCTTCGAACCGGTGAGTTAAAGAAACATGGGAAATTCCAACTCGACTAAAACGAAGTTATTGCTTGATAAATTTGAGAAACTAGCTCGTGTAACAAAAACGGACATTGAAAGACAGGCATTACAAAATATTTTGGAATGGTGCTTCAGGCAAGGGCACTTAACAGATGCCAATTCCATGCTTTCCATAGAATTATGGGAAAAAATTGGGGCAGATTTGTGGAATTCAGCGCAAACTGCACCCGAAGAATTTTTGCCGCTCATTCCGTCATATGCAGCTGTAAAGAAAATGCTGTTAGCAGTAGAACGAGCCCGTAAAAACCTCGATCTACCGGAGAGGACGGAAAACAGTCAGCTTTTGCAAGGCGATTTTTCCCCTGAACATCCTTCTGCACCGCCGTGGGCACCGCCGCTCGCAGAAATGCTGCCGCGGTACCCCTCTCCACCCGTGCCGCCCGTGCCGTCCGTCGGACAACCGCCGCGGTACCCAGACGCGGCACCGCCCGCTCCCGCTCCGGAAAACCCGGCAAGACCACAGCACCCATGGGATCAAAGCTTTTCCACGCCGTTCGTCACCGCAAAAAGCCAAGAAGTCGTCTTTGCACCGCCTTGCAACTACCAAGAAACAGCCTGTGCACAGCGAATGAGACCACCGGCTGCCGCTGTAGAAGCGGCCGGACCTCAGCAGCAACCTTGGAACCCCACGAGACACGCTGCAGGAAACCAAACCGTGAGTGACTTTGATTTAAATCTTAACTCCGAGAAGGAGTTATGGGGGATGCCCTCAGACGAGAGAGAGATGAGGGACGCCAGCTTTCCCCCTGTCCATCCACCTTCGGCGCCGCCGCCGCCGCCAATGCCCAGCGGGTACCTCGGGGCTGGGGTCGCCCCGCCGCTACGCTCCCCACCGCCCCGAGGGCACGCCGGAGTCGCTCCGTTGAGGCAAGAGGCGGCTGCGGGAGACATTTCAGCGGGGCTGGAAACCGCGTGGCCGGGTAAACAAGGAGACCACGTGCTCGCAAAGCCCGCGAAAAGTCACCACGCGGCTGAGCCAAACAAAGAGGCTGCGCGCGCATTCAGCAACGAGGCGCCAGGACCGCCCGACCCCCCTCCCCACTGCCTGCCAATCACGGCGCATGCGCCAGGTGTGGGTCCTCCGCAGCCTGCAGGGGCCGGGGTCGGCTCCGAATTCGCCCTCACCTGGGGCGGACCGGGTCCCGCGCCATCCCCACCACCCCCTGCGTGGTTCGACTACGTCAGGGAGAGGGGAGGGGCCCCACCCCAGTGGAGCGGAGCCAGCGAAGCGCGTCCCATCCACCTTGCGCCGCCCACAGCGCCCACGGCGCCGGGCGCGCAAGACCCAAGTTCTCCAGCGCTGGAAGGGACCATCCCCGCGCCAGAAAACTGGCACCTGCAGTCTTCAACAACGGCGCAGAAAAAAGCCTCTATTTGGAACAGGGTGGGGGAAGCCGGGGACCGCGATGTAACAGAGCTACCTCGCGACCTCACATTTAATACCCAGCAAAGGTACAAAGAGTTAGTATCCATAGCTGCAGAAGTAGGTACACCCTCACCTTCCCTGCAACCCCTGGTTTCTGCGCCTGTGATTAACACTACACAAGGCTTAAAATGGGAGCCACTTGATTGGAAAATTGCGCAAAAAATACACAGTATAGTCCTTCAATACGGCTATGACAATGCCTTGGTAAAAAACCAAATCACAGCCTTCATAAAATACAATAACCTAGTCCCAGCAGACACGAAGGCTTTAATGGAGTTTATCCTACCTCCTACTGCTTATATGTTATTTTTACAAAAATGGAAAGAGCAGTTAACGGAGGAACAGGCAAAAAATATACACTTAGAAACTGGACATCCCTTAAGATTAGCATCTTTAGACCAGCTAATGGGATCAGGAGCTTATGAAGACCCACAAACACAAGCTGCAATACATATGCGTATTTTGCAACAGTCAAAGAATGCTGCTTTGACCGCATTCTCTAATCTGCCTAAGAAGGGAAAACCTTCTCTACCCTATATGCAAATAATGCAGAAACCTGGACAAACATTTATGGAATTTGTAGATAAAGTAAAAGAAGCCCTAGATGTGGCTCCAAATCTTACCTCTGAAATGAAACCAGTATTATTAAAAGATCTGGTAATTAATAATGCCAATCCTCAATGCAAACAGCTCATAGCCTCTCTACCAGCTACAGCTACTTTGGTACAGTTAATTGAAGCCTGTGCCAGGTTGCCCTGGGTAGAAGAGGAGGAAAAAGCAAAGCTACATGCCTCTGCCCTAGCCACAGCCCTTAGCAAACAATCCACCCGAAAAAAAGGGGAAAAGGACCCTGGAGGTTGCTTTAATTGTGGAAAAAGGGGACATACAACAAAATGTTGTCCAGCACAATCAAAATATAGCAGAACTCAAAGCTTTACCGGAAAATGTATTCGTTGTGACAGGCTTGGTCACAGGGCACAGGATTGTTATTCTAAATTTAGAAAGGATGGCACTCCTCTGGAAAATACGGGGAGTGGGCCTGAGCCTTCGGGAAACCGGAAGGGCCGCGGGCCATGGGGCGCGGCCACTCAAATACCCCATGGAATCCCGAGCCAGGCTGCCTCCCCCACATGGCAACCACAACCACAAGCCATGCCAGCCTCGACTTGGCAACCACCAGTGCAATCACAATAACTAATGACGTGGTTCATGCCATTCCCAGTGACCACAAGGGTCCCTTAGGAAATGGTCTAGCTGCATTATTAATAGGACAATGCTCAGCTTCTCGTATGGGCATATTTGTGTTGCCTAAGTGTATAGATGTTGACTACAATGGAGTGATTGACATCCTGATAAAGGTTTTTGCCCCTCCTGTTACTATTCCCAAAGGGAGCAAGATCGCTCAGTTGATTCCTTTCGTTCCCTGCACTGCAGGTGCAGAACAGTTTGGGAACAGGATGGGAAATGTGGATTCTACAGATGTTCCTAATGTTATGTTTGTACAACAGGTGTCAGCAGAAAGGCCGTGTAGAGTTGTCACAATAACCGGCCCAAGAGGTATCATGTTATCTAATGTTAATATGATGATTGACACAGGTTCTGATGTTACTATCTTACCTTTAGAAAATTGGCCTATACAGTGGCCATTAGAGTTAACTGATTCAACTGTAGCAGGAATTGGTGGTCAGTCAGTTGCCAAAATTAGTTCTGCATTTGTTACAATAGTTGATGGTGAAGGAAACAGGGCTGTGGTACGTCCATATGTACTGCAAACCTCCCTATGTCTTTTGGGAAGGGATGCGCTTTCACAATGGGGAATGCAGCTGACTACAAATTTTGGGTAGCGGCCACTGAAAGCAGCTCTCGCCCTTTATTAAAATTAAAATGGAAAGATGAAAGCCCTATCTGGGTCCCCCAGTGGCCGCTCCCTGAAGAGAAGCTGCACCACTTAAAGGTCCTGGTCCAAGAACAATTAGATGCTGGGCATATTGAGCCCTCCACCAGTCCCTGGAACACTCCTATCTTCACAATTCAAAAGAAATCAGGCAAATGGCGGCTGCTCCAAGATCTGAGGGCCGTCAATGACCGCATGGAGTCCATGGGAGCACTTCAACCTGGAATGCCATCCCCTGTTATGCTGCCCAAGGAATGGTATTTGCTGGTTTTGGATCTAAGGGATTGTTTCTTCACAATTCCTTTACATCCAGATGATTATGAAAAATTTGCCTTCTCAGTGCCAACAATTAACAGAGAGGCACCAGCAAAACGTTATCATTGGGTAGTATTACCTCAGGGCATGAAAAATTCCCCTACGATTTGCCAATGGTTTGTTGATATTGCACTGAAATCTTGGAGACAAAATAATTTGGATTGTATTGTGTACCACTTCATGGATGATATAATGATCGCAAGTCCTCAGCCATTATCTGAGGAAAAGGAGCAAACTTTGGTTAATGATCTAAAAGAATATGGCCTCATTGTAGCACCTGAAAAAATTCAAAGATGCGCTCCTTGGAACTATTTGGGTATGGTGATTACTGAGACCCGAGTTCGGCCGCAAAAATTGCAGCTAAACTCCAAAATCACTAATGTCCAATCTGTGCAAAAGCTGGTTGGAGACCTTCAGTGGCTCCGTACCTATTGCGGCATCACAAATGAGGACTTGGCACCATTATTCTCCTTGCTACAGAATACAACAGACCCCACTGAACCAAGAACAGAAACGCCAGAGGTAAAACAAACCATTGCTAAAATTGAGCGCAAAATTAGTTCTACCATGGCATATCGCTATGACCCACTGTTGCCTATTTGTCTATTTGTTTACAACAAACAGATAGAAGTGGCTGTACTAATAGCTCAAACATCAAAAGAACTACAAGTTCTGGAATGGGTTTTTTGCTCTGCCCGGTTAAGAAATACCATTAACCCTAGATTTGAAGTTATTGGCTCTATGCTAATAAAGGCTCGCAAAAGGTTGAGGACCATCTCGGGACGAGAACCAGACAAAATTGTATTACCATTAAAATCTCTTGATCTGGTTGCAGAATGGTCACTGCAATCTGTAACTTTTGCGCTTGCAGTGAATGGTGTCACCATAGATAACCATTATCCAAAGTGTCCTCTTTTTGACACCTCCCTAATAATTGAAGAGCGACTTCTGCGAGTGTGGGACCCCATTCCTGGAGCTATTACATTGTTTACAGATGCCAGCAGTAAAACAGGTAAATATGGCTATGCCACACAGAAAAATGGTCAGTGGGACTTAGTGATTGAGCAAGCACACGAGTCTGTGCAACATTTAGAGCTAAAAGCTGTAATTTTGGTATTTCAGCATTTCTCTTATCAGCCTGTTAACCTTGTTATTGATTCTCTGTATGTAGTAGGAATTGTTACTAGAATTTCCCGTTCCTTATTAGGGTACGTTTCAAATTCAAAACTGCAATCCTTGTTCATCACATTGTGGAATTTAGTTGAACATCGTCAGCACCCCTTCTGGTGTACTCACATACGCAGTCACTCGGATGGGGAAGGCATACTTGTTCAAGGTAATGCATTCATTGATCAAGCTGTTTCTGCTGCTGCAGTCACAACACTAACTCCTTTTGAACAAGCTACCCGGTCACATTCCTTTTTCCACCAATCAGCTAAAGCCATACAAAATGAATTTTCTTTGTCACGATCACAAGCCAGGGCTATTATTGCTTCCTGCCCTGACTGTGCCAAAATAGCACCCATTCAGTCTGGAGGAGTTAACCCACGAGGGTTAGAAGCTCGGAAAATTTGGCAAACTGATGTCACTGAAATTGTATCTTTTGGACATTTAAGGTACGTTCATGTATCAGTTGACACTTGCTCTAAAGCAATGTGGGCCACTGCTGACGTCTCCACTGCTGCCAAAGCATGCATCAAACATTGGCTCAGTGCTTTTGCTGCATTGGGTAAGCCTGACATTATCAAAACAGATAATGCTCCAGCATATAAAGGCAAAATATGTGTCACCTTTTTTAATCAGTGGCAGATTAATCATGTCACTGGCATCCCCCATAACTCTGGCGGACAAGCAATCATTGAACGCCACCACCAAGATTTAAAACGCATGGTGTCAGTTCTAAAAAGAGAGGGGGAAATGGAGATGCGTAGCCCACAAAATGTACTGATGAAAGCTTGTTATGTTCTAAATTGGTTAAACCCAAGGGAGACTAATGATCCCCCAATTTTTTCACATTTCTCAGAAAATTTGCGCAATTTCTCAGCCTCAGATGTTCAAGTTGCAGTCTATCAACCTGCCTTGAACATATGGAAAGGTCCGTTTCAGCTGATAACGTGGGGCCATGGATACGCTTGTGTATCTTCAGATCAAGGCAGTGAGTGGATACCAGCAAAATGGGTAAAGCCCTGGATCCGAAAAGGCCCAGCCAAATCTGCAGGGAACAACATGCCTGTTGGCCCTGCAGATGGCACGGGATCCACAGCTCACTTGACGGGCAATGCTGACACATGAATCTGTGACTGGTTAAGAAAAGGTCTAACTTCTGACCAAAGGTTAATTTCACTGTTCAAAAAAAGTTCACAAAGTGCCTGAAGTGACTGAATCTCAAGGCTTTTCTCAGTCTACGACGGCCGCGTAAAACTGAGAATTGCTCTTGTGAAGTGGCATAGGGAATTAGCTCAGCTGGACTGAAGCTAACCCTTGAGATCACTGCACTCAGACACTATTTATTAAAATTGTTGTTCTGTTTACCATGGTCAGTGTGGTGACGACCACACAGAAGGACCATAAAGTCTCACGTGAGAAAAGTTTTCTTGTTTTGCACTGATTGTAATTTATAGCAAGTTGTTGTGTTAGTTCTGTGTTATGTTGTTTGTATTTTCACCTTGTTCTTTGAAAGAAAAGGGGGAGATGTTGCAGCCTCTAATTCAGGTGGATCTGAGTGACCACCTTACAGGTTTCGTTTTCACCTTAAAAGGACATGTTTCCAGCCTTGACCTATGGAAGCGGACATCCGTACCTGGGGCGGGGTCAGTTAAGGTGATAAATACCTGTGGTTTTGAATAAACTTGGGATTTGCTTTACATCACATTGGTGTGTGCAGTCCTCACTAGCGCATGGCGGCAACAGCTCTGGCTAGTGAATGACATGCATCTGAGAATCCAGGATTGGAGCTCTCGTTCTGGATGCAAAGCACAGTTGTTCCTTAGGGGAAGCTCAACGAGAAAAGTGCAACTTTGCTTTGCTAACAAGTGAAACGGTCGATTCCTGTCAGACAGAAGGCATCAGCACACACATTTCTTAGGGCCTCGGTAAGTGAATAATATGCATCTGAGAATCCAGGACTGGATCTTTCTTTCCGGCGAAAAACAACATTGTTCCTTAGGGGAAGCTCATCTCGCAAAGCGCAACTTTTCTTTGCTAACAAGAAAAAGAGCTGATTCTTGCAAGACAGGAAGCACAAGGACACACATTTCTTATGGCTTTGGTAAGTGAATAATATGCATCTGAGAATCCAGGCCTGGATCTTTCTTTCTCGGGGAAAAACAACTTTGTTCCTTAGGGGAAGGTCAACGAGCAAGGTGCAACATTGCTTTGCTATCAAGTGAAACAGTCAATTCCTGTCAGACAGAAGGCATCAGGACACACATTTCTTATGGCTTCGGTAAGTGAATAATATGCATCTGAGAATCCAGGACTGGATCTTTCTTTCTCAGGAAAAACAACTTTGTTCCTTAGGGGAAGCTCATCTCGCAAAGCGCAAGTTTTCGTTGCTAACAAGAGAAATAGCTGATTCTTGCAAGACAGAAAGCATAAGGACACACATTTCTTATGGCTTTGGTAGGTGAATAATATGCATCTGCGAATCCAGGCCTGGATCTTTCTTTCTCGGTGAAAAACAACTTTCTTCCTTAGGGGAAGCTCATCTCGCAAAGCGCAACTTTTCTTTGCTAACAAGAGAACCAGCTGATTCTTTCAAGACAGAAAGCAAAAGGACACACATTTCTTATAGCTTTGATAAGTGCATCATATGCATTCGAGAATGCAGGTCTGGAGCTTTCTTTCTCGGTGAAAAACAACTTTGTTCCTTAGGGGAAGCTCAACTCGCAAAGTGCAACTTTTCGTTGCTAACAGAGAAACAGCTGATACTTCAAGACAGAGAGCTTAAGGACACACATTTCTTATGGCTTTGATAAGTGAATCATATGCATTCGAGAATGCAGGTCTGGAGCTTTCTTCCTTGGTGAAAACACAGTTGTTACGTACGGGAAGCTCCTAACGCAAAGTGCACCTTTGCTATTCTAACTCGTGAAACTCTTGATTTCTGACAGACAGGAGACATCAGGGCACATATTTCTTATGGTTTTGGAAAGTAAATCATATACATCTAAAATTCCAGGGCTGGAGCTTGCTTTCACGGTGCAAAGCACTGTTGTTCCTTAGGGGAAGCTCAACGAGCAAAGTGTAACTTTGCTTTGCTAACAGGCGAAACGGTCGATTCCTGTCAGAGAGAAGACCTCAGGACACACATTTCTTAGGGCCTCGGTAAGTGAATAATATGCATCTGAGAATCCAAAACTGGATCTTTCTTTCTCAGGAAAAACAACTTTGTTCCTTAGGGGAAGCTCATCTCGCAAAGTGCAACATTTCTTTGCTAACAAGAGAAACAGCTGATTCTTGCAAGACAGGAAGCACAAGGACACACATTTCTTAAGGCTTTGGTAAGTGAATAATATGCATCTGAGAATCCTGGCCTGGATCTTTCTTTCTCGGTGAGAAAAACAACTTTGTTCCTTAGGGGAGGCTCAACTCGCAAAGTGCAACTTTTCGTTGCTAACAAGAGAAACAGCTGATTCTTGCAAGACAGCACGTATAAGGACACACATTTCTTATGGCTTTGGTAAGTGAATAATATGCATCTGAGAATCCAGGCCTGGATCTTTCTTTCTCGGTGAAAAACAACTTTGTTCCTTAGGGGAAGCTCAACTCGCAAAGTGCAACTTTTCGTTGCTAACAGAGAACCAGCTCATTCGTTCAAGACAGAAAGCAAAAAGACACACATTTCTTATGGCTTTGATAAGTGAATCATATGCATTCGAGAATGCAGGTCTGGAGCTTTCTTCCTTGGTGAAAACACAGTTGTTACGTACAGGAAGCTCCTATCGCATAGTGCACCTTTGCTCTTCTAACACGTGAAACTCTTGATTTCTGACAGACAGGAGACATCAGGGCACATATTTCTTATGGCTTTGGAAAGTAAATCATATACATCTAAAACTCCAGGGCTGGAACTTTCTTTCTCGGTGAAAAACAACTTTGTTCCTTAGGGGAAGCTCAACGAGCAAAGTGTAATTTTGCTTTGCTAACAGGCGAAACGGTCGATTCCTGTCAGACAGAAGGCATCAGAACACAGTATTCTTATGTCTCTGGCTAGTGAATGACATGCATCAGAGAATCCAGGACTGGAGATCTCTTTCTGGATGCAAAGCACAGTTGTTCCTTAGGGGAAGCTCAACGAGCAAATTGCAACTTTGCTTTGCTAACAAGTGAAAGGGTCGATTCCTGTCAGACAGAAGACATCAGGACACACATTTCTTAGGGCCTCGGTAAGTGAATAATATGCATCTGCGAATCCAGGACTTTCTTTCTCGGTGAAAAACAACTTTGTTCCTTAGGGGAAGCTCATCTCGCAAAGTGCAACTTTTCGTTGCGAACAAGAGAAACAGCTGATTCTTGCAAGACAGGAAGTACAAGGGCACACATTTCTTAAGGCTTTGGTAAGTGAATAATATGCATCTGAGAATCCAGGACTGGATCTTTCTTTCTCGGTGAAAAACAACTTTGTTCCTTAGGGGAAGCTCAACTCGCAAAGTGCAACTTTTCGTTGCTAACAGAGAAACAGCTGATTCTTCAAGACAGAAAGCAAAAGGACACACATTTCTTATGGCTTTGATAAGTGATTCATATGCATTCGAGAATGCAGGTCTGGAGCTTTCTTTCTTGGTGAAAACACAGTTGTTACATACGGGAAGCTCCTACCGCAAAGTGCACCTTTACTCTTCTAACACGTGAAACTCTTGATTTCTGACAGACAGGAGACATCAGGGCACATATTTCTTATGGTTTTGGAAAGTAAATCATATACATCTAAAACTCCAGGGCTGGAGCTTGCTTTCACTGTAAAAAGGACTGTTGTTCCTTAGGGGAAGCTCAACGAGCAAAGTGCAACTTTGCTTTGCTATCAAGTGAAACAGTCAATTCCTGTCAGACAGAAGGCATCAGGACACACATTTCTTAGGGACTCGGGAAGTGAATAATATGCATCTGAGAATCCAGGACTGGATTTTTCTTTCTCAGGAAAAACAACTTTGTTCCTTAGGGGAAGCTCATCTCGCAAAGCGCAAGTTTTCGTTGCTAACAAGAGAAAGAGCTGATTCTTGCAAGACAAAAGCATAAGGGCACACATTTCTTAAGGCTTTGGCAGGTGAATAATATGCATCTGCGAATCCAGGCCTGGATCTTTCTTTCTCGGTGAAAAACAGCTTTGTTCCTTAGGGGAAGCTCAACTCGCAAAGTGCAACTTTTCGTTGCTAACAAGAGAATCAGCTGATTCTTTCAAGACAGAAAGCATAAGGACACACATTTCTTATGGCTTTAATAAGTGAATCATATGCATTCGAGAATGCAGGTCTGGAGCTTTCTTCCTTGGTGAAAACACAGTTGTTACGTACAGGAAGCTCCTATCGCAAAGTGCACCTTTGCTCTTCTAGCACGTGAAACTCTTGATTTCTGACAGACAGGAGACATCAGGGCACATATTTCTTATGGCTTTGGAAAGTAAATCATATACATCTAAAACTCCAGGGCTGGAGCTTGCTTTCACGGTGCAAAGCACTGTTGTTCCTTAGAGGAAGCTTAACGAGCAAAGTGTAACTTTGCTTTGCTAACAGGCGAAACGGTCGATTCCTGTCAGACAGAAGGCATCAGGACACAGTATTCTTATGGCTCTGGCTAGTGAATGACATGCATCAGAGAATCCAGGATTGGAGCTCTCGTTCTGGATGCAAAGCACAGTTGTTCCTTAGGGGAAGCTCAACGAGCAAAGTGCAACTTTGCTTTGCTAACAAGTGAAACGGTCGATTCCTGTCAGAGAGAAGACCTCAGGACAAACATTTCTTAGGGCCTCGGGAAGTGAATAATATGCATCTGAGATTCCAGTACTGGATCTTTCTTTCTCTGGAAAAACAACTTTGTTCCTTAGAGGAAGCTCAACGAGCAAAGTGCAACTTTTCTTCGCTAACAAGAAAAACAGCTGATTCTCTCAAGACAGGAAGCACATGGACAAACATTTCTTAGGGGCTCGGTAAGTGAATAATATGCATCTGAGAATCCAGGACTTTCTTTCTCGGTGAGAAACAACTTTGTTCCTTAGGGGAAGCTCATCTCGCAAAGCGCAACTTTTCGTTGCTAACAAGAGAAAGAGCTGATTCTTGCAAGACAGAAAGCATAAGGACACACATTTCTTATGGCTTTGATAAGTGAATCATATGCATTCGAGCATGCAGGTCTGGAGCTTTCTTCCTTGGTGAAAACACAGTTGTTAGGTACGGGAAGCTCCTACCGCAAAGTGCACCTTTGCTCTTCTAACACGTGAAACTCTTGATTTCTGACAGACAGGAGACATCAGGGCACATATTTCTTATGGTTTTGGAAAGTAAATCATATACATCTAAAACTCCAGGGCTGGAGGTTGCTTTCACGGTAAAAAGGACTGTTGTTCCTTAGGGGAAGCTCAGCGAGCAACGTGTAACTTTGCTTTGCTAACAGGCGGAAACGGTCGATTCCTGTCAGACAGAAGGCATCAGGACACCGTATTCTTATGGCTCTGGCTAGTGAATGACATGCATCTGAGAATCCAGGATTGGAGCTCTCGTTCTGGATGCAAAGCACAGTTGTTCCTTAGGGGAAGCTCAACGAGAAAAGTGCAACTTTGCTTTGCTAACAAGTGAAACGGTCGATTCCTGTCAGACAGAAGGCATCAGCACACACATTTCTTAGGGCCTCGGGAAGTAAATAATATGCATCTGAGAATCCAGGACTGGATCTTTCTTTCTCGGTGAGAAAAACAACTTTGTTCCTTAGGGGAAGCTCAACGAGCAAAGTGCAACTTTTCGTTGCTAACAAGAGAACCAGCTCATTCGTTCAAGACAGAAAGCAAAAAGACACACATTTCTTATGGCTTTGATAAGTGAATCATATGCATTCGAGAATGCAGGTCTGGAGCTTTCTTCCTTGGTGAAAACACAGTTGTTACGTACAGGAAGCTCCTATCGCAAAGTGCACCTTTGCTCTTCTAACACGTGAAACTCTTGATTTCTGACAGACAGGAGACATCAGGGCACATATTTCTTATGGTTTTGGAAAGTAAATCATATACATCTAAACTCCAGGGCTGGAGCTTGCTTTCACGGTGCAAAGCACTGTTGTTCCTTAGGGGAAGCTCAACGAGCAAAGTGTAACTTTGCTTTGCTAACAGGCGAAACGGTCGATTCCTGTCAGACAGAAGGCATCAGAACACAGTATTCTTATGTCTCTGGCTAGTGAATGACATGCATCAGAGAATCCAGGATTGGAGATCTCTTTCTGGATGCAAAGCACAGTTGTTCCTTAGGGGAAGCTCAACGAGCAAATTGCAACTTTGCTTTGCTAACAAGTGAAAGGGTCGATTCCTGTCAGACAGAAGACATCAGGACACACATTTCTTAGGGCCTCGGTAAGTGAATAATATGCATCTGCGAATCCAGGACTTTCTTTCTCGGTGAAAAACAACTTTGTTCCTTAGGGGAAGCTCATCTCGCAAAGTGCAACTTTTCGTTGCGAACAAGAGAAACAGCTGATTCTTGCAAGACAGGAAGTACAAGGGCACACATTTCTTAAGGCTTTGGTAAGTGAATAATATGCATCTGAGAATCCAGGCCTGGATCTTTCTTTCTCGGCGAAAAACAACTTTGTTCCTTAGGGGAAGCTCAACTCGCAAAGTGCAACTTTTCGTTGCTAACAAGAGAATCAGCTGATTCTTTCAAGACAGAAAGCATAAGGACACACATTTCTTATGGCTTTGATAAGTGAATCATATGCATTCGAGAATGCAGGTCTGGAGCTTTCTTCCTTGGTGAAAACACCGTTGTTACCTACGGGAAGCTCCTATCGCAAAGTGCACATTTCCTCTTCTAACACGTGAAACTCTTGATTTCTGACAGACAGGAGACATCAGGGCACATATTTCTTATGGTTTTGGAAAGTAAATCATATACATCTAAAATTCCAGGGCTGGAGCTTGCTTTCACGGTGCAAAGCACTGTTGTTCCTTAGGGGAAGCTCAACGAGCAAAGTGTAACTTTGCTTTGCTAACAGGCGAAACGGTCGATTCCTGTCAGAGAGAAGACCTCAGGACACACATTTCTTAGGGCCTCGGGAAGTGAATAATATGCATCTGAGAATCCAGGACTGGATCTTTCTTTCTCGGTGAGAAAAACAACTTTGTTCCTTAGGGGAAGCTCAACTCGCAAAGTGCAACTTTTCGTTGCTAACAAGAGAACCAGCTCATTCTTGCAAGACAGGAAGCACAAGGACACACATTTCTTAAGGCTTTGGTAAGTGAATAATATGCATCTGAGAATCCTGGCCTGGATCTTTCTTTCTCGGTGAGAAAAACAACTTTGTTCCTTAGGGGAAGCTCAACGAGCAAAGTGTAACTTTGCTTTGCTAACAGGCGAAACGGTCGATTCCTGTCAGACAGAAGGCATCAGGACACAGTATTCTTATGGCTCTGGCTAGTGAATGACATGCATCAGAGAATCCAGGATTGGAGCTCTCGTTCTGGATGCAAAGCACAGTTGTTCCTTAGGGGAAGCTCAACGAGCAAAGTGCAACTTTGCTTTGCTAACAAGTGAAACGGTCGATTCCTGTCAGAGAGAAGACCTCAGGACACACATTTCTTAGGGCCTCGGGAAGTGAATAATATGCATCTGAGATTCCAGTACTGGATCTTTCTTTCTCAGGAAAAACAACTTTGTTCCTTAGAGGAAGCTCAACGAGCAAAGTGCAACTTTTCTTCGCTAACAAGAAAAACAGCTGATTCTCTCAAGACAGGAAGCACATGGACAAACATTTCTTAGGGGCTCGGTAAGTGAATAATATGCATCTGAGAATCCAGGACTTTCTTTCTCGGTGAGAAACAACTTTGTTCCTTAGGGGAAGCTCATCTCGCAAAGCGCAACTTTTCGTTGCTAACAAGAGAAAGAGCTGATTCTTGCAAGACAGAAAGCATAAGGACACACATTTCTTATGGCTTTGGTAGGTGAATAATATGCATCTGCGAATCCAGGCCTGGATCTTTCTTTCTCAGTGAAAAACAACTTTCTTCCTTAGGGGAAGCTCATCTCGCAAAGCGCAACTTTTCTTTGCTAACAAGAGAACCAGCTGATTCTTTCAAGACAGAAAGCAAAAGGACACACATTTCTTATAGCTTTGATAAGTGCATCATATGCATTCGAGAATGCAGGTCTGGAGCTTTCTTCCTTGGTGAAAACACCGTTGTTACGTACGGGAAGCTCCTATCGCAAAGTGCACATTTCCTCTTCTAACACGTGAAACTCTTGATTTCTGACAGACAGGAGACATCAGGGCACATATTTCTTATGGTTTTGGAAAGTAAATCATATACATCTAAAATTCCAGGGCTGGAGCTTGCTTTCACGGTGCAAAGCACTGTTGTTCCTTAGGGGAAGCTCAACGAGCAAAGTGTAACTTTGCTTTGCTAACAGGCGAAACGGTCGATTCCTGTCAGAGAGAAGACCTCAGGACACACATTTCTTAGGGCCTCGGGAAGTGAATAATATGCATCTGAGAATCCAGGACTGGATCTTTCTTTCTCGGTGAGAAAAACAACTTTGTTCCTTAGGGGAAGCTCAACTCGCAAAGTGCAACTTTTCGTTGCTAACAAGAGAACCAGCTCATTCTTGCAAGACAGGAAGCACAAGGACACACATTTCTTAAGGCTTTGGTAAGTGAATAATATGCATCTGAGAATCCTGGCCTGGATCTTTCTTTCTCGGTGAGAAAAACAACTTTGTTCCTTAGGGGAAGCTCAACGAGCAAAGTGTAACTTTGCTTTGCTAACAGGCGAAACGGTCGATTCCTGTCAGACAGAAGGCATCAGGACACAGTATTCTTATGGCTCTGGCTAGTGAATGACATGCATCAGAGAATCCAGGATTGGAGCTCTCGTTCTGGATGCAAAGCACAGTTGTTCCTTAGGGGAAGCTCAACGAGCAAAGTGCAACTTTGCTTTGCTAACAAGTGAAACGGTCGATTCCTGTCAGAGAGAAGACCTCAGGACACACATTTCTTATGGCTTTGGTAGGTGAATAATATGCATCTGAGATTCCAGTACTGGATCTTTCTTTCTCAGGAAAAACAACTTTGTTCCTTAGAGGAAGCTCAACGAGCAAAGTGCAACATTTCTTCGCTAACAAGAAAAACAGCTGATTCTCTCAAGACAGGAAGCACATGGACAAACATTTCTTAGGGGCTCGGTAAGTGAATAATATGCATCTGAGAATCCAGGACTTTCTTTCTCGGTGAGAAACAACTTTGTTCCTTAGGGGAAGCTCATCTCGCAAAGCGCAACTTTTCGTTGCTAACAAGAGAAAGAGCTGATTCTTGCAAGACAGAAAGCATAAGGACACACATTTCTTATGGCTTTGGTAGGTGAATAATATGCATCTGCGAATCCAGGCCTGGATCTTTCTTTCTCGGTGAAAAACAACTTTCTTCCTTAGGGGAAGCTCATCTCGCAAAGCGCAACTTTTCTTTGCTAACAAGAGAACCAGCTGATTCTTTCAAGACAGAAAGCAAAAGGACACACATTTCTTATAGCTTTGATAAGTGCATCATATGAATTCGAGAATGCAGGTCTGGAGCTTTCTTTCTCGGTGAAAAACAACTTTGTTCCTTAGGGGAAGCTCAACTCGCAAAGTGCAACTTTTCGTTGCTAACAGAGAAACAGCTGATACTTCAAGACAGAGAGCTTAAGGACACACATTTCTTATGGCTTTGATAAGTGAATCATATGCATTCGAGAATGCAGGTCTGGAGCTTTCTTCCTTGGTGAAAACACAGTTGTTGCGTACGGGAAGCTCCTATCGCAAAGTGCACCTTTGCTCTTCTAACTCGTGAAACTCTTGATTTCTGACAGACAGGAGACATCAGGGCACATATTTCTTATGGTTTTGGAAAGTAAATCATATACATCTAAAATTCCAGGGCTGGAGCTTGCTTTCACGGTGCAAAGCACTGTTGTTCCATAGGGGAAGCTCAACGAGCAAAGTGTAACTTTGCTTTGCTAACAGGCGAAACGGTCGATTCCTGTCAGACAGAAGGCATCAGGACACAGTATTCTTATGGCTCTGGCTAGTGAATGACATGCATCTGAGAATCCAGGATTGGAGCTCTCGTTCTGGGTGCAAAGCACAGTTGTTCCTTAGGGGAAGCTCAACGAGCAAATTGCAACTTTGCTTTGCTAACAAGCGAAACGGTCGATTCCTGTCAGACAGAAGGCATCAACACACACATTTCTTAGGGCCTCGGTAAGTGAATAATATGCATCTGAGAATCCAGGACTGGATCTTTCTTTCTCGGTGAAAAACAACTTTGTTCCTTAGGGGAAGCTCAACTCGCAAAGTGCAACTTTTCGTTGCTAACAGAGAAACAGCTGATTCTTCAAGACAGAAAGCAAAAGGACACACATTTCTTATGGCTTTGATAAGTGAATCATATGCATTCGAGAATGCAGGTCTGGAGCTTTCTTTCTTGGTGAAAACACAGTTGTTACGTACGGGAAGCTCCTACCGCAAAGTGCACCTTTGCTCTTCTAACTCGTGAAACTCTTGATTTCTGACAGACAGGAGACATCAGGGCACATATTTCTTATGGTTTTGGAAAGTAAATCATATACATCTAAAACTCCAGGGCTGGAGCTTGCTTTCACTGTAAAAAGGACTGTTGTTCCTTAGGGGAAGCTCAACGAGCAAAGTGCAACTTTGCTTTGCTATCAAGTGAAACAGTCAATTCCTGTCAGACAGAAGGCATCAGGACACACATTTCTTAGGGACTCGGGAAGTGAATAATATGCATCTGAGAATCCAGGACTGGATTTTTCTTTCTCAGGAAAAACAACTTTGTTCCTTAGGGGAAGCTCATCTCGCAAAGCGCAAGTTTTCGTTGCTAACAAGAGAAAGAGCTGATTCTTGCAAGACAAAAGCATAAGGGCACACATTTCTTAAGGCTTTGGTAGGTGAATAATATGCATCTGCGAATCCAGGCCTGGATCTTTCTTTCTCGGTGAAAAACAGCTTTGTTCCTTAGGGGAAGCTCAACTCGCAAAGTGCAACTTTTCGTTGCTAACAAGAGAATCAGCTGATTCTTTCAAGACAGAAAGCATAAGGACACACATTTCTTATGGCTTTAATAAGTGAATCATATGCATTCGAGAATGCAGGTCTGGAGCTTTCTTCCTTGGTGAAAACACAGTTGTTACGTACAGGAAGCTCCTATCGCAAAGTGCACCTTTGCTCTTCTAACACGTGAAACTCTTGATTTCTGACAGACAGGAGACATCAGGGCACATATTTCTTATGGCTTTGGAAAGTAAATCATATACATCTAAAACTCCAGGGCTGGAGCTTGCTTTCACGGTGCAAAGCACTGTTGTTCCTTAGAGGAAGCTTAACGAGCAAAGTGTAACTTTGCTTTGCTAACAGGCGAAACGGTCGATTCCTGTCAGACAGAAGGCATCAGGACACAGTATTCTTATGGCTCTGGCTAGTGAATGACATGCATCAGAGAATCCAGGATTGGAGCTCTCGTTCTGGATGCAAAGCACAGTTGTTCCTTAGGGGAAGCTCAACGAGCAAAGTGCAACTTTGCTTTGCTAACAAGTGAAACGGTCGATTCCTGTCAGAGAGAAGACCTCAGGACAAACATTTCTTAGGGCCTCGGGAAGTGAATAATATGCATCTGAGATTCCAGTACTGGATCTTTCTTTCTCTGGAAAAACAACTTTGTTCCTTAGAGGAAGCTCAACGAGCAAAGTGCAACTTTTCTTCGCTAACAAGAAAAACAGCTGATTCTCTCAAGACAGGAAGCACATGGACAAACATTTCTTAGGGGCTCGGTAAGTGAATAATATGCATCTGAGAATCCAGGACTTTCTTTCTCGGTGAGAAACAACTTTGTTCCTTAGGGGAAGCTCATCTCGCAAAGCGCAACTTTTCGTTGCTAACAAGAGAAAGAGCTGATTCTTGCAAGACAGAAAGCATAAGGACACACATTTCTTATGGCTTTGATAAGTGAATCATATGCATTCGAGAATGCAGGTCTGGAGCTTTCTTCCTTGGTGAAAACACAGTTGTTAGGTACGGGAAGCTCCTACCGCAAAGTGCACATTTCCTCTTCTAACACGTGAAACTCTTGATTTCTGACAGACAGGAGACATCAGGGCACATATTTCTTATGGTTTTGGAAAGTAAATCATATACATCTAAAATTCCAGGGCTGGAGCTTGCTTTCACGGTGCAAAGCACTGTTGTTCCTTAGGGGAAGCTCAACGAGCAAAGTGTAACTTTGCTTTGCTAACAGGCGAAACGGTCGATTCCTGTCAGAGAGAAGACCTCAGGACACACATTTCTTAGGGCCTCGGGAAGTGAATAATATGCATCTGAGAATCCAGGACTGGATCTTTCTTTCTCGGTGAGAAAAACAACTTTGTTCCTTAGGGGAAGCTCAACTCGCAAAGTGCAACTTTTCGTTGCTAACAAGAGAACCAGCTCATTCTTGCAAGACAGGAAGCACAAGGACACACATTTCTTAAGGCTTTGGTAAGTGAATAATATGCATCTGAGAATCCTGGCCTGGATCTTTCTTTCTCGGTGAGAAAAACAACTTTGTTCCTTAGGGGAAGCTCAACGAGCAAAGTGTAACTTTGCTTTGCTAACAGGCGAAACGGTCGATTCCTGTCAGACAGAAGGCATCAGGACACAGTATTCTTATGGCTCTGGCTAGTGAATGACATGCATCAGAGAATCCAGGATTGGAGCTCTCGTTCTGGATGCAAAGCACAGTTGTTCCTTAGGGGAAGCTCAACGAGCAAAGTGCAACTTTGCTTTGCTAACAAGTGAAACGGTCGATTCCTGTCAGAGAGAAGACCTCAGGACACACATTTCTTATGGCTTTGGTAGGTGAATAATATGCATCTGAGATTCCAGTACTGGATCTTTCTTTCTCAGGAAAAACAACTTTGTTCCTTAGAGGAAGCTCAACGAGCAAAGTGCAACTTTTCTTCGCTAACAAGAAAAACAGCTGATTCTCTCAAGACAGGAAGCACATGGACAAACATTTCTTAGGGGCTCGGTAAGTGAATAATATGCATCTGAGAATCCAGGACTTTCTTTCTCGGTGAGAAACAACTTTGTTCCTTAGGGGAAGCTCATCTCGCAAAGCGCAACTTTTCGTTGCTAACAAGAGAAAGAGCTGATTCTTGCAAGACAGAAAGCATAAGGACACACATTTCTTATGGCTTTGATAAGTGAATCATATGCATTCGAGAATGCAGGTCTGGAGCTTTCTTCCTTGGTGAAAACACAGTTGTTAGGTACGGGAAGCTCCTACCGCAAAGTGCACATTTCCTCTTCTAACACGTGAAACTCTTGATTTCTGACAGACAGGAGACATCAGGGCACATATTTCTTATGGTTTTGGAAAGTAAATCATATACATCTAAAATTCCAGGGCTGGAGCTTGCTTTCACGGTGCAAAGCACTGTTGTTCCTTAGGGGAAGCTCAACGAGCAAAGTGTAACTTTGCTTTGCTAACAGGCGAAACGGTCGATTCCTGTCAGAGAGAAGACCTCAGGACACACATTTCTTAGGGCCTCGGGAAGTGAATAATATGCATCTGAGAATCCAGGACTGGATCTTTCTTTCTCGGTGAGAAAAACAACTTTGTTCCTTAGGGGAAGCTCAACTCGCAAAGTGCAACTTTTCGTTGCTAACAAGAGAACCAGCTCATTCTTGCAAGACAGGAAGCACAAGGACACACATTTCTTAAGGCTTTGGTAAGTGAATAATATGCATCTGAGAATCCTGGCCTGGATCTTTCTTTCTCGGTGAGAAAAACAACTTTGTTCCTTAGGGGAAGCTCAACGAGCAAAGTGTAACTTTGCTTTGCTAACAGGCGAAACGGTCGATTCCTGTCAGACAGAAGGCATCAGGACACAGTATTCTTATGGCTCTGGCTAGTGAATGACATGCATCAGAGAATCCAGGATTGGAGCTCTCGTTCTGGATGCAAAGCACAGTTGTTCCTTAGGGGAAGCTCAACGAGCAAAGTGCAACTTTGCTTTGCTAACAAGTGAAACGGTCGATTCCTGTCAGAGAGAAGACCTCAGGACACACATTTCTTATGGCTTTGGTAGGTGAATAATATGCATCTGAGATTCCAGTACTGGATCTTTCTTTCTCAGGAAAAACAACTTTGTTCCTTAGAGGAAGCTCAACGAGCAAAGTGCAACTTTTCTTCGCTAACAAGAAAAACAGCTGATTCTCTCAAGACAGGAAGCACATGGACAAACATTTCTTAGGGGCTCGGTAAGTGAATAATATGCATCTGAGAATCCAGGACTTTCTTTCTCGGTGAGAAACAACTTTGTTCCTTAGGGGAAGCTCATCTCGCAAAGCGCAACTTTTCGTTGCTAACAAGAGAAAGAGCTGATTCTTGCAAGACAGAAAGCATAAGGACACACATTTCTTATGGCTTTGGTAGGTGAATAATATGCATCTGCGAATCCAGGCCTGGATCTTTCTTTCTCGGTGAAAAACAACTTTCTTCCTTAGGGGAAGCTCATCTCGCAAAGCGCAACTTTTCTTTGCTAACAAGAGAACCAGCTGATTCTTTCAAGACAGAAAGCAAAAGGACACACATTTCTTATAGCTTTGATAAGTGCATCATATGCATTCGAGAATGCAGGTCTGGAGCTTTCTTCCTTGGTGAAAACACCGTTGTTACGTACGGGAAGCTCCTATCGCAAAGTGCACATTTCCTCTTCTAACACGTGAAACTCTTGATTTCTGACAGACAGGAGACATCAGGGCACATATTTCTTATGGTTTTGGAAAGTAAATCATATACATCTAAAATTCCAGGGCTGGAGCTTGCTTTCACGGTGCAAAGCACTGTTGTTCCTTAGGGGAAGCTCAACGAGCAAAGTGTAACTTTGCTTTGCTAACAGGCGAAACGGTCGATTCCTGTCAGAGAGAAGACCTCAGGACACACATTTCTTAGGGCCTCGGGAAGTGAATAATATGCATCTGAGAATCCAGGACTGGATCTTTCTTTCTCGGTGAGAAAAACAACTTTGTTCCTTAGGGGAAGCTCAACTCGCAAAGTGCAACTTTTCGTTGCTAACAAGAGAACCAGCTCATTCTTGCAAGACAGGAAGCACAAGGACACACATTTCTTAAGGCTTTGGTAAGTGAATAATATGCATCTGAGAATCCTGGCCTGGATCTTTCTTTCTCGGTGAGAAAAACAACTTTGTTCCTTAGGGGAAGCTCAACGAACAAAGTGTAACTTTGCTTTGCTAACAGGCGAAACGGTCGATTCCTGTCAGACAGAAGGCATCAGGACACAGTATTCTTATGGCTCTGGCTAGTGAATGACATGCATCAGAGAATCCAGGATTGGAGCTCTCGTTCTGGATGCAAAGCACAGTTGTTCCTTAGGGGAAGCTCAACGAGCAAAGTGCAACTTTGCTTTGCTAACAAGTGAAACGGTCGATTCCTGTCAGAGAGAAGACCTCAGGACACACATTTCTTATGGCTTTGGTAGGTGAATAATATGCATCTGAGATTCCAGTACTGGATCTTTCTTTCTCAGGAAAAACAACTTTGTTCCTTAGAGGAAGCTCAACGAGCAAAGTGCAACTTTTCTTCGCTAACAAGAAAAACAGCTGATTCTCTCAAGACAGGAAGCACATGGACAAACATTTCTTAGGGGCTCGGTAAGTGAATAATATGCATCTGAGAATCCAGGACTTTCTTTCTCGGTGAGAAACAACTTTGTTCCTTAGGGGAAGCTCATCTCGCAAAGCGCAACTTTTCGTTGCTAACAAGAGAAAGAGCTGATTCTTGCAAGACAGAAAGCATAAGGACACACATTTCTTATGGCTTTGGTAGGTGAATAATATGCATCTGCGAATCCAGGCCTGGATCTTTCTTTCTCGGTGAAAAACAACTTTCTTCCTTAGGGGAAGCTCATCTCGCAAAGCGCAACTTTTCTTTGCTAACAAGAGAACCAGCTGATTCTTTCAAGACAGAAAGCAAAAGGACACACATTTCTTATAGCTTTGATAAGTGCATCATATGCATTCGAGAATGCAGGTCTGGAGCTTTCTTTCTCGGTGAAAAACAACTTTGTTCCTTAGGGGAAGCTCAACTCGCAAAGTGCAACTTTTCGTTGCTAACAGAGAAACAGCTGATACTTCAAGACAGAGAGCTTAAGGACACACATTTCTTATGGCTTTGATAAGTGAATCATATGCATTCGAGAATGCAGGTCTGGAGCTTTCTTCCTTGGTGAAAACACAGTTGTTGCGTACGGGAAGCTCCTATCGCAAAGTGCACCTTTGCTCTTCTAACACGTGAAACTCTTGATTTCTGACAGACAGGAGACATCAGGGCACATATTTCTTATGGTTTTGGAAAGTAAATCATATACATCTAAAATTCCAGGGCTGGAGCTTGCTTTCACGGTGCAAAGCACTGTTGTTCCATAGGGGAAGCTCAACGAGCAAAGTGTAACTTTGCTTTGCTAACAGGCGAAACGGTCGATTCCTGTCAGACAGAAGGCATCAGGACACAGTATTCTTATGGCTCTGGCTAGTGAATGACATGCATCTGAGAATCCAGGATTGGAGCTCTCGTTCTGGGATCAAAGCACAGTTGTTCCTTAGGGGAAGCTCAACGAGCAAATTGCAACTTTGCTTTGCTAACAAGCGAAACGGTCGATTCCTGTCAGACAGAAGGCATCAACACACACATTTCTTAGGGCCTCGGTAAGTGAATAATATGCATCTGAGAATCCAGGACTGGATCTTTCTTTCTCGGTGAAAAACAACTTTGTTCCTTAGGGGAAGCTCAACTCGCAAAGTGCAACTTTTCGTTGCTAACAGAGAAACAGCTGATTCTTCAAGACAGAAAGCAAAAGGACACACATTTCTTATGGCTTTGATAAGTGAATCATATGCATTCGAGAATGCAGGTCTGGAGCTTTCTTTCTTGGTGAAAACACAGTTGTTACGTACGGGAAGCTCCTACCGCAAAGTGCACCTTTGCTCTTCTAACACGTGAAACTCTTGATTTCTGACAGACAGGAGACATCAGGGCACATATTTCTTATGGTTTTGGAAAGTAAATCATATACATCTAAAACTCCAGGGCTGGAGCTTGCTTTCACTGTAAAAAGGACTGTTGTTCCTTAGGGGAAGCTCAACGAGCAAAGTGCAACTTTGCTTTGCTATCAAGTGAAACAGTCAATTCCTGTCAGACAGAAGGCATCAGGACACACATTTCTTAGGGACTCGGGAAGTGAATAATATGCATCTGAGAATCCAGGACTGGATTTTTCTTTCTCAGGAAAAACAACTTTGTTCCTTAGGGGAAGCTCATCTCGCAAAGCGCAAGTTTTCGTTGCTAACAAGAGAAAGAGCTGATTCTTGCAAGACAAAAGCATAAGGGCACACATTTCTTAAGGCTTTGGTAGGTGAATAATATGCATCTGCGAATCCAGGCCTGGATCTTTCTTTCTCGGTGAAAAACAACTTTGTTCCTTAGGGGAAGCTCAACTCGCAAAGTGCAACTTTTCGTTGCTAACAAGAGAATCAGCTGATTCTTTCAAGACAGAAAGCATAAGGACACACATTTCTTATGGCTTTAATAAGTGAATCATATGCATTCGAGAATGCAGGTCTGGAGCTTTCTTCCTTGGTGAAAACACAGTTGTTACGTACAGGAAGCTCCTATCGCAAAGTGCACCTTTGCTCTTCTAACACGTGAAACTCTTGATTTCTGACAGACAGGAGACATCAGGGCACATATTTCTTATGGCTTTGGAAAGTAAATCATATACATCTAAAACTCCAGGGCTGGAGCTTGCTTTCACGGTGCAAAGCACTGTTGTTCCTTAGAGGAAGCTTAACGAGCAAAGTGTAACTTTGCTTTGCTAACAGGCGAAACGGTCGATTCCTGTCAGACAGAAGGCATCAGGACACAGTATTCTTATGGCTCTGGCTAGTGAATGACATGCATCAGAGAATCCAGGATTGGAGCTCTCGTTCTGGATGCAAAGCACAGTTGTTCCTTAGGGGAAGCTCAACGAGCAAAGTGCAACTTTGCTTTGCTAACAAGTGAAACGGTCGATTCCTGTCAGAGAGAAGACCTCAGGACAAACATTTCTTAGGGCCTCGGGAAGTGAATAATATGCATCTGAGATTCCAGTACTGGATCTTTCTTTCTCTGGAAAAACAACTTTGTTCCTTAGAGGAAGCTCAACGAGCAAAGTGCAACTTTTCTTCGCTAACAAGAAAAACAGCTGATTCTCTCAAGACAGGAAGCACATGGACAAACATTTCTTAGGGGCTCGGTAAGTGAATAATATGCATCTGAGAATCCAGGACTTTCTTTCTCGGTGAGAAACAACTTTGTTCCTTAGGGGAAGCTCATCTCGCAAAGCGCAACTTTTCGTTGCTAACAAGAGAAAGAGCTGATTCTTGCAAGACAGAAAGCATAAGGACACACATTTCTTATGGCTTTGATAAGTGAATCATATGCATTCGAGAATGCAGGTCTGGAGCTTTCTTCCTTGGTGAAAACACAGTTGTTAGGTACGGGAAGCTCCTACCGCAAAGTGCACATTTCCTCTTCTAACACGTGAAACTCTTGATTTCTGACAGACAGGAGACATCAGGGCACATATTTCTTATGGTTTTGGAAAGTAAATCATATACATCTAAAATTCCAGGGCTGGAGCTTGCTTTCACGGTGCAAAGCACTGTTGTTCCTTAGGGGAAGCTCAACGAGCAAAGTGTAACTTTGCTTTGCTAACAGGCGAAACGGTCGATTCCTGTCAGAGAGAAGACCTCAGGACACACATTTCTTAGGGCCTCGGGAAGTGAATAATATGCATCTGAGAATCCAGGACTGGATCTTTCTTTCTCGGTGAGAAAAACAACTTTGTTCCTTAGGGGAAGCTCAACTCGCAAAGTGCAACTTTTCGTTGCTAACAAGAGAACCAGCTCATTCTTGCAAGACAGGAAGCACAAGGACACACATTTCTTAAGGCTTTGGTAAGTGAATAATATGCATCTGAGAATCCTGGCCTGGATCTTTCTTTCTCGGTGAGAAAAACAACTTTGTTCCTTAGGGGAAGCTCAACGAGCAAAGTGTAACTTTGCTTTGCTAACAGGCGAAACGGTCGATTCCTGTCAGACAGAAGGCATCAGGACACAGTATTCTTATGGCTCTGGCTAGTGAATGACATGCATCAGAGAATCCAGGATTGGAGCTCTCGTTCTGGATGCAAAGCACAGTTGTTCCTTAGGGGAAGCTCAACGAGCAAAGTGCAACTTTGCTTTGCTAACAAGTGAAACGGTCGATTCCTGTCAGAGAGAAGACCTCAGGACACACATTTCTTATGGCTTTGGTAGGTGAATAATATGCATCTGAGATTCCAGTACTGGATCTTTCTTTCTCAGGAAAAACAACTTTGTTCCTTAGAGGAAGCTCAACGAGCAAAGTGCAACTTTTCTTCGCTAACAAGAAAAACAGCTGATTCTCTCAAGACAGGAAGCACATGGACAAACATTTCTTAGGGGCTCGGTAAGTGAATAATATGCATCTGAGAATCCAGGACTTTCTTTCTCGGTGAGAAACAACTTTGTTCCTTAGGGGAAGCTCATCTCGCAAAGCGCAACTTTTCGTTGCTAACAAGAGAAAGAGCTGATTCTTGCAAGACAGAAAGCATAAGGACACACATTTCTTATGGCTTTGGTAGGTGAATAATATGCATCTGCGAATCCAGGCCTGGATCTTTCTTTCTCGGTGAAAAACAACTTTCTTCCTTAGGGGAAGCTCATCTCGCAAAGCGCAACTTTTCTTTGCTAACAAGAGAACCAGCTGATTCTTTCAAGACAGAAAGCAAAAGGACACACATTTCTTATAGCTTTGATAAGTGCATCATATGCATTCGAGAATGCAGGTCTGGAGCTTTCTTTCTCGGTGAAAAACAACTTTGTTCCTTAGGGGAAGCTCAACTCGCAAAGTGCAACTTTTCGTTGCTAACAGAGAAACAGCTGATACTTCAAGACAGAGAGCTTAAGGACACACATTTCTTATGGCTTTGATAAGTGAATCATATGCATTCGAGAATGCAGGTCTGGAGCTTTCTTCCTTGGTGAAAACACAGTTGTTGCGTACGGGAAGCTCCTATCGCAAAGTGCACCTTTGCTCTTCTAACACGTGAAACTCTTGATTTCTGACAGACAGGAGACATCAGGGCACATATTTCTTATGGTTTTGGAAAGTAAATCATATACATCTAAAATTCCAGGGCTGGAGCTTGCTTTCACGGTGCAAAGCACTGTTGTTCCATAGGGGAAGCTCAACGAGCAAAGTGTAACTTTGCTTTGCTAACAGGCGAAACGGTCGATTCCTGTCAGACAGAAGGCATCAGGACACAGTATTCTTATGGCTCTGGCTAGTGAATAACATGCATCTGAGAATCCAGGATTGGAGCTCTCGTTCTGGGTGCAAAGCACAGTTGTTCCTTAGGGGAAGCTCAACGAGCAAATTGCAACTTTGCTTTGCTAACAAGCGAAACGGTCGATTCCTGTCAGACAGAAGGCATCAACACACACATTTCTTAGGGCCTCGGTAAGTGAATAATATGCATCTGAGAATCCAGGACTGGATCTTTCTTTCTCGGTGAAAAACAACTTTGTTCCTTAGGGGAAGCTCAACTCGCAAAGTGCAACTTTTCGTTGCTAACAGAGAAACAGCTGATTCTTCAAGACAGAAAGCAAAAGGACACACATTTCTTATGGCTTTGATAAGTGAATCATATGCATTCGAGAATGCAGGTCTGGAGCTTTCTTTCTTGGTGAAAACACAGTTGTTACGTACGGGAAGCTCCTACCGCAAAGTGCACCTTTGCTCTTCTAACACGTGAAACTCTTGATTTCTGACAGACAGGAGACATCAGGGCACATATTTCTTATGGTTTTGGAAAGTAAATCATATACATCTAAAACTCCAGGGCTGGAGCTTGCTTTCACTGTAAAAAGGACTGTTGTTCCTTAGGGGAAGCTCAACGAGCAAAGTGCAACTTTGCTTTGCTATCAAGTGAAACAGTCAATTCCTGTCAGACAGAAGGCATCAGGACACACATTTCTTAGGGACTCGGGAAGTGAATAATATGCATCTGAGAATCCAGGTCTGGAGCTTTCTTTCTCGGAGAAAAACAACTTTGTTCCTTAGGGGAAGCTCATCTCGCAAAGCGCAAGTTTTCGTTGCTAACAAGAGAAAGAGCTGATTCTTGCAAGACAAAAGCATAAGGGCACACATTTCTTAAGGCTTTGGTAAGTGAATAATATGCATCTGCGAATTCAGGCCTGGATCTTTCTTTCTCGGTGAAAAACAACTTTGTTCCTTAGGGGAAGCTCAACTCGCAAAGTGCAACTTTTCGTTGCTAACAAGAGAATCAGCTGATTCTTTCAAGACAGAAAGCATAAGGACACACATTTCTTATGGCTTTAATAAGTGAATCATATGCATTCCTGAATGCAGGTCTGGAGCTTTCTTCCTTGGTGAAAACACCGTTGTTACGTACGGGAAGCTCCTATCGCAAAGTGCACATTTCCTCTTCTAACACGTGAAACTCTTGATTTCTGACAGACAGGAGACATCAGGGCACATATTTCTTATGGTTTTGGAAAGTAAATCATATACATCTAAAATTCCAGGGCTGGAGCTTGCTTTCACGGTGCAAAGCACTGTTGTTCCTTAGGGGAAGCTCAACGAGCAAAGTGTAACTTTGCTTTGCTAACAGGCGAAACGGTCGATTCCTGTCAGACAGAAGGCATCAGGACACAGTATTCTTATGGCTCTGGCTAGTGAATGACAGGCATCAGAGAATCCAGGATTGGAGCTCTCTTTCTGGATGCAAAGCACAGTTGTTCCTTAGGGGAAGCTCAACGAGCAAAGTGCAACTTTGCTTTGCTAACAAGTGAAACGGTCGATTCCCGTCAGAGAGAAGACCTCAGGACACACATTTCTTAGGGCCTCGGGAAGTGAATAATATGCATCTGAGATTCGAGTACTGGATCTTTCTTTCTCAAGAAAAACAACTTTGTTCCTTAGAGGAAGCTCAACGAGCAAAGTGCAACTTTTCTTCGCTAACAAGAAAAACAGCTGATTCTCTCAAGACAGGAAGCACATGGACAAACATTTCTTAGGGGCTCGGTAAGTGAATAATATGCATCTGAGAATCCAGGACTTTCTTTCTCGGTGAGAAACAACTTTGTTCCTTAGGGGAAGCTCATCTCGCAAAGCGCAACTTTTCGTTGCTAACAAGAGAAAGAGCTGATTCTTGCAAGACAGAAAGCATAAGGACACACATTTCTTATGGCTTTGGTAAGTGAATAATATGCATCTGAGAATCCAGGCCTGGATCTTTCTTTCTCGGTGAAAAACAACTTTGTTCCTTAGGGGAAACTCAACTCGCAAAGTGCAACTTTTCGTTGCTAACAAGAGAACCAGCTGATTCTTTCAAGACAGAAAGCAAAAGGACACACATTTCTTATGGCTTTGATAAGTGAATCATATGCATTCGAGAATGCAGGTCTGGAGCTTTCTTCCTTGGTGAAAACACAGTTGTTACGTACGGGAAGCTCCTATCTCAAAGCGCACCTTTGCTCTTCTAACACGTGAAACTCTTGATTTCTGACAGACAGGAGACATCAGGGCACATATTTCTTATGGTTTTGGAAAGTAAATCATATACATCTAAAACTCCAGGGCTGGAGCTTGCTTTCACGGTGCAAAGCACTGTTGTTCCTTAGGGGAAGCTCAACGAGCAAAGTGTAACTTTGCTTTGCTAACAGGCGAAACGGTCGATTCCTGTCAGACAGAAGGCATCAGGACACAGTATTCTTATGGCTCTGGCTAGTGAATGAAATGCATCAGAGAATCCAGGATTGGATCTTTCTTTCTCAGGAAAAACAACTTTGTTCCTTAGGGGAAGCTCATCTCGCAAAGTGCAACTTTTCTTTGCTAACAAGAAAAACAGCTGATTCTTGCAAGACAGGAAGCACAAGGACACACATTTCTTATGGCTTTGGTAAGTGAATAATATGCATCTGAGAATCCAGGCCTGGATCTTTCTTTCTCGGGGAAAAACATCATTGTTCCTTAGGGGAAGGTCAACGAGCAAGGTGCAACATTGCTTTGCTATCAAGTGAAACAGTCAATTCCTGTCAGACAGAAGGCATCAGGACACACATTTCTTATGGCTTCGGTAAGTGAATAATATGCATCTGAGAATCCAGGACTGGATCTTTCTTTCTCAGGAAAAACAACTTTGTTCCTTAGGGGAAGCTCATCTCGCAAAGCGCAAGGTTTCGTTGCTAACAAGAGAAATAGCTGATTCTTGCAAGACAGAAAGCATAAGGACACACATTTCTTATGGCTTTGGTAGGTGAATAATATGCATCTGAGAATCCAGGCCTGGATCTTTCTTTCTCGGTGAAAAACAGCTTTGTTCCTTAGGGGAAGCTCAACTCGCAAAGTGCAACTTTTCGTTGCTAACAGAGAAACAGCTGATTCTTCAAGACAGAAAGCAAAAGGACACACATTTCTTATGGCTTTGATAAGTGAATCATATGCATTCGAGCATGCAGGTCTGGAGCTTTCTTCCTTGGTGAAAACACAGTTGTTAGGTACGGGAAGCTCCTACCGCAAGGTGCACCTTTGCTCTTCTAACACGTGAAACTCTTGATTTCTGACAGACAGGAGACATCAGGGCACATATTTCTTATGGTTTTGGAAAGTAAATCATATACATCTAAAACTCCAGGGCTGGAGCTTGCTTTCACGGTAAAAAGGACTGTTGTTCCTTAGGGGAAGCTCAGCGAGCAACGTGTAACTTTGCTTTGCTAACAGGCGGAAACGGTCGATTCCTGTCAGACAGAAGGCATCAGGACACAGTATTCTTATGGCTCTGTGTTGCAGCCTCTAATTCAGGTGGATCTGAGTGACCACCTTACAGGTTTCGTTTTCACCTTAAAAGGACATGTTTCCAGCCTTGACCTATGGAAGCGGACATCCGTACCTGGGGCGGGGTCAGTTAAGGTGATAAATACCTGTGGTTTTGAATAAACTTGGGATTTGCTTTACATCACATTGGTGTGTGCAGTCCTCACTAGCGCATGGCGGCAACAAATGGTGGACCCCAACGTGTCTCAGAACATGAAACCCACCTGCAGGCCTGCCTAGAGCCTTAAGAAGTAGCCCCTGAGAGCTGCTATGCCCCAGTTTTTTTTGGGTGCTTTGTGGAGAAGCCCCTGAGAGCTTCTGTCTCCCTTAAACTTGGGAGTTTTGTGTAGTGGCCCTGAGAGCTGCTGAAAGAACATGGACTGAAGGAACCACGACCTTCGAACCGGTGAGTTAAAGAAACATGGGAAATTCCAACTCGACTAAAACGAAGTTATTGCTTGATAAATTTGAGAAACTAGCTCGTGTAACAAAAACGGACATTGAAAGACAGGCATTACAAAATATTTTGGAATGGTGCTTCAGGCAAGGGCACTTAACAGATGCCAATTCCATGCTTTCCATAGAATTATGGGAAAAAATTGGGGCAGATTTGTGGAATTCAGCGCAAACTGCACCCGAAGAATTTTTGCCGCTCATTCCGTCATATGCAGCTGTAAAGAAAATGCTGTTAGCAGTAGAACGAGCCCGTAAAAACCTCGATCTACCGGAGAGGACGGAAAACAGTCAGCTTTTGCAAGGCGATTTTTCCCCTGAACATCCTTCTGCACCGCCGTGGGCACCGCCGCTCGCAGAAATGCTGCCGCGGTACCCCTCTCCACCCGTGCCGCCCGTGCCGTCCGTCGGACAACCGCCGCGGTACCCAGACGCGGCACCGCCCGCTCCCGCTCCGGAAAACCCGGCAAGACCACAGCACCCATGGGATCAAAGCTTTTCCACGCCGTTCGTCACCGCAAAAAGCCAAGAAGTCGTCTTTGCACCGCCTTGCAACTACCAAGAAACAGCCTGTGCACAGCGAATGAGACCACCGGCTGCCGCTGTAGAAGCGGCCGGACCTCAGCAGCAACCTTGGAACCCCACGAGACACGCTGCAGGAAACCAAACCGTGAGTGACTTTGATTTAAATCTTAACTCCGAGAAGGAGTTATGGGGGATGCCCTCAGACGAGAGAGAGATGAGGGACGCCAGCTTTCCCCCTGTCCATCCACCTTCGGCGCCGCCGCCGCCGCCAATGCCCAGCGGGTACCTCGGGGCTGGGGTCGCCCCGCCGCTACGCTCCCCACCGCCCCGAGGGCACGCCGGAGTCGCTCCGTTGAGGCAAGAGGCGGCTGCGGGAGACATTTCAGCGGGGCTGGAAACCGCGTGGCCGGGTAAACAAGGAGACCACGTGCTCGCAAAGCCCGCGAAAAGTCACCACGCGGCTGAGCCAAACAAAGAGGCTGCGCGCGCATTCAGCAACGAGGCGCCAGGACCGCCCGACCCCCCTCCCCACTGCCTGCCAATCACGGCGCATGCGCCAGGTGTGGGTCCTCCGCAGCCTGCAGGGGCCGGGGTCGGCTCCGAATTCGCCCTCACCTGGGGCGGACCGGGTCCCGCGCCATCCCCACCACCCCCTGCGTGGTTCGACTACGTCAGGGAGAGGGGAGGGGCCCCACCCCAGTGGAGCGGAGCCAGCGAAGCGCGTCCCATCCACCTTGCGCCGCCCACAGCGCCCACGGCGCCGGGCGCGCAAGACCCAAGTTCTCCAGCGCTGGAAGGGACCATCCCCGCGCCAGAAAACTGGCACCTGCAGTCTTCAACAACGGCGCAGAAAAAAGCCTCTATTTGGAACAGGGTGGGGGAAGCCGGGGACCGCGATGTAACAGAGCTACCTCGCGACCTCACATTTAATACCCAGCAAAGGTACAAAGAGTTAGTATCCATAGCTGCAGAAGTAGGTACACCCTCACCTTCCCTGCAACCCCTGGTTTCTGCGCCTGTGATTAACACTACACAAGGCTTAAAATGGGAGCCACTTGATTGGAAAATTGCGCAAAAAATACACAGTATAGTCCTTCAATACGGCTATGACAATGCCTTGGTAAAAAACCAAATCACAGCCTTCATAAAATACAATAACCTAGTCCCAGCAGACACGAAGGCTTTAATGGAGTTTATCCTACCTCCTACTGCTTATATGTTATTTTTACAAAAATGGAAAGAGCAGTTAACGGAGGAACAGGCAAAAAATATACACTTAGAAACTGGACATCCCTTAAGATTAGCATCTTTAGACCAGCTAATGGGATCAGGAACTTATGAAGACCCACAAACACAAGCTGCAATACATATGCGTATTTTGCAACAGTCAAAGAATGCTGCTTTGACCGCATTCTCTAATCTGCCTAAGAAGGGAAAACCTTCTCTACCCTATATGCAAATAATGCAGAAACCTGGACAAACATTTATGGAATTTGTAGATAAAGTAAAAGAAGCCCTAGATGTGGCTCCAAATCTTACCTCTGAAATGAAACCAGTATTATTAAAAGATCTGGTAATTAATAATGCCAATCCTCAATGCAAACAGCTCATAGCCTCTCTACCAGCTACAGCTACTTTGGTACAGTTAATTGAAGCCTGTGCCAGGTTGCCCTGGGTAGAAGAGGAGGAAAAAGCAAAGCTACATGCCTCTGCCCTAGCCACAGCCCTTAGCAAACAATCCACCCGAAAAAAAGGGGAAAAGGACCCTGGAGGTTGCTTTAATTGTGGAAAAAGGGGACATACAACAAAATGTTGTCCAGCACAATCAAAATATAGCAGAACTCAAAGCTTTACCGGAAAATGTATTCGTTGTGACAGGCTTGGTCACAGGGCACAGGATTGTTATTCTAAATTTAGAAAGGATGGCACTCCTCTGGAAAATACGGGGAGTGGGCCTGAGCCTTCGGGAAACCGGAAGGGCCGCGGGCCATGGGGCGCGGCCACTCAAATACCCCATGGAATCCCGAGCCAGGCTGCCTCCCCCACATGGCAACCACAACCACAAGCCATGCCAGCCTCGACTTGGCAACCACCAGTGCAATCACAATAACTAATGACGTGGTTCATGCCATTCCCAGTGACCACAAGGGTCCCTTAGGAAATGGTCTAGCTGCATTATTAATAGGACAATGCTCAGCTTCTCGTATGGGCATATTTGTGTTGCCTAAGTGTATAGATGTTGACTACAATGGAGTGATTGACATCCTGATAAAGGTTTTTGCCCCTCCTGTTACTATTCCCAAAGGGAGCAAGATCGCTCAGTTGATTCCTTTCGTTCCCTGCACTGCAGGTGCAGAACAGTTTGGGAACAGGATGGGAAATGTGGATTCTACAGATGTTCCTAATGTTATGTTTGTACAACAGGTGTCAGCAGAAAGGCCGTGTAGAGTTGTCACAATAACCGGCCCAAGAGGTATCATGTTATCTAATGTTAATATGATGATTGACACAGGTTCTGATGTTACTATCTTACCTTTAGAAAATTGGCCTATACAGTGGCCATTAGAGTTAACTGATTCAACTGTAGCAGGAATTGGTGGTCAGTCAGTTGCCAAAATTAGTTCTGCATTTGTTACAATAGTTGATGGTGAAGGAAACAGGGCTGTGGTACGTCCATATGTACTGCAAACCTCCCTATGTCTTTTGGGAAGGGATGCGCTTTCACAATGGGGAATGCAGCTGACTACAAATTTTGGGTAGCGGCCACTGAAAGCAGCTCTCGCCCTTTATTAAAATTAAAATGGAAAGATGAAAGCCCTATCTGGGTCCCCCAGTGGCCGCTCCCTGAAGAGAAGCTGCACCACTTAAAGGTCCTGGTCCAAGAACAATTAGATGCTGGGCATATTGAGCCCTCCACCAGTCCCTGGAACACTCCTATCTTCACAATTCAAAAGAAATCAGGCAAATGGCGGCTGCTCCAAGATCTGAGGGCCGTCAATGACCGCATGGAGTCCATGGGAGCACTTCAACCTGGAATGCCATCCCCTGTTATGCTGCCCAAGGAATGGTATTTGCTGGTTTTGGATCTAAGGGATTGTTTCTTCACAATTCCTTTACATCCAGATGATTATGAAAAATTTGCCTTCTCAGTGCCAACAATTAACAGAGAGGCACCAGCAAAACGTTATCATTGGGTAGTATTACCTCAGGGCATGAAAAATTCCCCTACGATTTGCCAATGGTTTGTTGATATTGCACTGAAATCTTGGAGACAAAATAATTTGGATTGTATTGTGTACCACTTCATGGATGATATAATGATCGCAAGTCCTCAGCCATTATCTGAGGAAAAGGAGCAAACTTTGGTTAATGATCTAAAAGAATATGGCCTCATTGTAGCACCTGAAAAAATTCAAAGATGCGCTCCTTGGAACTATTTGGGTATGGTGATTACTGAGACCCGAGTTCGGCCGCAAAAATTGCAGCTAAACTCCAAAATCACTAATGTCCAATCTGTGCAAAAGCTGGTTGGAGACCTTCAGTGGCTCCGTACCTATTGCGGCATCACAAATGAGGACTTGGCACCATTATTCTCCTTGCTACAGAATACAACAGACCCCACTGAACCAAGAACAGAAACGCCAGAGGTAAAACAAACCATTGCTAAAATTGAGCGCAAAATTAGTTCTACCATGGCATATCGCTATGACCCACTGTTGCCTATTTGTCTATTTGTTTACAACAAACAGATAGAAGTGGCTGTACTAATAGCTCAAACATCAAAAGAACTACAAGTTCTGGAATGGGTTTTTTGCTCTGCCCGGTTAAGAAATACCATTAACCCTAGATTTGAAGTTATTGGCTCTATGCTAATAAAGGCTCGCAAAAGGTTGAGGACCATCTCGGGACGAGAACCAGACAAAATTGTATTACCATTAAAATCTCTTGATCTGGTTGCAGAATGGTCACTGCAATCTGTAACTTTTGCGCTTGCAGTGAATGGTGTCACCATAGATAACCATTATCCAAAGTGTCCTCTTTTTGACACCTCCCTAATAATTGAAGAGCGACTTCTGCGAGTGTGGGACCCCATTCCTGGAGCTATTACATTGTTTACAGATGCCAGCAGTAAAACAGGTAAATATGGCTATGCCACACAGAAAAATGGTCAGTGGGACTTAGTGATTGAGCAAGCACACGAGTCTGTGCAACATTTAGAGCTAAAAGCTGTAATTTTGGTATTTCAGCATTTCTCTTATCAGCCTGTTAACCTTGTTATTGATTCTCTGTATGTAGTAGGAATTGTTACTAGAATTTCCCGTTCCTTATTAGGGTACGTTTCAAATTCAAAACTGCAATCCTTGTTCATCACATTGTGGAATTTAGTTGAACATCGTCAGCACCCCTTCTGGTGTACTCACATACGCAGTCACTCGGATGGGGAAGGCATACTTGTTCAAGGTAATGCATTCATTGATCAAGCTGTTTCTGCTGCTGCAGTCACAACACTAACTCCTTTTGAACAAGCTACCCGGTCACATTCCTTTTTCCACCAATCAGCTAAAGCCATACAAAATGAATTTTCTTTGTCACGATCACAAGCCAGGGCTATTATTGCTTCCTGCCCTGACTGTGCCAAAATAGCACCCATTCAGTCTGGAGGAGTTAACCCACGAGGGTTAGAAGCTCGGAAAATTTGGCAAACTGATGTCACTGAAATTGTATCTTTTGGACATTTAAGGTACGTTCATGTATCAGTTGACACTTGCTCTAAAGCAATGTGGGCCACTGCTGACGTCTCCACTGCTGCCAAAGCATGCATCAAACATTGGCTCAGTGCTTTTGCTGCATTGGGTAAGCCTGACATTATCAAAACAGATAATGCTCCAGCATATAAAGGCAAAATATGTGTCACCTTTTTTAATCAGTGGCAGATTAATCATGTCACTGGCATCCCCCATAACTCTGGCGGACAAGCAATCATTGAACGCCACCACCAAGATTTAAAACGCATGGTGTCAGTTCTAAAAAGAGAGGGGGAAATGGAGATGCGTAGCCCACAAAATGTACTGATGAAAGCTTGTTATGTTCTAAATTGGTTAAACCCAAGGGAGACTAATGATCCCCCAATTTTTTCACATTTCTCAGAAAATTTGCGCAATTTCTCAGCCTCAGATGTTCAAGTTGCAGTCTATCAACCTGCCTTGAACATATGGAAAGGTCCGTTTCAGCTGATAACGTGGGGCCATGGATACGCTTGTGTATCTTCAGATCAAGGCAGTGAGTGGATACCAGCAAAATGGGTAAAGCCCTGGATCCGAAAAGGCCCAGCCAAATCTGCAGGGAACAACATGCCTGTTGGCCCTGCAGATGGCACGGGATCCACAGCTCACTTGACGGGCAATGCTGACACATGAATCTGTGACTGGTTAAGAAAAGGTCTAACTTCTGACCAAAGGTTAATTTCACTGTTCAAAAAAAGTTCACAAAGTGCCTGAAGTGACTGAATCTCAAGGCTTTTCTCAGTCTACGACGGCCGCGTAAAACTGAGAATTGCTCTTGTGAAGTGGCATAGGGAATTAGCTCAGCTGGACTGAAGCTAACCCTTGAGATCACTGCACTCAGACACTATTTATTAAAATTGTTGTTCTGTTTACCATGGTCAGTGTGGTGACGACCACACAGAAGGACCATAAAGTCTCACGTGAGAAAAGTTTTCTTGTTTTGCACTGATTGTAATTTATAGCAAGTTGTTGTGTTAGTTCTGTGTTATGTTGTTTGTATTTTCACCTTGTTCTTTGAAAGAAAAGGGGGAGATGTTGCAGCCTCTAATTCAGGTGGATCTGAGTGACCACCTTACAGGTTTCGTTTTCACCTTAAAAGGACATGTTTCCAGCCTTGACCTATGGAAGCGGACATCCGTACCTGGGGCGGGGTCAGTTAAGGTGATAAATACCTGTGGTTTTGAATAAACTTGGGATTTGCTTTACATCACATTGGTGTGTGCAGTCCTCACTAGCGCATGGCGGCAACAGCTCTGGCTAGTGAATGACATGCATCTGAGAATCCAGGATTGGAGCTCTCGTTCTGGATGCAAAGCACAGTTGTTCCTTAGGGGAAGCTCAACGAGAAAAGTGCAACTTTGCTTTGCTAACAAGTGAAACGGTCGATTCCTGTCAGACAGAAGGCATCAGCACACACATTTCTTAGGGCCTCGGTAAGTGAATAATATGCATCTGAGAATCCAGGACTGGATCTTTCTTTCCGGCGAAAAACAACATTGTTCCTTAGGGGAAGCTCATCTCGCAAAGCGCAACTTTTCTTTGCTAACAAGAAAAAGAGCTGATTCTTGCAAGACAGGAAGCACAAGGACACACATTTCTTATGGCTTTGGTAAGTGAATAATATGCATCTGAGAATCCAGGCCTGGATCTTTCTTTCTCGGGGAAAAACAACTTTGTTCCTTAGGGGAAGGTCAACGAGCAAGGTGCAACATTGCTTTGCTATCAAGTGAAACAGTCAATTCCTGTCAGACAGAAGGCATCAGGACACACATTTCTTATGGCTTCGGTAAGTGAATAATATGCATCTGAGAATCCAGGACTGGATCTTTCTTTCTCAGGAAAAACAACTTTGTTCCTTAGGGGAAGCTCATCTCGCAAAGCGCAAGTTTTCGTTGCTAACAAGAGAAATAGCTGATTCTTGCAAGACAGAAAGCATAAGGACACACATTTCTTATGGCTTTGGTAGGTGAATAATATGCATCTGCGAATCCAGGCCTGGATCTTTCTTTCTCGGTGAAAAACAACTTTCTTCCTTAGGGGAAGCTCATCTCGCAAAGCGCAACTTTTCTTTGCTAACAAGAGAACCAGCTGATTCTTTCAAGACAGAAAGCAAAAGGACACACATTTCTTATAGCTTTGATAAGTGCATCATATGCATTCGAGAATGCAGGTCTGGAGCTTTCTTTCTCGGTGAAAAACAACTTTGTTCCTTAGGGGAAGCTCAACTCGCAAAGTGCAACTTTTCGTTGCTAACAGAGAAACAGCTGATACTTCAAGACAGAGAGCTTAAGGACACACATTTCTTATGGCTTTGATAAGTGAATCATATGCATTCGAGAATGCAGGTCTGGAGCTTTCTTCCTTGGTGAAAACACAGTTGTTACGTACGGGAAGCTCCTAACGCAAAGTGCACCTTTGCTATTCTAACTCGTGAAACTCTTGATTTCTGACAGACAGGAGACATCAGGGCACATATTTCTTATGGTTTTGGAAAGTAAATCATATACATCTAAAATTCCAGGGCTGGAGCTTGCTTTCACGGTGCAAAGCACTGTTGTTCCTTAGGGGAAGCTCAACGAGCAAAGTGTAACTTTGCTTTGCTAACAGGCGAAACGGTTGATTCCTGTCAGAGAGAAGACCTCAGGACACACATTTCTTAGGGCCTCGGTAAGTGAATAATATGCATCTGAGAATCCAAAACTGGATCTTTCTTTCTCAGGAAAAACAACTTTGTTCCTTAGGGGAAGCTCATCTCGCAAAGTGCAACATTTCTTTGCTAACAAGAGAAACAGCTGATTCTTGCAAGACAGGAAGCACAAGGACACACATTTCTTAAGGCTTTGGTAAGTGAATAATATGCATCTGAGAATCCTGGCCTGGATCTTTCTTTCTCGGTGAGAAAAACAACTTTGTTCCTTAGGGGAGGCTCAACTCGCAAAGTGCAACTTTTCTTCGCTAACAAGAGAAACAGCTGATTCTTGCAAGACAGCACGTATAAGGACACACATTTCTTATGGCTTTGGTAAGTGAATAATATGCATCTGAGAATCCAGGCCTGGATCTTTCTTTCTCGGTGAAAAACAACTTTGTTCCTTAGGGGAAGCTCAACTCGCAAAGTGCAACTTTTCGTTGCTAACAGAGAACCAGCTCATTCGTTCAAGACAGAAAGCAAAAAGACACACATTTCTTATGGCTTTGATAAGTGAATCATATGCATTCGAGAATGCAGGTCTGGAGCTTTCTTCCTTGGTGAAAACACAGTTGTTACATACAGGAAGCTCCTATCGCAAAGTGCACCTTTGCTCTTCTAACACGTGAAACTCTTGATTTCTGACAGACAGGAGACATCAGGGCACATATTTCTTATGGCTTTGGAAAGTAAATCATATACATCTAAAACTCCAGGGCTGGAGCTTTCTTTCTCGGCGAAAAACAACTTTGTTCCTTAGGGGAAGCTCAACGAGCAAAGTGTAACTTTGCTTTGCTAACAGGCGAAACGGTCGATTCCTGTCAGACAGAAGGCATCAGAACACAGTATTCTTATGTCTCTGGCTAGTGAATGACATGCATCAGAGAATCCAGGACTGGAGATCTCTTTCTGGATGCAAAGCACAGTTGTTCCTTAGGGGAAGCTCAACGAGCAAATTGCAACTTTGCTTTGCTAACAAGTGAAAGGGTCGATTCCTGTCAGACAGAAGACATCAGGACACACATTTCTTAGGGCCTCGGTAAGTGAATAATATGCATCTGCGAATCCAGGACGTTCTTTCTCGGTGAAAAACAACTTTGTTCCTTAGGGGAAGCTCATCTCGCAAAGTGCAACTTTTCGTTGCGAACAAGAGAAACAGCTGATTCTTGCAAGACAGGAAGTACAAGGGCACACATTTCTTAAGGCTTTGGTAAGTGAATAATATGCATCTGAGAATCCAGGACTGGATCTTTCTTTCTCGGTGAAAAACAACTTTGTTCCTTAGGGGAAGCTCAACTCGCAAAGTGCAACTTTTCGTTGCTAACAGAGAAACAGCTGATTCTTGCAAGACAGCACGTATAAGGACACACATTTCTTATGGCTTTGATAAGTGATTAATATGCATTCGAGAATGCAGGTCTGGAGCTTTCTTTCTTGGTGAAAACACAGTTGTTACATACGGGAAGCTCCTACCGCAAAGTGCACCTTTACTCTTCTAACACGTGAAACTCTTGATTTCTGACAGACAGGAGACATCAGGGCACATATTTCTTATGGTTTTGGAAAGTAAATCATATACATCTAAAACTCCAGGGCTGGAGCTTGCTTTCACTGTAAAAAGGACAGTTGTTCCTTAGGGGAAGCTCAACGAGCAAAGTGCAACTTTGCTTTGCTATCAAGTGAAACAGTCAATTCCTGTCAGACAGAAGGCATCAGGACACACATTTCTTAGGGACTCGGGAAGTGAATAATATGCATCTGAGAATCCAGGACTGGATCTTTCTTTCTCAGGAAAAACAACTTTGTTCCTTAGGGGAAGCTCATCTCGCAAAGTGCAACATTTCTTTGCTAACAAGAGAAACAGCTGATTCTTGCAAGACAGGAAGCACAAGGACACACATTTCTTAAGGCTTTGGTAGGTGAATAATATGCATCTGAGAATCCTGGCCTGGATCTTTCTTTCTCGGTGAGAAAAACAACTTTGTTCCTTAGGGGAGGCTCAACTCGCAAAGTGCAACTTTTCGTTGCTAACAAGAGAAACAGCTGATTCTTGCAAGACAGCACGTATAAGGACACACATTTCTTATGGCTTTGGTAAGTGAATAATATGCATCTGAGAATCCAGGCCTGGATCTTTCTTTCTCGGTGAAAAACAACTTTGTTCCTTAGGGGAAGCTCAACTCGCAAAGTGCAACTTTTCGTTGCTAACAGAGAACCAGCTCATTCGTTCAAGACAGAAAGCAAAAAGACACACATTTCTTATGGCTTTGATAAGTGAATCATATGCATTCGAGAATGCAGGTCTGGAGCTTTCTTCCTTGGTGAAAACACAGTTGTTACGTACAGGAAGCTCCTATCGCAAAGTGCACCTTTGCTCTTCTAACACGTGAAACTCTTGATTTCTGACAGACAGGAGACATCAGGGCACATATTTCTTATGGCTTTGGAAAGTAAATCATATACATCTAAAACTCCAGGGCTGGAGCTTGCTTTCACGGTGCAAAGCACTGTTGTTCCTTAGAGGAAGCTTAACGAGCAAAGTGTAACTTTGCTTTGCTAACAGGCGAAACGGTCGATTCCTGTCAGACAGAAGGCATCAGGACACAGTATTCTTATGGCTCTGGCTAGTGAATGACATGCATCAGAGAATCCAGGATTGGAGCTCTCGTTCTGGATGCAAAGCACAGTTGTTCCTTAGGGGAAGCTCAACGAGCAAAGTGCAACTTTGCTTTGCTAACAAGTGAAACGGTCGATTCCTGTCAGAGAGAAGACCTCAGGACAAACATTTCTTAGGGCCTCGGGAAGTGAATAATATGCATCTGAGATTCCAGTACTGGATCTTACTTTCTCTGGAAAAACAACTTTGTTCCTTAGAGGAAGCTCAACGAGCAAAGTGCAACTTTTCTTCGCTAACAAGAAAAACAGCTGATTCTCTCAAGACAGGAAGCACATGGACAAACATTTCTTAGGGGCTCGGTAAGTGAATAATATGCATCTGAGAATCCAGGACTTTCTTTCTCGGTGAGAAACAACTTTGTTCCTTAGGGGAAGCTCATCTCGCAAAGCGCAACTTTTCGTTGCTAACAAGAGAAAGAGCTGATTCTTGCAAGACAGAAAGCATAAGGACACACATTTCTTATGGCTTTGATAAGTGAATCATATGCATTCGAGCATGCAGGTCTGGAGCTTTCTTCCTTGGTGAAAACACAGTTGTTACGTACGGGAAGCTCCTACCGCAAAGTGCACCTTTGCTCTTCTAACACGTGAAACTCTTGATTTCTGACAGACAGGAGACATCAGGGCACATATTTCTTATGGTTTTGGAAAGTAAATCATATACATCTAAAACTCCAGGGCTGGAGGTTGCTTTCACGGTAAAAAGGACTGTTGTTCCTTAGGGGAAGCTCAGCGAGCAACGTGTAACTTTGCTTTGCTAACAGGCGGAAACGGTCGATTCCTGTCAGACAGAAGGCATCAGGACACCGTATTCTTATGGCTCTGGCTAGTGAATGACATGCATCTGAGAATCCAGGATTGGAGCTCTCGTTCTGGATGCAAAGCACAGTTGTTCCTTAGGGGAAGCTCAACGAGAAAAGTGCAACTTTGCTTTGCTAACAAGTGAAACGGTCGATTCCTGTCAGACAGAAGGCATCAGCACACACATTTCTTAGGGCCTCGGTAAGTGAATAATATGCATCTGAGAATCCAGGACTGGATCTTTCTTTCCGGCGAAAAACAACATTGTTCCTTAGGGGAAGCTCATCTCGCAAAGCGCAACTTTTCTTTGCTAACAAGAAAAAGAGCTGATTCTTGCAAGACAGGAAGCACAAGGACACACATTTCTTATGGCTTTGGTAAGTGAATAATATGCATCTGAGAATCCAGGCCTGGATCTTTCTTTCTCGGGGAAAAACAACTTTGTTCCTTAGGGGAAGGTCAACGAGCAAGGTGCAACATTGCTTTGCTATCAAGTGAAACAGTCAATTCCTGTCAGACAGAAGGCATCAGGACACACATTTCTTATGGCTTCGGTAAGTGAATAATATGCATCTGAGAATCCAGGACTGGATCTTTCTTTCTCAGGAAAAACAACTTTGTTCCTTAGGGGAAGCTCATCTCGCAAAGCGCAAGTTTTCGTTGCTAACAAGAGAAATAGCTGATTCTTGCAAGACAGAAAGCATAAGGACACACATTTCTTATGTCTTTGGTAGGTGAATAATATGCATCTGCGAATCCAGGCCTGGATCTTTCTTTCTCGGTGAAAAACAACTTTCTTCCTTAGGGGAAGCTCATCTCGCAAAGCGCAACTTTTCTTTGCTAACAAGAGAACCAGCTGATTCTTTCAAGACAGAAAGCAAAAGGACACACATTTCTTATAGCTTTGATAAGTGCATCATATGCATTCGAGAATGCAGGTCTGGAGCTTTCTTTCTCGGTGAAAAACAACTTTGTTCCTTAGGGGAAGCTCAACTCGCAAAGTGCAACTTTTCGTTGCTAACAGAGAAACAGCTGATACTTCAAGACAGAGAGCTTAAGGACACACATTTCTTATGGCTTTGATAAGTGAATCATATGCATTCGAGAATGCAGGTCTGGAGCTTTCTTCCTTGGTGAAAACACAGTTGTTACGTACGGGAAGCTCCTAACGCAAAGTGCACCTTTGCTATTCTAACTCGTGAAACTCTTGATTTCTGACAGACAGGAGACATCAGGGCACATATTTCTTATGGTTTTGGAAAGTAAATCATATACATCTAAAATTCCAGGGCTGGAGCTTGCTTTCACGGTGCAAAGCACTGTTGTTCCTTAGGGGAAGCTCAACGAGCAAAGTGTAACTTTGCTTTGCTAACAGGCGAAACGGTCGATTCCTGTCAGAGAGAAGACCTCAGGACACACATTTCTTAGGGCCTCGGTAAGTGAATAATATGCATCTGAGAATCCAAAACTGGATCTTTCTTTCTCAGGAAAAACAACTTTGTTCCTTAGGGGAAGCTCAACTCGCAAAGTGCAACTTTTCGTTGCTAACAGAGAACCAGCTCATTCGTTCAAGACAGAAAGCAAAAAGACACACATTTCTTATGGCTTTGATAAGTGAATCATATGCATTCGAGAATGCAGGTCTGGAGCTTTCTTCCTTGGTGAAAACACAGTTGTTACGTACAGGAAGCTCCTATCGCAAAGTGCACCTTTGCTCTTCTAACACGTGAAACTCTTGATTTCTGACAGACAGGAGACATCAGGGCACATATTTCTTATGGCTTTGGAAAGTAAATCATATACATCTAAAACTCCAGGGCTGGAGCTTGCTTTCACGGTGCAAAGCACTGTTGTTCCTTAGAGGAAGCTTAACGAGCAAAGTGTAACTTTGCTTTGCTAACAGGCGAAACGGTCGATTCCTGTCAGACAGAAGGCATCAGGACACAGTATTCTTATGGCTCTGGCTAGTGAATGACATGCATCAGAGAATCCAGGATTGGAGCTCTCGTTCTGGATGCAAAGCACAGTTGTTCCTTAGGGGAAGCTCAACGAGCAAAGTGCAACTTTGCTTTGCTAACAAGTGAAACGGTCGATTCCTGTCAGAGAGAAGACCTCAGGACAAACATTTCTTAGGGCCTCGGGAAGTGAATAATATGCATCTGAGATTCCAGTACTGGATCTTTCTTTCTCTGGAAAAACAACTTTGTTCCTTAGAGGAAGCTCAACGAGCAAAGTGCAACTTTTCTTCGCTAACAAGAAAAACAGCTGATTCTCTCAAGACAGGAAGCACATGGACAAACATTTCTTAGGGGCTCGGTAAGTGAATAATATGCATCTGAGAATCCAGGACTTTCTTTCTCGGTGAGAAACAACTTTGTTCCTTAGGGGAAGCTCATCTCGCAAAGCGCAACTTTTCGTTGCTAACAAGAGAAAGAGCTGATTCTTGCAAGACAGAAAGCATAAGGACACACATTTCTTATGGCTTTGATAAGTGAATCATATGCATTCGAGCATGCAGGTCTGGAGCTTTCTTCCTTGGTGAAAACACAGTTGTTACGTACGGGAAGCTCCTACCGCAAAGTGCACCTTTGCTCTTCTAACACGTGAAACTCTTGATTTCTGACAGACAGGAGACATCAGGGCACATATTTCTTATGGTTTTGGAAAGTAAATCATATACATCTAAAACTCCAGGGCTGGAGGTTGCTTTCACGGTAAAAAGGACTGTTGTTCCTTAGGGGAAGCTCAGCGAGCAACGTGTAACTTTGCTTTGCTAACAGGCGGAAACGGTCGATTCCTGTCAGACAGAAGGCATCAGGACACCGTATTCTTATGGCTCTGGCTAGTGAATGACATGCATCTGAGAATCCAGGATTGGAGCTCTCGTTCTGGATGCAAAGCACAGTTGTTCCTTAGGGGAAGCTCAACGAGCAAATTGCAACTTTGCTTTGCTAACAAGTGAAACGGTCGATTCCTGTCAGACAGAAGGCATCAGCACACACATTTCTTAGGGCCTCGGTAAGTGAATAATATGCATCTGAGAATCCAGGACTGGATCTTTCTTTCCGGCGAAAAACAACATTGTTCCTTAGGGGAAGCTCATCTCGCAAAGCGCAACTTTTCTTTGCTAACAAGAAAAAGAGCTGATTCTTGCAAGACAGGAAGCACAAGGACACACATTTCTTATGGCTTTGGTAAGTGAATAATATGCATCTGAGAATCCAGGCCTGGATCTTTCTTTCTCGGGGAAAAACAACTTTGTTCCTTAGGGGAAGGTCAACGAGCAAGGTGCAACATTGCTTTGCTATCAAGTGAAACAGTCAATTCCTGTCAGACAGAAGGCATCAGGACACACATTTCTTAGGGACTCGGGAAGTGAATAATATGCATCTGAGAATCCAGGACTGGATCTTTCTTTCTCAGGAAAAACAACTTTGTTCCTTAGGGGAAGCTCATCTCGCAAAGCGCAAGTTTTCGTTGCTAACAAGAGAAATAGCTGATTCTTGCAAGACAGAAAGCATAAGGACACACATTTCTTATGTCTTTGGTAGGTGAATAATATGCATCTGCGAATCCAGGCCTGGATCTTTCTTTCTCGGTGAAAAACAACTTTCTTCCTTAGGGGAAGCTCATCTCGCAAAGCGCAACTTTTCTTTGCTAACAAGAGAACCAGCTGATTCTTTCAAGACAGAAAGCAAAAGGACACACATTTCTTATAGCTTTGATAAGTGCATCATATGCATTCGAGAATGCAGGTCTGGAGCTTTCTTTCTCGGTGAAAAACAACTTTGTTCCTTAGGGGAAGCTCAACTCGCAAAGTGCAACTTTTCGTTGCTAACAGAGAAACAGCTGATACTTCAAGACAGAGAGCTTAAGGACACACATTTCTTATGGCTTTGATAAGTGAATCATATGCATTCGAGAATGCAGGTCTGGAGCTTTCTTCCTTGGTGAAAACACAGTTGTTACGTACGGGAAGCTCCTAACGCAAAGTGCACCTTTGCTATTCTAACTCGTGAAACTCTTGATTTCTGACAGACAGGAGACATCAGGGCACATATTTCTTATGGTTTTGGAAAGTAAATCATATACATCTAAAATTCCAGGGCTGGAGCTTGCTTTCACGGTGCAAAGCACTGTTGTTCCTTAGGGGAAGCTCAACGAGCAAAGTGTAACTTTGCTTTGCTAACAGGCGAAACGGTCGATTCCTGTCAGAGAGAAGACCTCAGGACACACATTTCTTAGGGCCTCGGTAAGTGAATAATATGCATCTGAGAATCCAAAACTGGATCTTTCTTTCTCAGGAAAAACAACTTTGTTCCTTAGGGGAAGCTCAACTCGCAAAGTGCAACTTTTCGTTGCTAACAGAGAACCAGCTCATTCGTTCAAGACAGAAAGCAAAAAGACACACATTTCTTATGGCTTTGATAAGTGAATCATATGCATTCGAGAATGCAGGTCTGGAGCTTTCTTCCTTGGTGAAAACACAGTTGTTACGTACAGGAAGCTCCTATCGCAAAGTGCACCTTTGCTCTTCTAACACGTGAAACTCTTGATTTCTGACAGACAGGAGACATCAGGGCACATATTTCTTATGGCTTTGGAAAGTAAATCATATACATCTAAAACTCCAGGGCTGGAGCTTGCTTTCACGGTGCAAAGCACTGTTGTTCCTTAGAGGAAGCTTAACGAGCAAAGTGTAACTTTGCTTTGCTAACAGGCGAAACGGTCGATTCCTGTCAGACAGAAGGCATCAGGACACAGTATTCTTATGGCTCTGGCTAGTGAATGACATGCATCAGAGAATCCAGGATTGGAGCTCTCGTTCTGGATGCAAAGCACAGTTGTTCCTTAGGGGAAGCTCAACGAGCAAAGTGCAACTTTGCTTTGCTAACAAGTGAAACGGTCGATTCCTGTCAGAGAGAAGACCTCAGGACAAACATTTCTTAGGGCCTCGGGAAGTGAATAATATGCATCTGAGATTCCAGTACTGGATCTTTCTTTCTCTGGAAAAACAACTTTGTTCCTTAGAGGAAGCTCAACGAGCAAAGTGCAACTTTTCTTCGCTAACAAGAAAAACAGCTGATTCTCTCAAGACAGGAAGCACATGGACAAACATTTCTTAGGGGCTCGGTAAGTGAATAATATGCATCTGAGAATCCAGGACTTTCTTTCTCGGTGAGAAACAACTTTGTTCCTTAGGGGAAGCTCATCTCGCAAAGCGCAACTTTTCGTTGCTAACAAGAGAAAGAGCTGATTCTTGCAAGACAGAAAGCATAAGGACACACATTTCTTATGGCTTTGATAAGTGAATCATATGCATTCGAGCATGCAGGTCTGGAGCTTTCTTCCTTGGTGAAAACACAGTTGTTAGGTACGGGAAGCTCCTACCGCAAAGTGCACCTTTGCTCTTCTAACACGTGAAACTCTTGATTTCTGACAGACAGGAGACATCAGGGCACATATTTCTTATGGTTTTGGAAAGTAAATCATATACATCTAAAACTCCAGGGCTGGAGGTTGCTTTCACGGTAAAAAGGACTGTTGTTCCTTAGGGGAAGCTCAGCGAGCAACGTGTAACTTTGCTTTGCTAACAGGCGGAAACGGTCGATTCCTGTCAGACAGAAGGCATCAGGACACCGTATTCTTATGGCTCTGACTAGTGAATGACATGCATCTGAGAATCCAGGATTGGAGCTCTCGTTCTGGATGCAAAGCACAGTTGTTCCTTAGGGGAAGCTCAACGAGAAAAGTGCAACTTTGCTTTGCTAACAAGTGAAACGGTCGATTCCTGTCAGACAGAAGGCATCAGCACACACATTTCTTAGGGCCTCGGTAAGTGAATAATATGCATCTGAGAATCCAGGACTGGATCTTTCTTTCCGGCGAAAAACAACATTGTTCCTTAGGGGAAGCTCATCTCGCAAAGCGCAACTTTTCTTTGCTAACAAGAAAAAGAGCTGATTCTTGCAAGACAGGAAGCACAAGGACACACATTTCTTATGGCTTTGGTAAGTGAATAATATGCATCTGAGAATCCAGGCCTGGATCTTTCTTTCTCGGGGAAAAACAACTTTGTTCCTTAGGGGAAGGTCAACGAGCAAGGTGCAACATTGCTTTGCTATCAAGTGAAACAGTCAATTCCTGTCAGACAGAAGGCATCAGGACACACATTTCTTATGGCTTCGGTAAGTGAATAATATGCATCTGAGAATCCAGGACTGGATCTTTCTTTCTCAGGAAAAACAACTTTGTTCCTTAGGGGAAGCTCATCTCGCAAAGCGCAAGTTTTCGTTGCTAACAAGAGAAATAGCTGATTCTTGCAAGACAGAAAGCATAAGGACACACATTTCTTATGTCTTTGGTAGGTGAATAATATGCATCTGCGAATCCAGGCCTGGATCTTTCTTTCTCGGTGAAAAACAACTTTCTTCCTTAGGGGAAGCTCATCTCGCAAAGCGCAACTTTTCTTTGCTAACAAGAGAACCAGCTGATTCTTTCAAGACAGAAAGCAAAAGGACACACATTTCTTATAGCTTTGATAAGTGCATCATATGCATTCGAGAATGCAGGTCTGGAGCTTTCTTTCTCGGTGAAAAACAACTTTGTTCCTTAGGGGAAGCTCAACTCGCAAAGTGCAACTTTTCGTTGCTAACAGAGAAACAGCTGATACTTCAAGACAGAGAGCTTAAGGACACACATTTCTTATGGCTTTGATAAGTGAATCATATGCATTCGAGAATGCAGGTCTGGAGCTTTCTTCCTTGGTGAAAACACAGTTGTTACGTACGGGAAGCTCCTAACGCAAAGTGCACCTTTGCTATTCTAACTCGTGAAACTCTTGATTTCTGACAGACAGGAGACATCAGGGCACATATTTCTTATGGTTTTGGAAAGTAAATCATATACATCTAAAATTCCAGGGCTGGAGCTTGCTTTCACGGTGCAAAGCACTGTTGTTCCTTAGGGGAAGCTCAACGAGCAAAGTGTAACTTTGCTTTGCTAACAGGCGAAACGGTCGATTCCTGTCAGAGAGAAGACCTCAGGACACACATTTCTTAGGGCCTCGGTAAGTGAATAATATGCATCTGAGAATCCAAAACTGGATCTTTCTTTCTCAGGAAAAACAACTTTGTTCCTTAGGGGAAGCTCAACTCGCAAAGTGCAACTTTTCGTTGCTAACAGAGAACCAGCTCATTCGTTCAAGACAGAAAGCAAAAAGACACACATTTCTTATGGCTTTGATAAGTGAATCATATGCATTCGAGAATGCAGGTCTGGAGCTTTCTTCCTTGGTGAAAACACAGTTGTTACGTACAGGAAGCTCCTATCGCAAAGTGCACCTTTGCTCTTCTAACACGTGAAACTCTTGATTTCTGACAGACAGGAGACATCAGGGCACATATTTCTTATGGCTTTGGAAAGTAAATCATATACATCTAAAACTCCAGGGCTGGAGCTTGCTTTCACGGTGCAAAGCACTGTTGTTCCTTAGAGGAAGCTTAACGAGCAAAGTGTAACTTTGCTTTGCTAACAGGCGAAACGGTCGATTCCTGTCAGACAGAAGGCATCAGGACACAGTATTCTTATGGCTCTGGCTAGTGAATGACATGCATCAGAGAATCCAGGATTGGAGCTCTCGTTCTGGATGCAAAGCACAGTTGTTCCTTAGGGGAAGCTCAACGAGCAAAGTGCAACTTTGCTTTGCTAACAAGTGAAACGGTCGATTCCTGTCAGAGAGAAGACCTCAGGACAAACATTTCTTAGGGCCTCGGGAAGTGAATAATATGCATCTGAGATTCCAGTACTGGATCTTTCTTTCTCTGGAAAAACAACTTTGTTCCTTAGAGGAAGCTCAACGAGCAAAGTGCAACTTTTCTTCGCTAACAAGAAAAACAGCTGATTCTCTCAAGACAGGAAGCACATGGACAAACATTTCTTAGGGGCTCGGTAAGTGAATAATATGCATCTGAGAATCCAGGACTTTCTTTCTCGGTGAGAAACAACTTTGTTCCTTAGGGGAAGCTCATCTCGCAAAGCGCAACTTTTCGTTGCTAACAAGAGAAAGAGCTGATTCTTGCAAGACAGAAAGCATAAGGACACACATTTCTTATGGCTTTGATAAGTGAATCATATGCATTCGAGCATGCAGGTCTGGAGCTTTCTTCCTTGGTGAAAACACAGTTGTTACGTACGGGAAGCTCCTACCGCAAAGTGCACCTTTGCTCTTCTAACACGTGAAACTCTTGATTTCTGACAGACAGGAGACATCAGGGCACATATTTCTTATGGTTTTGGAAAGTAAATCATATACATCTAAAACTCCAGGGCTGGAGGTTGCTTTCACGGTAAAAAGGACTGTTGTTCCTTAGGGGAAGCTCAGCGAGCAACGTGTAACTTTGCTTTGCTAACAGGCGGAAACGGTCGATTCCTGTCAGACAGAAGGCATCAGGACACCGTATTCTTATGGCTCTGGCTAGTGAATGACATGCATCTGAGAATCCAGGATTGGAGCTCTCGTTCTGGATGCAAAGCACAGTTGTTCCTTAGGGGAAGCTCAACGAGAAAAGTGCAACTTTGCTTTGCTAACAAGTGAAACGGTCGATTCCTGTCAGACAGAAGGCATCAGCACACACATTTCTTAGGGCCTCGGTAAGTGAATAATATGCATCTGAGAATCCAGGACTGGATCTTTCTTTCCGGCGAAAAACAACATTGTTCCTTAGGGGAAGCTCATCTCGCAAAGCGCAACTTTTCTTTGCTAACAAGAAAAAGAGCTGATTCTTGCAAGACAGGAAGCACAAGGACACACATTTCTTATGGCTTTGGTAAGTGAATAATATGCATCTGAGAATCCAGGCCTGGATCTTTCTTTCTCGGGGAAAAACAACTTTGTTCCTTAGGGGAAGGTCAACGAGCAAGGTGCAACATTGCTTTGCTATCAAGTGAAACAGTCAATTCCTGTCAGACAGAAGGCATCAGGACACACATTTCTTAGGGACTCGGGAAGTGAATAATATGCATCTGAGAATCCAGGACTGGATCTTTCTTTCTCAGGAAAAACAACTTTGTTCCTTAGGGGAAGCTCATCTCGCAAAGCGCAAGTTTTCGTTGCTAACAAGAGAAATAGCTGATTCTTGCAAGACAGAAAGCATAAGGACACACATTTCTTATGTCTTTGGTAGGTGAATAATATGCATCTGCGAATCCAGGCCTGGATCTTTCTTTCTCGGTGAAAAACAACTTTCTTCCTTAGGGGAAGCTCATCTCGCAAAGCGCAACTTTTCTTTGCTAACAAGAGAACCAGCTGATTCTTTCAAGACAGAAAGCAAAAGGACACACATTTCTTATAGCTTTGATAAGTGCATCATATGCATTCGAGAATGCAGGTCTGGAGCTTTCTTTCTCGGTGAAAAACAACTTTGTTCCTTAGGGGAAGCTCAACTCGCAAAGTGCAACTTTTCGTTGCTAACAGAGAAACAGCTGATACTTCAAGACAGAGAGCTTAAGGACACACATTTCTTATGGCTTTGATAAGTGAATCATATGCATTCGAGAATGCAGGTCTGGAGCTTTCTTCCTTGGTGAAAACACAGTTGTTACGTACGGGAAGCTCCTAACGCAAAGTGCACCTTTGCTATTCTAACTCGTGAAACTCTTGATTTCTGACAGACAGGAGACATCAGGGCACATATTTCTTATGGTTTTGGAAAGTAAATCATATACATCTAAAATTCCAGGGCTGGAGCTTGCTTTCACGGTGCAAAGCACTGTTGTTCCTTAGGGGAAGCTCAACGAGCAAAGTGTAACTTTGCTTTGCTAACAGGCGAAACGGTCGATTCCTGTCAGAGAGAAGACCTCAGGACACACATTTCTTAGGGCCTCGGTAAGTGAATAATATGCATCTGAGAATCCAAAACTGGATCTTTCTTTCTCAGGAAAAACAACTTTGTTCCTTAGGGGAAGCTCAACTCGCAAAGTGCAACTTTTCGTTGCTAACAGAGAACCAGCTCATTCGTTCAAGACAGAAAGCAAAAAGACACACATTTCTTATGGCTTTGATAAGTGAATCATATGCATTCGAGAATGCAGGTCTGGAGCTTTCTTCCTTGGTGAAAACACAGTTGTTACGTACAGGAAGCTCCTATCGCAAAGTGCACCTTTGCTCTTCTAACACGTGAAACTCTTGATTTCTGACAGACAGGAGACATCAGGGCACATATTTCTTATGGCTTTGGAAAGTAAATCATATACATCTAAAACTCCAGGGCTGGAGCTTGCTTTCACGGTGCAAAGCACTGTTGTTCCTTAGAGGAAGCTTAACGAGCAAAGTGTAACTTTGCTTTGCTAACAGGCGAAACGGTCGATTCCTGTCAGACAGAAGGCATCAGGACACAGTATTCTTATGGCTCTGGCTAGTGAATGACATGCATCAGAGAATCCAGGATTGGAGCTCTCGTTCTGGATGCAAAGCACAGTTGTTCCTTAGGGGAAGCTCAACGAGCAAAGTGCAACTTTGCTTTGCTAACAAGTGAAACGGTCGATTCCTGTCAGAGAGAAGACCTCAGGACAAACATTTCTTAGGGCCTCGGGAAGTGAATAATATGCATCTGAGATTCCAGTACTGGATCTTTCTTTCTCTGGAAAAACAACTTTGTTCCTTAGAGGAAGCTCAACGAGCAAAGTGCAACTTTTCTTCGCTAACAAGAAAAACAGCTGATTCTCTCAAGACAGGAAGCACATGGACAAACATTTCTTAGGGGCTCGGTAAGTGAATAATATGCATCTGAGAATCCAGGACTTTCTTTCTCGGTGAGAAACAACTTTGTTCCTTAGGGGAAGCTCATCTCGCAAAGCGCAACTTTTCGTTGCTAACAAGAGAAAGAGCTGATTCTTGCAAGACAGAAAGCATAAGGACACACATTTCTTATGGCTTTGATAAGTGAATCATATGCATTCGAGCATGCAGGTCTGGAGCTTTCTTCCTTGGTGAAAACACAGTTGTTAGGTACGGGAAGCTCCTACCGCAAAGTGCACCTTTGCTCTTCTAACACGTGAAACTCTTGATTTCTGACAGACAGGAGACATCAGGGCACATATTTCTTATGGTTTTGGAAAGTAAATCATATACATCTAAAACTCCAGGGCTGGAGGTTGCTTTCACGGTAAAAAGGACTGTTGTTCCTTAGGGGAAGCTCAGCGAGCAACGTGTAACTTTGCTTTGCTAACAGGCGGAAACGGTCGATTCCTGTCAGACAGAAGGCATCAGGACACCGTATTCTTATGGCTCTGACTAGTGAATGACATGCATCTGAGAATCCAGGATTGGAGCTCTCGTTCTGGATGCAAAGCACAGTTGTTCCTTAGGGGAAGCTCAACGAGAAAAGTGCAACTTTGCTTTGCTAACAAGTGAAACGGTCGATTCCTGTCAGACAGAAGGCATCAGCACACACATTTCTTAGGGCCTCGGTAAGTGAATAATATGCATCTGAGAATCCAGGACTGGATCTTTCTTTCCGGCGAAAAACAACATTGTTCCTTAGGGGAAGCTCATCTCGCAAAGCGCAACTTTTCTTTGCTAACAAGAAAAAGAGCTGATTCTTGCAAGACAGGAAGCACAAGGACACACATTTCTTATGGCTTTGGTAAGTGAATAATATGCATCTGAGAATCCAGGCCTGGATCTTTCTTTCTCGGGGAAAAACAACTTTGTTCCTTAGGGGAAGGTCAACGAGCAAGGTGCAACATTGCTTTGCTATCAAGTGAAACAGTCAATTCCTGTCAGACAGAAGGCATCAGGACACACATTTCTTAGGGACTCGGGAAGTGAATAATATGCATCTGAGAATCCAGGACTGGATCTTTCTTTCTCAGGAAAAACAACTTTGTTCCTTAGGGGAAGCTCATCTCGCAAAGCGCAAGTTTTCGTTGCTAACAAGAGAAATAGCTGATTCTTGCAAGACAGAAAGCATAAGGACACACATTTCTTATGTCTTTGGTAGGTGAATAATATGCATCTGCGAATCCAGGCCTGGATCTTTCTTTCTCGGTGAAAAACAACTTTCTTCCTTAGGGGAAGCTCATCTCGCAAAGCGCAACTTTTCTTTGCTAACAAGAGAACCAGCTGATTCTTTCAAGACAGAAAGCAAAAGGACACACATTTCTTATAGCTTTGATAAGTGCATCATATGCATTCGAGAATGCAGGTCTGGAGCTTTCTTTCTCGGTGAAAAACAACTTTGTTCCTTAGGGGAAGCTCAACTCGCAAAGTGCAACTTTTCGTTGCTAACAGAGAAACAGCTGATACTTCAAGACAGAGAGCTTAAGGACACACATTTCTTATGGCTTTGATAAGTGAATCATATGCATTCGAGAATGCAGGTCTGGAGCTTTCTTCCTTGGTGAAAACACAGTTGTTACGTACGGGAAGCTCCTAACGCAAAGTGCACCTTTGCTATTCTAACTCGTGAAACTCTTGATTTCTGACAGACAGGAGACATCAGGGCACATATTTCTTATGGTTTTGGAAAGTAAATCATATACATCTAAAATTCCAGGGCTGGAGCTTGCTTTCACGGTGCAAAGCACTGTTGTTCCTTAGGGGAAGCTCAACGAGCAAAGTGTAACTTTGCTTTGCTAACAGGCGAAACGGTCGATTCCTGTCAGAGAGAAGACCTCAGGACACACATTTCTTAGGGCCTCGGTAAGTGAATAATATGCATCTGAGAATCCAAAACTGGATCTTTCTTTCTCAGGAAAAACAACTTTGTTCCTTAGGGGAAGCTCAACTCGCAAAGTGCAACTTTTCGTTGCTAACAGAGAACCAGCTCATTCGTTCAAGACAGAAAGCAAAAAGACACACATTTCTTATGGCTTTGATAAGTGAATCATATGCATTCGAGAATGCAGGTCTGGAGCTTTCTTCCTTGGTGAAAACACAGTTGTTACGTACAGGAAGCTCCTATCGCAAAGTGCACCTTTGCTCTTCTAACACGTGAAACTCTTGATTTCTGACAGACAGGAGACATCAGGGCACATATTTCTTATGGCTTTGGAAAGTAAATCATATACATCTAAAACTCCAGGGCTGGAGCTTGCTTTCACGGTGCAAAGCACTGTTGTTCCTTAGAGGAAGCTTAACGAGCAAAGTGTAACTTTGCTTTGCTAACAGGCGAAACGGTCGATTCCTGTCAGACAGAAGGCATCAGGACACAGTATTCTTATGGCTCTGGCTAGTGAATGACATGCATCAGAGAATCCAGGATTGGAGCTCTCGTTCTGGATGCAAAGCACAGTTGTTCCTTAGGGGAAGCTCAACGAGCAAAGTGCAACTTTGCTTTGCTAACAAGTGAAACGGTCGATTCCTGTCAGAGAGAAGACCTCAGGACAAACATTTCTTAGGGCCTCGGGAAGTGAATAATATGCATCTGAGATTCCAGTACTGGATCTTTCTTTCTCTGGAAAAACAACTTTGTTCCTTAGAGGAAGCTCAACGAGCAAAGTGCAACTTTTCTTCGCTAACAAGAAAAACAGCTGATTCTCTCAAGACAGGAAGCACATGGACAAACATTTCTTAGGGGCTCGGTAAGTGAATAATATGCATCTGAGAATCCAGGACTTTCTTTCTCGGTGAGAAACAACTTTGTTCCTTAGGGGAAGCTCATCTCGCAAAGCGCAACTTTTCGTTGCTAACAAGAGAAAGAGCTGATTCTTGCAAGACAGAAAGCATAAGGACACACATTTCTTATGGCTTTGATAAGTGAATCATATGCATTCGAGCATGCAGGTCTGGAGCTTTCTTCCTTGGTGAAAACACAGTTGTTAGGTACGGGAAGCTCCTACCGCAAAGTGCACCTTTGCTCTTCTAACACGTGAAACTCTTGATTTCTGACAGACAGGAGACATCAGGGCACATATTTCTTATGGTTTTGGAAAGTAAATCATATACATCTAAAACTCCAGGGCTGGAGGTTGCTTTCACGGTAAAAAGGACTGTTGTTCCTTAGGGGAAGCTCAGCGAGCAACGTGTAACTTTGCTTTGCTAACAGGCGGAAACGGTCGATTCCTGTCAGACAGAAGGCATCAGGACACCGTATTCTTATGGCTCTGACTAGTGAATGACATGCATCTGAGAATCCAGGATTGGAGCTCTCGTTCTGGATGCAAAGCACAGTTGTTCCTTAGGGGAAGCTCAACGAGAAAAGTGCAACTTTGCTTTGCTAACAAGTGAAACGGTCGATTCCTGTCAGACAGAAGGCATCAGCACACACATTTCTTAGGGCCTCGGTAAGTGAATAATATGCATCTGAGAATCCAGGACTGGATCTTTCTTTCCGGCGAAAAACAACATTGTTCCTTAGGGGAAGCTCATCTCGCAAAGCGCAACTTTTCTTTGCTAACAAGAAAAAGAGCTGATTCTTGCAAGACAGGAAGCACAAGGACACACATTTCTTATGGCTTTGGTAAGTGAATAATATGCATCTGAGAATCCAGGCCTGGATCTTTCTTTCTCGGGGAAAAACAACTTTGTTCCTTAGGGGAAGGTCAACGAGCAAGGTGCAACATTGCTTTGCTATCAAGTGAAACAGTCAATTCCTGTCAGACAGAAGGCATCAGGACACACATTTCTTATGGCTTCGGTAAGTGAATAATATGCATCTGAGAATCCAGGACTGGATCTTTCTTTCTCAGGAAAAACAACTTTGTTCCTTAGGGGAAGCTCATCTCGCAAAGCGCAAGTTTTCGTTGCTAACAAGAGAAATAGCTGATTCTTGCAAGACAGAAAGCATAAGGACACACATTTCTTATGGCTTTGGTAGGTGAATAATATGCATCTGCGAATCCAGGCCTGGATCTTTCTTTCTCGGTGAAAAACAACTTTCTTCCTTAGGGGAAGCTCATCTCGCAAAGCGCAACTTTTCTTTGCTAACAAGAGAACCAGCTGATTCTTTCAAGACAGAAAGCAAAAGGACACACATTTCTTATAGCTTTGATAAGTGCATCATATGCATTCGAGAATGCAGGTCTGGAGCTTTCTTTCTCGGTGAAAAACAACTTTGTTCCTTAGGGGAAGCTCAACTCGCAAAGTGCAACTTTTCGTTGCTAACAGAGAAACAGCTGATACTTCAAGACAGAGAGCTTAAGGACACACATTTCTTATGGCTTTGATAAGTGAATCATATGCATTCGAGAATGCAGGTCTGGAGCTTTCTTCCTTGGTGAAAACACAGTTGTTACGTACGGGAAGCTCCTAACGCAAAGTGCACCTTTGCTATTCTAACTCGTGAAACTCTTGATTTCTGACAGACAGGAGACATCAGGGCACATATTTCTTATGGTTTTGGAAAGTAAATCATATACATCTAAAATTCCAGGGCTGGAGCTTGCTTTCACGGTGCAAAGCACTGTTGTTCCTTAGGGGAAGCTCAACGAGCAAAGTGTAACTTTGCTTTGCTAACAGGCGAAACGGTCGATTCCTGTCAGACAGAAGGCATCAGAACACAGTATTCTTATGTCTCTGGCTAGTGAATGACATGCATCAGAGAATCCAGGATTGGAGATCTCTTTCTGGATGCAAAGCACAGTTGTTCCTTAGGGGAAGCTCAACGAGCAAATTGCAACTTTGCTTTGCTAACAAGTGAAAGGGTCGATTCCTGTCAGACAGAAGACATCAGGACACACATTTCTTAGGGCCTCGGTAAGTGAATAATATGCATCTGCGAATCCAGGACTTTCTTTCTCGGTGAAAAACAACTTTGTTCCTTAGGGGAAGCTCATCTCGCAAAGTGCAACTTTTCGTTGCGAACAAGAGAAACAGCTGATTCTTGCAAGACAGGAAGTACAAGGGCACACATTTCTTAAGGCTTTGGTAAGTGAATAATATGCATCTGAGAATCCAGGACTGGATCTTTCTTTCTCGGTGAAAAACAACTTTGTTCCTTAGGGGAAGCTCAACTCGCAAAGTGCAACTTTTCGTTGCTAACAGAGAAACAGCTGATTCTTCAAGACAGAAAGCAAAAGGACACACATTTCTTATGGCTTTGATAAGTGATTCATATGCATTCGAGAATGCAGGTCTGGAGCTTTCTTTCTTGGTGAAAACACAGTTGTTACGTACGGGAAGCTCCTACCGCAAAGTGCACCTTTGCTCTTCTAACACGTGAAACTCTTGATTTCTGACAGACAGGAGACATCAGGGCACATATTTCTTATGGTTTTGGAAAGTAAATCATATACATCTAAAACTCCAGGGCTGGAGCTTGCTTTCACTGTAAAAAGGACTGTTGTTCCTTAGGGGAAGCTCAACGAGCAAAGTGCAACTTTGCTTTGCTATCAAGTGAAACAGTCAATTCCTGTCAGACAGAAGGCATCAGGACACACATTTCTTAGGGACTCGGGAAGTGAATAATATGCATCTGAGAATCCAGGACTGGATTTTTCTTTCTCAGGAAAAACAACTTTGTTCCTTAGGGGAAGCTCATCTCGCAAAGCGCAAGTTTTCGTTGCTAACAAGAGAAAGAGCTGATTCTTGCAAGACAAAAGCATAAGGGCACACATTTCTTAAGGCTTTGGTAAGTGAATAATATGCATCTGCGAATTCAGGCCTGGATCTTTCTTTCTCGGTGAAAAACAACTTTGTTCCTTAGGGGAAGCTCAACTCGCAAAGTGCAACTTTTCGTTGCTAACAAGAGAATCAGCTGATTCTTTCAAGACAGAAAGCAAAAAGACACACATTTCTTATGGCTTTGATAAGTGAATCATATGCATTCGAGAATGCAGGTCTGGAGCTTTCTTCCTTGGTGAAAACACAGTTGTTACGTACAGGAAGCTCCTATCGCAAAGTGCACCTTTGCTCTTCTAACACGTGAAACTCTTGATTTCTGACAGACAGGAGACATCAGGGCACATATTTCTTATGGCTTTGGAAAGTAAATCATATACATCTAAAACTCCAGGGCTGGAGCTTGCTTTCACGGTGCAAAGCACTGTTGTTCCTTAGGGGAAGCTCAACGAGCAAAGTGTAACTTTGCTTTGCTAACAGGCGAAACGGTCGATTCCTGTCAGACAGAAGGCATCAGAACACAGTATTCTTATGTCTCTGGCTAGTGAATGACATGCATCAGAGAATCCAGGATTGGAGATCTCTTTCTGGATGCAAAGCACAGTTGTTCCTTAGGGGAAGCTCAACGAGCAAATTGCAACTTTGCTTTGCTAACAAGTGAAAGGGTCGATTCCTGTCAGACAGAAGACATCAGGACACACATTTCTTAGGGCCTCGGTAAGTGAATAATATGCATCTGCGAATCCAGGACTTTCTTTCTCGGTGAAAAACAACTTTGTTCCTTAGGGGAAGCTCATCTCGCAAAGTGCAACTTTTCGTTGCGAACAAGAGAAACAGCTGATTCTTGCAAGACAGGAAGTACAAGGGCACACATTTCTTAAGGCTTTGGTAAGTGAATAATATGCATCTGAGAATCCAGGACTGGATCTTTCTTTCTCGGTGAAAAACAACTTTGTTCCTTAGGGGAAGCTCAACTCGCAAAGTGCAACTTTTCGTTGCTAACAGAGAAACAGCTGATTCTTCAAGACAGAAAGCAAAAGGACACACATTTCTTATGGCTTTGATAAGTGATTCATATGCATTCGAGAATGCAGGTCTGGAGCTTTCTTTCTTGGTGAAAACACAGTTGTTACGTACGGGAAGCTCCTACCGCAAAGTGCACCTTTGCTCTTCTAACACGTGAAACTCTTGATTTCTGACAGACAGGAGACATCAGGGCACATATTTCTTATGGTTTTGGAAAGTAAATCATATACATCTAAAACTCCAGGGCTGGAGCTTGCTTTCACTGTAAAAAGGACTGTTGTTCCTTAGGGGAAGCTCAACGAGCAAAGTGCAACTTTGCTTTGCTATCAAGTGAAACAGTCAATTCCTGTCAGACAGAAGGCATCAGGACACACATTTCTTATGGCTTCGGTAAGTGAATAATATGCATCTGAGAATCCAGGACTGGATCTTTCTTTCTCAGGAAAAACAACTTTGTTCCTTAGGGGAAGCTCATCTCGCAAAGCGCAAGTTTTCGTTGCTAACAAGAGAAAGAGCTGATTCTTGCAAGACAAAAGCATAAGGGCACACATTTCTTAAGGCTTTGGTAAGTGAATAATATGCATCTGCGAATTCAGGCCTGGATCTTTCTTTCTCGGTGAAAAACAACTTTGTTCCTTAGGGGAAGCTCAACTCGCAAAGTGCAACTTTTCGTTGCTAACAAGAGAATCAGCTGATTCTTTCAAGACAGAAAGCATAAGGACACACATTTCTTATGGCTTTAATAAGTGAATCATATGCATTCGAGAATGCAGGTCTGGAGCTTTCTTCCTTGGTGAAAACACAGTTGTTACGTACAGGAAGCTCCTATCGCAAAGTGCACCTTTGCTCTTCTAACACGTGAAACTCTTGATTTCTGACAGACAGGAGACATCAGGGCACATATTTCTTATGGCTTTGGAAAGTAAATCATATACATCTAAAACTCCAGGGCTGGAGCTTGCTTTCACGGTGCAAAGCACTGTTGTTCCTTAGAGGAAGCTTAACGAGCAAAGTGTAACTTTGCTTTGCTAACAGGCGAAACGGTCGATTCCTGTCAGACAGAAGGCATCAGGACACAGTATTCTTATGGCTCTGGCTAGTGAATGACATGCATCAGAGAATCCAGGATTGGAGCTCTCGTTCTGGATGCAAAGCACAGTTGTTCCTTAGGGGAAGCTCAACGAGCAAAGTGCAACTTTGCTTTGCTAACAAGTGAAACGGTCGATTCCTGTCAGAGAGAAGACCTCAGGACACACATTTCTTAGGGCCTCGGGAAGTGAAGAATATGCATCTGAGATTCCAGTACTGGATCTTTCTTTCTCTGGAAAAACAACTTTGTTCCTTAGAGGAAGCTCAACGAGCAAAGTGCAACTTTTCTTTGCTAACAAGAAAAACAGCTGATTCTCTCAAGACAGGAAGCACATGGACAAACATTTCTTAGGGGCTCGGTAAGTGAATAATATGCATCTGAGAATCCAGGACTTTCTTTCTCGGTGAGAAACAACTTTGTTCCTTAGGGGAAGCTCATCTCGCAAAGCGCAACTTTTCGTTGCTAACAAGAGAAAGAGCTGATTCTTGCAAGACAGAAAGCATAAGGACACACATTTCTTATGGCTTTGGTAAGTGAATAATATGCATCTGAGAATCCAGGACTGGATCTTTCTTTCTCAGGAAAAACAACTTTGTTCCTTAGGGGAAGCTCATCTCGCAAAGCGCAAGTTTTCGTTGCTAACAAGAGAAATAGCTGATTCTTGCAAGACAGAAAGCATAAGGACACACATTTCTTATGGCTTTGGTAGGTGAATAATATGCATCTGCGAATCCAGGCCTGGATCTTTCTTTCTCGGTGAAAAACAACTTTCTTCCTTAGGGGAAGCTCATCTCGCAAAGCGCAACTTTTCTTTGCTAACAAGAGAACCAGCTGATTCTTTCAAGACAGAAAGCAAAAGGACACATATTTCTTATTGCTTTGATAAGTGAATCATATGCATTCGAGCATGCAGGTCTGGAGCTTTCTTCCTTGGTGAAAACACAGTTGTTAGGTACGGGAAGCTCCTATCGCAAAGTGCACCTTTGCTCTTCTAACACGTCAAACTCTTGATTTCTGACAGACAGGAGACATCAGGGCACATATTTCTTATGGCTTTGGAAAGTAAATCATATACATCTAAAATTCCAGGGCTGGAGCTTGCTTTCACGGTGCAAAGCACTGTTGTTCCTTAGGGGAAGCTCAACGAGCAAAGTGTAACTTTGCTTTGCTAACAGGCGAAACGGTCGATTCCTGTCAGAGAGAAGATTTCAGGACACACATTTCTTAGGGCCTCGGGAAGTGAATAATATGCATCTGAGAATCCAGGACTGGATCTTTCTTTCTCAGGAAAAACAACTTTGTTCCTTAGGGGAAGCTCATCTCGCAAAGTGCAACATTTCGTTGCTAACAAGAGAAACAACTGATTCTTGCAAGACAGGAAGCACAAGGACACACATTTCTTAAGGCTTTGGTAAGTGAATAATATGCATCTGAGAATCCTGGCCTGGATCTTTCTTTCTCGGTGAGAAAAACAACTTTGTTCCTTAGGGGAAGCTCAACTCGCAAAGTGCAACTTTTCGTTGCTAACAAGAGAACCAGCTCATTCGTTCAAGACAGAAAGCAAAAAGACACACATTTCTTATGGCTTTGATAAGTGAATCATATGCATTCGAGAATGCAGGTCTGGAGCTTTATTCCTTGGTGAAAACACAGTTGTTACGTACAGGAAGCTCCTATCGCAAAGTGCACCTTTGCTCTTCTAACACGTGAAACTCTTGATTTCTGACAGACAGGAGACATCAGGGCACATATTTCTTATGGCTTTGGAAAGTAAATCATATACATCTAAAACTCCAGGGCTGGAGCTTGCTTTCACGGTGCAAAGCACTGTTGTTCCTTAGAGGAAGCTCAACGAGCAAAGTGTAACTTTGCTTTGCTAACAGGCGAAACGGTCGATTCCTGTCAGACAGAAGGCATCAGGACACAGTATTCTTATGGCTCTGGCTAGTGAATGACATGCATCAGAGAATCCAGGATTGGAGCTCTCGTTCTGGATGCAAAGCACAGTTGTTCCTTAGGGGAAGCTCAACGAGCAAAGTGCAACTTCGCTTTGCTAACAAGTGAAACGGTCGATTCCTGTCAGAGAGAAGACCTCAGGACACACATTTCTTAGGGCCTCGGGAAGTGAAGAATATGCATCTGAGATTCCAGTACTGGATCTTTCTTTCTCTGGAAAAACAACTTTGTTCCTTAGAGGAAGCTCATCTCGCAAAGTGCAACATTTCGTTGCTAACAAGAAAAACAGCTGATTCTCTCAAGACAGGAAGCACATGGACAAACATTTCTTAGGGGCTCGGTAAGTGAATAATATGCATCTGAGAATCCAGGACTTTCTTTCTCGGTGAGAAACAACTTTGTTCCTTAGGGGAAGCTCATCTCGCAAAGCGCAACTTTTCGTTGCTAACAAGAGAAAGAGCTGATTCTTGCAAGACAGAAAGCATAAGGACACACATTTCTTAATGGCTTTGGTAAGTGAATAATATGCATCTGAGAATGCAGGCCTGGATCTTTCTTTCTCGGTGAAAAACAACTTTGTTCCTTAGGGGAAACTCAACTCGCAAAGTGCAACTTTTCGTTGCTAACAAGAGAACCAGCTGACTCTTTCAAGACAGGAAGCAAAAGGACACACATTTCTTATGGCTTTGATAAGTGAATCATATGCATTCGAGAATGCAGGTCTGGAGCTTTCTTCCTTGGTGAAAACACAGTTGTTACGTACGGGAAGCTCCTATCTCAAAGCGCACCTTTCCTCTTCTAACACGTGAAACTCTTGATTTCTGACAGACAGGAGACATCAGGGCACATATTTCTTATGGTTTTGGAAAGTAAATCATATACATCTAAAACTCCAGGGCTGGAGCTTGCTTTCACGGTGCAAAGCACTGTTGTTCCTTAGGGGAAGCTCAACGAGCAAAGTGTAACTTTGCTTTGCTAACAGGCGAAACGGTCGATTCCTGTCAGACAGAAGGCATCAGAACACAGTATTCTTATGGCTCTGGCTAGTGAATGACATGCATCAGAGAACCCAGGATTGGATCTCTCTTTCTGGATCTAAAGCACAGTTGTTTCTTAGGGGAAGCTCAACGAGCAAAGTGCAACTTTGCTTTGCTAACAAGTGAAACAGTCAATTCCTGTCAGACAGAAGGCATCAGGACACACATTTCTTATGGCTTCGGTAAGTGAATAATGTGCATCTGAGAATGCAGGCCTGGATCTTTCTTTCTCGGTGAAAAACAACTTTGTTCCTTAGGGGAAACTCAACTCGCAAAGTGCAAGTTTTCGTTGCTAACAAGAGAACCAGCTGACTCTTTCAAGACAGGAAGCAAAAGGACACACATTTCTTATGGCTTTGATAAGTGAATCATATGCATTCGAGAATGCAGGTCTGGAGCTTTCTTCCTTGGTGAAAACACAGTTGTTACGTACGGGAAGCTCCTATCTCAAAGCGCACCTTTCCTCTTCTAACACGTGAAACTCTTGATTTCTGACAGACAGGAGACATCAGGGCACATATTTCTTATGGTTTTGGAAAGTAAATCATATACATCTAAAACTCCAGGGCTGGAGCTTGCTTTCACGGTGCAAAGCACTGTTGTTCCTTAGGGGAAGCTCAACGAGCAAAGTGTAACTTTGCTTTGCTAACAGGCGAAACGGTCGATTCCTGTCAGACAGAAGGCATCAGAACACAGTATTCTTATGGCTCTGGCTAGTGAATGACATGCATCAGAGAACCCAGGATTGGATCTCTCTTTCTGGATCTAAAGCACAGTTGTTTCTTAGGGGAAGCTCAACGAGCAAAGTGCAACTTTGCTTTGCTAACAAGTGAAACAGTCAATTCCTGTCAGACAGAAGGCATCAGGACACACATTTCTTATGGCTTCGGTAAGTGAATAATGTGCATCTGAGAATCCAGGAATGGATTTTTCTTTCTCAAGAAAAACAACTTTGTTCCTTAGGGGAAGCTCATCTCGCAAAGCGCAAGTTTTCGTTGCTAACAAGAGAAATAGCTGATTCTTGCAAGACAAAAGCATAAGGGCACACATTTCTTAAGGCTTTGGTAAGTGAATAATATGCATCTGCGAATTCAGGCCTGGATCATTCTTTCTCGGTGAAAAACAACTTTGTTCCTTAGGGGAAGCTCAACTCGCAAAGTGCAACTTTTCGTTGCTAACAAGAGAATCAGCTGATTCTTTCAAGACAGAAAGCAAAAGGACACATATTTCTTATGGCTTTGATAAGTGAATCATATGCATTCCTGAATGCAGGTCTGGAGCTTTCTTCCTTGGTGAAAACACCGTTGTTACGTACGGGAAACTCCTATCGCAAAGTGCACATTTCCTCTTCTAACACGTGAAACTCTTGATTTCTGACAGACAGGAGACATCAGGGCACATATTTCTTATGGCTTTGGAAAGTAAATCATATACATCTAAAACTCCAGGGCTGGAGCTTGCTTTCACGGTGCAAAGCCCTGTTGCTCTTTAGGGGAAGCTCAACGAGCATAGTGTAACTTTGCTTTGCTAACAGGCGAAACGGTCGATTCCTGTCAGACAGAAGGCATCAGGACACAGTATTCTTATGGCTCTGGCTAGTGAATGACATGCATCAGAGAATCCAGGATTGGAGCTCTCTTTCTGGATGAAAAGCACAGTTGTTCCTTAGGGGAAGTTTAACGAGCAAAGTGCAACCTTGCTTTGCTAACAAGTGAAACGGTCGATTCCTGTCAGACAGAAGACATCAGGACACACATTTCTTAGGGACTCGGGAAGTGAATAATATGCATCTGAGAATCCAGGACTGGATCTTTCTTTCTCGGCGAAAAACAACATTGTTCCTTAGGGGAAGCTCAACTCGCAAAGTGCAACTTTTCGTTGCTAACAAGACAACCAGCTGATTCTTTCAAGACAGAAAGCAAAAGGACACACATTTCTTATGGCTTTGATAAGTGAATCATATGCATTCGAAAATGCAGGTCTGGAGCTTTCTTCCTTGGTGAAAACACAGTTGTTACGTACGGGAAGCTCCTATCGCAAAGTGCACCTTTCCTCTTCTAACACGTGAAACTCTTGATTTCTGACAGACAGGAGACATCAGGGCACATATTTCTTATGGTTTTGGAAAGTAAATCATATACATGTAAAACTCCGGGGCTGGAGCTTGCTTGCACTGTGTAAAGCACTGTTGTTCCTTAGGGGAAGCTCAACGAACAAAGTGCAACTTTGCTTTGCTAACAAGAGAAGCAGTCATTTCCTGTCAGAGAGAAGGCATCAGGACACAGTATTCTTATGGCTCTGGCTAGTGAATCACATGCATCAGAGAACTCAGGACTGGAGGTCTCTTTCTGGATGCAAAGCACAGTTGTTCCTTATGGGAAGTTCAGCTCGCAAAGAGTAGCATTTTTCTGCTAACAAGTGAAACAGTGGATTCCCGTCAGAAAGAATGTATCAGGACACATATTTCTTATGGCTTTAGAAGGATTCTCATATGCATCTGAGAATCCAGTCCTGGATCTTTCTGTCTCGGTGAAAAACAGCATTGTTCCTTAGGGGAAGCTCATCTCGCAAAGTGCAACTTTTCGTTGCTAACAAGAGAAACAGCTGATTCTTGCAAGACAGAAGGCATAAGGACATATATTTCTTATGGCCTTGGTAAGTGAATAATATGCATCTGAGAATCCAGGCCTGGATCTTTCTTTCTCCGTTAAAAAGCCCAGTGGTTCCTTAGAGCAGCTCATCTCGTAAAGTGCAACTAACTCTCCCGTGATCTGCTAAAGTGTGACACTGTTGATTCGTGCCAGACAGAAGGCTGCAAGATACATATTTTTTATGGATTGGAAAGAGAATTATATGCATCGGAAAATCCAGGCCTGGAGCTTTCTTTCTCTGTGAAAGAAACAGTTGTTACTTATGGGAATGTACTCTCGCAAAGTGCACGGAAGAGTCCCATCTGTGCTAACAAGTGAAACAGTTGATTCTTGCCGATACACATTTGTTATGGCTTTGGAAAATGAATCACGTGCATCAGAGAATCCAGGCCTGGAGCTTTCTTTCTCGGTGAGAAACAGACTTGTTCTTTATGGGAAGCTCATCTTCCAAAATGCAACTAACAGTGCCATGCTCTGCTAACAAGTGAAAACTTGATTCCTGCCAGAGAGAATACATTAGGGCACTCATTTCTAACGGCTTTTGAAAGTGAATCATATGCATCAGATAATCCATGCCTGGAGCTTTCTTACTCTGGGAAAAGCACCGTTGCTCTTTATAGGAAGTTCATCTCGAACAGTGCAGTTAACAGTTCCATGCTCTGTTAAATTTAAAAGAGTTTATTCCTGCCATACAGAAGGCATCAGAACGACATTTCTTCTGGATTGGAAAGTGAATCATATGCATCTAACAATCCAGAGCTAGAGCTTGCTTTCTCGGTGAAAATCACACTGGTTCCTTAGAGAAGCTCATCTCGCAAAGTGCAACTAAGAGTGCCATGATCTGCTACAATGTGACATAGTTGATTCCTGGCAGAGAGAAGGCATTGGGATACACATTTCTTATGGCTTTGGAAAGCGAATAATATGCATCAGAGAATACCGGCATGGAGCTTTCTTTTTTGGTTAAAAGCACACTTGTTCGTTAGAGGAAGCTCATCTCGCAAAATGCAGTTTACAGTCCCATGCTGTGCTAACAAGTGAAAGAGTTGATTCCTGTCAGAGAGAAGGCATCAGCTATCACATTTGTTATGGCTTTGGAAAAGTGAATCATATGCATCTGAGAATCCAGGCCTTTTTTTGTGGAAAAAGCACAGTTGTTCCTTTTGAGAAGTTCATCTCGCAAAGTGCAAGTAATAGTCCCATGATCTACTAAAATGTGACACAGTTGATTCCTGCCAGAGAGAAGGCATCAGGACACATATTTCTTACGGCTTTGGAACGTGAATCATATGCATCAGGCTCTCAGGTGCCAATGATAGGGCCCCATTAACCTTAGAAAAGGAACAATTGCTTTCTCTCCTGCCTCGTTTTCCCTGGCAGGAATCTTGGCCCATCTGCAATTCCGGGATGGAAAAAGGCCCGTACACGCCTAAAACGATTGAGGTTTGCATCAAGATGAAAGTTCAGATCTTTGTGGTATCAGGTGCCAATGATGGGGCCCAATTAACACTACAAAAGGAGCAATCCTTTTGTATCTTGGCACTTTTTCCCTGAGAGAAACATTGTCCATCTTTATTTCAGACCTGGAGCTTTCTTTCTCCGTGAAAAACACAGTTCTTCATTAGGGGAAGCTCACCTAGCAAAGTGCAACTTTGCTCTGCTACCAAGTGAAACATTCAGGGGGGTCTAGAAGTGTCCAAGTTGGTTCAGGTGGAATCAGAAGGTCCAAGAGAATAAAAGGAGATGCAAAAAGGATGCAGAAGAGTCCAAAAGGGAACTCAACACTAACCCTTACCCCAGTGCTGCCCAAACACTTAAGTTTTGCATAACTCTAAGCATAATCCTAAGCCTAAGCCTAAGCCTAAGACTAAGCCTAAGCCTAAGCCTAAGACTAAGCCTAACCCTAACCCTAACCCTAACCCTAACCCTAACCCTAACCCTAACCCTAGTGCTTACTGTAAACTGTGGGGGCTCCAAACCCTAACCCTAACCCTAACCATAACCCTAAACCTAACCCTAATCCTAACCCTAACCCAAACCCTAACCCTAACCCTAATGTTTACTGTAAAGAGTGAGGGTCCCTAACCCGAAAACTAACCCTAACCCTAACCCTAACCCTAACCGCAACCCTAAACCTAACCCTAATCCTAACCCTAACCCTAACCCTAACCCTAACCCTAATGTTTACTGTAAACAGTGAGGGTCCCTAACCCTAAAACTAACCCTAACCCTAACCCTAACCCAGACCCCAACCCTAACCCTAATGTTTACTGTAAACAGTGAGGGTCACTAACGTAAGCCTAACCCTAACCCTAACCCTAACCCTAACCCTAACCCTAACCCTAACCCTAACCCTAACCCTAACCCTAGTGCTTACTGTAAACTGTGGGGATCCCAAACCATAACCCTAACCCTAACTCTTACCCTAACCCTAACCCTAACCCTAACCGTAACCCTAAACCTAACCTTAACCCTAACCCTAATCCTAACCCTAACCCGAACCCTAACACTAACCCTAATGCTTACTGTAAAGAGTGGGGGTCCCTAACCCATCCCTAACCCTAACCCTAACCCTAACCCTAAGCCTAACCCTAACCCTAACCGTAACCCTAAACCTAACCCTAATCCTAACCCAAACCCAAACCCTAACCCTAACCCTAATGTTTACTGTAAACAGTGAGGGTCCCTAACCCTAACCCTAACCCTAACCCTTAACCTAACCCTAAACCTAACCGTAACCCTAACCCGAACCCTAAACCAAACCCTAACCCTAACCCTAACCCTGACGCTAGTGCTTCCTGTACACAGTGAGGGTCCCTAACCCAAACACTAACTCTAACCCTAAACCTAACCCTAACCCTAACCTTAACCCTAACCCTAACCCTAACCCTAACCCTAACCCTAACCCTAACTCTAGTGCTTACTGCAAACTGTGGGGGTCCCAAAACCCAAACCCTGACCCTAACCCTAACCCTAGTGCTTACTGTAAACTATGAGGGTTCCAAATCCTAACCCTAACCCTAACCCTAACCCTAACCCTAACCCTAACCCTAACCCTAATCCTAACCCTAACCCTAACCCTAACCCTAACCCTAACCCTAACCCTAACCCTAACCCTAACCCTAACCCAAACACTAACTCTAACCCTAAACCTAACCCTAACCCTAACCTTAACCCTAACCCTAACCCTAACCCTAACCCTAACCCTAACCCTAACCCTAGTGCTTACTGCAAACTGTGGGGGTCCCAAAACCCAAACCCTAACCCTAACCCTAACCCTAGTGCTTACTGTAAACTATGAGGGTTCCAAATCCTAACCCTAACCCTAACCATAACCCTAACCCTAGCCCTAGTGCTTACTGTAAACTGTGGGGGTCACAAACCCTAACCCTAAGCCTAACCCTAACCCTAACCCTAACCCTAGTGCTTACTGTAAACTGTGTGGGTCCCAAACCCTAACCGTAACCCTAACCCTAACCCTATACCTTAACCCTAACCCTAATGCTTACTGTAAACTGTGGGGGTCCCAAACCATAACCCTAACCTTAACGCTAACCCTAACCCTAACCCTAACCCTAACCGAAACCCTAACCCTAACCTTAACCCTAACCCTAATCCTAACTCTAACCAAAACCCTAACACTAACCCTAATGCTTACTGTAAAGAGTGAGGGTCCCTAACCCAACCCTAACCCTAACCCTAACCCTAACCCTAACCCTAACCCTAAGCCTAACCCTAATCCTACTCCTAACCCTAACCCTAACACTAACCGTAACCCTAAACCTAACCCTAATCCTAACCCTAACCCAAACCCTAACCCTAACCCTAATGTTTACTGTAAACAGTGAGGGTCCCTAACCCTAACCCTAACCCTAACCCTAACCCTAATCCTAACCCTAACGCAAACCCTAACACTAACCCTAATGGTTACTGTAAACAGTGAGGGTCCCTAACCCTAACTCTAACCCTAACCCTAACCCTAATCCTAACCCTAACCCTAACCCTAACCCTTACCCTTACCCTAATCCTACTCCTAACCCTAACCCTAACCCTAACCCTAACCGTAACCCTAACCCTAACCCTAACCCTAACCCTGACCCGAACCCTAACCCTGACGCTAGTGCTTCCTGTAAACAGT